>NC_142467.1:32125000-32750000 GCF_049115385.1 Moschus berezovskii | reverse complement strand
ACTGACAAATACTTTTGTAAAGAAAATAGCATACTGTCCTGGATATTCTAACATGATGAATAGCAAAAGCAAAACTGAATTTGTCTCACTAGTTGTGCCGTGTACTTGTGTAGATTTTATGTCAGTGATGACACTAGAAATGGAAGTTTTCAGTTTTGCTTTTTGTGAATTATTCTGGTAAAATCTTTGCACTTGTAAATAGCTGACCCTAGGTCCAGCTTGGACATGAACTATTCTACTAGGGCTGACATGAGTCTTAGCCATTGAAGACAGATCTTTCCTATATATCACGTGTCACCTTGTGCAAACAATGTTAGGATATAGTTTGGTTTACAAAGTTATTTGAAGCTTCCTTCCTGTATATGTTCATATATTTTTCTTTTCCTTTCTCTAATATGTATTTCCAAAGCATGGACTGCAATCCCTTAGCCTATGATTCTTAACATCATCATTTTCAAATAATTTATTAAAGCAGCAAAATAATATGGTAGTCAATCCATCTACATGCCGACTTGCAATTTTTTTTCTCCTATTGCATTTGACATTTAATTGCAAATACTGAGATGAAATTGACCCAGAGAAGTCTTGCCAAACTTACGCACAAACAAAAGCCATAGTCAATTCCATCTGTCACCATGATTGATAAGAAAACCAGTGCCTTAATTTCTCAGGTGATTTTCCCTTTCTTCCTGATGAACTTGCCAATCAAACTCAGGAGACAAGCAGGAGAAGAAATAAATCTGTTTCAAAAGAAGGAGCTGTAGTAGGTGAAGGCTTTTGCTGCTGCTGCTTCTCCTATCCTTTTTTCTTGTTTGTTCTTCCCTCTTTCTCTTCTCCTTCTTCATCTTTTTTTCTATATTTTCTAAGATCTCCAACTTTGGTAAATCGCCAATCTATGGCAAAGCACCCACATATGCCACCTAAAAACCACAAGTGACTACACCAAGCTGTGAATCTCACAGCTTTCCGTTTCAATGTGGTTTTTAATAACTTTTTAACCTCAAGCCCTCTGACATACAAGTCTCATGATCTTCTTCCATGTCACAAAATCATATTCTAGAACTATCTGTGTTTAGATTGCTGTGTGTGATGGCAACTAATAACATGATGTGCAATTTACCAGGGGCCTCATCATCAACCTTTGGCATTTTTCACTTCAAGAGTAAACACATACGTGTGTGTGTGTGTGTGTATAGACACACACTATTTTAAATGGAACTCAGAAGACACAGGACTGGGAACAGCTCACTTCTGAGAAATTCCTGAGAGCTAGAAGTGTATCCTCCCCCATGATCAGAGACTCAATCAAATTCTAGAGAAAACAACAACAAAAAAGTGGCTGCAGTTGTGAGACAGCCTGATGTAATTGATCCTAGCCCCTCCAGGAGGATGTTCCTGGGTTAATTAAGAGCACAGCCACCTGCTTGGTGTACTGGCCTCTAACAATTCACTTGAGCAGGTCTATCGCGGATTAGGGCACCGGCTTTTACAGATATGTGGTACTGAAACACTAGCCTGCCTATTAAGCTCTAAAGCTGGTTCTTAAACTGTCATAATGCTGGCTGACTTATAGCTGATTGGAATACCGAACACACGAATGCTGATTGGCTGAAAGCAAATCAAATCTGAGAGAAACCACACTGCACTAATAGAATAATAAGACAGAATGCTTGAGAGAAATTGCTTATACATTGCTTTGCAAAGGTCTCGATCATTCATTTAGGTTTATGGTCTCTAGTAACTAGCCTCTCTGAGATGTTTAAGTAAAAACAACTTGAGCTGGTGTATTTATTTTGGAGCTGTATTGGGACATTCTCGCATAATAAAAAAAATAATATTTTATGGAAGAACAGCAGGTCTTTTAATCTTATACCACATATATGTTAACTCATGGAGGTCAAGCTATTTTCAGAAACTGGTAAAACTTGGCAGTTATAGATTTGTAATGACTCAAAATATGATCAATTTCTAAACAAATTTTAAGGATTCCTTGGCTGTTTGGTTAGACTCAGATGAATTGAGGTTATTATTTAAAGAAAATGAAGGATTATAACTATTGACATTGTGGAGAAATTATAAATTTACTAAAGGACTAATCAGAATTTTTGATCATATGAAATTAAAGGTACCAGCAAACAGGCTTAAACCAGACTTGCGTTGTTTTACATGATTCAACTGTTCCACCTTTTTCTTTCTGCTCTTTATTATTAGTTGGGCTCTCTGTAGCAGTGCCAACAGTTGTCTTGTTGTTCAGTCACTCAGCTGTGTCCAAATCTTTGTGACCCCATGGACTGCAGCACTCCAGGCTAACCTGTCCTTTACCATCTCCCGGAGCTTACTCAAACTTGTATCTATTTTGTCAGTGATGCCATCCAAACATCTTGTCCTCTGTCATCCCCTTCTCCTTCTGCCACCAATCTTTCCCAGAATCAGGATCTTTTCTAATGAGTCAGTTCTTCTCACTGGGGGGCCAAAGTATAGGAGTTTCTGCTTCAGCATCAGTCCTTCCAATGAATATTCAAGACTGATTTCCTTTAGGATGGACTGGTTGGATCTCCTTGCTGTCCAAGGGACTTTCAAGAGTCATCTCTAACATCACAGTTCAAAATCATCAATTCTTCAGCTCTCAGCCTTCTTTATGGTCCAACTCTCACATCCATACATAGCTACTGGGAAAACCATAGCTTTGACTATATGGACCTTTGTCACAAAGTAATGTCTATGCTTTTTAATATGCTGTCTAGGTTTGTCATATCTTTTCTTCCAAGGAGCAAATGTCTTTTAATTTCATGGCTGCAGTCACCATCTGCAGTGATTTTGGAGCCCAAGAAAATGAAGTCTGTCACTGTTTCTATTGTTTCCCCATCTATTTGCCATGAAGAGATGTGACTGGATGCCATGATCTTAGTTTTCTGAATGTTGAGTTTTAAGCCAGCTTCTTCACTCTCTTCTTTTACCTTCTTTAAAAGGTTTTTAGTTCTTCTTTACTTTCTGCCATATGGGTGGTGTCATCTGTATATCTGAGGTTATTGATATTTTGGTAATGCCAATTTTACAGTATAACTAAGAAAAAATATTTGACATTCTTCAAGTATGTGAAGTCCCTAACCTTTAAATTCTAAATATATTTTATTTATGTAATTGCCCATTACCTTTAAAAGTTCCATGTCCTTTCACATCAAAGATATGTGGACGTGCAGAATGTTGTTTCTTTTTTCATGTTTTGTTTAATCATCCTTATGTTTCTAAGAATATTTATATGGTAAGAATGATTTATATATATTTATGCTTAAACATTTAAAAATACTTTGTCTTAATCAAACATTTCAATGCAAGGAATATTATCAGCTACGTATTTTTAGGCAAGGTCTTTTTGGTTTTCATTATTTTTCATGAAAATTAATAAATGGTGGGTTTTTTTTTGCTATATTGCAAGCTTCATAAAACAGCGAAAACATCGAAAGTCCTCTCTGCTCCCCAATTCATCCACAGATATTATAACTTTTATTAATTTTTATAAATGTCTGACTTTTTTGAATATGCATATATACATACAAGTTATATATTTTTGTATTTGGTACCTATGTTTTTATAAATTTGTAGTATAAATGAAATCAGATTCTATTAATAAACATTTTTTCTGTAACTGATTTTTTTCATAAGCATTACTTTTATAGCTCTTTCCATGCCAGTTCATATAGACTTACTTATTTTCTTATTAATAAGTGCTGCTGAGTTTTTAATAGGGTGGATAAGTATAATTTAAACATCCTGTATTGACAGAGATTTAGGTTGTTGTCAGCATTCATTCTTTATGTTGTAATTAAAATTCATGAAGATACTAGTCTATCACCTATACAAGATACCTCAGAGTAGGTCAGCTATGTCCAGGGGTAATTCATTTAACACTGAACAGAAATGTGAGTCCTTTAATGCAGGTGAAACTCTGCATCACTTCACTGTTCCTCTTGCCTGGTGAACTTCACCCTTTTTGGAGTCTTGTGGCTTGCTTTCTCACGCAACTAACTAAACTTTCTGAATCTTTCTTTACTTTCTTTCTATAATGATTTCTACTACTTCTCTTTCACCTAATCTTAGTTTTCCTTATTTCACTTACAGCTATCTGATGTATAATACATCTATTTGTTTATTTATTGTCTGGATTTATCTGTTTTGCCCTCTGCTATATCTCTGATACCCCAATTGGTGCTACTTAATGTTTAATGTTTCTTGAATAAGTGGGGGAAATGAGTGATCAAATGCACTATATTTTTACCTATGCAAACTACTTATCTTGGTATTTGCTTTTCCATCTTGAAAGCATAAAAACAAGAAAAATCATAATGTAAAAGTTACATATTTTTAATCATATATAAAGCATTTAGGAAAGTTTGCTGTTGTTGCTAAAATACATTCAAGCTAGGGGAAATATAGCTTTGTCTCTGTAAGAAGGATGTGATCATGTATGAACCTACTAAATGAGAAAGGAGTAGTTATAGAGGTTCTGTGATCATCTGAAATGTAATTACACCTAAAGGTATTGAATAGTTTAATGGAAGGCAATTTGTCTACTTTCTATATCACTACAGAGTGGAGTAATCTACTAGGATGTCTTATAGCATGCTTGGTGCCAGAACACCAGGAATCTTACTCACTAGTATTAATATTATTACATCAAGATTTGTTTCCCAGAAGCTCTACCCTGAGAAAAGTTCTTACGTTTACCACCATGCCTTCTCTTTTGTCTTTTCTTTTGTGTTGCTGAGTCTTCAAGTGGGTTAGTTATGCAGGCTATATGACATAACCAAATATATGACATTTATAACCAAATACAAATAAAAGCTTAGAATACTGTTGTCAATCTTCTTTCACTCACTTATTTGCATGTTACCTATTTTTCACTCCAGAATGCAAGATTTAGAGGATTCAATTCTCAAAAGCTAATATTCTTTAATGGCAGCCCACTCCAGTATTCTTGCCTGGAAAATCCCATGGATGGAGGAGCCTGGTAGGCTACAGTCCATGGGGTCACAAAGAGTCAGACACGACTGAGTGACTTCACTTTTCACTTTAATATTTTAACTCTCTAAATATAATTTTGTGAACCGAACAACAAATGAACCCAAAGATACTTCAAATAAAAGTAATTCAGCAATTCCAACACATTAAAGGTCAAAGGACATAAAATTATGGAGTAAAATTTGCTTAATAGAATCAGAAGTAAATCCAGGATTGATTCCTGAGGCTGGATTTCTTTTATCATAAATCTATAAAAAGACTTAAATTTTCAAGAAATACGTAAAATTATTAGTGTTAGTCTTAAATATGTACTCACTTATATACTCAGCATCTAAAAGAAGCCAGAAAAAATTAATGGAAGCTAGACGAAACTGTTGGGAATTTAAGTATTTGGTCTCACCATTTTTAGTCTCTAATACTTGTGGTTTTCACTGGCATCATTGTTTTTAAGAAATTATAAATGACAAACCTTAGGCAATGACTATTATGGCTAGAGATCTAAGATTATGAAAAGCTTCAATTTCAACAGCTAGAAAATACTCTAAAAAATTAAATGAGTAATAAATTGCCATACCTTAGAACACACACCAAAAAATGCTGTGTATTCCAAATTTTTAGGTTGTCACTAGCTAGTAGATAAAAAAAAAAAACATTTGTGCCAACTTCATGCATATTAAACATACATGCCATGTGGCTCAAAAAAAAAAAAAAAAGAACGAAAATTGGTTGGAATGTAAAAGTAACTTTTTTAAAGGCTTCTCATGAATGTCTGCACTTCCTTTTAATCTCTTTGGCATTTTGTAGTTGGCACTTTCCCTTGGGCTTTTAAAAAAAAATCAAATGCTTTCCTCTGAATAAGAATGAATCACCAACTTATTTCCATGTTTACCAAGAGCAGCTCAAAAGTTAGTGATGTTTTTCTTGATGGCAGTCATTTCAAAAGATTTTGTCTCTTGTGAAAATCATTATAAGATGTGAATTTTTTTGTTTAGGTTTTCAGTCAAAGATGTTAATTGGTTGCTCAGTCCACTCTGTAACAGTTTTACACATTTTATGATGCCTTGGTTTTGAGTTAGGGGAAAGAAGGAAATTTCATGTTACAAGTCAGAGGAAAAAAGAAAGAGAACTAAAGTCAAAAAAAAAAAAAAAACCTGTCCCTAATCTCTGTGGAGTTGAGCCATTTTTCTAGACTCAAAAGTCCAGGATATTCTGAAGATCACCTTTAAATTGGATACTGAGACAAAAATTAAAGATTATACTAATGTAGGTACTT
The DNA here is from genome assembly GCF_049115385.1 of Moschus berezovskii. Lineage (NCBI taxonomy): Eukaryota > Metazoa > Chordata > Mammalia > Artiodactyla > Moschidae > Moschus > Moschus berezovskii. The sequence goes on along the minus strand of NC_142467.1, from coordinate 32,743,708 downwards.
GCAAATCTTAAGTCAAACTTCTTGGACATAAAACAAACAAAGAAAACTAATGATTATGTGAACATACTTTATTTTGTTCACTTATTCAGATTTTCAAATTAAACAGTTCACATATTCAACAGATACTTACTGAGTGCCACCTAAGTGCTCAGCCGTGTGCAAAATTTTTGTAAGGGAGTGATGAGCAGTAACAGACAAAATTTCTTCACTTGTACCTCAGGAATCATACATAAGTTTTCAAACAGAGGGGAAATCTTTCCACAAGAAGCATGTTTTCTTATCTGCCAGTACTGGAGAAGGTTATGAAACAATCCGTGTTTGTTACAGAAACAACTTCTTGACTCCATCTAGGTAGATCTTAAGAAGTAGAATTCTGTCATTCCCATGTTTATAGGATATTGCCCATCTTGAATATAGATGTTCAAAGTAAGTCTTGTGATACTCTTCAGTTTGGTATTGACAAGTTTGTGCCAGAATAGGAATGGCTGAGGCTGCCAGGAGAATTCTTTTTCTTCCCCCTAGATCTTCAATTTGGTTGTTAGAAAATCCTGGCTACATGACTGCCCATTAATTCAAGATGGAAAATACCTAGGAAAATATGAAAAAGATCTCAAGTCACATTCAAGGTTGTATTGACAAACAAATGAACGAATGAAATAATGTAATTCTTTTAACTGTAAGAGAATGAGAATATTGATAGGATAATAGAAGGAGAGATTTCAGATGAAAATAAAATTCTAACTCAAACAAAATGGAAAGAGAAATATTGTCTTTTAATTTAAAAACAAAGAGTTTGGGTATTTTTGGATGGTAAATAAGAAAGTTATTTTATGATATGTGAAGTTATCCTTGATAAAATATGGAAGATCTACTTCATTCTATTTTTTTTTTGTATTGATTTGCATGTTTAAAGTATAAATCAATTGAAGATCAAAATACCCAAATTAATCTCTGAATACATCATGTTCTTCTGAGGTTTGTTTTCTCCTTTGAGGAAGATAGAAGTAGCCTCACAGAAGGGGGAAGAAAAAGCAGGGTTTATAAAAAGGTTGAAGAGGAACCATTTAATTCTCACCATACTAGGCTTTCCCAGGAATGATTATGTGCTTCTTATGAATGTGACATTGAAAATCTGTACTTTTTATAGTACACAGTGGGAAAAAATGTAAGCTGTAAAATGTTGCTTTAAAAACGTGTTTAAAAACAGTGTTCTGACACTTTATTGCACAATGAGCTCTTACATTAAGCATTTATGGCAGCTACAAATTCACAGCATGGTTTTGATGCAGTAATAAAAAGCACCAAAATGGGTCCAACTGACATTTTACAGCCAGAACAAAGGTCTGAAAGTTTAGACTTATCTGTAACTACTACATGTTACATATTAGCTACATTATCTGTAACAAGATTATATGTTGCCTATCCCACAGATATTTCTAAGGGTAAATTATTAGTAAATTTGGTATTTCACCCACTTTGGAGGACAGAGAACATGCATTTGCATGGTCAAGCAAATTAGTAAGGACTCTGGTGTTTATTTTTGACCACTGAGTACATACACAGTTCATCCAAAATTCATGCTTGCTCAAAGGAATGGACCAATCTCATTTATACTTTTCCCTGAGGTTCCAGCCAGTCCCTAGTCATTTTGTACCCATTAAGGATATTGAATCAAAAATTCCCTCAGGTATTCTGTAAATTTTCTACTAGGCTTTGGGCAAAATATTGAGAATGTCTTTGATGCTCTCAATCATCCAACACAATCACAAACATGCATTTGGGTCCAATCTTCCAAATACTCAAATCCCCCCACTACCACTGCCACAACTGTGGCTCCTTATCAATATCAGATCAGGATGTTGGCAGAATGATTATTTTGCCTAGAGCTCACCCAAAACAAATAACAATCTCTCTTGCTAGTTTGAAACCTTAAGAGAGTGGGTATTTGAAAACAGGTGTTCTATGTAATTCTGGCAGTTCATATGCAGGGTTTCCAAGGTGTGGTTAAGTCTTAAAAAATGCTAGCTAGGTAGCTAGCTGGATAGCATTTTCGGTGAGAGTGAACAATCAGAAGCTTTAGTTAATTCATGAATTTGTCTATGGAAAAAGAATTAGAATTATTTTCCCAAGCCAATATTTTGTGAAATTGCCACTGCCAAAAGGCTCATGACTTGGACATAGCATAGTCCAGTGTTTCAGCATCACAACAGAAGCCAAGATGTACTCTTCCCCAAGGTCTGGTAGCATTTGCCTGAATGCCACATTCATCAATTTTAATGTTGGATAGACATTTTGGGATTGAGTTATATAAAGGTACTTACCAGTCAATCTATTTTCAATATTCTGGACAAATTAAGTATATGCCATCAGAGATCAAACAATTTAGATTGTTAAAAATCTAATGACTCAAAAAGCATGATATAAATCCACCAATATTTTATCAGGTCTTATTTTTTTAACCTTTTAACATACATCACTTCATTTGATATACATCTGTGCTCTTTGACAGCACAATTTGCATTTAGGTTTTTGACAACATATATATAGAGTCAGAAATATTTAATTCTTTAAAACATATTTTATGATAACATCATAATGTCATGTCATTAAAACCCTTCAATTAAAATCCTGGAGTTTTACCAAATTTCCTTTTGTTTCTTTTTGAGGCGACTCAATTCCTTAAATCACTGGCCCATAATGCTGTCTTGCACATATAGGGTTGGTGCCATCCCTGAAAATACTGTGTGTATACTGACAGCCTATAACATATGACTCTTTCTAGCTCAAAGATATTTCATTGGACATCTTATATAATATTATATTACATAGGTGCATGCTCATTTGTGTCCAACTCCACGTGACCCTGTGAACTGCATTCCACCAGGCTCCTCTGGAATTTTTCAGGCCAAAATACTGGAGTCAGATGCCATTTCCTAATCCAGGTCCTCTTCTCAACCCAGGGATCAAATCTCTGTCTCTTTCATCTCCTGCATTGGCAGGTGGATTTTTTAGCACTATGCCACCTGGAAAGCCCTATAAATATTATGTTAAAATATATAATTTATATATTTATTATATACAATGTATTATACATGTGTAATTACATTCATTTCATAATCTCTTATAGGCAAGACATGCTGCTCACTTCCATGTACAAACATGAGAAGCATTACATTGAACTTTAAAAGATATCTGAATATTTATTACTTTGTACAACTAAGCAGAAGTAGTCATTTTAAAAAAGTTATAATCTCTACCTCATTGTTACTATTACTGCTGCTGCTGCACTTTTGCTAATTACAAGTTTATTAATACTCTAGGAGAAGGCAAGGGCAACCCACTCCAGTACTCTTGCCTGTAAAATCCCATAGATGGAGGAGCCTGGTAGGCTGCAGTCCATGGGGTCGCTTTGAGTCGGACACGACTGAGCGACTTCACTTTCACTATTCACTTTCATGCATTGGAGAAGGAAATGGCAACCCACTCCAGTGTTCTTGCTTGGAGAATCCCAGGGATGGGGGAGTCTGGTGGGCTGCCATCTATGGGGTCACACAGAGTTGGACATAACTGAAGCGACTTAGCAGCAGCAGCAGCATTAATACTCTGGTCCGTCTAGTCAAGGCTATGGTTTTTCCAGTGGTCATGTATGGATGTGAGAGTTGGACTGTGAAGAAAGCTGATCGCCGAAGAATTGATGCTTTTGAACTGTGGTGTTGGAGAAGATTCTTGAGAGTCCCTTGGACTGCAAGGAGGTCCAACCAGTCCATTCTAAAGGAGATCAGTCCTGGGTGTTCATTGGAAGGACTGATGTTAAAGCTGAAATGCCAATATTTTGGCCACCTCATGCAAAGACTCACTGGAAAAGACTCTGATGCTGGGAGGGACTGGGGGCAGGAGGAGAAGGGGATGACAGATAATGAGATGGCTGGATGTCATCACCAACGGACGTGAGTTTGAGTGAACTCCGGGAATTGGTGATGGACAGGGAGGCCTGGCGTGCTGTGATTCATGGGGTTGCAAAGAGTCGGACACGACTGAGCTACTGAACTGAACAAATTCAAACAATGTAGGAATGTTTCATATACATTAAAAATCATCTATTGTGATCCATCTCAATCCTGCTCTTAACTCCTAAGACTGTGGCATTATTCTCCCCATACCTTTACTGATACCTATTTAAATATGTATATTATTAAATAAGATTATACAATTTGAATTTTAAAATTAACTATATAACAATGATAGGAAGAGCCGACATCGAAGGATCAAAAAGCGACATCGCTATGAATGCTTGGCAGCCACAAGCCAGTTATCCCTGTGGTAACTTTTCTGATACCTCCTGCTTAAAACCCCAAAGGTCAGAAGGATCCTGAGGCCCCGCTTTCACGGTCTGTATTCGTACTGAAAATCAAGATCAAGCGAGCTTTTGCCCTTCTGCTCCACGGGAGGTTTCTGTCCTGCCTGAGCTCGCCTTAGGACACCTGCGTTACTATTTGACAGGTGTACCGCCCCAGTCAAACTCCCCACCTGGCACTGTCCCCGGAGCGGGTCGCGCCTGGCCGTCGCGGCTGAGCGCTTGGCACCAGAAGCGAGAGCCCCTGGGGGCTCGCCCCGCCCACCCCCCCAGAGTAGTGGTATTTCACTGGTGGAGGGCAAGGCCCCGCCCCCTCGAGGTAAACGGGGAGTGGGGGGGACCGCTGGGGGCCTCCCACTATATAACTTAGACTTCAGGTGTAGAAAGGTAATCTCTCCCTGCTTCAAAGAACATTTTAAAAACACTTAACGTTTTATTTTATGACTTTACTTTCTTCAGTTAGATTTTTCAGTCTACCTACAACTTGGGGAAATTGTATCGTTCAGGTATTTTTATTTCAAAGTGCTTAGCCAGTAGTCACAGTGACATATAATAAATTATTATAACTTTTTGACTCTGAGTTTCGAGTAAAATGAAAATGCTGTATTGGGTAGAAGGGCAGACATTTATGAAAGCAGTCTTAAACTGGACCAACAACAAAGTTAGGTAACTTGGTTGGTTGTTTCAAGCAGGAATTGTGTAGGAGATGAAGTACAGAAATATCTACTGAGGATTCTTAGTAAGATTCTCAAATTACACTCAAAAAGCTATCAAAATATATATTCTGCCAACAAAAGAAGTACCTGTTTCTATTAATGCTTTAAAAAGCCACTGTACTGGAGAGGGACAGGTTTATCAAGCTGGTTGTATGAAGAGCTAGGAAAGAGAGAAAGGAAGAGAAACATTTAAAGATAGATCTGTTTTCACGCAAATTTAAACTCATAGATTTTTCAGTTCAGTTCAGTAGCTCAGTCGTGTCCGACTCTTTGCAACCCCATGAATCACAGCACACCAATCCACCCTGTCCATCGCCAACTCCCGGAGTTCACTCAAACTCATGTGCATTGAATCGGTGATGCGATCCAGCCATCTCATTCTCTTCTTCTCCTTCTGCACCCAATCCCCCCCAGCATCAGAGTCTTTTCTAGTGAGTCAACTAGTCACATGAGATGGCCCAAGTATTGGAGTTTCAGCTTGAGCATCAGTCCTTCCAATGAACACCCAGGACTGATCTCCCTTAGAATGGACTTGTTGGATCTCCTTGCAGTCCAAGGGACTCTCAAGAGTCTTCTCCAACACCACAGTTCAAAAGCATCAATTCTTCGGCAATCAGCTTTCTTCACAGTCCAACTCTCACATCCATACATGACCACAGGCAAAACCATAGCCTTGACTAGATGGACCTTTGTTGGCAAAGTCATGTCTCTGCTTTTTAATATACTATCTAGGTTGGTCATAACTTTCCTTCCAAGGAGTAAGTGTCTTTTAATTTCATGGCTGCAATCAGCATCTGCAGTGATTTTGGAGCCCAAAAAATAAAGTCTGACACTGTTTCCACTGTTTCCCCATCTATTTCCCATGAAGTGATGGGACCAGATGCCATGATCTTCGTTTTCTGAATGTTGAGTTTCAAGCCAGCTTTTTCACTCTCCTCTTTCACTTTCATCAAGAGGCTTTTGAGTTCCTCTTCACTTTCTGCCATAAGGGTGGTGTCATCTGCATATCTGAGGTTATTGATATTTCTCCCAGCAATCTTGATTCCAGCTTGTGCTTCTTCTAGCCTTTTAAATGTTTCCAAATGATTTGGTGGCATCAGTGTTGATGATAACAGAAATAAAAATTAAATATTAGTACTAACATTCAATTGAGGAAGTTGATATATTAATATTGAAAAAGTAATGTTGATACTAAATATTTAAACAAGTTTAAAATTATATTCAACACCTTAATTGCAGTAATTTTTAAATTATGAAGTTATATTTTAATAAAAAAAGAAAATTGGCATGAGATCAGATACCAAAAAGAAGAGAAAGAGGACGCTGAGTACAGACTTGCAGCCTATGCTGCCTTTTCAGAAGATTTCAAAATAATACATTTCAAAATAATTGTCTCTTCTATAACTATAGACCTAGTGTTCTTAACTTTGCATCTGTGGAACCTCTAGGTATGAAGAGGAGGTCACAAAATCTCCTGAAATTGTGTACAAAATTCTGTACCGCTTGTAGTAGCAATATGTAACACATGCCTTCTTTTCATATAAATAATTTGTGGCTTTCATCAAAATCACCAATGAATTCGTGGCCCCAGAGGTTAACAATCAGTGATATAGACCTCAGGGTGTACCAGACACTTTCAGAGTTATTAGTAGTTTGATTCTTACAGTATAGGAGCAGACCTGGCACTCAGCCCAGGATACTTATGTTTCCTTGTCTCTGTGGTTCAGAGAAAAGTGGCCTAGTAAAATCATGGTCACTAAACTACAGTTACTAAATGTATAGGCTTCTCCTTTAGTGTTTGTATTTGATGGAAAAAGATATGAAGTTGCTTTCTAGATTCTTGGGTAAGGACAAATACTTATGGTGGGAACTGGATGAGAGACTTCCCAGTTTTTCTTATGTATTATCCATTAGGTAAATGTAGCATCAGTGAGTGAAGAAATAAGTATCTCTTAAGTGATAAACATTTCACTTTAATTGGGTCACTTCAAGGGGGGAAAAAAAACCTTCCTTTGAATAGTGAAAGCTGTATGCATTTATTTGAACCCTGTAATTTAAAACGCCAGGCTTCACAAGAGGCATCAGTGGTAAAGAATCCACCTGCCAGTGCAGGAGACACAAGAGATGTTGGTTTGATCCCTGGAATAGGAAGATCTCCTAGAGCAGGAAATGGCTCCCCACTCCGGTATTGTTGTCTGGAAAATTCCAGGGACAGAGGAGCTTGAACAGAAAATTCCATGGCCATGGGATTGCAAAGATCAGACACAACTGAACACACACGTGCACTTTTGACTGCCGTGGTATTTGAAACAGGAGAATTATTACTGTAAATAATAGGGCAATAAATGTATTGTTGTTGTTCAGTCATGCAGTAGTGTCAAAATCTTTGAGACACTTTGGACTGCAGCAGACTAGGCCTCGTTGTCCCTCATCATCTCTGAAATTTTCCCAAGTTCATGTCCAGTGAATTGGTGATGCCATGCAGCCATCTCATCCTCTGATGCCCTTTCTCCTTCTGCCCTCAATCTTTCCCAGTATCAGGGATTTTCCAATGAGTCATCTCTTTGCATCAGATGACCAAAAGACTGGAGCTTCAGATTGAGCATCAGTACTTCCAATGAGTATTCAGGGTTGATTTCCCTTAAGACTGACTAGTTTGATCTCCTTGATGTCAAAAGAACTTTCAGAAGTCTTCTCCAGCACCACAGTTTGAAGGCATCAATTCTTTATCACTCTTCTTTGTGAGTGGTCCAACTCTCACAACCATATGACAAAAATGGGAAGACCATAGCCTTGACTATACAGACCTTTTGTAATTGTATTGAATTGAAATTGAAAATTTCAAATTGAATTGAAAACTCACTCAACTACACCAATTCTCCAAATTAGATATTCAGTCACACAATGGGGAGAAAAGCCCACTAAAACAAATAAAAACAAAAACAAACAAACAAAAAACACCTCAGGAAAATCTACCTTATAAGATAAGCATCCATTCTTTCCTAGAAGAGTGATTTTTCTTCACTTTCCTGTCATGAAACACATAGATATCAGTTCACCTGCTCAGTCATGTCCAACTATTTGTGACACCATGGACTGCAGCACACCAGGCTTCCTTGTCCATCACCAATTCCTGGAGTTTGCTCAAACTCATGTCCATTGTTTGTGATGCCATCCCACCATCTAATACTCTGTCATCACTTTCTTTTCCTGCCTTCAGTCTTTCCCAACATCAGGGTCTTTTCTAATAAATGAATTCTTCGCATCAGGTGACCACATTATTTGAGCTTCAGCTTCAGAATCAGTGCTTCCAATGAATATTCAGGGTTGATTTCCTTTAGGATTAACTGGTTTGATCTTCTTGCTGTCCAAGGGACTCTCAAGAGTCAAAAGCATCAATTCTTCGGTGTTCAGTTTTCTTTATAGTCAAAATCTCACATTCATACATGACTACTGAAAAAACCATAGCTTTGAATATATGAAACTTTGTCGGCACATTAATGTCTCTGCTTTTTAATATACTGTCTAGATTTGTAATAGCTTTTCTGCCAAGAAGCAAGTGTCTTTTAATTTCATGGCTGCAGTTATCTTCTGCAGTGATTTTGGAGCCCAAGAAAACAAAGTCTGTCACTGTTTCCATTGTTTCCCCATCTATTTGCCATGACATGACTGAGTTTTTTGAATGTCCAGTTGTAAGCCAGATTTTTCACTCTCCTCTTTCACTTTCATCAAGAGGCTTTTTAGTTCTTCTTCAGTTCAGTCACTCAGTCATGTCCAACTCTTTGTGACCCCATGGACTGCAGCATGACAGACTTCCTTGTCCATCACCAACTCCCACAGCTTGCTCAAACTTATGTCCATTGAGTTGGTAATGCCATCCAACGACTCTGCCATCTCCTTCTCCTCCTGCCTTCAGTCTTTCCCAGCATCAGGATCTTTTCTAATGAGTGAGTTCTTTGCATCAAGTGGCCAAAGTATTGGAGTTTCAGCTTCAGCATCAGTCCTTTCAATGAATATTCAGGACTGATTTCCTTTAGGATGGACTGGTTAGATCTCTTTGCAGTCCAAGGGACTATCAAGGATCTTCTCCAACACCACAGTTCAACAGTGCCATCAATTTTTCGGCATTCAATTTACTCTATAGTCAAACACTCACATCCACACATGACTGCTGGAAAAACGTTGAGTTTTGAGTAGACAGACTTTTGTTGGCAGAGTAAATAGACTGTGTTGGTAGGTCATAGCTTTTCTTCAAAGGAACAAACGTCTTTTGATTTCATGGCTGCGGTCACCATCTGAAGCGATTTTGGAACCCCATAAAATAAAGTCTCTCTTTCCATTGTTTCCTCATTATTTGCCATGAAATGATGGGACCAGATGCAGTGACCTTAGTTTTCTGAATGTTGAGTTTTAAGTCAGTTTTTTTCACTCTCCTCTTTCACTTTCATCAAGGTTCTTTAGTTCTTCTTCACTTTCTGCCATAAGGGTGGTGTCATCTGAATATCTGAGGTTATTGATATTTCTCCCAGCAATTTTGATTCCAGTTTGTGCTTCATCTAGCCCAGCATTTTGCATGATGTACTCTGCATATGTTAAATAAGCAGTGTGACAATATACAGGCTTGACATACTCCTTTCCAGTATGGAACCATTCTGTTGTTCCATGTCCAGTTCTAACTGTTACTTCTTGACCTCCATACAAATTTCTCAGGAGGCAGGTAGGGTGGTCTGATATTCCCATCTATTTAAGAATTTTCCACAGTTTGTTGTGATCCACACAGTCAAAGGCTTTGGCATAGTCAATGAAGCAGAAATAGATGTTTTTCTGAAACTCTCTTGCTTTTTTGATGATCCAGCGAATGTTGGCAATTTGATCTCTGGTTCCTCTGCCTTTTCTAAATCCAGCTTGGCCATCTGGAAGTTCACAGTTCACATACTGTTGAAACCTGGCTTGGAAAATTTTGAGTATTACTTTGCTAGTGTGTGAGATGAGTGCAATTGTGCAGTAGTTTCAACATTCTTTGGCATTGCCTTTCTTTGGGATTGGAATGAAGACTGACCTTTTCCAGTCCTGTGGCCTCTGCTGAATTTTCCAAATTTGCTGGCATATTGAATGCAATACTTTCAGAGCATCATCTTTTAGGGTTTGAAATAGCTCAACTGGAATTCCATCACCTTCACTAGCTTTGTTTGTAGTGATGCTTTCTACAGCCCACTTGACTTCACATTCTAGGATGTCTAGATGAGTGATCACAACATCACTATCATTATCTGGGTCATGAAGATCTTTTGTGTACAGTTCTTCTGGGTATTCTTGCCACCTCTACTTAAGGTCTTCTGCTTCTGTTAGGTCCACACCTTATCTGTTCTTTATTGTGCCCATTTTTGCATGAAACATTCCCTTGGTATCTCTAATTTTCTTGAAGAGATCGCTAGTCTTTCCCAACCTATTGTTTTCTTCTATTTCTTTGCAGTGATCACTGAGGAAGGCTTTCTTATCTCTCTTGCTATTCTTTGTAACTCTGTATTCAAATGGGTATATCTTTCCTTTTCTCCTTTGCCTTTAACTTTTCTTTTCACAGCTATTTGTAAGGCCTCCTCAGACAACCATTTTGCCTTTTTGTATTTCTTTTTCTTGGGGATGATTCTGATCACTGCCTCTTGTACAGTGTCACAAACCTCCATCCATAGTTATTCAGGTACTTTGTCTATCCAACCTAATCCCTTGAATCTATTTGTCCCTTACACTGTATAATCGTAAAGGATTTGATTTAGGTCATACCTGAATGGTCTAGTGGTTTTTCCTACTTTCTTCAATTTAAGTCTGAATTTTGTAATAAGGAGTTCATGATCTGAGCCACAGTCAGCTCCCGGTCCTGTTTTTGCTGACTGTATAGAGCTTCTCCATCTTTGACTGCAAAGAATATAGTCAATCTGATTTTGGTATTGACCAATTTGTGATGTCCATGTGTAGAGTCTTCTCTTGTGTTGTTGGAAGAGGGTGTTTGCTATGACCAGTAGTGTGTTCTCTTGGCAAAACTCTATTAGCCTTTTCTCTGCTTCATTCTGTACTCCAAGGCCAAATTTGTCTGTAATTCCAGGTATCTCTTGACTTTCTACTTTTGCATTCCAGTCCCTTATAATGGAAAGGACATATTTTTTAGGTGTTAGTTCTAGAAGGTCTTGCAGGTCTTCATAGAACTGTTCAAATTCAGCATCTTCAGCATTACTGGTTGAGGTTTAGACTTGGATTATTCTGATATTGAATGGTTTGCTTGGAAACTAACAGAGATCATTCTGTCATTTTTGCGACTGCACACAAGTACTGCATTTCAGACTTTTGTTGACTATGATGGCTACTCCATTTCTTCTAAGGGATTCTTGTCCACAGTAGTAGATATAATGGTCATCTGAAATAAATTCTCCCATTCCAGTCCATTTTAGTCCACCTATTCCTAAAATGTCAATGTTCACTCTTGCATCTCCTGTTTGACCACTTCCAATTTACCTTGATTCATGGACCTAACATTCCAGGTTTCTTTGCAGTTTTGTTCTTTACAGCAATGGACTTTACTTACATCACCAGTCACATCCACAATTGGGTCTTGTCTTTGCTTTGGCTCCGTCTCTTCATTCTTATTTCTCCATGCTTCTCCAGTAGCATAATGGGCACCTACCAACCTGGGGAGTTCATCTTTCAGTATCCTATCTTTTTGCCTTTTCATACTGTTCATGGGGTTCTCAAGGCAAAAATACTGAAGTGGTTTGCCATTTATTTCTCCAGCAGACCACGTTTTGAAAGAACTCTCCACCATGACCCGTCTGTCTTGGGTGGCCCTACATGCCATGGCTCATAGTTTCATTGAGTTAGATAAGGCTGTGGTCCATGTGATCAGTTTGCTTAGTTTTCTGTGATTGTGATTTTCATTTTGTCTCCTTCTGAGGGATAAGGATAGGAGGTTTATGGAAACTTCCTGATGGGAGAGACTGACTGTGGGGAAAACTGGGTCTTGTTCTGATGGGCAGGCCATGCTGAGCAAATCTTTAATCCAGTTTTCTGTTCTTCTTCACTTTCTGTCATAAGGTGGTATCAACTGCATATCTGAGTCTATTAATATTTCTCCCAGCAATCTTGACTCCAGCTTGTGCTTCATCCAGTCAGTATTTTGCCTGATGTACTCTCCATTTAAGTTAAATAAGCTTGGGTGACAATATACAGCCTTGAGGTACTCCTTTCCCACATGGAATTAGTCTGTTTTTCCATGTCAGGTTCTAATTGTTGCTACTTGACCTGCATACAGATTTCTCAGGAGGCAGATAAGGTGCTCTGGTACTCCCATCTCTTGAAGAATTTTCCACAATTTGTTGTGATCCACACAGTCAGAGTTTTTTGAATAGTCAATGAAGCAGAAGTAGATGTTTTTCTGGAATTCCCTTGCTTTTTCTATGATTCAGCAGATGTTGGCAATTTGATCTCTGGTTCCTCTGCCTTTTGTGAATCTATCTTGAATATCTGGAAGTTCTTGGTTCACATACTATTGAAGTCTAGCTTAGAGAATTTTGAGCATTTTTTTCTAGTGTGTGAAATGAGTACAACTGTATGGTAGTTTCAATATTCTTTGGCATTGCCTTTCTATGGGATTGGAATGAAAACTGACCTTTCTAGTCCTGTGGCCACTGCTGAGTTTTCCAAAATTGCTGACATGTTGACAATAGAACTTTAACAGCATCATCTTTTAGGATTTGAAGTAGCTCAGTTGGAATTCTATCACCTCCACTATCTTAGTTCATAGTGATGCTTTCTAAGGCACACTTGACTTTGCAGTCTAGGAGGACTGGATCTAGGTGAGTGATTACACCATCATGGTTATCAAGATCTTTTCTGTATAGTTCTTCTGTGTATTCTTGCCACCTTCTCTTAATATCTTCTGTTTCTGTTAGGTCCATAACATTTCTGTCCTTTACTTGCCCATCTTTGCATGAAATGTTCCCTTGGTATATCTAATTTTCTTAGAGATCTCTAGTCTTTCCCATTCTATTGTTTTCCTCTATTTCTTTGCACTGATCACTGAGGAAGGCTTTCTTATCTCTCCTTGCTCTTCTTTGGAACTCTTCATTCAAACGGGTATATCTTTCCTTTTCTCCTTTGCCTTTTGCTTTTCTTCTCAGCTATTTTTAAGGCTCCCTCAGACAACCATTTTTCCTTTTTGCATTTCTTTTCCTTGGGGATGATTTTAATCTTTGCCTCTTGTACAATGTTATGAATCTCCATTCATAGTTCTTCAGGCACTCTGTCTATCAGATCTAATCCCTTGAATCTATTTGTCACTTCTGCTGTATGGTCATAAGGGATTTAATTTAGGTCATACCTGAATGGTGCAGTGGTTTCCCCTACTATCTTCAATTTAAACCTGAATTTGGCAATGAGGAGTACAAGATCTGAGCCACAGTCAGCTTCTGGTCTTGTTTTTGCTGACAGTACAAAGCTTCTCCATTTCACCTGCAAAGACTATAATCAATCTGATTTCATTAATGGCCATCTAGTGATGTCCATGTGTAGAGTCATCTCTTGTGTTGTTTGAAGAAGCACAAATAGTGGTCAAAATATTTTAAAATGCTTAAATTTTAGCTACTCAGACTTTTGACCCTCTGCTTATCTAGCTGCTACTCATTGTTTTCTGTTGTTCGGTCACTAAGTTGTTTCCGGCTGTTTGTGACCCCATGGACTGCAGCACGCCAGGCTCCTTGTTCTTCACTGTCTCCTGGAATTTGCTTAAACTCGAGACGGTGATGCCATTGAACCATCTCATCCTCTGTTGCCTCCTTCTCCTCTTTCCCTCAGTCTTTGCCAGCATCAGGGTCCCTGATTCAAATACACTCCTTTATGGTGCCAATTATAAATTTTAACCCATATTAATCTCCTTTTTTAAGATCATGAAACATATACCAAAATATTTTGATAAGTGTGTACCTTATATGTTTGCTTCTAGTTTTTATATTATTGTTATTATTGAAGTGTGTTGAAAATAGAAAAAGATATCTTTATATAGACTTTTATTAAGAACACATATCCTGGAGTCAGATAGCAAAAGTTTGATTTCCAGCTCTTCCACTTCCTACAATGTAATTCTGAGTGCTTTCCTTTAAGTTCTTGAGGGTCAGTTTTCTCATATAAATTAAGGTTAGTGGAGCACATGTCATGAGATAGTTGTGATGATTAAATGAGTAAAATAGGTGAAAACCTCGACTAGTGAATGACCTAACCTATGTACAGACATACCTCATTTTATGCACTTCACTTCATTGCACTTTGCAGATAATGTATTTTATAAGAAATTGAAGGTTTATGGCAACCATGTAATAATTACTAACGAAACAAGACCTTGAAGTGATTAATTCTTGTGTTTTTTAACTTCTTGTTGTCATTGTGTTTATTTGTTGACTATTTTAAGACTGCAGTTTCCCGGATGTAAAGAAGTGTGACCTTCAGGCCTTCTCAACAACTTTTACTAAAGTGATGAAAAATGTGAATGAAGTATAGATGAAATTTCAAGAAAAAAATGAAAAAAAATGTATTTCCTTGTAGAAATCACTTGCCTTCCTAATTCAGAATGTATACCATAGTGCCTAGCATACTATAGAAACCAAATGAATATTAACTTTATCTGTCCCTTTCTTTTACTCTATCATCCTGGGCTAGGAAACCAAAATACAGCTGGTGGTTTAATCCATACAGGGAAAAAGAGAAAGAGAGAGGAAAAGAGATATAGTTATGGATATGTAAATTTCATAGTTGCTTCACTATTTTAAATAATCTTGTCGTAACCAGGTTTCACACACATCCCAGTATGTAACATATATTATTACATGATGTTTCTAGTTTTTAAGTAGACTGTATTTTAAACTTATTGAAAGTCTATAAATAAAAGAAGTATTTTTAATGGTCATGGAGTTAGTTAGACTTCCTACTTCCTATTGTATCAGTTACAGAAGTTGAGTCCGTAAGAAATTTATTTTATCAGGTTTCAAATTTATCAGCAAAAAGTATCTTTTTAATGTCTATAGTGTCTAAATGTTATTGGTTTTTTATTTCTGATATTGTTGGTTGTGTTGTCATTTTTTATTAATCTTATTAGGGGTGATCAATTTTATTAAACATTTCCCAAACCTAAAATTTGTCTTTATTGCTTGTCTGTTTCATAAATCAAGCTCTAAGGGCTGTATTGCTATCATACACCTTTTGATATGCTTTTATTGTCAGTGTCTTATCAGCTCAGTTTTTTCAGACCATTTGTGACTTCTTCCTTAGTTTTAAAAATATGTTGTGTAATTTCCCAATCATTCCTATATATTTTGTATAAATTCTTCTTGTATGTCTCAAATTTAATATTATTTATGATTTATTTATGATCCTTGATATGTATTTAGACTTTCTTCCTGTATAGACCAGCATATACTCTACTTGGTAATTTTCTCTGTGCAATTGAGAAAGATATATTTTCTATTGATGACAGGTGGGGTCTTGATGGGTTGATAGTATTGTTTGAATCATCTATATTCTTACTGATATTTTGGCTTCTGTTTATATCAGTTCCTAAGAAACTAGTGTGAAATTCTGAAACACTGAACAGACTTGTCAATTTAGTCCTATAATTCTTTTGATTTTTGCTTTATGTGTTTGGAAGCAGCTGTGATATTAGGTATACACATTTATGATTGTTTGTCTTGATGATTTGACTCATAATTGAAGATATTCCTCTTTTTCTCTGATAATACTCTCTGTCTTGAAGTCTAATTTTAAATATAGCTACACCAGATTTTTTACAATCCTTTGCATAGTATAACTTTTCTTTTGGTTTTGAAATATCTATATATTTATCTTTAAATTGTATAACTTCTAAAAACATGCAGTTGAGTTTTCTTTCCTTCAGTTCAGTTCAGTTCAGTCACTCAGTTGTGTCTGACTCTTTGCGACCCCATGAATCACAGCACACCAGGCCTCCCTGTCCATCACCAACTCCCAGAGTTCACTCAAACTCATGTCCACAGAGTCGGTGATGCCATCCAGCCATCTCATTCTCTGTCGTCCCCATCTCCTCCCACCCCCAATCCCTCCCAGCATCAGAGTCTTTTCCAGTGAGTCAACTCGTCGCATGAGGTGGCCAAAGTATTGCAGTTTCAGCTATAGCATCAGTCCTTCCAACAAACACCCGCGATTGACCTCCTTTAGAATGGACTGGTTAGATCTCCTTGCAGTCCAAGAGACTCTCAAGAGTCTTCTCCAGCACCACAGTTCAAAAGCATCAATTCTTCGGCGATCAGCTTTCTTCACAGTCCAACTCTCACATCCGTACATGACCACTGGAAAAACCATAGCCTTGACTAGACGGACCTTGGTTGGCAAAGTAATGTCTCTGCTTTTTAATATGCTATCTAGATTGGTCATAACTTTCCTTCCAAGGAGCAAGCGTCTTTTAATTTCATGGCTGCAATCAGCATCTGCAGTGATTTTGGAGCCCCAAAAAATAAAGTCTGACACTGTTTCCACTGTTTCCCCTGTTTCCCCGTCTATTTGCCATGAAGTGATGGGACCAGATGCCATGATCTTTGTTTTCTGAATGTTGAGCTTCAAGCCAACCTTTTCACTCTCCTCTTTCACTTTCATCAAGAGGATTTTGAGTTCCTCTTCACTTTCTGCCGTAAGGGTGGTGTCATCTGCATATCTGAGGTTATTGATACTTCTCCCAGCAATCTTGATTCCAGCTTGTGCTTCTTCTTCAATAATTAAGAGTTATAGCTAGCTATTATCCATCTATCAATGTGTCTACTTATCTCTCTGCATACAATACATATACACATATATATAGAAAGATATGCACACATATATATATATACACATTTATATCTATGTCTATGTAGAGAGACATATATCAGGTTAATTAATACCTTTGCTCCTGCATGTTCTTCATGCTCCTCTAAAATTGATTTTCTCTCTAATATTACAGTTATTGTCTAAAGAATTTTTAAAATTTTCTTTTAAAGCAGGTCTATTGAAGAAAAATTTTTGCAGCTTTTGTCCCTGAAAATAACTTATTGCCTTCAGTTTTGTAATGTATTTTTGCTGGATATGATGTATATGATTTATTTATTTATCCATTTACTTTGCTTTTTGAAGGTATCATTTCGTTGTTTCTGATCAGAAGTCAGCTGCCATTCTCATTATTTTTCTCCCTATGTAATGTGTCTTTTTCCTCTGACTGATTTCAAGATTTTTTAAATCTTTCCTTTTCAATACTTTGATTATTATATTCCCTGATTTTTTTTTATTTATCCTATTTGATATTTATGTCCCATGATTTATTTCTTATTTATCTTATTTGTAGTTAACTGAACTTATTTACTGGGTGGAATGATTTCTTTCCTAAATATTGGAGCAATTTATGACCATTATCTCTTCAAATATTTCTTGTCTCCCTCTTCTTCCTCTGTGATACCAGTTACACATATGTTAGACCATTTGATATTACCTTCAGATATTATATAATGTTTCCTTGTTTATTTTTTGTTCATATCAATCTACCTTCACATTTATTGACACTATCCATAACTGATCTCTGTTTATGGATTAATCCACCAAGTAATTATTTTTATCTGTCACTTTTTTTTAATTAGCTTTGTCATTTAGGTCTTTTATATGGTTTCCATTTCTCCACTGGAATTCTCCATCTGCTTATGCATGCTGAAACCTTTTCAGTATACCTTCACCATACTTATCATAGTAACTTTTAAGTCACTCTCTAAAAATTCTAACAACTGACTATATCTCTCTTAATTCTTTTGACCATGTTTTTCTTTTGGTGATGGATTATATTTTCTAGTTATTTTTTATGTCTTACGTGAGTTTTGATTGAATATCTAAGATAAATAAAAATTAAAGTAAGTGCAGGAGACATGGGTTCAATCCCTGGGTTGGGAATATATCCTGGAGGAGGATATGACAACCCATTCCAGTATTTGCCTAGAGAATCCCCATGGACAGAGGAGCCCAGAGAGCTACAATCTGTGGGACCGCAGACTCGAACACAACTGAGCGACTAACACACAACAACACAAAGTAAATGATATTTACAGCTAGAAACGATAATACCTCTTCCATCTGACCATTATTATGTGGGTTGTCAGTCTAGTTCCAGTATAGTCTATATTTGCAATGAGTGTGAACTTTCCATTGCTTTAGTTAAATTATTTTCACCCAAACAATATTTCCTGGCAAGGGATCTGAATTCTATAGTGTTTCCGTATTCTTTCTAGTGATCATGAAAGCCTTGGGCTGCTTATGGGATATCACTCAGACGTCCGGCTTCTTTCCTTGTCCTCAGGCTTCAGTGAACCCTACATGCCTCTGCCTCGAGAGCATCCCTTTCAGCTTTCTTTCCCACCTCCCCTATACAGCCATAGATATCCACAGCTCATACTCAGTGGATGAGACTCTGAACATCCGTAAGGTTTCTCTCAGTTCTAACTCCAAATCCACAGATTTCAGGGAGATCTGTGAGTCTGTTCCACAGGTAGTTGGAGAGATGAAGGTCAATCATGTTTCTCCTGCCCCTCCCAAAGTCATAGCCAACAGCACCCAGGTACTAGTGCACTGACTGAGTTATCTATATGGCTTCTCTAGGTTCCCAGTTCCAGCCTCAGATATTAGGGCATCATTTATACCTTTGCCGCAGAAAGAGTCTCTTCCCTGCACTGCCTTTAATCCACGTAATCAGCTGGTGAAGACCTGTAAAAAAAGAGTGTAGGTACAAACCTCCACTGTTTCTGGAGTCCCTAAGGTTGTAAGTTGCCATACTAGATGATCATACATTCAGACTTTAAATTTTTGGTAAATTTAGCTGTGCTTTGCCCATAACTATGACGTTTTCCACCTCTTCCGGGTAGTCTGTCGGGCAGGAAAGTGGCAACTCTTCCTTTTGTCTTGGGAAGAGCTTGGCATTTAAATTTTTTTTTAATTTGTTAAGTTTCTTTGTGACTTCTGCTTTTTAATGGACTGTAATATGACCAACCTTGATAGTATATTAAAAAGCAGAGACATTACTTTGCCAACAAAGGTCCATCTAGTCAAGGCTATGGTTTTTCCCATGGTCATATATGGATGTGAGAGTTGGACTGTGAAGAAAGCTGATCGCCGAAGAATTGATGCTTTTGAACTGTGGTGCTGGAGAAGACTCTTGAGTGTCCCTTGGACTGCAAGGAGATCCAACCAGTCCATTCTAAAGGAGATCAATCCTGGGTGTTCATTGGAAGGACTGATGCTAAAGCTGAAACTGCAATACTTTGGCCACCTCATGCAAAGAGTTGACTCACTGGAAAAGACTCTGATGCTGGGAAAGGTTGGGGGCGGGAGGAGACGGGGACGACAGAGAATGAGATGGCTGCATGGCATCACCGACTCGATGGACATGAGTTTGAGTGAACTCCGGGAGTTGGTGATGGACAGGGAGGCCTGGCGTGCTGTGATTCATGGGGCCGCGGAGAGTCGAACACGACTGAGCGACTGAACTGAACTGAACTGAACTGAATATGTGTTTATTTACGTGTTATATATTTTGTTTTGATTGTTTGTGAGGGAACAGTATTCCTTTGTGATTTTATCCTATTGTACATGGAAAGATAGAACTGGTATATTAGAATTTCCATACAACTTCACTTTAGCTACTAATTTCATCTAGTAGTCCTCATAAAAGATAATTAGGTTTAGCAAACTTTATTATTCTATTAGCTAATGTGTGCTTCGTGACAACCACTTAAATCTTATTGTTGTCCTTTTTTAATGAAAGAAAACTGATCTTCTAAAAGTTTGAGTAGATTAACCAATATGTAAAGAACTCAAATAATTCAATAAGTAAAAAACTTAAATGCTTCAATAAGACAAAGCAAACAATGAAATAAAAAAGTAAGGAGGAAATTAATGGTAGTACACACCAAAAAGCAGGCACCAGTGGCCAATAGACATATGAAAAGACATTTCATTACATTAATCATATTATATTAAAACATCAGTTCTTCAGGAAGTCAAAAAGTCAGGCAATGTCAAGGGTTGTAAAAGATAATGGGTACTCTCATCAAACAATGCTGGATCTATATATCCAACTGGTTGTACCAGTGGATACAACTGAGCAACTAAGCACATACACAACCACTTTGAAAATTAGTATGATATTGTCAGTTGTATATCCTCAATTGGTAAAAATTCCCTTGGTACATACTTTTGAGAAAGTGTAAATCACTCAGTTGAGTCTGACTCTTTGTGACCCCATCGACTGTAGCTCACCAGGCTCCTCTGGCCATGAAATTATCCAGGCAAGAATATTGGAGAGGGTAGTCATTCCCTTCTCCAGGGAATCTTCCCAACCCAGGGACTGAACCCAGGTTTCCCACAATGCAGGCAGATTCTTTACCATCTGGGCTACCAGGGAAGTCTGACACTTTTGAGACACTGTTGCATAAATGCACTAGAGACTTGCACATAAAGACTTGTAGAATCAGAATTCAGACCTAGATATTCTGTCTTTTTAATTCTTGCTCACAGTTAATACATTATGCCAAAAGAAACCAGAGTTTCAATTGTACTCATAAAAGTAAGATTCGTGCCATATGTAGAACTCAAATTAAGTCCTTGAGAGGCCTTAGAGGGAATAGAAATGCAGAGATTAGATGATATGTTCAGAGACAGTCAGGCATCTTAGTAGAACTAGCCACAAAATCACCCCACAGTTGGATAAAGATGAGTGGATTCCTACAGCAGCAGAACACTCATACTAAGAAATAAATATCTATAAAGAGCTCTAATGTATTTATTTAAGGTGCTAATTAAAGCAAAGCAGTCTCCTCTTTTGTAGTGAGTGTTGCTTTTGAATGCTAACAAAGTTCTCCTCACTTTAAGACAGATGCTATAGCTAAGAACTGGAGAAAAGGTATCAGTTTTTATATAGCTGAAATACACAGCCAATGCAGTTCAACTCATATAAACACAGATATTCCGCCTGTTTGTATGTACTTATAAACAGCAATCTCATATCTTTAGCTAATAGGTCATCTAGGTTTTCAAAGAGTTTCCATGTCTAGGACCACACGCCACCATGCTAAGCCCCAAGCTCCACAAAGATAGAAGCTGCTTCATCAGGGACTTCACTCTGTGCATCTCTTTATATATCTGGCTGTTCATTCATATATTTTAAGAACATCAATACTGTATATTAACGCATATATATGGAATTTAGAAAAATGGTAACCTGAACCCTGTATAAGAGACTGCAAAAGAGACATAGGCATTTAGAACAGTCTTTGGGACTCTGTGGGAGAGGGTGAAGGTGGAATGATTGGGGAGAATGGAATTGTAGCATGTATATTATCATAAGTGACCAGTCCAGGTTCGATGCATAAATTTTCCTCTTCATTTCTTTGCATTTGTGCTTTTTTAATAAAATTCTTTTTTAGAAATAAAAAAATAAAATAAAATAAAAAAATATATAATTTGATAAAAAAATTTTAGTCTAGTGAGTAAAAAAAAGAATAGCTAACCAAATAAAAAATACTCCGTTATAATTAAACTCACCGTACTTGAGTATTCAAACCATCACAGCCAACTTACCATTCAAAATATCACTTTAAAGCAATTTGTATACAACTATTAAGGCTATTAATGGGCTCTAGAAATCATGTCTTGGGGAAATATTGGCAAGTTTTCTGTCAGAAGAAGGTCAGAGAAATTTCCAATAATGTCCCAGTATACTAGTTTTCTTCATGTATTATGCTTAATTATAAGAATATAAACACTATAGCCAAAGAGTGTTTGTTTCTTTTCCTAAAGTTTTTATGAACTACTCCTAAAAGTAGTGGCAATGAATTGAATTTCATAATATCAAAGGAAACATTCTGAACTTGATATTGAATAAGTAATTTGTTTCTGATGGGATATATTCAGTAACAGCCCTGTAGCATTTATAGACAAAGGTCAGTGCTTTTAATAAAGATCAACTCTAAAATGATGATTTTGATATTGCATTTAAGTGTGTAAAAATGTACCAGGTGATGGTGTCATGTCAGAACTACCATATTCAGTGTTATCACTAATCATTTAACCTTCTGCCTTGGGTAAACCAGTACAGGTGGTGGATAGAGAAGAATTGCATTTAGTAGTGTTCTGCTCTGCTAGGCCCATTCAAAATGGCTCTTCTGTCTCGCTCCACTGGTTTCATGGAAGCTGGGATTGATCTGTGAATCTCTTGCATGATACATTTGAAACTTTTATGTGAGTGCAAAGTGTCAGGTTGTGCCAAACTCTCTCATTACTGGGCAGCAGAGGGAAGCAGAGTTGACAAGAAGTTATTGTTTTCATAAGATATGGCTCAGTTTTTATTTTTATGGATAGCATTAAGTTTGTTGCATGGTGCACTCAGAGAAGCTAGTGTTGAGTGCCTCATTTAAGTACTGTGAATGATAAATAGAAACTAATTCTGTGACATGCCAACTTTCTTCAAAGGACTCAATTCTTTGAACCTTGTAAAACAACATGATTTTTTTCTCATATGTTTCATGAAAACTCCTATATTCCACTTTCCATAATAAACATAAAGAGAATGTCTACCACTTGTCTGTTCAGTGGGTTACATCCTCTTCTCACCCCCAGCAAAATCAATCGATTCTTCTCTAGCACTTAGGTACACATTTCAAACACTGTTGGATCATAAGCAGAGAGTGGAAGAAATGCCTCACGATATCACCATACATGGGAGTTCATTCCAAATTTCCTTTTCTCTTTTTAAAATTAAAAAAAAAATGAAGTTATATTTATTATTTTTAATTTTAAAAATTTACATAGTTTTAAAGGTCACTTTCCGTTTGTAGTTCTTACAGTAGTCCCCATGTTGTTCAGTAAAACCTTGGACCTATCTTACACCCAAGAGTTTTTACTTCTCACTGCCCTCGCCTATGTTGTCCCTTCCCATATGCTGCTGCTGCTGCTGCTGCTAAGTCACCTCAGTCGTGTCCGACTCTGTGTGACCCCATAGACGTCAGCCCACCAGGCTCCCCCGTCCCTGGGACTCTCCAGGCAAGAACACTGGATTGGGTTGCCATTTCCTTCCCCAATGTGTGAAAGTGAAAAGTGAAAGTGAAGTCGCTCAGTCATGTCAGACTCGTAGCGACCGCATGGCCTGCAGCCTACCAGGCTCCTCCGTCCATAGGATTTTCTAGGCAAGAGTACTGGAGTGGCCTGCCATTGCCTTCTCCATCCCATATGCTATAAACCATTAATTTGTTTTCCATATATGTGAGTCTGATTATTTTTTAAAACATATTTATTAGTACGTTGCATTGTTTAGATTCTGCATATAAGTGATATCATATACTATTTGTCTTTATCTATCTGACTTACTCCACTCAGCATAACACGACATTTGTTATTTGTGTTTTAGATGATAGACATTCTGATAGGTGTGAGCTGATATCTCACTATAGTTTGCTAGTTAGTAGTGTTGAGTATCTTTTCATTGCCTGTCAGCAATCTCCATTTCCTCTTTGGAAAGAATCTATTCAGTTCTTCTGCCTGTTTTTAATCAGGTTGTTTGTTTTTTTGATGTTGATGTATGAGCAAGTTTATATATGTTATGTATTAATCCCTTATCAGTCATATTATTTGCAAATACCTTCTGCCATTCAGCAGGTTGTCTTTTCACTTTGTCAATAGCTTCCCTTTTGCTATGCAAAAGCTTTCAAGTTTAATTAGTTTCCATTTGTTTAGCTTTTGTTTCAATTGCTTTAAGAAATAATTCCAGAAACTATATTGCTGCTGTTTACGTCAAAGAGTGTTCTGCGTATGTTTTCCTCAAAGAGTTTTATAGTATTTGGTCTTACATTTAGGTCTTTAATACATTCTCTCTCTCTCTCTCTATTATATATGCATAGTATATATTTTACCATTTTGGCCATTAATTTTACTGTGGAATAAAAAACACATAACACTAAATTTACCATCTTAACCATTTTTAAGTGTATAGTACAACAGTGTTAAATGTACGTACATAGTTTATAATAGCTCTTCATACCCATGAACAATAATTTACCATTTCCTCCTCTCCAGGCCCTGGCAACCACCATTCTACTTTCGGGTTTGTAAGGATCTGACTGCTTTGGACACATCATGTAAGTGGAATCATGGAGGTTTTATCTTTTTGTAACAGACTTATTTCACTTAGCATAACATCCTCAAAGTCTTTCAAATTATAATATATGACAGAATTTCCTTTTCTCAAAGACTGAATAATATTGCATTTTATGCATATTCCACATGTTCTTTTTCCCCTAGTTTTATTGAAATATAATTGATATACTACTGCACTATGTAAAATTTTTTTCCAGCTTAGTTGTTATTTATATATTTTAGATTTATTTAAGTATTGTTAATTTACAATGTGTTAATATCTGCTGTACAACAAAATGACTCAATTGTACATATATATTCTTTTCCTTTATGGTTTATCATAGGATATTGAATATAGTTTCCTGTGCTATATAGTAGAGTCTTGTTTTTAATCCATCCTATACATAATAGTTTGCATCTACTATAATTCCCAATCCTTCCTTCCTTTGACCTCATCCTTTAATTCATTTTGAGTTTATTTTTGTATACAGTATTAGTGAAAATTCTAATTTCATTCTTTTAGATATAGCTGTACAGTTTTCCCAGAACCACTTATTGAAAAGACTGCCTTTTCTAAATCGTATATTTTTGTCTCTTTTATCATAGATTAACTGACCATAAGTGTGTGGGTTTGTTTTTGAGCTTTCTATTGTTTCATTAATCTATATTTCTATTTTTGTGCTAGTACCATACTGTTTCGATGACTGACTGTAGTTTTTAGTATTGTCTCAAGTCAGAGAGCATGATTTCTCCAACTCTGTTTTTGCTTTTTTTCCCTGATTGTTTTGGTTATTCAGAGTTTTTTGTTTCCATACCAATCTAAAATTATTTATCTTAGTTTTGTGATTAAAAAATCACTGATATTTTGTTCGAGAGTACATTGAATCTGTGGATTGCTTTGGGTGGTATAGTCATTTTAACAATACTGAGTCTTTCAATTCAAGAACACAGTAAGTCCCTCTTTCTGTTTGTATCATCTTCAGTTTCTTTCAACAGTGTCTCAGAGTTTACCAAGTAAAAGGTTTTTGCTTTCGTAGGTAGGTTTATTCCTAGGCATTTTACTCTTTTTGATGCAATGGTAAATGGTATAGTTCCTTTAGTTTCTCATTCTGATAGCTCATTGTTAGTGTGTATAAATGGAATATTTTTCTATATGTTAAATTTGCTGAATTGATTGATGGGTTCTAATAGTTTTCTGGTAGTGTCTTTAGAATTTTCTATGTATAGAATCACATCATTTGCAAATAATGACAGTTTTACCTTCCTTTTCAATCTGGATTCCTTTCATTTATTTTTTCTTCTTTCCCTCTGATTACCATGGATAGGAATTCCAATACTATAATGAATAAAAATTGTGAGAATGAGCATCCTATCTTGTTAGTAATCTTAGAAGAATGCTTTTAGATTTTCACCATTGAGTATGTTGCTAGTTGTGGGTTTGCCACATATGACACTTATTATGTTGAGGTATGTTTCATCTATGGTAATAAGAACATGCTGTGTGCTGTGCTTAGTTGCTCAGCCGTGTCCATCTCTTTGCAACCCCATGGACTGTAGCCAGCCAGGCTCTTCTGTCCATGGGAATTCTCTAGGCAAGAATACTAGAGTGAATTGCCATGCCCTCCTCCAGGGGATCTTCCCAACCCAAGGATAGAACCCAGGTCTCCTGCTTTGCAGGCAGATTCTTTACTAACCATGCTACCAGGGAAACTCTTATCTTAAATGTAAATGAACTAAATGCTCCAATCACAGACTGGCTGAATGGACACAAAACTGAGATACACACACATAGCCTATAGTATCCCAGAGGTGGAAGGATTTTCAATAGCTGTAAATCAATCAATATAATACACCACATTAGCAAATTGAAGAATGAAAATCATATGAAGAACATAAATCCATATCTCAATGGATACAGGAGAAGCTTTTAATAAGCTTTAACATCTATTCATGAAAAAAGTCCCTTTTCTCATGAACTCAGAAATGCCACCAATTATTTAGCAAGAAATGAAGCACCATGTGAAATGAGATACCTTAATTTCTTCAGGTTTGTTTGGTTTTTTTTGGTGTTGTTTATTCTTATTTTCACAGTTAATTTGGTGAGAGCCTATGCTAACACTGCTAAACCCGTGGATTTCTGTATTTTGTTACACTGGAACTTGACAGAGACAATTTTACATTATAGAAGCTACTTTATATTGCACTTAAGTGTTTTCATTGCCTTAAACTCACATCTTATAGATATGAGAATAGAATTGTTATCTTTAGGCCAAATTACTATGTGGTGAAGCAAGAACCAATTTTTAGTTGAAATGTAAATTCTATTTTAGGGTTCTGCATGAAATACTCATTGCCTTTGAGGTATTTATTTTCATTTTATTAAAGAAATGCAGATTATAAGTTATGAGATGTATTAAATTGAAACAGCTTTATTAAAAAGTATTTCCACTTGTATGACAATACACCAAGATTAGAATTCCAATTGTGGAGCTTGACAATGCTTGTATCATACATACTTTTCATACTGCAGTTACCTTGTTTTGTACAGCATTAAAAAAGGTGTTGACATGCTATATTTTAATTATCTCTAAATTTCCATGATATCATAAAATAACCGTGGCATTATAAAAACATTACTCCTGAATCATAATTTGTTTAAGTAATTTCCAATTAATTTTTGTTCTCGTTATACTAAAACTTACCTTCTGTGGGTCGGGATATGAAAGTTTAGAAGATCTCTTTCCACTTATTCATACATTTAATGTGTCTAATTAATCAAACAATGGGTAACATTGTTTATTCCAAGTTCATTTGCCATTATTATTCTACAAGATACTTGGCCAGCTTTTCAAAGATACTTTAGATAATCAGAAAGAAAACTTGTTTTACAAATTTGTGGGGAAGTTCCCTAAATTTGTTGGATAATTTTCCATCTGTGAAGGCCAAACACCATTTTGATGTTGGCATAACCATGTCATATTTTACTACTTCTTTTCCTTTTACTGTAAAGATGGAATTTTGTTGTCACTGTTATCATTGTTGTTCTGAGAAAAAGATAGAGTTCCTCTTTGGGTATTTTCCCAAAGCACAAGAATTTCTCCCTTAGTTTTGCTCACTATTTATTGAATTATGAATGTATCATTGACCGATATTTTAAGATTATAGCCCAGACCTGCATATTTTTTGTCCACAAAACCATAAGAAATAATTGAAAAAACATTTGAAGAACCATTTGCCTTTAAGCAGTAAACTTTTTCATTGGTGTTAGTATGTATTAAA
This sequence comes from Moschus berezovskii, assembly GCF_049115385.1. Taxonomy (NCBI): domain Eukaryota; kingdom Metazoa; phylum Chordata; class Mammalia; order Artiodactyla; family Moschidae; genus Moschus; species Moschus berezovskii. The sequence goes on along the minus strand of NC_142467.1, from coordinate 32,716,156 downwards.
AATATTAAGCAGAAGCAGAGAAGCACTTGAAATATTTGTGGAAATACTCATTTTTAAGCTTCTTAAAGCAATTCAGAAGCATCTATTTACCTACCAATAACTGATATGCTAATTACAAATCTTTCTTTTCTGGTTTCTTTTCTCCTTTCTCAACCCTAAAGTCTCATTAGTAAAATTCAGCTTCAAGTTTTGATGTTGTTACAGCTTCAGAAAACCCAAACCAAATGTCATGTGTCTTTTTCAAAAGAAACACAGCATGCCTCACAGTGAACTGGACTCCTGGTTCTCTGTGATGGAATTTTTATTTGTGTCAAGATCAAGGTCAGAAACAAATGATTTTGCTGCACAGTCATATGCAAAAAAAAAAAAAATTTACCCGTCTATTTACTCTTTGATCTATCCCATATAAAGGGAACTTACAATTGTGGAATTGTGACATTTTAGAATCGGAAAGGTCCTCAGAGATAATCAAGCCCATCCCATTTGTTTTAGACTAGATTTGATCTAAAGGAAATTGAACCCTAGAGAAATTAAGTGTCCTGCTAAAAGCTACACATATTATTAACAGCCAACTTTGGAAGAGACATTGAATCTTCTACTGCTACAAGCAGTCCAGAGTTCTGTCTGCTATAATTTAAATGCTTTCCTTTATCCACTTTTAACTTTGCTTTGATCTTATTTCTATTAGCTAAAATTTTCAAACCAATTATATTTAGTAAAAGACAGATGTGTGTCTCTTTGTAAAGTATCTTTAAAACCAATTTTAAAAAACTTTTTTTTTTAATTCTTGCATTGTACATATAGAATGCAAAGGAAGGTAAAATAACTTTTAGGGAACCCGAGATTGCTTCCCAGGTGGCGCAGTGGTAAAGAATCTGCCTGCCAATGTAGGAGATTCAAACGATACAGATTCAATACCTTGGTCAGGACAATCCCCTGGTGTAGAAAATGGCAACACACTCCAGTGTTCTTGGAAGGTAAAATAACATTTAGGGACTTTGAGATTAAAATTTATATACGTATTTTTAGCACTGTGCTTATGTTAGATAAACTAAAGAAATTCATTTGAGTTATTTGAAACACCCAAATTCACTTTACTTAGACACCACCCTTATGGAGTTGCAGGATTTCAGCTGCATATTAAAGTTCTCTGACACATTTATCTTGTTTTTCTTCTTATTTCATTTTCAAAAACACAGTTGACTATTATTATTTAGACTGTAAAATTGATACCAGTTTTCTCACTTGGAATATATCTCATGTTTATTTAGGGCCTACTCTATGTCAGATATGGTTTACATGTTTCCCCAAATATTCTTATTTAGAATACCCTGGAACCCCATGAGGCAGATTTTGCTATAACCATTTATCAGAAGGAAAATCTGAGGCTTATAAGTAACTTATTCACATAGACAAAGCTAGTAGGAATTAAAACGGAGAGTCAAACCTAGGAAGTCTAACAATGGAACCCCTGATATCATGTTTAAAATGTATAAAATCCCCAAAGTCATTCTTTCCTCAAGGGAAGTTATATCAGTAAAGGGCACTCCTGTATTCTTTTTTTTTTTTTTTTTTGCATTGTGCTATAGAACCACAAAATAATCCATAGGTCATTCAAAGTGTTCAAACAGAGATGAAAGTCATCTTTCAAAGATATGTGCAGTGTTGACTAATGTGAATATGACTTCTAAGAGTCTATGAATTTTAGGTTCTTTGTATAATGAATTTCACCACGATACTGGGTTGAAAATGATTCTTAGACTATTTTTAGTTAGAACTATTTCTGAATCACCAAGAAAATTTTAAAATTGAAGTCATTGTTGTTCAGGTAGTGTTTCAAAAGCACACAATTCTCTCCCAGCTTCCCCCTTTTGTTTAGCTTTAATGATTGCACCATGGCCAAACAGTTATAAGAATGCTATTACTTGAAAACCAGACAACAGGTTATTGGTGTCTTTGGATGCCTTGTAAGGATAAAATATATTAGTACTATTTAGCCTGGGTTCTCCCCATCTCCCAAAGCATAAAAGAAAGCAAAGATTTATGTAAAGGTAGATTAATTAGAGGGCTTCCCTAGTGGCTCAATGGTAAAAAATCCTCTCACCAATGCAAGAGATATGGGTTCGATCCTCGGGTTGGAAGATCCCCTGGAGAATGAAATGGCAAGCCACTCCAGTATTCTTGCCTGGTAAATCCCATGGACAGAGGACCCTGGTGGGCTACAGTCCATGGGGTCACAAAAGAGTTGGATATGACTTAGTGACAAAACAACAGTGACAGTTTATTTGAAAAGAAAACAGAAGTAAAAGGGTGATAGAATGCAGAAAGAAACAAACAAAAATACAAACAAAAAAAGAGCTCACAGGCTAGGGAAGTAGAATTTAACCTCTCCTATGACCTTCTAGGTAGCCATATGAAATGTTTCTTGGAACTATCCACCTGGAGCAAGAAGGGGAAGCATTTGTTCACCTATATTTTTTTCTTATTGTGATGTTCCCTGCACTTTTGGTTTGCACAAGCATGAACACTGAAATGGCCCCCATGGGCACTACACTGAGTTCAGAGAAGCCCCAGGACAAGCACCAAGAACAATCCCAAAGTGAGCTCAAGGCAAAGTCCGTTCTGGTTGCACCTGTCCAAAGCTGTCAAAGCCTGATCAGCTGGTCACTGTGGTGCGAGAGACAGGATCAAGAGGATTTGCAGTAGAATATGAGAAGTCCGTTCTAAGGGCATAAAAATACCTTCCAGTTTTATTCTTCATTCCATTTATCTGATGGAGAAACACATGTAACACACAGGAAGAAAACTTATAACTGTAGAATAACAGGTACCCTCTCACTTACCTAGACTGAGAACTAACTGATCACGTGGTAAAATTAGTTGGGAATGTTGTGGGAAAAGGAAAACAGCCTTGTGGACTTGGGATTGTTGAGATAGAAGGGATCATGAAATGTTACTTAATCCATATGCTACCTTGAAGTATTCATTCACAACTTATTTTATTGTCTTCACATTTAAATATAGTCATTTGTCATAATTAATTTTCAGAGCAAAGTTTTACTTACTTTCTTGGATAGGATATCAGTGTTGGCTGTTGGAACCACAGAATGAATTCAGGAAGTTTCCCTTGTGTCTACTAAAGGTAATTTAGCAGCTCTGGGCTCATCAAAGTCTCACTTATGTTGAGGTTATTTGATGACTAAGAACTCAATGAATAGGAAGCAGGCATCATGAATAGGAATACTGGATATATATTTTCCAACAAAGTTTCTATGGTCTTTAGTTTAAATATGAGCTCATGATAAACCTAATTCATTACCTCCACATGTACTTTTGATAGGCTATAAACATTTCATCTGAAAGCTCTTCCAGAAGTCTTTTACTGCCTCCTCTTTGGCCTATACTTTTAAAAAATTTTGTTTGTTATCTATGAGTACCACTTCACATCAAATGAAGAGCATACATACAGATAGACAGGTACATAAGCATGTGTGTGTGAGTATATATATATATACATGCATACATTAACTGCTCGTTGCTCATTAAAATATTAATTTATGGATTTAGTTATAGCTAGATCCAGACATTCCAGTGATTTCACTAGGATCCTCTCCAAACCTTAACTTTGCTTTCGCCATGTTGGTTTAATTTCTAAATGTAGACTCTGTGAACTACAGATTTATCTTCAACTCGTCTAGCAAACTCAGTGGAAAGAGCACATTCTTTCCCTCCAGCTCAAGAAAAACTCCCAGAAAATACTCTGATTGGTTGCTATGATACTCACCCATTCTGGTGTCTACAAGGAAGGGACAGTCCAGTTGGCCACATCAGGGACCCACGCTAACTCTAAGAAGCAGCAGGCAGAGTCACCTCCTTCCTAGCTACACAGACATTGGAGGATTCAGTAAATTTTTTAAAGTAAATGTGAACATTATGAAAAGAAGAGATACTGAAGACAGAAGAAAGCTGGTTCAACTTTCATGTTCCTATATGACATTTGTGAGTTCAGAAAGTCTTCCTCCCCACCAATCCAGAAGCTTGTTAAAGGGAGAGACTGTTTTTTATTCATCTTATTGAAAGTACCATCTATCAGAGTGCCTGGAACTCATTATTGATTAAAAGTTTGAAGTGATCACAGTCCTCTAATTAAAGATAGTACACCAGTATCATCCATTCATTTTATTTAGTGAACAAACCAAACACTTTATGCAAAGAGCAACCATCATCTGATTCCGATTGCACCATCGAAAATAGATATCAATAATCAAAATATCTAATAGAGAGGATTAAATATTAATCCAATAGAAAGGATTAAATGCCTGGGGAAATATTAGGTAGGTAGCACTATTTAAATCTGCTTCCATTTTTATCATCAAAATATTTGGTGATCAGTAGTAATTCTGCAGATTTTTATGCATGTAAATAAAGTAAATGTGCAAATTAATAAAATGCTATCCTGCTTCATCATGAATAATGAATAGCTAGAGTCTTCAAAGAGAAAGCTAGATTTGCTACATTTTAAGCATTTCAACAAAAACAGAAGAAGGAATCCATTAATATGTAGTCTATGTGTTTTTCTTTGTGTTTAATCTGTTATAGAAAACAAACTGTAGTCGTGTTAACTAAAATGAAGGCAATTGAGTTCATATGCAGATTTGGACATTCTCCTACCATCACATCTTATCTGTCACTCACATGGGGATAAAATAATATCTTCTGCTTTAAAAGAAAAATTTCAAAGTGCTGAAACAATTTTACACAATTCATGGTGAATGTAAAAATAACCTACAATAGGGTCTTATGCCAAATTAGGCAGCACTTTAGAGAAGCAGGGAATAAAGGCTCAAAGTGAGAGGGAGCTAGGAAGGGAGCATTCTCTTCCTTGTCAGAATAATTGGTTCATTAAATGGAAGGAGAAAAGGGGAAAAGATAAAATGGGAAGAGTTCCCACTATTAAATATGTATTGCACAAGGTCTCTCTCAACTTACTTTGCAGCATCACAGCTGATGTACACAGATCCTAATAAGCAACAAAGTGAATAGGGAGCTGGACTCCCAATTGTTCAATTCTTTTTTGTTTCCAATGATAAAGAGAAGGGTGCACTTGTTCCCCTAATCCCAGGGATCAGACCCTGAAGCTAAGCAAAAGGAAGAAAGAGCTGATTAAAGCCACAGCAGTCAAGACCTTTGTGCAGTTGTGATATGTGGGTGTATATAGACACATGCCCATCTAAAGAGCACACATGTGGTCAGTGGAGTGCTGTGAGCGTGCTTTTGAGATGAATGGTGCTATTATAAACATAAGTCATTATTAGTAGCCAGCATAAATAGCTTGGCCTGTCATGGGGTTAAGATCTGTGATCTACTGGGACTTGCTCCTCTTCAGAGGGGTACAGCTGCTGTGTAACAGAAAAATCTGTCTTGAGAACACATCCAAGGGCCCATGGAAAAGTGGTTGCTTGTAGATGTGGTCTTTAATTAAAGTGGTTGTTGTAGAGAGAAAGTCGTCAATTGGAGGTGACCCTTGGATCAAGTTTTGATCTCCAACTAACTGTTCAGTTTTTTTTTTCAAGGGACAAAGAGTCAGGAGGAAACCAGAGGGAATAATATCAAGGCAGGAGACACATTTACTTGTGATGTATAAAACCATAAAGGGTTCAAAGTTTGGGTTTTAGTTCAAACAAAATCCCAAGAGTTCAGATCATTTTCTAAACCCTCTGAACCTCATCAATGCTGAGAATCAGCTTAAAAAATAGTGTAAGAGCAAAATGGTCCTTGGAATGTGTGGCCACTTACAAATCTGGCCAGAAAAAATACTATAAGCAAGTCCAGTCAAGTGACACATAAGAACATGCCTTGAATGCTCTGCAAGGCAACTTTGCCTAATTTTAGCTACTATTTGCCTAAAGAAAATGGCAATATGAATGGATACACAAATGGTATTCGTAGCATTTAAAGTAAGTCTGTTAAGAAACAAAAACCTAGAAGGTCTTACAGTGTCACCAACGATTGAGCTTAGAAAGCAAATTAAGAACACAGAACAGTCAAAATTTGGTGGAGCAACATTGTCACTCAAAGCATATTCTGTCTTCTATGTTTCCCGACTTTTCCATTCCAAGAATTCATGCTTAGAAAGAAAAGTGAAAGTGAAGTCGCTCAGTCGTGTCCAACTCTTTGGGACCCCATGGACTGCAGCCTACCAGGCTCCTCCATCCATGGGATTTTCCAGGCAAGAGTACTGTAGTGGGTTGCCATTTCCTTCTCCAGGGGATCTTCCCAACCAAGGGATCGAACCCGGGTCTTGTGCATTGTAGGCAGACGCTTTACCATCTGAGCCACCAGAGAAGTGCTTAGAAAGAGGATCACTCTAAAAACTCAATCAGAGAAAAGAGTGAGACCAGATCTTCATAGATGTCTACTCTCTTTTTATTTATTCACCCCCATTCCCATTACTGCTCCATGAAGGTACAGAACTGACCATGGGCAAACCGGAATAGCCAGGGTTTCTTCTCTTCTTAGCATCCTCTGTCATCTGTGATATGAAGCTCCTCTAGATTCTTGGCTACTCTTTCTCCATGTGACTACCCCGGGTTTCTCAGCAAAGGATTCTTCTCTAGATTCAGCCATAACTTTGTTCTTAGCATTGTAGTTAGAAAGGATAGGATAAAGCAATTCATCAGTCAGTCAGTCAGTCAGTTCAGTCGCTCAGTCGTGTCCGACTCTTAGCGACCACATGAACCACAGCACGCCAGGCCTCCCTGTCTATCACCAACTCCCGGAGTTCACTCAAACTCATGTCCATCGAGTCGGTGATGCCATCCAGCCACCTCATTCTCTGTCGTCCCCGTCTCCTCAGTTAGGTATAAGTGTTAGATAATAGCTTTATGTGTTTTTTTTTTTGCTGAGTTAAAAAGCCTCTTGATGAAAGTGAAAGAGGAGAGTGAAAAGGTTGGCTTGAAGCTCAACATTCAGAAAACAAAGATCATGGCATCTGGTCCCATCACTTCATGGGAAATAGATGGAAAAACAGTGGAAACCGTGTCAGACTTTATTTTTTTGGACTCCAAAATCACTGCAGATGGTGATTGCAGCCATGAAATTAAGAGACGCTTACTCCTTGGAAGGAAAGTTATGACCAACCTTGATAGTGTATTAAAAAGCAGGGACAATACTTTGCCAACAAAGGTCTGTCTAGTCAAGGCTATGGTTTTTCCCGTGGTCATGTATGGATGTGAGAGTTGGACTGTGAAGAAAGCTGATCGCTGAAGAATTGATGCTTTTGAACTGTGGTGTTGAAGACTCTTGAGAGTCCCTTGTACTGCAAGGAGATCCAACCAGTCCATTCTAAAGGAGATCAATCCTGGGTGTTCACTGGAAGGACTGATGCTAAAGCTGAAACTGCAATACTTTGGCCACCTCATGTGATGAGTTGACTCACTGGAAAAGACTCTGATGCTAGGAAAGGTTGGGGGTGGAGGAGAAGGGGACGATCGAGAATGAGATGGCTAGATGGCATCCCCGACTCTATGGACATGAGTTTGAGTGAACTCCGGGAGTTGGTGATGGACAGGGAGGCCTGGTGTGCTGTGATTCATGGGGTCACGGAGAGTCGGACACGACTGAGCGACTGAACTGAACTGAACTGAAAGGCCCTATATTGAGAATTTATTGATAAGAAGGAAGTAATAACATCCAAATGATGCGAGGGAATCCTTAGGAGAAGGGGTTCTTCAATTCCATTATGTATACAACTATTTGAGCCACCAGAGCCTGGTGGGCTACAGTCCATGGGGCTGCTAGGAGCTGGACACAACTTGAATGTACATGCACATTCATACAACGGTAGTGAATACTGTTGTGTACTACCTGGATCCTCACACCCGTCTCACAGCTTCTGGGACTGCGGACCTCATCAGGTATCACAGCTGCCTTATCTCCCTGGGAAATAACCTTGACCTCAGAGCTTGGCTTCACCCAGGAATACCCTCTCTCAGGGACAGCCTTGGCCAAAAATTGGCAGATGCAAGAATGCAAAGCACTTTTCTCTCTCCTTCTCTCCCCTCTTCCCCATTTCAGTTTGAGTCAATTCTGAAGAGACCCAGCTCCTTTCACATTCTTGATATGCTTTATCATATCCGTTATCTTCCACTTTATTTTTAGGATCAATTAAGAATTCAATCGCAACCACATTGTCAGTGATCTTCTCCCTCTGCCCAGCCCTGGGTTTCTCACTCCCTAATAAGCCTTCGGGGCTTCCCTGGTGGCTCAGAGGTTAAAGCGTCTGCCTCCAATGCGGGAGACCCGGGTTCGATCCCTGGGTCGGGAAGATCCCCTGCAGAAGGAAAGGTAACCCACTCCAGTATTCTTGCCTAGAGAATCCCATGGACGGGGAAGCCTGGTAGGCTACAGTCCACGTGGTCGTAGAGTCCGACAGGACTGAGTGACGGAACAGAACGGAATAAGCCTTCGGCATATAACTGTTTCCCCAAAACTCCGTGTAGCATCTTTTGTTATGCCCTGAGTCCGGTCCCCCTTAACTGATAGAATAAGACACTCACAGCAATGCAAAAGAAAGAATGGGGTTTATTTCTAGCTTGAGCTAGGGCTCCTGCCCCTCCCAGCGCAGTGAAATGCAGACAAGAGCCAGGAGCCCAGGTCACAGCGGTTTTTATAGTCTCAGGTTACATAAGCACCTAGTTTTGTTCAAAAGATCAAGCTGGCAGAAGCTCATTGGCGAGTTAATGCGCTCGCAGAAGCTCATTGGCCAGTTTATACCAGCCGGGGTTTTCTCTGGGGAATTTCCCTTTTTCTTCTGATTGGCCCAATTTTGGCCCCAGCGGGATTTTCTTAGGGAGGAGTTTCTATGAACCTAGCCTCCACCCCTTTTCCAGGAAATTGAAACTTAGGCCTAAGCAAGATCTCAGGCCTATCACGGCTACTCAGATGTTAGGGCTCCTAACACTTTACATACACAAGGTGGCCACTCAGTTTCTCACAGATACTACTGTTCAGCAGAATACTGCTGCAGTGTAGCAGAGTGGCTTACACTTTGCATTAGGGAGGGGAGGGTGCTGTAGGGAGAGCTGAAAGGGAACCTATCTGAGGAAGAGTGAATAGAGGTCAGTGGGGGACTTGACGATTATGGGTGCATAATAATGGGTCTTAGCATACTAGAGGAAAGCCCTCTGCCTCTGTAACACAAGCTATCATTACATTTTCACCTCCAGCCTGCAAATTTTAGAATTGATCCTCACTTTTTCATATCTGCCCTCCATGTTGCAGGTACAAAAACATTTCAGAACAAATGTGATCTGATCATTTTCCTATAAATAGAGATCTTAATTATCACATTTATCCATTTTATTTCTCTTGAAAGGTTTTTAGAGGTTGTATATCAATGACATCCCTTCGAAGGATTTGCATTTGAAAGGCCGTTGTTCAAATTTAATTCACATTTGACACAATGTTTTCTCTTGCAGAACATCACTGAAAATCAGTTTTCAGCAGCCTCTATTCTACATTCCTCTGATCATTTCTCTTTTTACTATGGGTATATTCTAAATAAATTTCTTGTGTGCTGTGAAAGTGAAAAAAAATGGAAAATATGTGTATCCTGTATTTAGTCCCATTTTGATTCTTAACATCCATTTCCTGTCCTGTCTTCCCCATGAAGAGTGCTGCCAACAGGAGCCTGCAGGACAGTGTCTCTGGGCTTCCTGGAGTTTCCGGGGGCCAGTACAAGCATTAACCTGAAGGAACACTGTGCCTTATTGATGGAGAGTCACGATTAATTTCTGTCTCTGACTCTTTGCTCTTCTCCTGTGAGAGTAACCCTGTATGAAATCACTCCACATGCCCCAATGTTTTGTTTTGCACATCAAACTCCAGCAGCTCTCCATGAAAATTAAGGTTATATCCCTGAAACCCAGGCTAGAGCAAAGGCTCTCTTTAAGGGTAGTAGAATGTATAGCTTTACTCCTGGCTAATCTCATTATCTCAAGGGGGGAGAGTTAATTTTGGTTACTGAAAGAAGCCCTCTTCTTGAGGAGAGCTGTCCAGCAAGGAGACAGCTGAAATCAGCAGCTATTTGTTTTATTTGTGTTTCTCATATTAGGAAATCTTTTGTCTCTGTAGAGAGATCCACCCCCCAGCCCCCACCCTGCAAGTAGACAGACACCGAAATTAGATGCAAATGCAGGGTACAGAGTAAACTGCAGAGTGGTAGGCTGTTTCCGTATCTTTGCTCATTTTGCAGCTTTTGTCAGTTTTTGAAAAACGGTGGAGAATAATTGGCCTGAGATGTAAAGCCACACTCGGCTGTTCCAAGGAACAAAGAAAGACAGCTTTAGCCCACAAGACCATATTTTGTGAAACACAGTCTTCCTTTTTAATAATGAGCAGATACACAGTGCTCTTTCTCAGCTCTGAAAAATCTGTAGCTTTCCCCCTGCAATGTTGTACAAGGCATTTCAACTGGTGCCATTTGTAATGCTGTGGTCGGTCGCGTTGAACAAGGAGAGCCTACACTTGTTATCTTGAGGGAAGGCGGATGACTGTAGCACTCTGGCGTGGCTGTGTGAGAGCCACAATATCCTTCCTGCATATCTGACCTTATGATGATAGCATCAGAAGCAGCGAGAGCAAATAATCAGGGCCCAGAAACTGTCATCCCAGCCATTATCGTGATCTTTTGGATGTATTCAATGTTTCCTGTTTAGAAGTGGGCAAATATTTGTCAAGAAAAATAAATATGAATATCTGACTGGGGAATTCAGACCACAGTACAAGAGGGAACAAGTAGGTGATACACCCCAGGGGAATGATAAACTGGTTGTCAAAAAGAAAATACATTTCCCATCCGAATTTGGTCATCCTGCTGCACTGAAGCCACTGTGGCATTGTCAAAGGTGACTGTGATAGCACCACTTTTTGTTCCTGCTCCCTTATATGAACTCTATTATTCTAATTTCTCTTCAAAATCCTACCCTTACGGCATGTCATTTTCCCTGAGATTTACTTTGTTCTCTTCAATCTACTCTAGATACAACAGTCAGAGTGATCTCCTTAAAAGTAAATTTGATTTGTCACCTCCTCAATAAAATTGTCCAATGGCTCTTGAACTACCTAGAAGAAAATCAAAACTCTCCAGGATGGTCCCAAGACTCAGCACTGTCTGTGTTTTGCCCTGGCTCACTCATCTACTCCCACAGTGCTTTTTCCCTGGCTCATTACACTCTAGGAACAATGGCTTACTTTCTTTACCCAGGACACACCAAGTTTTTTCTTCCTCCAAATCTTTGCCGAGGTGAACTTTCTCCCTACTTTTGCTTTAATCTAATTGTCTCCTGGGCTGTTTTTCACCACTGAGCTTAAATGTTACTGCCCAGTTGAAGCCTTCTTTTATTTATTAATGTTTTTATTCTTCTAGTTTTGTTGAGATAGAGTTGACGTACAGCACTATGTATGTTTAAGATGTATAACACATGACTTGACTTACATGCATCATGAAATGGTAAGCTCACATTTAATGAGTATCCATCATCTTGTAAACACAGTCTTTCTCAACCAGCTTATTCATAGTAATTTTCCTGACTCCGTGCTATTCTGTGTCTAATCTTTAAGATGATTCCTTACAGAGCAGACACAGTCATTTATAATTCTGTTCTGTTCTGTTCTGTTGCTCAGTCGTGTCCGACTCTTTGCGACCCCATGGACTGTAGCCTACCAGGCTTCTTCGTCCATGGGATTCTCCAGGCAAGAATACTGGAGTGGGTTACCGTTTCCTTCCCCATTTATAATTATTTTATGTATTTACTTTCTGCCCTTTCTCTAACTATAAACTTGTAAGTCAAGCGTTAAGCCTTCTTTCCCCTGTTGTTCAGTCACCCAGTCATGTCCAACTCTTTGAGAACCCATGGACTGCAGCACACCAGGCCTCCCTGTTTCTGGCCATCTCCCGAAGTTTGCCCAGTTCATGTCCATTACAAGGTGATGCCATTGACCATCTTATCTCTTGGCGCCCTCTTCTCCTTCTGCCCTCAGTCCTTCCAAGAATCAGGGACCTTTCCAATGAGTCAGGTGTTCGCATCAGATGACCTTCTCTCCTCTACCCCCCCTTTCCCCCTATTATCTCCAGAGCCTACTATAGTACCTGCCACACAACATATATTTAGAAATTTTTATTGAATAAATCAGTATTTTCATGTGGTTTGTATTTTAGATATTATTCTAATTTTCTTCCTCATTTGGCTCCTTCAAAAGTGGAACTTAACATCCTATCTTATCTTCATTCTCAGTATTTTTGGGGGGTTCATGGAATCCCTTAAGCATCTTATGTATTTCCTTAGGGAAGGGCAAAGCCAAAGTAATGTCATTGAACATAGGAGAGGGCATCACAGATGGGAAGGAGAGATAACATATGATGGAGGGCATCAGCATGGTTTCATGTCTTCTCAAAAGGCTCCTGGCAAAATGAGAGCAGAAACAAGCTAAGCAGATGGTGAAAGTCATCTGCTTTTGCAATTCACTTGTTTATGTTTTTCCTGCCTTCCTGTCAATTTCAGCTCTTGAGCCCTATAGGCAGGGTCTTGTCCATGGTTATTATTGAAGGTGTCACCTACTGAAGGTTGGGTATTTTATAAACATTGACTCTTCAGTAGTAAATTTTGTTAGGCAGTGCAGGGACCTTCAGGAATTACATATGATAAACTTGACTTGAACCAATGATGTTTCAAATTAGTTAGATGACCTTGAACAGAATTGGCCAGAGTTTCCAATGTACATTTTCTCAAACAGCTTTTACAATACTAATTACTCTAGTGGTATCAGGTGGACTCACCATCTGAATGAAAAACCAAGTCATTTTTTTAGTAGTTGAAAATTCCTAAAGCATAGCAGCAGTAGGAGCTTTAAGCATAAATAGTACATTCATTCAATTAACATTTATTATAGCAGACATTATTTGTTGGTGGTGTAGGATACAAGGAGAAATAGTCCTTGCTGTCTTACCTTATTCAAACTAGAAAGATGAACAAAAAAAAAGAGGAAAAAATATACACAACTACTTAATGCTATAGCACAATCAGATTTCTTTATTGAAAAGTATGTCTGATATTACCCTGGCAGAGTCACTAGTTCTTTTATGATGACAGCATTTTGAATTAGGGCTTAAGCTGACAAAAGTGTTTTGTTTGTGGGTTTTAGCTGTCACAAAAGCTTTGGATCTGACAATCACAGGGAAGCCAAAGTAAAAGCCTTGGTAAAAGTGTTTATACCTATGATGTTGTATTTGGATTTTGGCTCAGTTAATTGTTTCTATGATAATAAACTCTGAGTATATATTTAAACTTTATTAATAAAGTAAAATTATAATTTTAATATGCCAAAACTAAATATTTACAAAATAGAAAGGATGTAAGAGAACTCCATGATTTATAAATGAATGTGTAAAATGGTGACAATGGGTGACCAGGATGTACATTTGATCGTACTGATATATTATGGTTATCATCAAAAACATTAAATGTATCAGTGTGGCAATGTATTTTTATCATTGTTTCCAGATTCTGTTAAGTATATCCACATTGGGTGAGTCCATGTTTGGAAGCTTATATCTGTCAGTAACTATGAAGGGTTAGAGGTTTTACCCTACTTACAAAGTAACAAGGTAGCTCACCACAGTATCATAGATGCTAGTAGAACCATGAGACTTCTGGTTAGAGACTGGTGAATTCATTACTTGTAACAGTGCAGGCAGCATGACTTCATGTTTGCATTAGTTCCTCTTAACCTGTAAGTCCCATAAGTCAGTGACAAATGGACCCAGGTTGATGCTATATCTGAGTAATTCAGAGGAACACTGATATCAGGAAACCCCAATCTTTAAAGGCTTTGCTAGCAAAGTTATTGAGTCTTTGCCCCAGAGGGAAAAAGTATCTTTATTATATTCTTCAGGGGAAAAAAAACTGCCATTTGCCCCTGAGGGGGTCACTATCTCTATCTTCCAAGGCTGTTCTGCTACATAAACATTCCTGAAAAGATACTCTGGAACAAAATCTATTACATGACATGTATAAATGCCATGAAAAAATTGCCCTGCAAAAAATGTCCTTCACTGCTAAACAGGAATGCTAAATAGATTCTCAATTTTAAATAAAACACTTTAAGCAATAAGCTAAAAGACATAATGAGAACAGTTTATATTTATAATTGGAACAATATTTTTCCATGAAAATTGATATTTAAATTCCAAGGTTGAGAAGTCACATTCTAACATTTTTTAAAGAATATGAACCCAGTTTTGGTATATAATAAGCAGTCATCCTTCTAACAGAGAGAGACTAAGATTCATATTAGAATGTTTCAGTTCAGTTCAGTTCAGTCGCTTAGTCGTGTCCGACTCTGCGACCCCATGAATCACAGCATGCCAGGCCTCCCTGTCCATCACCAACTCCCGGAGTTCACTCAAACTCATGTCCATCGAGTCAGTGATGCCATCCAGCCATCTCATTCTCATTCCCCTTCTCCTCCCGCCCCCAATCCCTCCCAGCATTAGAGTTTATAAACATTAGAATGTTCATGCCATAAATTTTGAAATGTAACATGTAATTTCCAAAAAAGACACTGTTTCTTTTAGAAAATGTGAAAATTTCAGAATATTAGAACTTAAAATTCTTCTAGAAATTCTGTCCCATCAGAATTCCCACCAGAGATTTTTAATGCCCACTAGCAAAATTTATCTTGCACAATCCATGTGTGTTGCACAGTTATAATTAATTGAAGTGTATATATCCTTCTCCAAAAAAGATTCAGAAACACAGGTCCACATGTTACAATGACCTTGGGTGGTTGAAATGCTCTGCTTAAAGTCATGAAAATGGAGGAAATAGAGATTTCCAACAAACTTCAGCAACTGCGACCTTTACCATTGTTATATTTTGAGTTTGAATTTATTTCTCACACTTCTGTCAAATACCTACTCTATGCAATGCCACTTACAGAGAGTTGAGAAATAAGAAATATATATTATCCATGCTCTTCAGAGAGGAACATAAACCTGGGAGAGGAGCATAAAAGAAACCCCATTCATCCAGTCGTGATGCACTGTACATTTCCTAAATAATAAAAAATCAGTATGAGATCAGACATATTTAAGACTGATCAAAAAGAAAAGGATGATAATTTCTACACATCACTAGAATTTGTTCAGCCTTAGAAGCACCGAAGCCAAATCCCTTAATGAAGTGAAAAATGGCTTAATGCAAAAGTATAATATGGCAAATTCTGCTTTTCTAAGCTTTTATTTGTGACATTCGGCAAGTTAATTTTTGTTTGCCTCAGTTATTTTCATCTGAAGATGGAAGTAGTGTCAATCTCAATTTTATTCCATTGGTCAACTATGGTTCAATAAAAACAAATAACAAGTAAAAAATAATAAATAAAAATACCACGTAGTTTTGTCATTTATTCCATTGATACTAATTAATTTTCAAAAGCCAACCACCCACAAGTTTGTGGAATAAGTCCCTTTTGGTGATGCTGTATCATTATTTTATACAGTGCTAGATTTGGTTTGCTAGTGTTTTGTTGAGTTTCGCATCTACTTTCATAAGAGATATCTGTCTGCAGTTTTATTTTCCTGTGATTTTTTTGGCTGCTTTTGATATGAAGATAAAACTGACCTAATAGCATAACCTGGGGAGTCTTTCTTCCTCTTCTAATTTTTGGAAGAGTTAATAAACTTTTGTATTAATTCTTTTTAAAATGTTTGGTATTGATAGAATTCACCAGAGACGCCATCAGGTCTCGACTTTTTATTTTGTGTTTGTCTGTGTGCATGAAAGAGAGAGAGGGAAAATGTAGAATTACTAATTCAATATCTTTACTTTTTGGCCTCACTGCATGGCATGTGAGATCAGATATTATTTTAGTTTCCTGATAAGGGATCGAATCCATGCCCTCTACAGTAGAAGTACAGACTCTTAACCACTGGACTGCCAGGGAAGTCCCAATCTCTTTACTTTTTATCATTCTACTTAGATTTTCTATTTCAGTTCAATTTCAGTAGTTTACTTCTCTTCTAGGAAGGTTACTTTTTTCCCTAAGTTTTATAATCTGTTGGCACGGTAGTTGTTCATAGTATCCCCTTATGCTTCTTTTTTGTTTCTGGAAGTCCTTTAGTGATGACCCCAATCTTATTCTTGATTTCATCAATTTGAGCCTTCTCTCTCTTTTTTATTTTTCTTGCTCGTTATAAAGGTTTTGCAATTTGTTAACTTGTTCAAAGGAACTACATTCAGTCTCACTGCTTTTCATTCTTGTTTTTCTATTCTGTTTTATTAATTTCCACTCTAATCTTGATTATTTCCTTTATCTACCTGCTATGGGTTTAGTATGCCCTTATTTTTTCAGTGTCTTATGGTAGAAGTTAGGCTATTGACTTGCAGACTTTTTTATTTCTTGTTGTGGATAGTACAGACGTAAATGTCTTTGTAACTACTGAGTTCACTGCATCCCATTAGGTTTGGTGTGTTATATCTTCATTTTCATTTATTTCACAGTATTTTCTATCTTCCTTTGTGATTTCTTCTTTGATCCATTGCTTGTATTGGAGTGTACTGTTTAATTTCATCATATTTGGCTATTTTCTGAAATTGTTATTGCCTTCTATTTGAATCCATTTGGGTTGGAAACATGAGTGCTCTGTCGCTTCAGTCGTGTCCAGCTCTTTACAACCCTATGTACTGTAGCCCGCCACACTTCTCTGTCCATGGGATTCTCAAGGCAAGAACACTGGAGTGGGTTACCATGCCCTCCTGCAGACGATCTTTTCCACCCAAGGATTGCGGCTCCTGCGGCTCCTGCATTGCAGGCAGTTTCTTTGCCACTGAGCCACTGAGGAAACCCATGGAAACATACTTTGCATGATTTACATAATTCTGAATTTATTCAGGCTTGTTTTATTGTGTAGCATGTGGTCTGTCCTAGAAAATACGCCATGTTCACCTGAGAAAACATATACTCTATCTGGGAAGAATATTCTAAAGATGTGTATTAGTCTAGTTGGTTTATAGTGTTACTCTAGTCTCTTATCTCTGTTGATTTACTGACTATCCTAATTGTTCTGACTATTACTGAAAGTGGGGCATCAAAGTGTCCAACTACTGCTGTTAACCCTATTTCTCTTAAAGAACACTTTGACTCATATTACTCCAGTCACTCTTACTGTTCCTATGACTGCTGTCTGTATGATTTCCTTTCAGCCTCTTCTTTTCTTATATTTCTTCTCCTCTCCCTCCATCTCTGTCTCTTCTTTTCCCTTTATTTCTTTTTCCTTTTCTTTCTTCCCATTTTCTTCTTTTCTTTCTTTGCTTTTCCCTTCTCTCCTTTTGTCTTTCCTTTTCTCTTCCTTTTTCTCTTTCCTCCAATCTGGCACACTCTTTAGATTTAGTTCTTGAATCCACTCACTGGAGAAGGAAATGGCAACCCAGTCCAGTATTCTTACCTGGGGAATTCCATGGACATAGGAGCCTGGCAGGATACAGTCCATGGGACTGTGAAGAGTTGGACATGACTGAGTGACTAAGCCATCATTGCTATCCATTCACATTTAATGTTATAATTTATATATTAGATTTACATCTGCATTTGTGCTTTCTGTTTTCTATATGTCTCCTATATTTTTATGCTTTGTTTTTAAAAAAAAAAAAAAATTTTAGCATTCCAAAGTGTAACATTTTGATTCCCTTTATAAATTTTCACTGTTTTTTGAGTTATTTTCTTACGTTTTTGTTCAGTCACCAAGTCGTGTCCAACTCTCTGTGACCCATGAACTGCATCACACCAGACTTCCCTGTCCTTCACTATCTCTTGGACTTTGCTAAAACTCATGTCCATTGAATCAGTGATGCCATCTAACTGTCTCATCTTCTGTTACCCTCCTTTCTCCTTTTTCTCTCAATCTTCCCCAGCATCAGGATCTTTTCCAATGACTTGGTTCTTTGCCTCAGGTGGCCGAAGGATTGGAGCTTCAGCTTCAACATCAGTATTTCCGATGAATATTCAGGGTTGATTTCCTTTAGGATTGACTGAGTTGGTCTCCTTGCTGTCCAATGGACTATCAAGAGTCTTCTCCAACACCAGTTCAAAAACATCAATTCTTTGGCAATCAGCCTTCATTGTGGTCCAACTCTTGCATCTACACATGACTACTGGAAAAACCATAGCTTTGATTATAGGGACCTTTGTTGGTAAAATGATGACTCTACTTTTTAATACAGTGTCTAGGTTTACCATGGAGAAGGAAATGGCAACCCACTCCAGTGTTCCTGCCTGGACAATCCCAGGGACAGGGGACCCTGGTGGGCTTCCGTCTATGGGGTCACACAGAGTCGGACACGACTGAAGTGATGCAGCAGCAGCAGCAGGTTTACCATAACTTTTCTTCCAAGAAGCAAATGTCTTTTTATTTCATGACTTCAGTTACTCTCCACAGTGTTTTTAGAGCCCAAGAAAATAAAATCTGTCACTGTTTCCACTTTCCCACCTTCTATTTGCCATGAAGTGATGGGACCAGATGCCATGATCTCCATTTTTTGAATACTGAGTTTTAAGCCAGCTTTTTCACTCTTCTCTTTCACCTTCATCAAGAAGCTCTTTAGTTCCTCTTTGCTTTCTGCCATTAAAGTGGTATCACCTGCATATCTGAGATTGTTGATATTTCTCCCAGCAATCTATTTTCCAGCTTGTGATTCATTCAGCCTTGCATTTTTCATGATGTACTCTGCATATAAGTTAAATAAGTAAGATGACAATATACAGCCTTGATGTACTCCTTTCCCAGTTTTGAACCAGTCTGTTATTCCATGTCCAGTACTAACTTTGCTCCTTGACCTGCACACAGGTTTCTCAGGAGGCAGAGAAGGAGGTCCAGTATTCCCATCTTTTTAAGAATTTACCACAGTTTGTTGTGATCCACACAGTCAAAGCTTTAGCATAGTCAATGAAGCAGAAGTAGATGTGTTTTGTTTTGCTTTTTTCCTGGAATGCCCTTGCTTTTTCTATGATCCAGCTGATGTTTGATCTCTGGTTCCTCTGCCTTTTCTAAATCCAACTTGTATATTTGAAAGTTCTCAGTTCATGTACTGCTAAAGCCTAGCTTGAAGGATTTTGAGCATAATCTTGCTAGCATGTGAAATGAATGCAATCATATGGTAGTTTGAACATTCTTTGGAATTGCCTTTCTTTGGGATTGGAATTAAAACTGACCTTTTCCAGTCCTAAGGCCACTGTTGAGTTTTCCAGATTTGCTGGCATATTGAGTGCAGCACTTTAAAAGTATCATTGTTTAGGATTTGAAATAGCTCAGAAGGGATCCCATCACCTTCACTAACCTTTCTTTTAAGTTGCACTAAAACTTACCATATAAATGACTCATGAGACTGTAGTTCAGATTTATACTAAGTTAATTCTAATGAGATATTTAAATGTTCAGTTCAGTTCAGTTCAGTCGCTCAGTCGTGTCCGACTCTCCGCGACCCCATGAATCACAGCACGCCAGGCCTCCCTGTCCATCACCAACTCCCGGAGTTCACTCAAACTCATGTCCACAGAGTCGGTGATGCCATCCAGCCATCTCATTCTCGGTCGTCCCCTTCTCCTCCCGCCCCCAACCTTTCCCAGCATCAGAGTCTTTTACAGTGAGTCAACTCGTCGCATGAGGTGGCCAAAGTATTGCAGTTTCAGCTTTAGCATCAGTCCTTCCAATGAACATCCAGGATTGATCTCCTACTCTCTATAATTCTATTGTTTCTTCCTGGATTTGTTATTATGGTAAACATATTACATTTATATATGTTAATATCCCCTAGAGAAGGAAATGGCAACCCGCTCCTATACTCTTGCCTAGAGAATTCCATGGACAGAGGAACCTGGAAAGTTACAGTTCATGGGATCACAAAGAGTCAGACACACTGAATGACTAGAACACACACATTACAACAGCAGTAGTATACTACTTTAATGATTACTTTATGCAATTATATGTCTCATATATAAGCTTAGAGAAGAAAAGAGAGCAAGTACACACTTAGAGTTTATATATAGCTTTGCTCCCACCTGCCTCCTGCTATTATTGTCAAACATATCATATTTCTATATCTTATAGGCCCAACAATAAAGTTATATGCATATTGTTTTATACAATTGTTCTTTTAGATCAATTAAAAGAAACAAGGAGAAGAAATATGCACTTAAACTGTCTTTTATAATTGCATAATTACCTTTAGTTTTATTTTTTCATATCAAATTACTGCCTGAGTTCACTTTTTTCAGCCTGAAGAAATCTCTTGTAAGTCAGATCTGCTATGAACAAATTCTCTCAGTTCTTGTTCATGTGGAGATATCTTTATTTCACTCTCACTTTTGAAAGATAGTTCTCCTGTGTCAGTGATATTTGGTTGACAGCTTTTACTTTGAGTATATCATCTTATTGGCTTTTAGACTTCATTGTCTCTGATGAAAAGTCCACAGTTCATCTTATTCATGTTTCCTTGTACATAATGTGTCATTTTTTTCTTTCAGATATTTTTCTCTGTCTTTAATTTTCAACGTTTTTACTATGATGTGTGTGGGTATAGATATCTTTGAATTTATTCCCTTTTGAGTTTGTTGAACTTCTTGAATTTGTCATTAATGGGTTTTCATCAAATTTGAGAAGTTTTAACTGTTATTTGTTTAAACATTTTTTTCTTTTTTTCTTTATCTTATCATTTTAATGCTCTCATTCCGTTCCGTTCCGTCGCTCAGTCGTGTCCGACTCTTTGCGACCCCGTGGACTGTAGCCTACCAGGCTTCTCCGTCCATGGGATTCTCCAGGCAAGAATACTGGAGTGGGTTACCGTTTCCTTCTCCAGGGGATCTTCCCGACCCAGGGATCAAACCCGGGTCTCCCGCATTGGAGGCAGACGCTTTAACCTCTGAGCCACCAGGAATGCTCTCATTACATATATGTTAATACATTTAAAAGTACTTTACAGTTCTCTGAGACTACGTCAAGGCTGTATATTGTCACATCTTCAGAATGTGTAATGTCTACCTATTTTCACTTCCCTGTTTCTGTATTCTGCCAGCTCAAATCTAGTCTTGAGACTTTCCAGTGTAACTTTCATTTCAGTTTTTGCACTTTTAAACTCAAAAACCTTAGAATTTTCAGAATTTAGAATTCCCTTTTGGAATTTCTGTAATTTCATCAGTTTTATTTGTTAATAAGCGATTATCATCATACCTCCCTTTATTTCTTTAAGGATTATTTCCTTTAGTTCTTTGAACATATTCATATTTTGTATGTATGTGTATATATATATATATATTAGTTATTTGTTAAGTCTCTGTTAAGCCTACCATCTGAACCTTATCAATGGCAGTTTCTAGTATCTGTTTTCTTTCTTATGTAAAAGTTTTCACATACCTGTTTCTTTGTCTGTTTAGTACTTCTTTTGTTGTTGAAAAATGTACATTTTAGAAAATGTATTGTAGAAACTGTGGATTTTGATCCCTACCTTTGGAATTTTGTTTTTATTGTTGCTTTGCTTCTTTATTTGTTTAGTGACTCTGCTGGACCATTTTAGTGACGACTATCTGCCCTCCAGCTTCCCAGGTGGCTCAGACAGTAAAGAATCTGCCTGCAATGCAGGATTTGCAAGTTCAATCCCTGAGTCAGGAAAGATCCCCTGGAGAAGGAACTGGCTATCCACTCCAGTATTCTTGCCTGAAGGATTCCATGGACAGAGGAGCCTGGCAGGCTACAGTCCATGGGGTCACAAAGAGTCGGACATGACTGATTAACACTTTCACTTCACATTTCCCCTCCAGTGCCCAGTAACGGAGATCACTCTGCAGATGGTGCAGCCCTGGCACACATACATTCTCTTTGGGATCATAGTGTCTTAGCAGGATCCCCTTTGTCTCTTTCCCAAGTTTTTCTGTTAAGCTGCCTTTGTTGATATCGCACGCAGCTGTTAACCTCCATTAATGCCAGCTGGTCATCTTATTGTTTTCAACAATACTGCAGAGCATAAATCACCCCAGCATCTGATCCAATTCAATTCAACCCTCTTGTGAAAGTAGTAATTGACTTACACCTTAAGGCTTACTTCAACCCCAAGAGAAATCTTAGATTCTTTCCCTGGCCCTCCCTGGTAAATCCCTGCTTCATCTACAATTTAGCTTGCTGTTCTCCTAGAGCTGCCAGCTTCCTAATAATTGCTCATCACCAAAATCTCCCTACTTTTTGAAGATGCTGTTAGGCTTGAACTTCCCCACCTACTGTTACAAATGCACTTTTTTGGGGGGAGAACCTTTAAGGTTTGTATTGTAGCCTGGCTCTCCCCTTGGCAACAACTCTGCATCACTGCTCTATAGCAGTGAAAGGAAAAAGTAGCCTTCTTTCAGAAGGAAGGCATTAAGTGGAATTGGTAGTCACTACTGTGTGGATCACAATAAACTGTGGAAAATACTGAAAGAGATGGGAATACCAGACCACCTGACCTGCCTCTTGAGAAACCTCTATGCAGGGCAGGAAGCAACAGTTAGAACTGGACATGGAACAACAGACTGGTTCCAAATAGGAAAAGGAGTACGTCAAGGCTGTAT
Source organism: Moschus berezovskii (assembly GCF_049115385.1). NCBI lineage: Eukaryota > Metazoa > Chordata > Mammalia > Artiodactyla > Moschidae > Moschus > Moschus berezovskii. The sequence continues at coordinate 32,693,506 of NC_142467.1, read as the reverse complement.
ATTGTCACCTTGCTTATTTAACTTCTATGCAGAGTACATCATGAGGAACGCTGGGCTGGAAGAAGCACAAGCTGGAATCAAGATTGCTGGGAGAAATATCAATAACCTCAGATATGCAGATGACACCACCCTTATGGCAGAAAGTGAAGAGGAACTCAAAAGCCTCTTGATGAAAGTGAAAGAGGAGAGTGAAAAGGTTGGCTTGAAGCTCAACATTCAGAAAACGAAGATCATGGCATCTGGTCCCATCACTTCATGGGAAATAGATGGAAAAACAGTGGAAACAGTGTGAGACTTTATTTTTTTGGGCTCCAAAATCACTGCAGATGCTGATTGCAGCCATGAAATTAAAAGACACTTACTCCTTGGAAGGAAAGTTATGACCAATCTAGATAGCATATTAAAAACCAGAGACATTACTTTGCCAACAAAGGTCCGTCTAGTCAAGGCTATGGTTTTTCCAGTGGTCATGTATGGATGTGAGAGTTGGACTGTGAAGAAAGCTGATCGCCGAAGAATTGATGCTTTTGAATTGTGGTGCTGAAGACTCCTGAGACTCCCTTGGACTGCAAGGAGATCCAACCAGTCCATTCTAAAGGAGATCAGTCCTGGGTGTTCATTGGAAGGACTGATGCTAAAGCTGAAACTCCAATACTTTGGCCACCTCATGCGACGAGTTGACTCACTGGAAAAGACTCTGATGCTGGGAAAGGTTGGGGGCTGGAGGAGAAGGGGACAACAGAGAATGAGATGGCTGGATGGCATCACCAACTCTATGGACATGAGTTTGAGTGAACTCCGGGAGTTGGTGATGGACAGGGAGGCCTGGTGTGCTGTGATTCATGGGGTCGCAGAGAGTCGGACACAACTGAGCGACTGAACTGAACTGAACTGAGGTTTCTCAGATTGCATTTCCTGGCATAGAACCTTTACCATACCAGTGAGCTGTTGTGAGGGTGACTGGTGACCCAATATTCTCAGTCTGCCAGTGCTGTAGTAGAGTTTCCGCCCTGTGGGTGGGAGCTGGATAGAGGAAGAAAGCCTCACACTTCTCAGCTGTTATTCCTTGATCGAGCGCTTCTGCAATACTGAGTTGGGGAAAATTAAAAATTCTGATGACCTAAGTCTCCTACAGGAAAACCATAGTTCTAGATTACAAGCTGATGAGAAAAGATGTCTTACCTATGTTCCTGGGTATATGTCTCCTGGGTAGAGTTTCCATCAGTCCAGCCCGGGGTGGGAACAAGATTCTTGGTTCAAATACTACAGACCCTTGCTGTTGTTAAGAAGTTTTACTAGATTTTCTTAAATATACATATATGTGTGTATATATATATATATATATTTTAATTTACTGTGTTAGAGATTAAGTTGCTTCAGCTGTGTCTGACTCTTTGTGACCCTATGGACCATAACTCACCAGGCTTCTCTGTCCATGGGATTTTCCAGGCATGAATACCGGAGTGAGTCGCCATGCCCTCCTCCAGGGGATCTTCCTAACCCAGGGATCAAACCTGAGTCTCTTACATCTCCTGCACTGGCAGGAGGGTTCTTTACCACCAGTGCCACCTGAGAAGACCAATTTACTGTATACCCTTAGACAATTATCGCAGATTTTATATGGTTGTTGTTTTAGTTTTTAGCAGTTTTTGAGAATATGGTTGTTATGCTGGAGAGATAGTCCGTAGAATTCATTGTTCTTTCATTCTTAAAGTCATTCTACACTTTACTTTTCAATAAAACACTTTAGCAATGTACAAAATAATCTTAATGCTGCACATTTTGGAAGAAAGAAAGCAACTAGCTACTTTGCAATCTGCCTTACTCATTACAGCAGATAATAATGTTTTTGTTATGCTTTCTGTAAATAAAGGAAGAGATATCTTCTTACTGGTTTCTCAAGTTTTGTGCATTTCAACTTGACCTGGAATGACTATGGGACCCTTATAGGGACAATAGTAACTTGGGTTACTTCAGAAGGTCATTTTCAGGACAGACACTTTACTTTTCCTATAAACATTTCTAGTAGTATTTCTAGACAAAGCTCTTCAGCGTGTGGGTCTGTATTCTGTTCCATCTTGCAATTTCATGTTTACTTCAGTCCAATGGTAAAGATGAATGCTTTTTCCAATCCAAAAAGTCTAAATTACTAGAACAGACTGCAGGAATTCAATTTTCAAAAGCTTGGCTGACATAAAATTTTGTTTTCATCTTTATCTGAATGAGTTTCCTGCCCTGTATTTTCAGTTGAATTAGAGAAAAATTATTTGTTCATGACAAGCAATGACTTTTGAGCAGGTGTGTTAAGCATTAGATTTCACCAAAGCCAGATTTTTATTTTAACATAATTTTTGCAAAGCGTTAAGCAAAAGCTTTTAGAAAAACTAGCTAAGAATCGGAGAAGGCAATGGCAAGCCACTCCAGTACTCTTGCCTGGAGAATCCTATGGATGGAGGAGCCTGGTGGGCTGCAGTCCGTGGGGTCGCTAAGGGTCGGACACGACTGAGTGACTTCACTTTCACTTTTCACTTTTCACTTTCACACATTAGAGAAGGAAATGGCAACCCACTCCAGTGTTCTTGCCTGGAGAATCCCAGGGACGGGGGAGCCTGGTGGGCTTCCGTCTATGGGGTCACACAGAGTCGGACACGACTGAAGTGACTTAGCAGCAGCAGCAGCAACAGCTAAGAATACTCAAATTAGTATTTTATCAACCAAGGGTGATTTTGTTCCCTGGCTTTCTAGTTCTGGGGGCACATTTGTTGATGTCTCAACACCACCTGATCGAGAAGGCAATGGCAACCACTCCAGTACTCTTGCCTAGAAAATCCCATGGATGGAGGAGCCTAGTAGGCTGCAGTCCGTGGGGTCACTAAGGGTAGGACACGACTGAGCGACTTCACTTTCAATTTTCACTTTCACACATTGGAGAAGGAAATGGCAACCCACTCCAGTGTTCTTGCCTGGAGAATCCCAGGGACAGGGGAGCCTGGTGCGCTTCCGTCTATGGGGTCACACAGAGTCGGACACGACTGAAGTGACTTAGCAGCAGCAGCTGCAGCAAACACCACCTGATGCGAAGAGCTGACTCATTAGAAAAGAGCCGTATGGTGGGAAAGACTGAAGGCAGGAGGAGAAGGGGACAACAGAGGATGAGATGGTTGGATGGCATCACTGACTCGATCAACATGAATTTGAGCAAATTCCAGGAAATGGTGAAGGACAGGGAAGCCTGGCATGCTCCAGTCCATGGAATCGCAAAGAGTCAGAAATGACTGAGTGACTGAACAACAAAGAATCCTGTAGCTTTCACAGTGAGTACAGAGACAAAGGATGGTGGTAAATAGTGTATAATAAAGAGGAGAGTGTCCATAGCAATAAAATAATAATCCAGCCCACAATGCCAATAGAGCAAAGCTTAAAAACACTTGACTTGGAGGAAATCAACAGTTATATAATATGACACCAAATTTGTTCTCTAACATGGAAGACTACCAATTCTCAACTTGTACAACTTTGATATCTGGAGAATCCCAGGGACAGGGAGGCTGGTGGGCTTCCATCTATGGGGTCGCACAGTGTCGGACACGACTGAAGCAACTTAGCAGCAGCAGAGCTGTAGATAGTCTAGTTCACTAATTTGTTGAACTAATTGGTTTCAATAACAGTCCCTTGGATACTTTTCCTTACCTTTCTCCAGGAGAAGATACAAATTAAGAACCTCACTGTAATCTAACAAATCGTACCAATGACTTTCCCTATGCATCCACGTGTGCATGCTTAGTCATGTCTGACTCTTTGGGACCCCCTGGACTGTAGCCCACCTGGTTCCTCTGTCCATAGAGTTTCCCAGGAGAGAATACTGAAGTGGGTTGCCATTTTCTATTCCAAGGGACCTTGCTAACCCAGGAATTGAACCCACATCTCCTTCATTGGCAGCAGATTCTTTACAACTGCACCACCTGGGAAGCTCTAGAGAAATAATAATTGTCAACTATTTATGTTAGCAAATACTTAGTAGGAAGGTGCAAATGTAAAACACTTCTAAACAAAAACAACAATTCTATCAAAACCCAAAGTTTCATACTTGATTTCCTTGTCTTTTCTCATATCCAAATTTCCAGTAAAGATCTTAACTTTTTCCTCTGTCATCACCAGCTTCAGAGATGTCCCTCAATGATTTTTATTTTATGGTATTCATACCTCCTTTTACTTTTCTCACATTGAATAGGGTGCCCTCTGAGATCCCTAGGTATTGCAGAAATGATGGTGTGTGACTTCCACAGCTAGGTTCACCTGGCTCTCTTAGATCATTTTCTCTGGGATAAACTAACTACACTGTCATGAAGACACTAAAGTAACCTTCTAGTGAGGTCTGAAAGGTAAGGAACTGAGGCCTTCTGCCAACAATCAGGATGAAATTAAAATGTATGTGGGTGAGCCACTGTGGTTAAACATTTCTCCAGCTTTATTCAAGCCCTCAGATTGACTACACTTTTGGTCAGCATCATGATTGAAACCTCTTGAGAGATCCTCAACCAAAACCACTCAGTTAGCTTCCCTGTTGGCTCAGATGGTAAAGCGTCTGCCTCCAATGCAGGAGACCTGGGTTCAATCACTGGGTTGGGAAGATCTCCTGGTGAAGGAAATGGCAACCCACTCCAGTACTCTTGCCTGGAGAATCCCACGGACGGAGGAGCCTGGGAGGCTACATACAGTCCATGGGGTCGCAAAGAGTTGGACACAACTGAACGACTTCACTTTCACTTTTCAAAGTGATTCTAGACATGTGTGACCTGTGTGAGATAACAGAAGAATGTGAGATAATAAGTTTAAAGTTGCTGAAGTTTTGGAGCGATTTGTTATGCAGTAATAGATGACTAATCTAATACCTTTTAACATCTCCAAAAGCAGTGTATTTTTCTCCATCCTTCCTGCCAGTGTGTTTAAACCATAGTCTTATGCAGTCAAATAAACCTGTAGAGATAAACAGTGTTACTGATTAAACTGCCATCCCTCTTGGACCTCAGCAATTCCCCCAAGTAGCAGTGTCCCTATGCAGTAAATGTTTTTCAGCAAATTTACCTGGGCTCTAGAATATTACATCTCTTGGTACACATACATACCCACCCTGGCCCCCACAAACACACACCAAGGTCATTTTTCTTTATGATAAGAAAGGATCCATTTGCAAAAAGCTAAGCTGTGTTCAATAGTCTCTACATTGTGTCAAGAGTCACTATTGTTCTGTGAGACCTTGATGTTCCAGTAGGAGAAAATATTCCATTTCCAATTCCTTTATATTTTGTTCCTCTTGTTGTCCTATCTTGTAAACTTTTCAATCAGAAATGTTTTAGACCATCATTTTTGTCCCACTCCTCCCTATGTTTAATGCCTGAATTACACAAGAGATGAAGTTCATGTCAGTGAAAACAGGTATGAGTAAAGGTGATCACCTCTACTCTCAATAGCATCTTGGCCCTAAATGTAATGCTGTGAGTTAAAATTAGTATTATTGAGCTCCTATCACCAGCAATAGTGAACCCTCTTTTCTTCCCAAACAACAAAATACCCTTAACTAAACACTTGTATCACTATACTGCAATCTTATGCTTGCTTATGTATCTTTCCACTTTAAAGTCCCTGGGTCCCGATTAGCTGCTATATTCACATTGCCTGACTCAGTTTTTGGCACACACTAGATGATAAGTACTTGTATTATTGTATGAATAAGTAAATGAGTGAAGGAACCATATAGATAAAAGTAGTATGGCTGATGGTGTTAAAATTTTACTATTCTCTAATTTTTCTTCTTTCCTTTTTCAAAAGTCTCAGGTTCTAATGTAGTGACTGACAAATAATCATGTGATTTTTGTTGAAATAAGTTGTTTCTCAGTGTTCTGTTTATTGATATTTACATGCATCCAAATCTTTTGGTGGTACTTACTATCTTCAACCAGAACCATATCATAGCTTCCACTGCTCAGAAAAAAAATGAAATTAGATCACAGTTTCAATAGAACTAACCCCATCTGTAGACTGTGTGGAAATATAGCATCATTCCAGACTGGAAAAAATAATTTTTTTAAACTTTTCATAAAATAAATAGTAAAAAAGTTTTCTCAGGGATCAAACTGCTCTTACAAGGATAAAAAATATATAGATGTTAGAGCATCTCCAACTTAAAGTAACTATCTACTAGTGTTAGTGGCTCAGTTGTGTCCAACTATTTGTGTAGACTACAGCCCTCCAGGCTCCTCTGTCCATGGAATTCTCCAGGCAAGAAAACTGAAGTGGGTAGCCGTTCCCTTCTCCAGGGGATCTTCCCAACCCAGGAATCGAACCCATGTCTCCTGTATGGCAGGAAGATTCTTTACCATCTGAGCCACCAGGAATATGTGTACCTTATGTATGACCTGTAAACTACAGTATTGCAAGATTTGCCTGTTTGGGACTTTACTTCATGCCCCTGGCAAGGAGCAGCATCATATACTACTCAAGGGTATTTTATTTAAATTGAAATAAAATTGATCACATTATATTATTCTGTTGTAGTTTCAGGTATGTATTAGTCGCTCAGTCGTGTCCAGCTTTTTGCAACCCCATGGACTGTAACCCGCCAGGCTCCTCTGTCCATGGGATTCTCTAGGCAAAAATACTGGAGTGGGTTGCCATTTCCAGGTATACAGCATAATAATTTGATCTTTATACAAATTAATCACCATCCTAAGTCTAGTTATGATCCTTCAACAAATAACTGACCACCTTCACCCATTTCATCTGCCCCCCAAATCCCCTTCCTTTCTGATAACTACCAATCTGTTCTCTGTAAGTTTTGTTTTGTTTTACTTTGTTAGTTCATTTGTTTTATTTCATATTCCACATGTAAGTGAAATCATACGGTATTTGTCTTTCTCTGTCTGACTTATTTTATGAAGCATAATGCCCTCAAGGCACTATCTATGTTTTTGGATAAATGTTTTTTTTTTTTTTTTAATAACTAAGAGATTTGCTATTGTGGGCTTTCCTGGTAGCTCAGCTGGTAAAGAATCTTCCTGTAATTCAGGAGACCCTGGTTCGATTCCTGGGTTGGGAAGATCCCTTGGAGGAGGGCATGGCAACTCACTCCAGTATTCTTGCCTGGAGAATCCCCATAGACAGAGGAGCCTGGTGGACAGTCCATGGGGCCACGAAGTGCCGGATATGACTGAGTGACTAAGCACAGCACAGCACAGCAGTTTACTACTGTGTGTGTATATATATATGTGGGGGGGGGGGGTGTGGGGGTGTGTGTGTATGTATATCACGTCTGCTTTATTCACTCATCCATCGATGGACATTTAGGTTGTTCCCATATCTTGGCTATGGTAAATGATGCAACAGTGAACATAGTGCAGTTATATATTTTTTTAAATTCATGTTTTCATTTTCCCCGTATAAATGCCTGTAATTGGAATAGCTGGATCATATGGTAGTTTTGCATTTTTATTTTTTGAGGAAATATCATATTGTTTTCCACGATGGCTGCACCAATTTACATTCCCCTTTTATCCACATCCTTGCCAACGTTTGTTATTTCTTGTCTTTTTGATAGCATAATCATTCTAACAGGTGTGAGTGATATGTTACTGTAGTTTTGATATTCATTTCCCTAACACAGATGTTGAACATCTTTTTGTGTGCCTGTTGGTCATCTATGTCTTCTTTGGAAAAAATGTCCAAAATTTTTAACATATTTGCCCATATTTTTAACCAGATTGTGACTTTTCTTTTCTTTTCTTTTTTTTTTGACTATTGAATTTTTCAAATTCTTTGTGTATTTGGGATATTATCCCTTGTCAAATGTACAATTTGCAAATAATTTCTCTCACTCAGTAGGCTGCATTTTAATTTTGTTGATGAATTCCTTTGCTGTGAATCAGTGTTTTAGTTTGATATAGTGTTCTTATATTTTCCTTTGCTGCTTTTGCACTGGGACATCACACCCAAAAATTTCATGTCAAGACCAATATCAAGGAAATTACGGGTTCTATTTTTTTTTTTTATAGGTCTGTGTTTTCTTTTAGGAGTTTTATGATTTAAGGTCTTACATATAAGTCTTTATTCCATTTAGACTTAACTTTTATGTATAGTATAACATAGTGGTCTAGTTTCATTCTTTTGCATGAGTCTGTCCAATTTTTCTAATACCATTTATTAAAGAGACTCTCCTTTCTCCATAGGATAATGTTAGCTATTGGTTGCAAATTAATTGACCACATAATGTGTAGGATTATTTTGATTTTCTATTCTGTTCCATTGGTCTATGTGTCTTTATGTCAATACCATATTCTTTTGATTACTATAGCTTTGTAGTATAGCTTAAAATCAGGGCATGTGATATCTCCAGCTTTGTCCTTTCTTAATATTGCCTTGGTTATTGTGGATCTTTGGAGTTCCATACACCTTTTAGAATTATTCATCTTAATTCTGTGAAAAATATTGTTGAACTTTTTATAGGGATTGCATTTCCAGGCTCTTATGTGTCAAGTCTCAAAACAGGGTATTTATAGATTTTTAAAAATTCAACTCGCAACTTTTAGAAGTAACTTATCTGTGAACTTTTCTGAGCAAATGATTCCGTTCTTCCTATATTCTAAGATTACAGATTACCATGCTTACAGTTAAAATTACTGAGTTACCAATTAACCTTCCATTGTCAATCTAATAAAGAGTTAATGGGCTAATTTTCCATTTGCATCTCATATTAAATTGATTCCATTTCCTTCCTTATTGGGGTCCTATTTAAAAATCTGAATGTAAAGCCATATACCCACAATGCACTTCAGGAAAAGAAAGCTGGAGTTAATTTTGCTGTGAGTATATCTTATTCTTGTTGGGGGTGGGAGGATAGGATGTCTGTGTTGCCACTTAGGGAAAAAACTGCTTAAGCAGCACCGTGCTTTAGGATATTGAGTACATGTTTGTGTGAATGAATGCTATGAATGAATGAACATTAAAGTGTTTGGCTTTTCTCTTAGATGTTCTACTTATTGGCCTCATGGTTGTTTGCTATGATTATTTCCCTTTTAAAAATAAAGAGTGATAATTGGATCATCAGAAAATATGAATTACTTTTCAGAACTTAACCCCCTAAATTATCCTATGAATTAGATATAAGGAAAAAGGTGTTAATCTGGGTTTTAGTTTCTTCATTCACATACTCATTGTGGAGAGGAGAACTTTCTTATTAGATTAAATGAGTCTGTCTCCCCTGACCATGTTACTGTATTCCCGAGCTTCAGTTATTTCATTTATTAAATGGAAATAATTATACCCAATTTAAAGAGTTTGTGTGATAAAAATAATTAAATAATGTATTCAGGTAAATAGTATGGATATTCAGTAACTAATATTTGTTATTATTAATTTTATATTTAAATAATTTTTCCTAAAAATAGATTAGTTCTAGATCATTAACTTTCTTATTATCTCTATAGTTCTTTGATAGAAAATGAAGCTTTTCAAAATGTTTCTCTTTCTCTAAATAAAGAGACTACCTCAATTACAATAGATTTATGGATTTGCCAGTGTGTACAGCTTGCATGGCACACCTTGGCTTTGCTGATTGGCTCCATTCTGGGTTAGTGTTTTTTCTTCTGACCAGGGGAATTAGTGAAATGGATTTGGTGCCTGCTGAGTGGTAGTTCATCCTGTGCCCATCAATATTGTGTTAGGGACTTTGTGAATATTTTCCATAAAGAGTGCTTTCAGCTGATAATTCAGCCAATAGTCCTTTCCACTCGGATAGTTTGTTTGTGATTTAAATTACCCCCATCCAAATGCTGATTTCAGATACTATGCTCATCTCCTAGACCAACATCATTGTTTAGTCCAGTCTCCCAACAAAGTAAAAGAGAAACTATAAAATTTTTCTCTTCTCACTTTCTGAATCCATCTCTGATCACTGAGGTATTAAGTTTGAGAATTACATGTCTTTTGCACGGAGAAATCTTTTTTTAAAAAGTCTCCGAAATCTGTAATTTCAAATATACAATTTTATTTTGTGTAGTACAACTTCATTTACATATTATCCTTACCAGGATAAATAACTTCTGATTGCTTTACAATATAAAAAGGTACGGAATTTTGCCATTTTTAGAGATATGGATGGACTTAGAGACTGTTATAGAGTGAAGCAAGTCAGAAAGATAAAAACATGTATTGTATATTAACACATATATGTGGAATCTAGGAAAAAATAGGTACAGATGGACTTATTTGCAAATTAGAAACAGAGATACAGACCTTAAAAAAAAAAAAAATACTTATGAACACCGAAGGGGGATGAGGGGGTGAGATGAATTCAGAGATGGGGATTGATATATGTATGCTACTATGTATAAAATAGATAATGGAAACCTACTGTACTACACAGGGAGCACTACTCAGTGCTCTCTGATAACCTAAACAAGAAGGAAATCCAAAAACGAAGGGATATATGTTTATGGATAGCTGATTCACTTTGCTATACAGTAGAAACTGACACAACATTGTAAAGCAACTATACTTACTAATTTAAAAAAACGAGGATAAATAAATTTTTTAAAATGTAATGATAAGAGTATGGTTATTGAAGCCACAGAGTTCTGGGATTCAAATTAGTTCTCTAATACAGAAAATGTCGGGCTTCCCAGGTGGCACTAGTGGTAAAGAACCCACCTACCAATACAGGAAGACATAGGTGACGCAGGTTCAATCTCTGGATCGGCAAGATCTCCTAGGGCATGGCCACCCATTCCAGTATTCCTGCCTTGAGAATCCCATGGACAGAGGGCTTGGCTGGCTATAGTCTATAGGGTTGCACAGTGTTAGACATGACTGAAGCAACTTAGCATGCACTCACAGAAAATGTATACACCTGCATAAATACACAAAAACAAAATGTATTTAGAATCTCTATTAATTTATAGCAATCTGAGGACTGACCCATGAGAGCTTAAGTTATCAATCAAAACCATCCAAGATATCTACCTCATATATTTTACTTTAATATGAAGTAAAGAAATAAATATGAAACTCACTTTTCTGTTTTCAATAGTACTCCAGAAAATGGTGACATCAATTTGAAGTGCAAAGAATGTTTCTGCCTCATTCCATGCACAGATTGGTGGTCAAATGGCCAACAGACAATTCGGACCTAAAATGAATAGAATTTGGACCTAAACTCTGGGGAGTTTAATTATTCTTTTAGTGTTCCCTCCCACCCTGGCAATTGATTTATCTCAAGATAGATAACTGGAGTTTGTACCTAGTTTTGATAATCATTTTTTCTTCTCTAGCTCTCCTTTTTTTTTTTTTAATTTTTATGGAATAAAACTCAGATATTAATGTAGTAAGTAAGGCAGCCAAGGCAGGGTAGATATTCAGAAATGGAGGCTTATAGTTTCAAGTAAAGACTGATCAGAATAGAAAAGTGAACTTACAGAGTGACTAACCAAAGCCATAAATGGGAAGGTAAATCCACATTCAGAAGAACCTTCTAAAAGGCAAAACAGGATGCCAGTATTATTCTTAAAGGGTTCAATTACAAGTTACTCCTAGACTGTATCAAAGGTCTAAAGGGCAAAGAGTTGCCAAGGGAGTTTCAGATTTACCAAAGTCAGAGAGTAGGCAGCAAGAACTGAGTCCCTCAGTGACAAATAGAGAATAATAATGGCCACATCATAAGGCTTTCATTAATAGAAAAACTTTAAGACTACACGATCATATCGCTGCATAATGCAGTAATATCCTAATATCTGGAAGCATGTAAAGACCAAGAAATATATGTATGCCTCTGCTCCTGGGTAAAATGAACAAAGTGAGTGAAGTCGCTCAGTCGTGTCCGATTCTTTGCGACCCCGTGGATTCTTTGCCTCCTCCGTCCATGGGATTCTCCAGGCAAGAGTACTGGAGTGGGTTTCCGTTTCCTTCTCCAGGAGATCTTCCCAACCCAGGGATTGAACCTGGGTACTAAGGACTGATATGAAGCTGAAACTCCAATACTTTGGCCACCTGTTATAAAGAACTGACTCATTTGTAAAGACCCTGATGCTAGGAAAGATTGAAGGCAGGAGAAGGCGTCGACAGAGGATGAGATGGTTGGATGGCATCACCGACTTAATGGACATGAGTTTGGGTAAACTCTGGGACTTGGTGATGGACAGGGAGGCCTGGCATGCTGAAATCCATGGGGTCACAAAGAGTTGGACACGACTGAGTGACTGAACTCAACTGAACTGAGGAATAAAGATATCTTTGCTTATTATAAGCTTCATTCAGTGAGGGTGATAAACTTCAGAGAAAGGAACAAATGAGTTTCAAATTTTGTCCCCTTTTTTATCCCTTATTTTAATTAATTCTTCTCTGCCCAAGGTTTCCAAGGGAATCCGTCTTAGTCACTGAACTGGGGCACTATATCGATTCTTTGGAGATGACTCAGTCCACTATTTATTTATTTATTAGTTGTGGAATCACTGATTCCACTCCTGGCTCCTGAAGACTCAGATGGTATTTTTTGAAGGAATGATTGTTGAAAACCTAAGTGTGGATTTAACAACAACATCAAAAACTATTATCTGATAACAAAAAATCAGATTGTTTGCAGAGAGTCAAAAAATACATAATTGTAGGGATTCCATATTCCTATCTCTTTAAGTTCCCAAACGTCTCATCACAGAACACTTTGCTTGGTTCCATTTACACAGTTTCTAGCTTTTAGTTACTTATCATTTCAACCTCATGTGAGATAGTCTGCTAAATAATAATACTTGCTGTGTTCAGTTCAGTTCAGTTCAGTCGCTCAGTTGTGTCCGACTCTGCAACCCCATGAATTGCAGCACGCCAGGCCTTCCTGTCCATCACCAACTCCCGGAATTTACCCAAACTCATGTCTATCGAGTTGGTGATGCCATCCAGCCATCTAATCATCTGTCGTCCCCTCTCCTCCTGCCCCTAATCCCTCCTAGCATTAGGGTCTTTTCCAATGAGTCAACTCTTTGCATCAGGTGGCCAGTACTCCAAGTATTAGAGTTTCAGCGTCAGCATCAGTCCTTCCAGTGAACACCCAGGACTGATCTCCTTTAGGATGGACTGGTTGGCTCTCCTTGCAGTCCAAGGGACTCTCAAGAGTCTTGCTGTGTTAGCCTGAAGTAAATTTCACTTGTACCAGAACTGGACGAATACTGGACTCCTTCATTTGTACCAGTACCTACATTAGAAAATGATCCCTGAGAATTGAATCACAGGATTGCTCAACTGACATTCATTAGTCCACATTTCCAAATTCATGGTGAAAAAAATTGACAATTCTGCAGAACAGTATCCTGGATAAAAATACTGAGCACCTGACAAATCTAACTTTTTAGCTCCTGATATTATCACCCTGCCACTAATCTTTCGGATTCCCTGTGGTGATGAATATTTTCTCTCGAGTGCCACCAAAAATTGGCATGCTCCTCCAGATCGTTTTAATAATTTCTTTTAATATGTAACACTTCCAGTCCCAAAGCTAGATAACAAATAACTTCTAACAGAAATCCTAGTCTTCTGAAGCAAGTCCTTTACCATATTTCTTAATGAAAACTTGTTAGTGTGAATTCATAGTTTTCACTATAGGGGGAAAAAAAGGTTCAAAGCTTTCCTCTTCTCATTCATCCCAATAAAAATTTAGCTGTTCCAGTGTGTTCTACTAGGCTGCTTCTTTTTCTTTTTCCCTGTGGATTTGTTCTCATATAATCAGGAAAAATTTTGAAGATAAAATTTGGCCCTCAATGTTCTTAGAAGAAAACTCCTACTTAAAATTTTTGCACAAGGGTTGATGATTTCCAAACAAGAGATTTTTTTCTATTATGCATATTAAAAATACTCATTTATTTTATTATTTTGTTTGTCCATTTATTTTGGTTTTGTGTGCATCTGGGTTTTTAATTTTTTTTAATGTTTGTCTTTTTGAGGATTACAGGGGAAAAAATAGCTATTAGTTTCAAAGAGCTTATCTCCTAGCAGTTCTGAAAAGATGTATGCAGAAATGAGAGTATCTGTGTGGAAATTTAAAAGAGATACATTTGAGCTGAACCTATTAATTCCTTAAGTTGTCACAGGAAAAAAAATCTGTCAAATTATTTTTGACATTCTTTACAGTTTACATTTATAATTAGTGCTGCTATATTCAGGTTGCTGAATTAGGTCCATTTCGGAGTATTTTATTCTTACAGAACATGAGTGATTACAGTGGAAACCAGCTAGGAAGAAGGATTATAATTGGATAAAAAATTTAAAAGAGTGAATTAATTATTGGGAACTATAATTAATCAGGGTTATTCTTCTCAAGGTTAGCACTTTAAAATGTATTTTACAGGTAATATAAAAATGCCTCACTTAGTTAAAACCTTTCACAATGATGATAATACACCTTATCACAAAGGCGAGGAGAAATCCCTTTTACATGAAATCCCTGTTTTGTTTAATTTTGTTAACTTTGCTCTATCATCAATCCAGTGGTCAGCCAGCAGAACAGAAGGCAGGATAATTGGGTTTGGAGTATTACCACCCGCTTATGGAAATTTGGAGAGCAGCAGTCACAAGTAACACTGGTTTCAGTGCTGTTACACCAATTCCTAATGGACGTCTGTCCACTTTCTCAAAGCCTTTCCCCGACATTTTAGCCACCTATCAGCTTGTGTTCAAGAGAGACCCTTTAGTGGAGTGCCCAGGTTCTTTTAAGAGAATTACATTTTAGAATCTGGAGTCTCTTTTTTAAATTATGATTTTATATTACAGAGAATTGCAACTATGTATAAAAGTAGATAGACTATATATGTTTAGGAGCAGGGGATATCTTGGAAGTCTTTGTCAGTTTCTCTCCCTCTCAATTTTTCTGTGAAACTAAAACTGTTCTAAAAAGAAAATGCAGTTTAGGGAAAAAGTAGACAATTATAATGAATCCACCTATACTTATCCATCCGAAACCATCCACCTATAGGCAATTCCAACCCCTCTACTTCTCCATCCATGTTCTTTCTTTTTGTAAATAAATTTATTTTTAACTGAAGGATAATTGCCTTATAATATTGTGGTGTTGTCCACCATGCTGCTGCTGCTGCTGCGAAGTCATTTCAGTCGTGTCCGACTCTGTGCGACCCCATAGACAGCAGCCCACCAGGCTTCCCCGTTCCTGGGATTCTCCAGGCAAGAACACTGGAGTGAGTTGCCATTTCCTTCTCCGTTGTCCACCATACATCAACATAAATCAGCAGTAGGTATACATATGCCCCCTCCCTCTTGAACCTACTCCTAACTCACACCCCATCTCATACCTCTAGTTTGTCACAGAGCCCCATTTGAGTTACCTGAGTCATACATATTCGTTTTCCAATTAATATGTGTGGGAAAAGGCAATGGCACCCCACTTCAGTACTCTTGCCTGGAAAATCCCCATGGACGGAGGAGCCTGGTAGGCTGCAGTCCTGGGGTTGCTAAGAGTCGGACACGACTGAGTGACTTCACTTTCACTTTTCACTTTCCTGCATTGCAGAAGGAAATGGCAACCCACTCCAGCGTTCTTGCCTGGAGAATCCCAGGGAAGGAGGAATCTGGTGGGCTGCCCTCTATGGGGTTGCACGGAGTCAGACACAACTGAAGCGACAGCAGCAACAGCAGCAGCAACAGACATAGTGTAATTTAAACTTTAATCATTTCAATATGTAAACTTAAGACATAAACCCCCTTTTTGTTAGCATAACCATATACATCTTTCATCAGTACAAACTAATTTTTCTTTAAAAACAAATATATAAATTAGTTCAAAAGGTACTTAGTATCTCTGGCAAAAAAAAAAAATCCTAGATGTGAACAATTTTAAAAAATTGAGAAAAATATTTTTCTATGTTTCAATTTCATTTTTGTTTTATATTCAAGTGAACTCATATGTAACTTATATAATGTCATTTGAATTATTTGCATATACATTTTTATCTGTTTATCTTTTCATTTCTAAATATGACCAATGAAATACTTCAAATTACATGTACATAAGCTAAAGTAACCTATTTCTGGGCAAGGGGATCCAAGTTGATTTATTTCAAAAATGTTTCGTGTGAGTGTGTATATGTTTCAGTTCAGTTCACTCACTCAGTCACATCCAACTCTTTGCGACCCCATGGACTGCAGCATGCCAGGCTTCCCTGTCCATCACCAACTCCTGGAGCTTACTCAAACTCATGTCCATCGAGTCAATGATGCCATCCAACCATCTCATCTTCTGTCATCCCCTTCTCCTCCCGCCTTCAATCTCTCCCAGAATCGGGGTCTTTTCCAATGAGTCCGTTCTTCACATCAGGTGGCCAAACTATTGGAATTTCAGCTTCAGCATCAGTCCTTCCAATGAATATTGAGGACAGATTTCCTTTAGGATGAACTGATTGGATCTCCTTGCAGTCTAAGAGAGTCTCAAAAGTCTTCTCCAACACCACAGTTCAAAAAACATCAATTCTTCCATGCTCAGCTTTCTTTATAGTCAAACTCTCACATCCATACATGACTACTGGGAAAACCATAGCTTTCACTAGACAGACCTTTGTTGGTAAAGTAATGTCTCTGCTTTTTAATATGCTATCTAGGTTGCTCATAGCTTTTCTTCCAAGGAGCAAACATCTTTTAATTCCAAGCCTGTAGTCACCATCTGTAGTGATTTTAGAGGCCCCAAAAATAAAGTCTCTCACTGTTTCCATTGTTTCCCCATCTATTTACCATGAAGTGATTGGACCGGATGCCATGATCTTAGTTTTCTGAATGTTGAGTTTTAAGCCAACTCTTTTACTCTCTTCTTTCACTTTTGTCAAGAGACTCTTTACTTCTTCTTCACTTTCTGCCATAAAGGTGGTGTCATCTGCATATCTGAGGTTATTGATATTTTGCCCAGAAAACTTGATTCCAGCTTGTGATTCATCCAGCCTGGGATTTTGCATGATGTACTCTGCATATAAGTTAAATAAGCCAGGTGACAATATATAGCCTTGATGTACTCTTTTCCCAATTTGGAACCAGTCTGTTGTTATTTCTCCAGTTCTAACTGTTGCTTTTTGATCTCCATACAGATTTCTCAGGAAGCAGATCAGGTGGTTTGGTATTCCATCTCTTTCAGAATTCTCCACAGTTTGTTTTGATCCACACAGTCAAAGGCTTTGGCGTAATCAATAAAACAGAAGTAGATGTTTTTCTGGAACTCTCTTGCTTTTTTGATGATCCCACAGATGTTGACAATTTGATCTCTGGTTCCTCTGCCTTTTCTGAAACCAGCTTGAATATCTGGAAGTTCATGGTTCACATACTATTGAATCCTGGCTTGGAGAATTTTGAGCATTACTTTGCTAGCATGTGAGATGAGTGCAATTGTGCAATAGCTTGAACATCCTTTGGTATTTCCTTTCTTTGGGACTGAAATGAAAACTGACCTTTTCCAGTCTTGTGGCCACTGCTGAATTTTCCAAATTTGCTGGCATATTGAGTACAACACTTTCACGGCTTCATCTTTTAGGATTTGAAATAGCTCAACTGGAATTCTATCACCTCCACTAGCTTTGTAGTGATGCTTCCTAAGGCCCACTTGACTTTGCATTCCAGGATGTCTGGCTCTAGCTGAGTGATCACACCATCATGGTTATCTGGGTCACGAAGATCATTTTTTGTATAACTCTTCTGTGTATTCTTGTCATCTCTTCTTAATGTCTTCTGCTTCTGTTAGGCCCATTCAATTTCTGGTCTTTTTTTGTGCCTTTATTGCATATATATGCTTATACACATGCTTATGTGTATTGTCTGATTTGTTTAAATGAAAAAAAAATATATATATATACATAGAATTTTTTAAAATCCATTTTATAAAATATAGTGGAGTCATATATCATTTCTGACTTCAAGAGTGTACTTTAGAATTTTTAAAATGTATGTCATGTAACTAAATGTATTATATGTAATTAGAATAGTCTAAGTTATCCTACAGTGACAAATAAGTTCAAAATATCAGTGGCTTAATATAACAAAGATTTATTCCTTGATCACACTGTATGTGTGTGCATGCTCAGTTGCTTAGTTGTGTCTGACTTTTTTGCAGACCCCTAAACCTGTAGCCTGCCAGACTCCTCTGTCCATGGAATTTCCCAGGCAAGAGTCGGTTGCCGTTTCTTCCTCCAAGAGATCTTCCCAACCGTGGAATACAACCCATATCTCGCCATTTCCTGCTTGGCAGGCAGATTCTTTACCTCCGTACAACACAGGAAGCCCTAATCACACTATACATTTGTTGAAAATCCAGTGACTGTAGTCATTTAAGAATCCAAGATGACTTAGCAACCAGTATCTTGAAAGATGTTGAAAATCGTCCAAAAGAGGAGAGAGAGAGAGAGAACACTTTGGAGAACTTTGTACATGCAAGTAAACGTTTAGCCAGCAAGTCACTTCAGCCCATAACTTCTTGGCCTTACTAATCACATGGCCCCACCCCAACAATAAGAAGCCCGGAAGTACTTTCATATTAGGTATCCTGGACTAGTTAAGAACTGGGAATACTGTCAAACTGCACCAATGCCTACCACAATAGTTTGATAATTTCTTATGTGGATGGGATACCTGATTCGGGTATATAATTTTTATATTTGTGTTTTTCAAATTTTATCTACCAAAGTTGCTATGTGGTGGATCAGGAATAAGAAAACTTTCCTTAAAAGGACATAAAGAAGAAAGACCATAGCAACATCCTGGGACCAAAAGAAGGTGGATACAAGGATACAAGATCAATTCTCGTGTACTCAAAGATGACTGTGTGCCAGACACTGGGAATAAAGACTAAGGGAGATGCTAACTACATTCTAGAGAGTTTCATAGGCAAATAGAGGCATCAAATCATATCTCATTTGCAATAAGAACATGTCTACCATAGCCACATGATGGAATGATAGCACAGTGTAACAGCACTGTATAAATACCTGCCAAAAGAAAGTCACAGAATTTCACTTTATTCCATGAAGAAACTTTTCTACATTTCTCCTCAGTTATGCTGACAAAAACTGAGGTAGTTTACATATTTATTAGGAATATTTAGAAAAATCATAATAACTTTATTTCCTTAACCTATTGTATTTATCCTCAATATCAGTAACACCAAATACTTTAATTCATTTTTCCAACATAATTTTTTAACATTTCCTCATTGTAAAAAAAAATTTTTTAAGTTAAGCTCAAATATAAATTACTCAGTGCTAGGACAACCAGTCATGCTTAAAATCTTGCATGCTAGAGTTCAGCATTATGGAAACCAAGAACTTCCAGATATCCAAGTTGGGTTTAAAAAAGGAAGAGGAACTAGAGATCAAATTGCCAACATTTGCTGGATGATAGAGAAAACAAGGGAATTTCAGAAAAATATCTATCTCCGTTTTATTGACAATGCTAAAGCCTTTGACTGTGTAGATCACGACAAACTGTGGAAAACTCTGAGATGGGAATAGCAGACCATCTTACCTGTTTCCTGAGAAACCTGTATGCAGGTTAAGAAGAGCCAGTTAGAACCCTATATGGAACAACTGGCTCAAGATCAAGAAAGAAATATGACAGGGCTGTCTGCTGTCACCCTGTTTGTTTAACCTATTTGCTGAGCACATCATGAGAAATGCTGGATGAGTTACAAGCTGGAATCAAGATAGGTGGGAGAAACATTAACAACCTCAGATACACAGGTGATACCACTCTAATGGCAGAAAACGAAGAGGAACTAAAGAACCTGTTGATGAGGGTGAAGGAGGGGAGTGAAAGAGCCAGCTTAAGAGTAAACATTAAAAAAAAATAAATAAATCATGGCATCCAGCCCCATTACTGAATGGCAAACAGAAGGGGAAAAGGTGGAAAGAGTGACAGATTTCCTCTTCTTGGGCTCCAAAATGACTGCAGATAGTGACTGCAGCCATGAAATCAGAAGACAATTGCTTCTTGGCAGGAAGGTGATGACAAACCTAGACAGGATGTTGAAAAGAAGTCATTACTCTGCCGACAAAGGTCTGTATAGTCAAGGCTGTAGTCTTCAAAGGGGTCGTCTATGATTGTGAGAGCTGGACTATAAGAAGGCAGAACACCAAAGAATTGATGTTTTTGAACTGTGGAGCTGGAGAAGACTCCTGAAAGTCCCTTGGACAGCAAGGCGATCAAACCAGTCAATCTTAAAGGGAATAAATGCTGAAAATTCACTGGAAGGACTGATGCTAAAGCTGAAGCTCCAGTATTTTGGTCATCTGGTGCAAACAGACAACTCACTGGAAAAGTCCCTGATGCTGGGAAGGATGGAGGGCAGAAGGAGAAGAGGGCATCAGAGGATGAGATGGCTGGCCGTCCAGCCATCAGTGCAATGACTATGAACTTGGGCAAACTCTGGGAGATGCTGAGAGAAAGGGAGGCCTGATGTGCTGCAGGCCATGGGGTTGTAAAGAGTTGGACATGATTGGGCAACTGAACAAGAACAACCAGAGATACCTGCCATCAATTTGGGGGCAAATGTCCATGCAGATTATGTTCTTTGCATATGTGTGATTTTTAAAAATTAATTTATTTTTGGTTGAGCTGGGTCTTTGGCTGCACACAGGCTTTCTGTCGTTGTGCTGAGCCAGAGCTACTCTTCGTGGTAATGTGTGGATTTCTCATTGCAATGGCTTCTCCTGTTGCAGAGCATAGGCTCCAGGTACATAGGCTTCAGTAGTTAGTAGTTGAGCTAACACTATGTGGGCTTCAGTAATTGTGGCACACAGTCTGAGGAGTTGCAACTCACAGGCTCTAGAGCTTGGCCTTAGTAGTTATGATGCGAGGACTTTAGTTGTCCCACAACATGTGAAATCTTTCCCAATCAGGGATCGAACCTGTGTCCCCTGCAGGGGGTAGTACAGTGGATAAGCATATTCTTATCCACTGTACCACCAGGGAAGTCTCCATATGTGTGAATTTTAGGAATAAGTATTATATTGGATATATTATATGCTTTATGTACTTGAATTAAGTGCATGATGCCACATTTACTTAGCTTACAATGTCATAAATATTTCATGTCATAATATTGTGTAAATTATCCTTACTAAATTGTGTACATTTTTACTGTAATTAATTTAATTGTTTATATTTTATTGAATGTCTATATTGATTCAAATATTCCAGTATATATAAGCAGTATTGGGTTGAACATCTCTATGAGTTCATACTATTCTCAACTTTATAACCTTTTGATCAATTACTATGGTGAAATTACTATGTCAAAATGTATATATATATTTATTAAAGTATAGCTGATTTACAGAGCTGTGCCAATCTCTACTATGCAGCAAAGTGACTCAGCCATACATATGTACATTCTTTTTTAATATTCTTTTCCATTTGTGGTTTATCATAGAATATTCAATATAGTTCCCTGTGCTGTACAGTGGGATCTTGTTCTTTATCCATTCTAAATATAATAGCTTGCATCTACTAACTCTAGATTTCCAGTCCATCACTCTCCCTCCTCTCCTCCCCCTTGACAAACCACAGCCCTATCTTTATGTCTGTCAGTCGTTTCTGTTTTCTAGGTAGATTCATTTGTGCTGTATTTTAGATTTCACATGTAGGTGATATCATATGGTATTTGTCTTTCTCTGTCTGACTTACTTCTCTTAGCATGATCATCTCTAGTTGCATCCATGTTGTTGTAAAAGACATTATTTCATTCTTTTTCATGGCTGAGTAGTACTCTATCATGTACATGTACCACATCTTCTTTGTACATTATCTACTGATGTACATTTATGCTGTTCCATGTTTTGGCTACTGTGAATAGTGCTGCTATGAACTGGTGTGAATAGCTATGAACTGCTATGAATACTGCTGCTATGAATGGTGCATGTATCTTTTTGAATTATAGTTTTGTTTGAATATATGCCCAGGAGTGGGATTGCTGGATCATAAAATAATTCTATTTTTAGTTTTCTGAACAACCTTCATACTGTTTTCCATAATGGCTGCACCGACTTACATTCCCACAATAGTGCAGAGGGTAGGTGGGTTCCCTTTTCTCTATACCCTCTCCAGCATTTGTTATTTGTATTCTTTTTAATGCTGGCCATTCTGACTGATATGAGGTAGTACAAAAAGCAAAACAAACAAAAACTGCATATATGTTTATAGGTTTTTGATGTTGCCTGCTGACTTATCTTCCAAACTGTGTAGCAGTATATTTTTCTTGAGAAATGCATAAGAGCATCCCTTATTTTAGAGACATTGTATGTTAACTAGGGAATTTTATGTAAGTGCTATAGAAGGTCTGAAATTACACTTGCTTCTCTTACAAACAACAAAAAGTTCACATAGGCAGTATAGGGATGTAGATCAGCCTTTCATATTTTCACTGGCTCATGATCTTTCTGTTAATATGCTTTGTTCTTTTTAGAATGTGTCTCTATTCCTTGAATTTACCTTAACATCCACTATATATATACAGTAGCTCCAGCCATCATGTCTCCATTCACATCAATGAATCACAATGAAATATGAAGAAAAATATGTAAAATTATAAAAAGCTGACACTTGAGTAAGCTCTCCTAAAAGAGGTAATTTTAAGAAGCCTCATCAAATGGTTGTTTACACATCGTTGATCACCTTTATCTATGCAGGAGTGTTGAATATATAGTCTTTAGCTGTATAGATTAATAATTCCATCACTGTAGGGATGCCCTAGTAGTAATGCATTGGGAAATTGATACTGAGAAGGAAATTATCAGCTTCTGTCAAAACATTATACTTGCATATTCATAAAGATATATACATTTATGTTTTACCAATAGATTAAAGTTATATGCTTTATTAGTTTGCTTTTTGATCAAAAGTTATCAATAATTTATAACTATTTTTGACAAGCTTAAAAGTACCAAGAGATAAGGTAAATCTAGGCCATAATAATAGGTTTCTAAAATAAGAAGAATTCAGTTCAGTTCAGTTCAGTTCAGTTCAGTCGCTCAGTCGTGTCTGACTCTCCGCGACCCCATGAATCACAGCACGCCAGGCCTCCCTGTCCATCACCAACTTCCGGAGTTCACTCAAACTCATGTCCACAGAGTCGGTGATGCCATCCAGCCATCTCATTCTCTGTCGTCCCCTTCTCCTCTCGCCCCCAACCTTTCCGAGCATCAGAGTCTTTTCCAGTGAGTCAACTCGTCGCATGAGGTGGCCAAAGTATTGCAGTTTCAGCTTTAGCATCAGTCCTTCCAATGAACACCCAGGATTGATCTCCTTTAGAATGGACTGGTTGGATCTCCTTGCAGTCTAAGGGACTCTCAAGAGTCTTCTCCAACACCACAGTTCAGTATCCAATAACTCCATAAAAAGATGTTTAAAATATTATTGTAAATTGAAAAAATATTATAAATTCAAATGGTACATGTATGGCTAATTTAATTATTGAATGAACTTTTATTTTCTCTGCTGAAACAGAAGCACAGTTTATCTATTTATCAACCTAAAAAAAATTTTTTTTAATTTACAGTAGTTTGAAAAATCACCCAGAGAAGAGAACTAAAAGTCATGATTGAAAATGATACATGATCTTTCAAATTACAAAGTCACTTGTGACAGGTTTCCTAATAGTTTTATCTACTCTTATAGTAGCTTTTATTATACCTTTTAATAATAAAATATCCCTGAAGATAATTATACCTTCCAGTTGGTTTCTTAGAACCCTGTCTCTGGTAAGCCTTGTGCTAAATACAGCAAAATACATAACCCATACAATTAGTGTAATAATTTTTTACCATGGTTCATTTAAAAATTTTCAGTATAGCCAGGCCATCATAAGATCCCATGTTTGACAACATACTTTCTATGGAACAATCAAGTCAACGATGATGGAGCAAAGTTGTACCTGAATGGAAACCTCTGAGATTCAAATATAAGATCAGGTGCCACCTTTTACTATAGAGCCTTGGGTACACTTTTTAATTCTTCTGAGTTTAAGATTCTCAAAGGAAAAATGTAGGGAATATATGGCTTACAGTCTTGAATAAGTCTATGAAGAGTAAGAGATAAAAAAGTTCTTGGTGCACAATAAAACTCTATTCAAACATAAAGTAATATTATAAATATCACATTAGCAAAACACTTATAAAAGGAGAGTAATTTGCCATACATCATTTGTTTTCCTGGAGGTAAAGGGCAAACCAATATACTTTTAGCTGTTATTGACTTTATAAATAAATTTCCAGAAGGCCTCAAATATTATTGTTCCTCCACAGGTGCAGAAATATGAAGAAATCTTTCCCTTTGGAGCCATTTGGGCTCAATTTAGGAATCTAAAGACAAGTATAAGACTTCTGCATAAAATTTGATATGTTTCATACCATATTTTTCAATCACGCTTGAAATGGTTATTTAATGAACAACAGTACCATATTTTAAAATAACTCTCAAAATATAGAAATATATAATAAATTGAGATTTTCACATAGCAGTTTAAACTACCTTCATCTGAACTCAGAATTAGATAACTGTTTTCCACAGTAATTTGCAGGATTTTGCTTGAATTTTGCATGCAAACTTATAGTGTTTCTCCTCCACATATAGAGTGTGAAACTTTTCCAGTCCGATGATTTACACTTTGACATCCTCCAGCTCTGCTTCAATCCAGCTCCAGTGAGGAAACCAAAAACCACACTAGGCATCTCTCCAGGAGGAGTTTAACATAGGAGTTAATCATGTAGATGTTAAAGGACTAAATCATCAAAAAAGGACTATTGAGATAATCCAGACGTACTGCTGTGTGCTCAGTCACTTCAATCATGTCTGACTCTTAGCAACCCCATGGACTGTAGCCCACCAGGCTCCTTTATCCATGGTATTATCCAGGCAAGAATACTCGAGTGGGTTGCCATTTCCTTCTCCAGGAATCCAGACATAGTAGCTGTAGGATATAGCCACCACTTCCTGAGCTGGAGGACAGGGGGACAAATAAAGTGATCGGAGCATCACAACTGGGTAAAACAGACACAGGGCTCCCCCCAAACTGGGACTCAGACATGTGAGTATTAGTTCTGCCCACCTGGTGCAACTTTCTTGGGTCTCATAAAGGTGAGTCAGACCTTCAAGTAGGAATGGAGACTGCCAAGATGGTGCTGGTAACTCTAGGGGAAAAAAGCTAGAGACTGGGAGTTAATTGCCACTGCAAGATCAAGAGTAACTTATCAGGAAAGTTTGGAACTCCTGCCCTTATTGGTGCAATGAATTAAAATAAATTATCTTTTGCATAGTAACTATCTTCCCCTATTCTCTTGAAATCCCCATCTCCAACTAAAGCAAAGTGTTCCTTGGCATGGTCCAGAATATTTTGATCCAAAATTAAGAGAATAGGGGGAGGTAGAAGAACTTTCAGGAGAGGAGAGAGGGGGGAGATGCATATAGGAAGATTAATTCTAACTGCAAAGAAGAAAAAGCGGGGAAATGCCGATAGGCTGGAGTTGAGAGAAGAGGGTTTGAGATTTCTGGATTTGAAGGACTTTAGAATAAACATGAGGTAAGAAAGTAATAGACATTGGAGGGAGGATTTCTAGAAGTACTATGTATAGGAACTTTAGTGTTCTCTGAGAAATGCATATAAAAGTGAAAGTTCCTTTTTAGTTACTATCTGCTGGGCAGAGTCTACTGTGGGCAGAAAGTGGACCATGTGGCTTTCAGCATTTATTCAGTTTCCACAGAATAGAAACCTAGTTCATGTTGAAGTCTACAAAAATACCTTTATATTTCCTTTATATTATTCTCCCTTATGTACATGGTGTTTCACATTTATATGAACCACAGACAGAAAACAAACCAAATGAAACTTCTTCACGTTAAGGAGAAGATAAAATCATGGCAAGTAGAGGAGGATGTTCTAATCAAAAAGCAACCATTATTAAAGTTCTGTAACAATTGTGTTGATATGTGTCCTTTAACTAATAAAATGTTAGCACAATTAAAAAGAATAAATAATAATATATAAATGTTAGTAAATGTCACAATGATTAATTATATTGATTATCTCCTACTGACAGCTCATTAAAAAAAAAAATCACAGTTTTTTCTTTTGACATCTCAATGAAAGAAAACATTCGGCTCCATCATATTACTGAGAAATAGCAAACACCTTAAAATTTTATATTAAAAAACAGAGCTAACAAGCAGCTTTCAAACTTTTGAAAAGCAATTGAATGGAAAATAGACGTTTGTGGCTAGCTCGTGTTGCCACTGTAGAATCTTTTTCAAATTCCTTTTGCTTTTGGATTGATTTTTTAAGTATACCTATGACTGACAAGGCTTTCATCTCTGCACTCTCACACAAATGTACATTAAAAGTAAAAGTGAGCAGGCAAACAATGGTTGTAATTTACTTTCAATCATGGAGTTTGCCTGGCTTAAGGCATTTTAGGTTTTTTTGGCACCTCGAATAAGATCTTCTCCTAAGAGGAAGCTTGCCATGTCTAGAGCAAAGCCTGTGACAAATTATAGTAAATTTGGCAAGTGTTTAGAATGTCTTTGTATAAAAGGTGTCTCTGACATGCTCTAGTTTCACCTTATGAAATGTACGACCTTGGAGTTGATATTGACCTTTCCTAAGCCTGTGCTTCTTTAGCTGCTCAATGGAGAAACTAAAGTGTCTATGTCTTAAATTTACTAAAAGAATTAAGTGAAATAATGTTTAGGTATCACTAACAAATAATTGCCAATACTTAATAGTTTTATTACTACCAATTTTGTATGGCACCTAAGCTATGTACCTATCAGGAGAATGGCTAGGATCTCACAAGATTTTGGAGTTATTTTACCTATTGATTATTTCTGGTTTTAAGAAAAACTTTCTCAACAAGGATTACTGACAGCATTTATTTCTGTTTAACATAGATCTGTTTAAATAGGGTTTGTGTTTGATGATACTTCTCAAAGACTAGATTATCCTTTTATTATGTGCCTGATCTGGCCCTGTCTTGGATCTCCCCCTTCCTCCTCCTCCCATACTTTATATGTCTGTTGGCCTGCTTTGTTTTCATCATGAACATGCTGTTCCCCAATCTTTAGTGGACTGGCCTTTAAACCAGAGCACAAGAGGATTGTCTAGCAATCACATAGGCATGGATAGCTTTATGCTGATTTATTTCCTAAACTGTTCTTTCCAGTGTGACCTTCTTAAGCTCCTGTCTGTCTGTGGTCTGCCAGTTCTTTCCTTGATCTGCTTCCACGGTATTCATCTTTTGCTGCACTAACAAAATAAATTCTCACCCAGTCCAGATCTCATTTTGATGCATTACCCCAGATTATAAAGACTTCCAGGGATAATTTGAGAATGCGGAAATTCAGTGGAGTCACAGATATTTTATTTTATCCTGGCTATAAACTTACAGTGGAGCTCAGTGCCTCTATCTATCTGTGTATCTACCTATTTATCTATCATTATCTTCTTCCATCCAGTATTAAATACCTATAAATGGTCTCCAGTGTGCTACAGAGTTCAGAGAATATACTACTAGCAACAGTAAAAAAAACAATTATTGCCTTGTTGGTGCTTACATTCTAATGGTACACTAACTTCCTTCTTTCCTTCCTATCCTTTTTCAATCTAACTTAAATAAGAATTAATAAGTGAGAAAACTTGTCATCAGAATGTGCATTATCATTTTTTAATTA
Organism: Moschus berezovskii; assembly: GCF_049115385.1. Lineage (NCBI taxonomy): Eukaryota > Metazoa > Chordata > Mammalia > Artiodactyla > Moschidae > Moschus > Moschus berezovskii. The sequence goes on along the minus strand of NC_142467.1, from coordinate 32,665,774 downwards.
AAAACTAAAATCAGATATTTTTATGATTGAAGTTACATTTGATGTAAAGGACTGGTTTGACAATGAGGATTCATTTTGCCAATTAGCTTATTCAGTTGAATGAACTAAATCTGAAGCTGTAAACTTTTGAAGTATGTATATTTAAAGCATATGTATAATAGGCCTCACTTCTGGAAAATATATAATTTGAAACTCTACACAAATGCTAATTAAAAATTTAGATATCGGTTGTAAAATGTGTGAAGATATGTATATATACATTTTTTTTTCTAAATGATTTTTGGAGCATACACAATCTATCATGTTGAATCTCACTGTGCTAAGTTTCTCACGCTTTTAATCTGATATAGAGAGGAGTAGGGGACCTCAATTCTCCCTTGAATTTACTTTCTTATTAACCAGGAGATCAGCACTCTGCAAAGTTCTTTCCTAAAGGAATAAATGGAAGACAAAAAGTTGATAAAAAACTTTGAAATTACTGAAAAGTATATTCATCACCCTTTGTTTGCAGCTGATGGTGTTCTTCCTCATGGGAAGCGGGGCTTCTCAAACTCAACACTGTTGACATTTTACACAAGATCATTCTTGCTTTCAAGAGCTGTCCTGGACTTTGGGGCAATGTTTAGCAGCATCCCTGGCCCCTACCCAAGAAACACCAGCAGCACCCCTTCTTCCAGTTGTGACAATCAAAAATGTCTCCAGATATTTCCAGATTGTCCCCAAGGGGGCAATTGAGGACCACTGTGCTATTATAACCAGATGTACTGACTTCTTCCTGATATAGTAACTGAGTTCCCCTGGAGGGCTTCCCAGCTGGTGCTAGTGGTAACTAATCTATCTGCTAATGCAGATGCAAGAGACATGGGTTTGATCCCTGGGTTGGGAAGATCCCCTGGAGGAGGAAATGGCAACCCACTCCAGGATTCTTGCTTGGGAAATCCCATGAACAGAGGAGCCTGGAGAACTACGATCCATGGGGTTGCAAAGAGTCAGACACGACTGAGCACTCACTCACTCTCTTGCTCACCCTCTCCCTAAACATAAGTCAAAAGTAACCATGTGACATCCCACCATGGGAAGACTGGCTTAAGGCTACTTCCCTGGAGAGCTTCTGCCCAACGACAAGTGACCTCAGCAGAAGAGGCTGGAAGTACACAGCGACGTGAACTGAAAAGCATGGTTAATGGCCAACTCACTACCCAAGTGAGAGAAACACTGAGGACATCTCCCAGGAGTGAAAGGAGGCACATGTGAGAAAAAGGATCACCTTTACATGTCTGCTACTTCCAGAGAACGCCAGACCTCATTACTTCATGTCAGCCACCAAAGACCTATCCTGTCAGCATCCTCTCCTCCCTCCTCTGTTTCCAGCCTGGAGAAGCCACAGGCAGCCTAGTGAGTGGGAGAAGTGGAGCAGCCATCAAGACAGAAAAATAAAGACACCATCCCTTTGTCCCTTTTGGTGCCCTTCCTGCTACAGGAGGCAGCCAGGGGCAAGCAGGAGCTGGTGTGGAAGAAGAGTCCATTGGAAGAAACTTTTAACTTTGAATCACCTTCTGAGTTCGTAATCAATACAACACAGTGGACAGAGTAATTACTAAAAGGAGATGATTTTTTTTTTTTGGTCCCTGAGATTGACTGAAGAGTGGTTGATTGGGTAAAGGGAAGAAGCTAAGCTATGAGACTGGTACAAGATTTCTTCTAGGTAAAGAACCGATTGCATGAAAAGCATTTGAAGAAGCAGTGAGGGGAAAAAAATAAAGTTGCTTTTTGATTGCCTTCTACAAGTCCTGCTTGTTCAACATATCTGCTACGTACAAGTAAACATTGAACAGCTTATTCAGTGATAATCCAATTGACAGCTTTATAGTATAATACAGTATCACTTTTATTTTGCTATAAATTACATAGTGCCTGCCTCTTCATCACTCAGACAAAAATATTCTCACTTCTCTTTCATCATAATATAGTGAATTCCTGCCGTAATACTGTACAGGATTTATCCGTCTCTAGCCTGAAAGAACGAGAAAAGAAATCCCCACACAGAAACAATTCTGACATGTTTGTTTTTGCTTGTAAATCTTCCCTAAACATAATAAAAGCAATTGATTAAGGGAGACATTGATGACTGATGTTATAATTCAATCTCTGGGATTTGATTATAGCATGAACCAACTGGATTTTTTTCAACAGAGAACTAGCACTCAAATCAATCTTGTCTTTTTGGTGTCCTCTATACTACGTAAGTAATTACACAGCTTAGAAAAATGTCAGATTCCACACGCATTTATTCTGCCAATGGATATTCAAGACAAAAGTTCTCTAAAGAAGCAAAATTGGAACAAATGTTTGAGTTCAAAGAGTATCTCAGACAACGTGAAAGTGAAGTCACTCAGTCATGTCCGATTCTTTGCAACCCTCTGGACTGTAGCCTACCAGGTACACAAAAGTGACATGAAACTGTCACTCTGCATACCACCTTTTCTTACTTCTATGTTGACTTCAAGCTTATTCTTCACTCTGAGTTGACCTATGCAACTAGAAGCTTGCAATCGTTTTGCTCCAAGTTCAGGGAAAGAGGAGAATCTATTCATGGTCTTCCTTCTGAACTTGGCCCTGAACAAACTGATGTAGGTTGCATGTCCATTTTGAACACATAATTGTGACTGGGTGCATGATGCAAAATGATTTCCCAAGTCAACATAATGTGCCCTCTGCTAATTATGATGGGGAGCTGGTCCCAGGAAAATGATAAGAACTGAAAATTGTATGGCAAGGAGAGTCTTCAAGCAAAATCTGCTCTTATTAAATAAAGGGAGAGACAAAACTAAATAAATTAAAAACAACAGATGCTACTTAAGGTGATTTATGTAATTTCTTAGGATTTAATCTTTTCATCTGTAAAATAAGCATTCATAGCACAAATTCTATATATTTTCTAGGTTCATTATTGTAAAGCTTAAATGATGTAGACATAGAAGTACTTCAAAAGAAGAAGTACTGAGTTAAAAACCTGATTTTAAAATGTTGAAAATGTCTGAAGATCCTAAAAAGAGTTTATAAATCGAGACAAGCTACTGCTCTTTAGTAGAAGGTTGTGTGATATTTCTCACTGTGTGCATCAGCAGTTATTGGCATTTTCTTTTCTAGGACATAAGGACTTCATAAAGAGGTTAATATGTATCTTGTTGTTGTAGTTATTTTTATTATTAAAATATAGTTGATTTCCAGTGTTGTGTTAGTTTCAAGTATACAGCAAATTCATTTATTTATGTATACTCTTTTTTTTAGATTCTATTTCATTTTAGGTTATTACAGAATACTGAATATTTTTCCCCATTCTATACAGTAGGTTTTGTTTATAGCAGTGTGTGTCTGTTTATTCTAAACTCCTAATTTATTCCTTCTCCCCTTCCTCTTCAGTAACTATAAGTTTATTTTTTGTGCCTATGAGTCTATTCTGTTTTTTAAGTAAGTTCATTTGTATCATTTTTCTTAGATTCCATGTATAAGTGATATATGATATTTATATTTCTCTGTCTGACTTGCTTCACTTAGTATAATAATCTCTAGCTCATCCATGTTTGTATAAATGGCATTATTTTATCCTTTTGCATGGCTAAGTAATATTCCACTACATCTTCCACTTCTTCTTTGTCCATTGGTCAGTGGACATTTAGGGTGCTTCCATGTTTTGGCTGTTGTAAATAGTGCTGTTATAAACATTGAGGGGCATGTAGCTTTTTAATTAGAGTTTTTGTCTCTTCTGGGTTTATGTCCAAGAGGGAGACTGCTGGATTATATGGGAACTCTATTTTCAGATTGTTGAGGAAATTTCATGCTGTTTTCCATAGTGGCTGTACCAATTAACATCCTCCCAACAGTGTAGGAGGATTCCCTTTTCCCCACACCTTCTACAACATTTATGATTCATAGACTTTGATTTTGACCAGTGTGACGTGATACCTCACTGTACTTTTCATTTGCTTTGCTCTAATAATTAGCAATGTTGAGCATCTTTTCATGTGCCTGTTGGCCATCTACCTGACTTCTTTGAAGAAATTATTTAGGTCTTCAAATTTTTTGACTGAGTTTTTTTTTTTTTTATTCTTCAAATTTACAATAGCTATACGATATGAATAATCAAGAATGAAATATTGAGATTCGGTAAATTCACAGGCAGTAACAAAGCAAATATCTTCTGAAAGTTTAAAAGGCTGTTTCTTTTTCCTAAGGTGCCAGCTTGATGCAATAAAATAAATAAATAAACTTAAAATAAGTTATGACCTTAACAGTGGAACAGAACTGCATTTGAGTTTCTGCTTCTGGTTTACCATTACTTGGATATGAGATGGTGGACCAGTGACTTAACCTCTCTGCCGCTCAGTTTCTCATTTGTAAAAATAAGGATGATAACTGGCTTGTGGGGCATTAGTGACTTTTAAAAGTACTGCATGTCATAGTAGGCATTCAGATGATGATTCTAATCACTTTTATTATTATGCAGGGGCTTCCGTCTATGGGGTCACACAGAGTTGGACACGACTGAAGTGACTTAGCATCAGCAGCAGCAGCAAGTACACTCTCTTAGCAGTTCTAGATAATGAGGAGGTTTCAAGGATAAAGTAATGAAATGGGACTTTAGTTGAGATGAACAGGTCAAGTGCTTGCTAAATGACCTCTGCTGTATTTCAGGAAGCCTAGGGTATGAGTCAGAGTTAGACTGCAGGAACAGAGCCACTGTCAGTTCAGTTCAGTTCAGTCACTCAGTTGTGTCCGACTCTTTGCGACCCAATGAATCACAGCACGCCAGGCCTCTCTGTCCATCACCAACTCCTGGAGTTCACTCAAACTCATGTCCATTGAGTTGGTGATGCCATCCAGCCATCTCATCCTCTGTCGTCCCCTTCTCTTCCCGCCCCCAATCCCTCCCAGCATCAGAGTCTTTTCCAGTGAGTCAACTCTTCACATGAGTTGGTCAAAGTATTGGAGTTTCAGCTTTAGCATCAGTCCTTCCAATGAACACCCAGGACTGATCTCCTTTAGAATGCACTGGTTGGATCTCCTTGCAGTCCAAGGGACTCTCAAGAGTCTTCTCCAGCACCACAGTTCAAAAGCATCAATTCTTTGGCAATCAGCTTTCCTCACAGTCCAACTCTCACATCCATACATGACCACTGGAAAAACCATAGCCTTGACTAGATGGACCTTTGTAGGCAAAATAATGTCTGTGCTTTTTAATATGCTATCTAGGTTGGTCATAACTTTCCTTCCAAGGAGTAAGAGTCTTAATTTCATGACTGCAACAGCATCTGTAGTGATTTTGGAGCCAAAAAAAATAAAGTCTGACACTGTTTCCGTTTCCCCATCTATTTCCCATGAAGTGATGGGACCAGATGCCATGATCTTTGTTTTCTGAATGTTGAGCTTTATGCCAACTTTTTCACTCTCCTCTTTCGCTTTCATCAAGAGGCTTTTTAGTTCCTCTTCACTTTCTGCCATAAGGCTACCCTTATGTCATCTGCATATCTGAAGTTATTCATATTTCTCCCAGCAATCTTGATTCCAGCTTGTGCTTCTTCCAGCCCAGCGTTCCTCATGATGTACTCTGCATAGAAGTTAAATTAGCAGGATGACAATATACAGCCTTGACGTACTCTTTTTCCTATTTGGAAACAGTCTGTTGTTCCATGTCCAGTTCTAACTGGTGCTTCCTGACCTGCATATAGGTTTCTCAAGAGGCAGGTCAGGTGGTCTGGCATTCTCATCTCTTTCAAATTTTCCTCAGTTTGTTGTGATCCACACAGTCAAAGGCTTTGGCTTAGTCAATAAAGCAGAAATAGATGTTTTTCTGGAACTCTTTTGCTTTTTCCATGATCCAGCGGATGTTGGCAATTTGACCTCTGGTTCCTCTGCCTTTTCTAAAACCTGCTTGAACATCTGGAAATTGAGGGTTTTCTTCGTATTGCTGAAGCCTGGCTTGGAGAATTTTGAGCATGACTTTACTAGCGTGTGAGATGAGTGCAATTGTGCGGTGGTTTGAGCATTTTTTGACATTGTCTTTCTTTGGGGTTAGATGAAAACTGACCTTTTCCAGTCCTGTGGCCACTGCGGAGTTTTCCAAATTTGCTGGCATATTGAGTGCAGCACTTTCACAGCATCATCTTTGAGGATTTGAAATAGCTCAACTGGAATTCCATCACCTTCACTAGCTTTGTTCGTAGTGATGCTTTCTAAGGCCCACTTGACTTCACATTCCAAGATGTCTGGCTCTAGGGAGTGATCACACCATTGTGATTATCTTGGTCTTTTTTTTTTTTTTTAATTTATTTCACATTTATTCTTAAATCTTCTATTAAAATACCCCCACATGAGATGAACATATTATGCACACAATCTAGATACACTCATAAATATAATTTCGATGCACAGCATGGTAATGTACCTTCACGTATTCCCTCTGCAACATGAATTTAATAATATCTGTTATGGATTCTTTAATATCAGCAGGAAGGTTCCTTTTCCGTAGCTTTCTGAAAAGGGGTCTCAGATAGGACTCAGTCTGTTTTTGAGTAGCACTGTTCAGTTTACCCTGCACACTGCGCTTCACATAATCCTCTCTGGCATTCAGCTCTTTAGCCCATACACCAAGAAGAAACTTAAGGAATTTGGTAATGATGTCCATGTCTTTATGATCATCACCTTTTCCTAAAGACTCTCCCAGAGCCTCTAATTCTTCAATTGTGGTGTTTTCTTCGTGAACTTTCAAATCATTCTGGGTGTCTTCCTCTCCAGGCTCTTGGCCACCCACAAGTTCATTGAGGTACTGCTGATCAATCTTATCCAAAGCTGCTTTCAGATCATTCCTCAATCCCTTGTTAACTTCCGGTGTAAGAATCTCTATTTTTCTTAAACGTTGAAAAGCATCATAATCTGTTTCTCCAAATAGTCTGATTGGTTCTCCTCTTTCTCTCAATCTCCTGATAACCTCTTGCCTAGAAAGAGTCATGGGTAATTTTTCCTCTGCCAGTTCAAGTTCTAATACTGGATTCGATGAAGTTAATGGTTTCTGGTCCTCATCTTTTGGCTGTATCTTGTAGCCACATCTTTCAAAATATGCTTCCTCTTCTTTTTTTGCAAGTTCACTATGCTTGAAATATTTTTTATTTTCACTACATCAAATACTTAAGTCAGGTGTTCTCACAGTGTAGTAGTCCACAAGAGCCCCTGGCGTCGTTGAGAACCTCTGAGAGGGTCCCTGAGGTCAAAGCTATTCTCAGTACTAAGGTCATATCTTGGTCTTGAAGATCTTTTTTGTACAGTTCTTCTGTGTATTCTTGCCACCTCTTCTTAATATCTTCTTCTTCTGTTAGGTCCATACCATTTCTGTCCTTTATCGAGCCGATCTTTGCATGAAATGTTCCCTTGGTATCTCTAATTTTTTTGAAGAGATCTCTAGTCTTTCCTATTCTGTTATTTTCCTCTATTTCTTTGCACTGATCGCTGAGGAAGGCTTTCTTGTCTCTCCTTGCTATTCTTTGGAACTCTACATTCCGATGCTTATATCTTTCCTTTTCTCCTTTGCTTTTCACTTCTCTTCTTTTCACAGCTATTTGTAAGCCCTCCCCAGACAGCCATTTTGCTTTTTTGCATTTCTTTTCCATGGGGATGGTCTTGATCCTTGTCTCCTATACAATGTTGCGAACCTCCATCCATAGTTCATCAGGCACTCTATCTATCAGATCCAGTCCCTTAAATCTATTTCTCACTTCCACTGTATAATCATAAGGGATTTTATTTAGGTCATATCTGAACAGTCTAGTGTCAGTGAGATGCAATAGGGGGTTATGACAATTCCCTGGTGGCCCAGAGGTTAGGACTTTGAACTCTCACTGCCATAGGCCCAGGTTTAATCCCTGGTTGGGAAAGTAGGATCCCACAAGCCATGCAGCCATAAGAATAAAAATAAAAGTAAAATAAAATTATATTAGACCTTATGTAAATCTGGGAGCTGGTAGAGATGGTCACAGAGGAGATCTGGGTGTGGAGGAGAGAAAGGATGAACTGGAGTTCTCATCTGTCTCTCTGACATGTGACTGCCTGCACATGTCACCAGGGCCATCTACAGGAGGTTGTTGTTCAGTTGTGTCTGACTCTGTGACCCCGTGGACTGTAACCCACCAGGATCCTCTGTCCATGGGATTTCCCAGGCAAGAATAGTGCAGTGGGTTGCCATTGGAGGAACTGTACTCTAACCTTCACCACCAAGGTTTAACACATCTGATCAAGGACTAGAAAGTGCTGAAGGGAGATCTGGTGAGCACTGAAGGACCTATGGGTCTGGTGGATGTCGCATACCAGCAAAGTCAACTACCAAATCAGCAGCAGAATGTGTGAACTGTATGAAAGCCTGGAGACTGCTCTAACTTTCAAGGAAAAAAATAATGGCCACTGTTTCCCCTCTACCTTCAAAATCTTGTGTGAATCTCCTTGTGTCCAGCACTGACTCTAAGCCATGCAGGCAGGGAAAGATAGTTCTAGATGTGTAACGATGAAAATGTACAAAATATAACACAAAGCCATTGCATGGAGTAACAACTCAGAACCCAAATACCACTGATTAGGAAAAGGTGAAGATGTGACCATATGTGGTTCACATTGAGCGAAGGGTTCAATTTGAAGTACTTTCATCCTACTTTTTAAATTTGTAAATGATTTCAAACTTACCAAAAAGTTGTACTATACAAACAACTCCATTAGACCCTTTTCAGATTTCACCATTTTGCCAAATTTATATATTCCCCCCTCTTTCTCCCTCCCTTTGGATAGATAGATATGTAGATAGGTAGGTAGGTAGGGTGGGTAGGGTAAGTAGGTAGGTAGGGTAGGTAGGCTAGGTAGGTGGGTAGGTTAGGTAGGTAGATAGGTAGGTAAGTAGATAGTGAATACTGGGTTGGTTAGAAAGTTTGTTCAAGTTTTACAATGGAAAACAGTTTTTTGCTTTTTTAACAAAGAAACCCAAATGAACTTTTTGGTCAAGCCAATAGACAGATAGATAGACACACATACATACACATTTTTTTCCTGAAACATTTGAGACTAAATGGTACACTTGGAGCCTATCTATACCACTTTTGTGTGTATTTCCTGAGAGTAAATACATGACCACAATATAATTATCAAAAACAGAGAACTAGCATTGACTCAATACTATTATCTAATCTCCAAAGTTTATTGAAGTTTTACTCTATTATTACAATAATGCCCTTTATGGGCATTAAATTTTAATAATAAAAATGTCTTAGCCACATTCCAATTCAGAGTCATATGTTGAGTTTAGTTGTCACATCTAAGTCTCCTTTACCCTGGAACAGTCCTTTGGTCTTTCTTTGTCTTTCAAGACCTTGTCATTTTTTTTAAAGTATAGTATTGTCCCTCCATTTGAGCTGATTTTATTTATTTTTTTTTTTTTTCTCAAAATTGACTGAGGAATATGGCAGGGAGAGCAAAAAATGAATGTGTGTTCTTTCTAGGGCATCACAAGAGATGGTATCTGCTTTCTTTTCTAGTTTTTAAGATACATTCTTGTACTATATTTGCACTGGTCCTATTATAGCAGAGGACTTTTGTTCCCTTGAGACTGGAATTGGCAATTTTTTTTTTCTACAAAGAGCCAGAGAGTAAATATTTTTGACTTTGTGGGCCAAGCCTCTGTCACAGCTACTCAACCTGCTGTTAAAGGATGAAAGTTACCACAGGCAATATATAACGAACATGTGTAACTCTGTGCCAACCTTATTTATGGACTTGAAATTTGAATTTCATGTAATTTTCATATCACAAAATATTCTTCTTTTGGTTTCTGTCAACCATTTAAAAGTGAAAAAACGACAGTTTGTTCCTCAGTTGTACAAGAAATGGTATGTAGTCCACACTTTGCTAACCCCTCCCCTAACCCTGCAGGTATTGTTACTCAAACCTACTTTCTTCCTCATCACAGCTTCTCTGACACACACTATCTCAGCTGTAAAGGCCATCTTTGGCATATTCTTTTCATTATTGAATGGCTTGAAATGTGTGGAGGGGAAGCAGAGCTGTTTAACTTATAGAAACGGATTTTTCTTTTATCACTCCATATTTTTTCTCCAATCCTTTTCTTGCCTGTGAGTATTGTACTTAGAACTAATTTTCATCTATTGCACATTATACAATACTATTAGCTTGATTAATTAATGCATAATACATCCTGGAGACTAATTTGTTTACTCCTAGTGGACTCATTAGGCTTGCTGCATGAATGTGGGATTAGGTTTAAAAAGGGAATCACCTTAGAATGATTGAATCCCATGTCTTTTTGAAAAGAAAAAATAAATTAGACAAATGAAAATCAAGTCATCTATATCCCTCTCTTTAACCGTAAAAGAACATTAAAGGATTTCTGAAGCTACGTGCCTGTAACTTGACTTCCTATGGTGATATTGTAGAGTTGCATGATTTACTTTAAAAAAAATTGATCATAGAAAAGGCCAATTAAAGCATAGTGCTAATATTTTCCTCTGTAGGTGAATAGAGCAATGAGGACTTGGATCTCTACTTTAATTCTGCATGCCGGTGCATATTTTAAGTTTAATATCTTGCCACCATGTTAACATTATTGCCCATCATGCAGGAATAAAATGGCTTCTAATAAACAAGTCTGCTGTTAGGTAAGCCCCCACAAGCAAGCATTATTGGGACAGGAAAACACATTTCTTGATGATATATTTTTGTACTGTATTCTGCCTTTTAGGGATGGTTTATACACCTTGGTAAGATGAGATAGTGGACCTAATACAGCATAACCCTCCCCCATTTCTGTTTCTGATGCACTATTTTTGGCTGAATACTTAGATATTCTAACAGAGCTGCCATTCAAAAAATTCAGAAATGCGGAGATATATATACACCTGCTCCATGTTTCTCCAGTCCCTTATCTGTCACCCAATGCCTTTCCCAAGGTCTTGCCCTTAGAAAAGAGCCTAAATCCAGTTATCAGTGGGGATTTCTGCTGCTGATGTGTGCCTGAGGGTTATTTTAGTCAGGTTTGTAATTAGAAATTTTGGTGGTGTGGGTGTAGTATAGGCCTAAATATGCAGACACTTTCCTTTTCATTGAGAAATCTCTATAGAAGATTTGAGGCAGATCTTCACACCTTAATTTGCAAGAGAGCTAGTGTATTGTGTTTTTATTGCTTGTGCAGCTCTGGGTCATCTCAAAGAGTGGCAGTGGCGTAGTTTATAAAGAGTCATTGTTGCCCGGCTTTGGGTATTTATGATTTCCAAAAAAATGTAGGGTAAAGAGTTTGTGATAAATTCTCTCTGGGCCAAGGCTATTGGAACTCCTTTAGTGGAGATTTTAGGTATTGGATAGGAACACAACTGTCCTGTGTGGTTTCGATGCAATCAAGTCTGAACACCTGAGGTTGAAGAAGATGACCTTCACAGATAGGCTGGCCTTGGGCAAAATTGTTAAGTAGGCAAAGTTCCCAGTTCCAGTTTTCATTTCATCAGAATGTCCTCAGGCAGTTCCCTACCTCCCAGGAGTTACTGGTCCATCCCCCACCACTTCATCAGGCTGTTTCTCCAGTGTTAACACTCAAAATTTACGTGGTCACTGCTTTGTCCCCTAGGAACTCTGTGATTGAGAATGATTATTTAAGTGAAATCATTTTAATAACTTAATAAGTGATTCTAACTTACTCTTCTATTCCTCCACATCCTATTACCTCACCCTTCACTCATTCCACATGATGGCATTTTAGGATGAACCTACTAGAACCTACTAGAACTCCTGGAGATAGTGAAGGAACTGGAAGCCTGGCATGCAGCAGTTCATAGGGTTGCAAAGAGTCGGACATGACTTAGTGACTGAAAAATAACTAGAACCCGTGTCATCATGTAAAGAGATCACTCCAATAGCATACGTTTCTGATGACATGTGGATAAATAGGAAAAGTATTTTCAAGGTCTTTTCACTCTTTTAAAATCGTTTCATAAGAAACTAGTCCCTGTGAGGCAATGATGCCTTCTCTAATAGTTGTGAGCCTTTCTTTGTTGAAAAGGTTAGCTATTATTAATGCTGACTTTTGGAATAATTGTTTGGCAGACTTTCTTGACTCTTGGCAAATCAGTGACCAGTAAAAAGGCAGGATTGGTAAAAAGTAAAGAAGCAGGTTAGAAAAGGCAAAGTTGAGACGAGAAAGGAGTGGTAAGAAAGAAGATGAGGAATAAAATGTGAACTATATTTAGTTCAGTTCAGTTCAGTCGCTCAGTCGTGTCCTACTCTCCGCGATCCCATGAATCACAGCACGCCAGGCCTCCCTGTCCATCACCAACTCCCGGAGTTCACTCAAACTCATGTCCATCGAGTCGGTGATGCCATCCAGCCATCTCGTTCTCTGTCGTCCCCTTCTCCTCCCACACCCAAACTTTCCCAGCATCAGAGTCTTTGCCAGTGATCAACTCATTGCATGAGGTGGCCAAAGTATTGGAGTTTCAGCTTTAGCATCAGTTCAGTTCAGCTCAGTCACTCAGTGGTGTCCGACTCTCCGCGACCCCATGAATCACAGCACGGCAGGCCTCCCTGTCCATCACCAACTCCCGGAGTACACTCAAACTCATGTCCACAGAGTCGGTGATGCCATCCAGCCATCTCATTCTCCGTCGTCCCCTTCTCCTCCCGCCCCCAACCTTTTTCAGCATCAGAGTCTTTTCCAGTGAGTCAACTCGTCGCATGAGGTGGCCAAAGTATTGCAGTTTCAGCTTTAGCATCAGTCCTTCCAATGAACACCCAGGATCGATCTTCCTTAGAATGGACTGGTTGGATCTCCTTGCAGTATTAGGGACTCTCAAGAGTCTTCTCCAACACCACAGTTCAAAAGCATCGATTCTTCGGCGATCAGCTTTCTTCACAGTCCAACTCTCACATCCATACATGACCACGGGAAAAACCATTGCCTTGACTAGACGGACCTTGGTTGGCAAAGTAATGTGAGCTTTAGCATCAGTCCTTCCAATAACACCCAGGGTTGATCTCCTTTAGAATGGACTGGTTGGATCTCCTTGCAGTATAAGGGACTCTCAAGAGTCTTCTCCAGCACCACAGTTCAAAAGCATCAATTCTTCGGCGATCAGCTTTCTTCACAGTCCAACTCACATCCATCCATGACCACGGGAAAAACCATAGCTTTGACTAGACGGACCTTGGTTGGCAAAGTAATGTCTTTGCTTTGTAATATACTATCAAGGTTGGTCATAACTTTCCTTCCAAGGAGTAAGCGTCTTTTAATTTCATGGCTGCAATCAGCCCAAAAAAATAAAGTCTGACACCGTTTCCACTGTTTTTCCATTTATTTCCCATGAAGTGATGGGACCAGATGCTATGATCTTTGTTTTCTGAATGTTGAGCTTCAAGCCAACATTTTCACTCTCCTCTTTCACTTTCATCAAGAGGCTTTTGAGTTCCTCTTCACTTTCTGCCATAAGGGTAGTATCATCTGCATATCTGAGGTTATTGATATTTCTCCCAGCAATCTTGATTCCAGCTTGTGCTTCTTCCAGCCCAGCGTTCCTCATGATGTACTCTGCATATAAGTTAAATAAGCAAGGTGACAATATACAACCTTGACGTACTCCTTTTCCTATTTGGAACCAGTCTGTTGTTCCATGTACAGTTCTGACTGTTGCTTCCTGACCTGCATACAGGTTTCTCAAGAGGCAGGTCAGGTGGTCTGGTATTCCCATCTCTTTCAGAATTTTCCACAGTTTATTGTGATCCACACAGTCAAAGGCTTTGGCATAGTCAATGAAGCAGAAATAGATGTTTTTCTGGAACTCTCATGCTTTCTCCATGATCCAGCGAATGTTGGCAATTTGATCTCTGTTGCCTCTTCCTTAGAAGCTGCTATTATCAGCCAGAAAGGATACAGTTCACAGATTGGGTTTGTTGTTCTAATAACTGCTTTGTGTGAAATGTTTTCAATAAGTTACAGGCTAAAGAAGTTGTGGAACCTTAGAGGTTTAGTGCTGGAAGGGAACCTCGAGACTAAGTCGTATATTTACCAAAACATGTATTTTAGAGGAATTTGAAATATACAATATAAAACTGATTCATTCAAATTCAAGATAAAGATGTATTGACTATAATACAGGGAATATTAGAGTCCCTAAAATATGGAAGAATAAAGATTTAACCTAAAACTGCACAACCGTAATGGCACAATGCAATGATAAGAAGCACAAAAAGTAAAGGTAGACACATTTTGAATTCTGTTTTACCACTTGTGTGACCTTAGACAAGGGATATATTTAGTTAAACAAGGCTTGATACCCTCACCTGTGAAATTCAGATCATTAAAATAAATGAGGACTGAACAATATAATCTCAGTACAACATCTGACATAATGTGGGCAATCAATACATACCTCTTGTTAACATTGCTATTATCTAAGAAGCAATGTTTCTTTTGCTACAGGTAATAAATTAGGTAGCATTAGAGTGAAAAGCAAAGTGAAATTATGAAAGTTTGGTCACTATATGAAGTATCTATAATTTGCTCACATGTGGATATAAACTCATTTTCTTGAAAATGAGATTGACATCTGTTTAATTGTAAATAGGCTTCCTGGTGGCTCAGATGGTAAACAATCCACCTGTAGGAGACCCAGGTTCAATCCCTGCATTGGGAAGATCCCCTGGAGAAGGAAATGGCAACCCACTTCAGTGTTCTTGCCTTCAGAATCACGTGGACAGAGGAGCTACAATACATGGGGACCCAAAGTGTTGAGCACAACTGAGTGACTAACACACACACAATTGTAAATGGCTACATTCTAAAGGGGAATAACAACTTAAAGGGGCAAAAGGAAAGCTATGAGAAGGGGTGAATGCCTATGAATCAACTGTATGTGTGTGTTAGTCACTCATTCATGTACGATTCTTTGCAACCCCATGGACCTCATAGGATTCTCATGAACCTCATAGAATTCTCATCAACCCCATAATATTCTCAAGGCAAGAATACTGGAATGGGTTGCAATTTATTCTCCAGAGGATCTTCCCAACCCAGGGGTCAAACCTGGGTCTCCTGCATTGCAGGTGGATTCTTTGCCGTCTGAACCACAAGGGAAGCCTATTCATTTCAGTTCAGTTCAGTCGCTCAGTCGTGTCCGACTCTTTGCGACCCCATGAATCACAGCACACCAGGCCTCCCTGTCCATCACCAACTCCCGGAGTTCACTCAAACTCATGTCCATCGAGTTGGTGATGCCATCCAGCCATCTCATTCTCTGTTATCCCCTTCTCCTCCTGCTCCTACTCCCTCCCGGCAAACTCTTCACTTGAGGTGGTCAAAGTATTGGAGTTTCAGCTTTAGCATCAGTCCTTCCAATGAACACCCAGGACTGATCTCCTTTAGAATGGACTGGTTGGATCTCCTTGCAGTCCAAAGGACTCTCAAGAGTCTTCTCCAACACCACTGTTCAAAAGCATCAATTCTTTGGCAATCAGCTTTCTTCACAGTCCAACTCTCACATCCATACATGACCATGGGAAAAACCATAGCCTTGACTAGACAGACCTTGGTTGGCAAAGTCATGTCTCTTCTTTTTAATATGCTATCTAGATTGGTCATAACTTTCCATCCAAGGAGTAAGCGTCTTTTAATTTCCTGGCTGCAATCAGCATCTGCAGTGATTTTGGAGCCCCCAAAATAAAGTCTGACACTGTTTCCACTGTTTCCCCATCTATTTGCCATGAAGTGATGGGACCAGATGCCTATTACATTAGGGTAATTTAGGGCAGTTATATCTTTTTGCCTTTTCATGCTGTAACTTTTCATACTTTTCATATTGTAACACATGGACATCACCAGATGATCAATACCTAAGTCAGACTGATTATGTTTTTTGCTGCCAAAGATGGAGAAGCTGTTTAAAGGCAACAAAAATAAGACCAGGAACTGACTGTGGCTCAGGTAATGAGCTCCTTATTGACAAATTCAGACTTAAATTGAAGAAAGTAGGAAAAACCACTAGACCATTCACGGATGACCTAAATCAAATCTCTTATGATTACATTGGAAGTGACAAATAGATTCAAGGGATTATATCTGATAGACAGAGTGCCTGAAAAACTATGGATGGAGGCTTGTGACATTGTACAGGAGGCAGTGATCAAGATCATCCCCAAGAAAAAGAAATGCAAAAAGGCAAAATGGTTGTCTGAGGAGGCCTTACAAATAGCTGAGAAAAGAAGAGAATCTAAAGGCAAAGGATAAAAGGAAAGATATACCCATCTGAATGCAGAGTTCCAAAGAACAGCAAGCAGAAATAAGAAAGCCTTCCTCAGTGATCAGCGCAAAGAAATAGAGGAAAACAATAGAATGGGAAAGACTAGAGACCTCTTCAAGAAAATTAGAAAATACCAAGTGAACATTTCATGCAAAGATGGACACAATAAAGGACAGAAATGTTATGGACCTAACAGAAGCAGAATATATTAAGAAAAGGTGGCAAGAATACACAGAAGAACTGTACAAAAAAGATTTTCATGACTCAGATAATCACGATGGTGTGATCACTCACCTAGAGCTGGACATCCTGGAATGCGAAGTCAGGTGGGCTTTAGAAAGCATGACTACGAACAAAAATAGTGAAGGTGATGGAATTCCAGTTGAGCTATTTCAGATCCTTAAAGATGATGCTGTTAAAGTGTACACTCAATATGCCAGGAAATTTGGAAAACTCAGCAGTGGCCACAGGATTGGAAAAGGTCAGTTTTCATCCAACCCCAAAGAAAGGCAATGCCAAAGAATGCTCAAACTACTGCACAATTGTACTCATCTCATACACTAGCAAAGTAATGCTCAATATTCTCCAAGCCAGGCTTCAACAGAACGTGAACCCTGAACTTCCAGATGTTCAAGCTGGATTTAGAAAAGGCAGAGGAAACAGAGATCAAACTTCCAACATCCGTTGGATCATCAAAAAAGCCAGAGAGTTCCAGAAAAACATCTACTTCTGTTTCATTGACTACTCCAAAGCCTTTGACTATGTGCATCACAAAACCTGTGAAAATTTCTTAGAGAGATGGGAATACCAGACCTCCTGACCTGCCTTCTGAGAAACCTGTATGCAAGTCAAGAAGCACCAGTTAGAACTAGACATGGAACAACAGACTGGTTCCAAATAGGGAAAGGAGTACGTCAAGGCTGTATTTTGTCACCCTGATTATTTAACTTAAATGCAGAGTACATCATGCAAATGCCAGGTTGGATGAAGCACAAGCTGAAATCAAGATTGCCAGGTGAAATATCAATAACCTCAGATATGCAGATGACACCACCCTCATGGCAGAAAGAAAATAACTAAAGAGCCTCTTGATGAAATTGAAAGAGGAGAGTGAAAAATTTGACTTAAAACTCAACATTTAGAAAACTGAGGTCATGGCATCCGGTCCCATTACTTCGCGGTAAATAGATGGGGAAACAATGGAGACAGTAAGCAATTTTATTTCTTGGGGCTCTAAAATCACTGCAGATGGTGACTACGGCCATGAAATTAAAAGATGCTTGCTCCTTAGAAGAAAAGCTATGGCAAACCTAGACAGCATATTAAAAAGCAGAGACATTACTTAGCAGACAAAGGTCCATCTAGTCAAAGGTGTGATTTTTCCAGTAGTCATGTATGGATGTGAGAGTTGGACTATAAAGAAACTGAGCACTGAAAAATTGATGCTTTTGAACTGTGCTGTTGGAGAAGACTCTTGCGAGTCCCTTGGACTTCAAGAAGATACAACCAGTCAATCCTAAATGAAATCAGTCCTGAATATTCATTGGAAGGCCTGATGCTGAAGTTGAAACTCCAATACTTCGGCCACCTGATGCAAAGAACTGACTCATTGAAAAGAACCCTGATGCTGGGAAAGATTGAAGGCTAGAGGAGAAGGGGACAACAGAGGATGAGGTGGCTGGATGGCATCACTGACTCGATGGACACGAGTTGAGTAAGCTCCAGGAGTTGGTGATGGACAGTAAAACCTGGTGTTCTGCAGTCCGTGGGTCACAATGAGTCAGACATGACTGAGGGACTGAACTGAACTGAATTTATGGCAGTAGTCTTCACTGTGGGCCCATGAATTCCTGGGTCTACATAAAGTTTGTTCAAAGCATCTACAATTTAAAATGATTTGATTGTCAAATCCCAATTTTTCTATGAAACCTTTACTAAAATTGATCTTCTTAAGAATTTTGCTATGATCTTATTCCGTCCTAGTTGCCCTTTATGAAGTCACAGAAGAAAGTCAGATACTGTACCAATCCCAGTCTTAATCTTTGAAATCTTCTAATTCAAAGGAAAAACAGAACAAAATGAAAACCTCTGGGCTGACAAAGGATATTTCAAAACATATTTGTAATTGCTTATTGAGAATCAAAATGACAAACCGCCCTCATCATCCATCTCATTGAGGGAAATATTTTCAATATGTTTACTCTCTGTAATGACTATTTTTCAATAATTCATAATGTATTTTATAAAATTACATACAAATTATAATGAGATGGTTACTAAATTCTAAAGAATGTGTTTAACCTTTAAAGCCATAGATTTATGATCGCATATGATATTCTTGATATAAGATTACTATTACAGGATTTCTTTCTTTAATTTTGTATTTGAGTCCTTTTTTCTCTTACGTTGAAATGCTTGGTTGCTATTATTACCCTATATGCATTTTGATTTATTATAATTATGTAACCTATATACTGGAAATAAAACTAGAGTTTAACATATTTTATAATTCTTTTTGTCATGCAAGATATACTATTATAGATGTATTATCCTAGTAATGTACTTACTATATACTTAAACTTTATAAAATTATGAAACCAAATTTCACATAAAATTTATCCATGTGTTTGACTTTATTTTTAAACTTAGAGTCATTTCCATGATTCATTTATTTTCTAATACATGAATAAAATCATACAGTGACCTAAAATGGAAAAAATATTTTAATTTTTCTCAGAGAAATCTTACTTTCATTCTAATTCCCCCCACCATAAGTAAACAGTTTTTTTTTAATTCTTGTTTCTTTCCTAGTGTTCATTTTTATGATAATAAGCAAGTACATGCGTATGTTATTCTTATTTCCACTTTTTCAAAATTTCATTTATTATAACCTCAGATCATTTACTACCTGTGCATAAATATTGGTCATTGCTCTTTCTTTTACTGCAGCATAATACAATCTTTTGGTAGAAATACAATAATTCACTGAACCAGTCCTCTAATGCTAAATATCCAGATTGTTTCCAACCTTTTACTGTTTTAAATAATTCTGCTATGAATAACTATTGCCTTGATATTTTATACCTGAGATGATTTCCTTTCTCCCTTGGATGAAATCCTTAGATTGCCAAGTCAAGGGGTTAATGATACATAATTTTGTTTGATATTACCAAATTCTCTTCTATAGGAGTTATGCCATTTTGCAATCACTCCAGCGATATTATGCTGGGTCCCTTTCTCCATAGCATTGCCAACAGTATATTGTAAAACTTTCGGATTTGTGTCATAGGTGAGAAAATGCATCTCTTTGTAGTTTAATTCGTATGTATCTTACTAAGAATAAGACCAATCACTTTTTTCATATACTGAAGTATGATTTGTTTAGCTTTTCCTGGAACTCTTTTTACCACTTTTGCCCAGTTTTATATTAGGGTTTTTTAAATCATTTTTTCTTGATTTTTTTAGCCCTTTTTTATCTGATAGGAGGATAAACCATTTGCCTGAAGTATATAATGTTTATTTTTTCTTTGAAAGTTGAATATGTTAGACTTATCTTTTGTTGTTTCTGGATTTTGAATGTTAAAAAGCTTATCTCTTTTCCTTGATTATAAGTTAATCCATTCATATTTTCATTTATGGCTTGTAGTTTTTCTAAATCTCTAATCCATTTATAAATAGTTTGGTGTAAACTATGGGTTCTAGTCTGGTTTTATAACTTTGTAGATGACTATTCAGTTGTCCCAACATTATTGATTAAAATGTTTACTTCTCACATTAATTTCAGATGCTACTGAAAACCTACATCAAGATTTTGGACTTCTCTATTCTAAAACATTGCTATCTGACTATTCATATATCAGTATTTACACGTTTTGAAAACAGTACATTATAGAGGGTTTTTAGTATGTTTGAATTTCTGGTGGGTCTGTCTTGCCATCCCCTCGCCCAACTGCATGCCTTTTTCAGGTTTTTCTTCTGTCATTCTTGGTAATTTATTTTTAGCAATGACATTTTTATAGACATCTCACTCCAAATAATAACTTCCAAACTTTATTGTGATTATAGTAACCTTACTAACTTGGAGATTATTGACATTTTTATAATACCAAGTTATCGCCTTTAAGCATATGATTTGCCCTTTCATTCATCCAGTTCTACTTCTGATCTTTCAAGAAATTTAAATATTCTCTTTATATAAAATTTGCTCATTTTTATCAACTTTAGTTTTAGGTGATTGATCTTTAAATTTGTTACTAGAAATGGGGCTTTTCCTCTCTTATTGTCTCTTCTAACTCATTATCATTTGAAGACATATAAAGTCTATTGTATTTTACATTAATTATGTATTCTGCTCCTTTACTGAATTCTTATTGTATTATATAATATTTTAAAAGCAGTTCTTTTGCATTTTTCAGACATATTATGATTTATACATAGAGAGACTTTTACTTCTTTTCAATTTTATGCCTCTGTTTATTTTCTCTGGTCTGGTTGCACTGATAACATCTCCAGTCAAGTATTAAATAAGGGTGGAGATAATGGGCATTTTTGCAGTGTTCTTATCTTTAGCGTCAAATCAGTTATTGCTTTTCTATTGAGTTAGATGCTGGTGTTTGGTTAATAGATCCTATGATCTATTTAGTCTTACAGATAAATAAATAGGTTATTGATTAATGGATATATATAGGCTTGCATAGATTAATACAGATATTGTGTTACTGAAGCACCCATAAATTTCTGTTCTATTATGTAATTTTGGGAATCTGTCCTGTCTGAATATATGGAAATAAGATGATTTCTCTCCTCAGACTCACTAACATGGTTATCTACTGGTTTTGGATATTTTCCCTACACATACATGTAAATTGAAGGTGCTTTGCTATATTCATGGCCAATAGATAGTTTCCTTTACTCTTCTTGTTCACTGTTATTATTTTTTTAATTAAATTTAGGCAGCAATTATTATGCTATGGTGAACTAGAACTTTAAATAGATTTCTTTTTGTTAATTAATGTATTTTTTTATTTTTTTTAATAAAATAAATCTTTCTTTTTATTCTCTAGAGTTTACACTTATAAAAAGATATCTCACCCAAGCAGGCTGATATATAAGTATATTGCGATGCTGTCTTCCTAGAATTAGGGAGGCATGTTCTTCATCCTATAGTGAGTCCCAGACAACTTACAATTGCCTTTGAGATATCTTCTGCCTTGCAGTATCTCTAAAGGGTTTTCAACTCAAAGTTCCAGAATGAGTAGGTTATCTCCTCCAGGAGAAATCTTCTCTAAGCTTCCTTAGTGACTATCTCTTTCTGTGTATTTACAGTATCTTAAACTTTTTTTTTTTAGTTCTGATAGATAAATATCTTCTCTTGAGAAATACATGGAAAACTTTTAAAAAGGTCAGACTTAAAAGATTAATTTCTTCTTTACCTAATGATTGTGCTATAAAACCTATAATATACAACTATTTCTGTATTGAATAATTACTAGTTATTTTTTCATTGCAAAAACTAGCTGTTTCTTCTTTTAAAGTGTTTTGCAAACAAATCTTTGGTTAAGTATAAAAATAAAAGTTTCAAGGCATTCACATACTTTATTCAAGGAATTATTTAAAACTATCTTAATATCCATCTATTGAAATGATTGGTTTTTCCAAAAATTATTAGATAATGTTAAGCCAAATAATTCCATATCCCATAAAATTAGCTTTTTACTTATACAGAAGGTTAAAAAAATATACTTAAAATTTATAAGTACTGAATTGTATCCCTTATAAAAATTTATCACTGATGAGTTTTGAAAAATGGCTGGAAAACTCTTCAGTATTATTAGAATGTTGCTTTATTTTCACTAATAGTCAGGGTTTTATTTATTTATTTATTTAGGTTTTGTTTTTTTCTAGAAAAAGCAGCATGCTTTTCATTTCTCTAAGAAGTTAACCTCTTGTGACCCACTCTCTAAATAGCCATTGGAAAATGAGTGGTCAATTCCCATCTTTCAAAGAAACAAAACAGCTTAGAACAGATTTTAAAAGATTTTGAGGTTTGTGGTTTTTTCCTTCAAACTGTGAATCTAAAAATCTTCCGAGAATAAATTTTCTTTTCAAGGCCCGATAGAGGTTATCTGTGAGGTTGAAAAAGAATAGGTTAGAGTGCGGAGAAAGGAAAATATTTATGGACATGAGTCCACTTACAAACAGCACTGACTACGTTTATTATTTTATAAGGTGAATGCAGGTGAAGAAAGAACTAAAATTTATTAACCTATTCTGGGCCCTGTCACATAGGCATGTTGTTATTACTCATAACTGCACTTTGAGAAAAGGATTCCATGTTTTTGGATTAAGAAACTGAGGAAGCGTGCATGAATTAAAGTAATTTTGTCCATGACCCAGCTGATGAGTCATCTCACTCCAAAGTCTGAATGTGCATATGTGTTTCTTGCTTTCTATGAGTATCTTGAACTCCTAAGACAATACTTCAAATATTTCTGTCATCCACATAGCATCACATTTTGCCATTACCATGTGCTACTTATAGTGATTTTTTTCCCATTAAATTGACTTTAGGTCTACTCACTTTGTTAACTTTGTCTTGTTCCAGAAAGTAATAACCCAACAAAAACGTACTTGACTAATTGTGTGTTTTGTCCTCTACATTATAATTAGTGCACAATTTTTAATTTGTATAATAGTCATCCATGCATTACCTAAAATATTGTCAATGATTTTGTGATTGTCACCATTTTGAAAACAATGTACTGGAAAGAAATGTCCTGTCACTAAGATGCATTTCTCCTTACTCAATTTTATAGAAAATGATCTTTCCTTGGTTTTGGCCTACCAGCCTCCCTTGAGTTCTTCCTCTTCTAAAGAATCTAAAATAAAGTAGGAGCAGGCACGTCAGTAGTTTAGTACAACCCTGGTGGCTTGGAAAGTAAAGAATCTGTGTACAATGTGGGAGACCCAGATTTGATCCCTGGGTTGGGAAGATCCTCTGGAGGAGGAAATGGCAGCCCACTCCGGGATTCTTGCCTGGGTAATCCCCTGGACAGAGGAGCCTGGTGGGCTACATACAGTCCATGGGGTCACAAAGAGTTGGACACAACTGAGCAACCAACAATGGTAAATGAATAAAGTTGCAAATGTAAAATTTAGGAAGGTAGAATAAAACAAGCCTATGGCTGCAACAGCTCAAATGTAGACAATTCCTGAGGTCCCAGAAGTAGCACTGACCTCTGACATCGCTGAAGTGAGGGAAACATGCACACTACACACCTCTCTCCCAGATTTCAGTTCAGTTCAGTCGCTCAGTCGTGTCCGACTCTCCGCGACCCCGTGAATCACAGCACGCCAGGCCTTCCTGTCCATCACCAACTCCCGGAGTTCACTCAAACTCATGTCCACAGAGTCGGTGATGCCATCCAGCCATCTCATTTTCTGTCGTCCCCTTCTCCTCCCGCCCCCAACCTTTCCCAGCATCAGAGTCTTTTCCAGTGAGTCAACTCGTCACATGAGGTGGCCAAAGTATTGCAGTTTCAGCTTTAGCATCAGTCCTTCCAATGAACACCCAGGACTGATCTCCTTTAGAATGGACTGGTTGGATCTCCTTGCAGTCCAAAGGACTCTCAAGAGTCTTCTCCAGCACCACAGTTCAAAAGCATCAATTCTTCGGCGATCAGCTTTCTTCATAGTCCAACTCTCACATCCATACATGACCACGGGAAAAACCATAGCCTTGACTAGACAGACCTTGGTTGGCAAAGTAATGTCTCTGCTTTTTAATATACTATCAAGGTTGGTCATAACTTTCCTTCCAAGGAGTAAGCGTCTTTAATTTTATGGCTGCAATCAGCATCCGCAGTGATTTTGGAGCCCCAAAAAATAAAGTCTGACACTGTTTCCACTGTTTTTCCATC
This sequence comes from Moschus berezovskii, assembly GCF_049115385.1. NCBI lineage: Eukaryota > Metazoa > Chordata > Mammalia > Artiodactyla > Moschidae > Moschus > Moschus berezovskii. Next base: position 32,641,527 of record NC_142467.1, on the reverse strand, counting down.
TATTTCCCATGAAGTGATGGGACCAGATGCCATGATCTTTGTTTTCTGAATGTTGAGCTTCAAGCCAACCTTTTCACTCTCCTCTTTCACTTTCATCAAGAGGCTTTTGAGTTCCTCTTCACTTTCTGCCATAAGGGTTGTGTCATCAGCATATCTGAGATTACTGATATTTCTCCCAGCAATCTTGATTCCAGCTTGTGCTTCTTCCAGCCCAGCGTTCCTCATGATGTACTCTGCATATAAGTTAAATAAGCAAGGTGACAATATACAGCCTTGACGCACTCCTTTTCCTAATTGGAACCAGTCTGTTGTTCCATGTCCAGTTCTGACTGTTGCTTCCTGACCTGCATACAGGTTTCTCAAGAGGCAGGTCAGGTGGTCTGGTATTCCCATCTCTTTCAGAATGTTCCACAGTTTATTGTGATCCACACAGTCAAAGGCTTTGGCATAGTCAATGAGGCAGAAATAGATGTTTTTCTGGAACTCTCTTGCTTTCTCCATGATCCAGCGGATGTTGGCAATTTGATCTCTGGTGCCTCTGCCTTTTCTAAAACCTGCTTGAACATCTGGGAGTTCGCGGTTCACATATTGCTGAAGCCTGGCTTGGAGAATTTTGAGCATCACTTTACTAGCGTGTGAGATGAGGAGAGTAAAATGGCAGAGATTCCAAGGTTTGCTCCTGGGGATCCTAAAACAATGCTCTGTCTTTGTGTGTTCATCAGATATTAATATTCAGAGCCTCAAAGGATGAAAAAGAAGCAAAACATTTTCAAACATCAATGAATTTAACTTCATTCAAGCTTAACTGCTCTGACCACTGCAGTTCCAGGAAGCTAATTCCAACAATCCTTGATATTAAATGATTATTAGATACTGTTAATGTTTCCATGAAGAAAAATCCAGGGGCAAAGAAAGGGATATGTGTTCATGAAAGCCTGTAAATTTCCTGTCTGTTTCTGTTTTTCCATCTAAGAATAGTAACAAAACCTTGACAACAAAAAGTATACTCCTATATTTTTCATTTAGATGATGCAATGGACTGAATATATGTATAACCCCCAAATTCATATGTTGAAACCCTAATCCCCATGTGATGGTATCAAGAGGTGAGGCCTTTGGGAAGTAATTAGGTGAGACTATGAGAGTGGGGTCCTCATGATAGGAATGGTGTCCTCATAAGAGGAAGAGACAGAGTTTCCACTCTCTGCCCTGTGAACATGCATCAAGAATGGAGTGTTCTGCAAGCCAGAAGAGAGCCCTCACCAAGAACTGAATTTGTCAGCGCTTTATCTTGAATTTTCCATCCTCCAAAACTGTCAGAAATAAATGTCTGTTGTTTAAACCACTATGGTATTTTGTAACAGCAGTCTGAGCTGATTAAGACAGGTGGTGAGGAAATAGCTTGTGGGAGAGGGAGGCTTAGAGATTGTTGATTAAGGAACTATAACTGGATATGACTAGAGTCTTGGAAGAGAGATAGCAAAGGATAACTACCTTTCAAAGGAAAACTAGTCTAGCTGAATAATCGGTGACAGCTTAGCATGACAAAAGGCCAAGAGCATAGAAACAGTGATTCTGCAAGGTTTAAGATGAGGGAAGTTCCTGGGGGTTCCTGGCAACTTGTATATAAATTTTAAATTTAAGAAACTCTGAGATAAAGTATGGCTTACTGGTAAAGTATATAGCCTCAAACTGACTTGGTATCTCAGGTCCCTTTCTCACTAGGTTTGTGATGTTGGAAAGCTTAGTTCGTCTCATTACCCTCAATTTTCTTATCCTTGAGAAGAATTAAAGTTCCTAATTCAAGAGTTTTTTTTTTTTCTTTTCCTGTCAAGAGAAATAATACATGTAAAATATTTATTGTTTATGTTAACTCTTTATAATCAGTATATTTATGATAGATGATGCAATTCTTGTGAAAATATTCTTACCATCATACACAAAATACAAAATCAAAAGGTCACAAATACATATGATTCAGGATTCCCATTCCTGGGCATATATCCAGACAAAACTACAATTCAAAAGGATAAATGCACGCCTACTTTTATAGCAGCACTATTTACAATAGCCAAGACATGGAAATAATCTAAATGTCCATCAACAGATGAATGGATAAAAAAGATTAATATACACACACACACACACACACACACATACACACACACACACACACCCCATGGAATGTTACTCAGCCATAAAAAATGAAATAATGACATTTACACATACATGGGCGGACCTAGAGATTATCATACTAAGTGAAACAGGTCAAAAAGAGGAAGATTAATACCATATGATATCACTTATACTTTGAAGTATGACACAAACGAACTTGTCTGTGGAACAGAAACAAGCTAATAGACATAAAGAAAAAACTTGCAGTTGCCAAAGGAAAGGGAGGAAGGTAGGGGAACAGAAGGATTAGTAGATTGGGATTAGCAGATACAAACTATTACATATAGGATGGATAAACAAGATCCTACTGTATAGCACAGGAAACTATATTTGATATCCTGTAATGCCATAATGGAAAAGGAAAAAAGAAAAGAAGTAAATGGGTAAAAATTAATGAGAGAAAAAAATTTCGTGAATAGAAAATTACCTGGAAAAAAATAAATATTTGTTATCCTTAATAAATAAAAGGCTACCAAATCTCTTTAAGGGTATCAATTTTAAATATTTATTCTAAATGATAATAACTAATGAGAACTGAAAAAGAAATGGTCCTGGTTATTTGGAGTTGGTGTTTATAAAGGCAGCTTCTTTTAGCCATCTGCAGCAGATGTTATTGTATTCATTTTCCAGTTAGTTGTGATAGGTTTAGAATTTTTCATTTTCCATTCTTTCACAGGGCTGGCATTTGTCAGTAGCTACCCAGAGTCCAGGGTATTGTGAAATACTGAAGGTATTTTGGGTTTCCAACATCATACTCTCTATAACTACTTGGGTCAACCAGCACTCAACTAGCATCAGCTATTGTAATAATAGCCTTCCTTGACTTGTAGGCAAACCCTCAGATTACCACAGACTAAATAAGTAACTTTTATTCCATCATCTGTAAGGGTTTCCAAAGAATTAATATACACTACTGCTAAGAGATAACACAATAAGGAGAGCAGTTTTAGAATCACAGCATTGGAAATTGTAGTTGGTTGAATACTCCCGAAGTATTGTTGCTGCTGTTCAGTCACTCAGTTGTGTCTGACTTTTTGCGAACCCATAGAGTGCAGAACACCAGGCTTCTCTGTCCTTCACTGTCTCCTGAGTTTGCTCAAATCCATGTCCATTGAGTTGTTGATGCTATCTAAGCATCTCCTCCTCCCTCACCCCCTTCTCCTCAAGCCCTCAGTCTTTTTCAGCATCAGGGTCTTTTCCAATGAGTCAGTTCTTCACAACTGGTGGCCAAAATATTAGATCTTCAGCTTCATCACCAGTCCTTCCAATGAATATTCAGGTTTGATTTCCTTTAGGATTGATTGGCTTGATCTCCTTGCTGTCCAAGAGACTCTCAAGGGTCTCTCTAGCACCATAGTTCAAAAGCATCAGTTCTTCAGTGCTCAGCCTTCTTTATGGTCCAACTCTCACATCGATACTTGACAATTTGAAAATCCTTACCTTCGACTATGTGGACCTTTGTTGTCAAAGTGATGTCTCTGTGCTTTAATAATCTGTCCAGGTTTGTCATAGTTTTCCTTCCAAGAAGTAAGTATTTTTTTAATTTCATGGCTGCAATCACTGTCTGCAATGATTTTGGAGCCCAAGAAAATAAAATCTGTCACTGCTTCTAGTTTTTCACCTTCTATTTGCAATGAAGTAATGGGACTGGATCCCATGATCTTAATTTTTTGAATGTTGAGATTTAAGCCAGTTTTTTCAAAACTCTCCTCTTTCACCCTCATCAATAGACTCTTTAGTTCCTCTTCACTTTCTGCCATTAGAGTGGTAGCATGTGCGTACATGAGGTTGTTGATATTTCTACCAGCAATCTTGATTCCACCTTGTGATTTATCCAGCCAGGCATTTTGTATGATGTACTCTGCATACAAGTTAAATAAATAGGGAAATGATATACAGCCTTGACATACTTCTTTCCCAATTTTGAACTAGTCAGTTTTTCTATATAAGATTCTAATAGTTGTTTCTTGACCTGCAGTATATTTTCCCAAAATATATGTCCACTCAAATACTTTATTTGGAAATAAGGTTTCTGCATTTGTAATTTGTTAAGATGAGGTCATTGAATTATAATAGTATCATATCCAATGGAGGCTTCCCAGGTGGCTCAGTGATAAAGAATCTGCCTGCCAAGCAGGAGACACAGGTTTGATCCCTGGGTCGGAAAGATTCTCTGGAGAAGGGAATGGCAACCCAGTCTAGTATTCTTGCCTGGAGATTTCAATGGACAGAGGAGCCTGATGGGCTACAGTCCATGGGGTCACAAAGAGTTGGACACAACTTAGTGATTAAATCACCACTGCTATATCCCCTGGTGCCTTTATAAGAAAAGGACAGGACATAGAGAAAGTCCCGCAGTCTCAGAGGAGACAGAGACACAAGATGAAAGTGATGGAAACAAAGATTAGAGTGATGCACCTGCAAGTCAGGGAATAGTAGGGTTTGCCAGGAGCCACCAGAAGCTTAGGAAGAAGCAAGGAAGAATTCTGCCATAGAGCCTTCAGAGATACCATGGCTGAGCTTATACACTGACTTTGGATTTCTAGTTGCCAGAACTGTGAGAGGATAAATGCCCACTGTTTTAATCTAATAAATTTTCTGTAGTTTATTAAGGTAGCTCTTGGAAACAAATACAGAAACCATTTTCTCTCTGGACTTCCCTGATGGCTCAGATAGTAGAGAATCTGCCTGCATTTCAGGAGACCTAAGTTTGATCCCTGGGTTTGGAAGATCCCCTGAAGTAGGAAATGGCAACCCACTCCAGTGTTCTTGCCTGGAGAATTCCATAGACAGAGGAAACTGGCATGCTACAATCCATGGGGTTGCAAAGCATCGGACACAAGTGAGTGCCTAAACATGCATGCATTTTCCCTCAGTCCTGCATTTCATAGGTAAAGAATGGAAGATACCACAAAATAACATCAAAGAGTTAAAATATATTCATAATAGATTTGTCATCTAGGTTTTGTGACTTTCTATATGACCTGCTGATTCTCAAATATCTATTAAATGCCTTTAACACCTATGAGGGACACTGAAGTTCTTTTTTTCTTTTTCACCAACATGGTTTTGTTTCATTTCCTTTAAGTATTTCTTAAATCTAAATTATGACTTTCACTGCTTTGCACCTATTATTTATTTTAAAACAATTTCTGTTCACTTTCCTTTATGCATGTGTCATTAGAGTCAGTAAAAAAGAAAACTTCAAAATGTTTGTTAAATTTGACTTTTTGTTTCTCCTAGCTGTCCCCAATCCACTCAAATACTCTGATATTTTGTCATTGTGAATCTTTCACAAGGACAACTTCACAAGATAAGGAATAGTCTTAAAAGAGAAGTGCTTCAATCTTAAAACGTAGCTCTGTTTAAAAATTCTGTTTGATGAATAAAGGGATTCTTAGAACATTATTTTTAGTAATCTTATTTTTAAGAGATTGAGGTTGTTTGTCACTGCCTTAGCAAATTAGGAATAAATTGTTTTTTTTTATTTGCTCCACAGTTTTATTTAAGGAACAGAAAAATAAATCTTTAAGTAGTAAAATATAAATATAAAAACTGTCAGAGTAATTGAGTTATGCTGAGCCATAAGTATGCATTTTGACGGTAATTTGGTGGTATTCTTTCAAAGAGATCCTAAGAATGGAAGTTCCAGGAAATAGTAACATATGTTATTTGGATGGTAGGAGTTTGCCTTAGGAAAGTTATAAGGTATTATGGTGACACTACTCAGGAAATACAGAGGCAGGCTGATTTCATGTGTAAGTGTTCATCGTCTTTGGGGGAAAAGTATTGCATTTCCATAATCAGTATAAACCACAGTGCTGGCTTATACACAAGAGAACATTTGTACTTCTGTTGTTGCTTTGGTGTATTTGAAATGCAGTGACATCTTTATACTTATGTTGTCCATAGATGCTCTCAAGATTCTGCCAAAATTGCTCTCATGAATTTTCCGAAATCTTTCATTTTTATCATGACCCTCAGAAAACAATCCGTTCAGTTTCTAAGTATTCTTTCTAAGATAGCTGGCAAAGGAAGGGAAGGAGTCAAAGTCAAACACTGAAATATAAGGGAAGAGCAGGGAGCCACTTTGTTTTAGTTAGCAGCTGATTGCTTCTGAACACCAATGAATCTCTGTTTCCTAAGCTCACAAAAAGATTCTCAGAAAATTTAATTGACTACTAAGTGTCCCTGTAGTAGATTTACAGAGCTGTAACTAACTAATACAAAGCTGGGACAGTGGTAGCGGGGAGTAGGGAGGGAGAGGACTTCAGACAGCAGAAATGTATTCTTTAACAGATCTGAAGGTCAAAGGTCCAAAACCATGGTGTCTGCGGGGTTGGTTCCTTTCAGAATCTCTGAAGATGAATTCAGCCCATGTCTCTTCCGAGCTTCTGATGTCTGCCAACAATTGCTGGCATTCTTTGTCTTGTTGCATCGCTCTGATTTCTGCTTCCATCTTCACTTGCCTCAGATAGATTCAGACATACAGTTGGGAGGAATACTGTTCAATCCACACTAACCTCCTCTCTTACCAGGCAGTCATTCCTCTGTGGCCAGATGTGTCTTATAAAGCATCACTGGTTTATTCTGGTTCCCACACAATCTAAGTAACTTAACGTGATATGTCCTATTCAACAGAGCACAGTATTCAATAGGGTACAATAAAACAAATTGAATTAGAGATACCTTATTTAATTTAGGATGTTGTAATGTTAGAAACCAGAAGGCATGGCTCTCTTTTTATTTTATATTAAGAACAGTCCACCTGTCTTCATTTCTTATCTCTTATTGCCTAAATTGTGTTTCTACATGGCAAAACAAGTAGGTTTAAATGTCTGACTTTCGGAGACTCATCTGAGCACCTAAATAGAAATTCTTCTGTCTCTTGCCTGAATAGAGATCTTTAGTTAGATAATGATATTTTCTCCCATTTGGTTGGCTTCTCAGGGTTGAAGAAGGAACCTCAGCTGTCCACTCTTCTATTCATTAAAAATAAATGGTTCTTGTAAAGAATATTAATTATAATAAACTTTAGAACTCAGCCTTTCAAAATGGAACTTTGGGTGAAATTGGAGAGCAGGGTTGAAGGGCATATCAAGTGAGCAGCCTATAACTCTAATGCTTCATGGAGAGCAGATGGCATTCAGAATCAGCCCACTTATGATTACTTCATAATAAAGATTAAAGTTGCATGTTCCTTCCAGGGGTATGCTCGGCAGGCTGCCAGTGTTCTGAACAAGTTCTTGGCCCACCTTGTTCCATATCAGATTTTTTTTTTCCACTTATCTAAATCACTTCAAATTTCTATGAATAAATTTAATGCATTAAAATGTTAAGATTTTTTAAATGCTCTACTTTGTCTCATCATTATTTTTCTGTTATATGAACCCATTAACACTGATTATTTTTAATTGTTCCTGATTTTAATCTTACAGTAATATTTTGAATCCTACATGTGTTTGAACTATAGTCTGTTTCCAAAGTAGGTGAATTTCATAAGACAATGAATATGGGGCATTTTTTTTTTCTGTGAAGCTGGCCTTGTGACTGAAGAAATGTGGGTGTTATAACAAGGTAGCAGCTGTAACTAAAATGCTAATGCACAGCAGGAAGTCTGAACCAAGGCAGTTTCATTCTTCTCATGAGTGGGTTGGAAACGTTTAATTCCAGGGGATAAAGTAGTGTATTGTTCCAACCCATGACCATTTGTGAGTTTCCATGGGCAGCCCATACAAGACCTTGGAATGATAATTCATACACAAAATGCAACCAGTGGACAATTTTTTGATGCTGTTTGCAGAAGCTTAAACTCCTGAAAGCATTTAAGTGACTACAGAGTCAAAAAGAATACATGTTAAATCACTTAAAACCTGCGATGCAGTTAACCCTAAGAAAACCTGAGAAGGCAATGGCAAGCCACTCCAGTACTCTTGCCTAGAAAATCCCATGGACAGAGGAGCCTGGTAGACTGCAGTCCATGGGGTCGCTACTAGTCAGATATGACTGAGTGACTTCACTTTCCCTTTTCCCTTTCATGCATTGGAGAAGGAAATGGCAACCCACTCCAGTGTTCTTGCCTGGAGAATCCCAGGGATGGTGGAGCCTGGTGGGCTGCCGTCTATGGGGTCGCAAAGAGTCGGACACGACTGAAGCGACTTAGCAGCAGCAGCAGCAGGTACAAGGATTATTCTATCTGAAAGGTCTCTTTGTATTTTTTCTCAGCAATAACCCATTTCCTTGGCACTTTTTTATTCTTCACTAATTATAATTTTTGAAAGTATTCTGTTAAACTACAATATAAATACAGATATGTGTACTATATAAGTATCATAAAGTGACAGCTAAATGGATTTTCTCAAGCTAATTACATTCAGGTAATTCAGATGAAACATTACCAGAACGCTGCAATTCTTATTTGTGTTTCTTTGTCACTATATTCTCCAAAATAGCACTATGATGATTTCTGACATCATAATTTGTTTTCTTTTACATTATCAGAATGCATACAGTATATACTATTTTGTCCTTGGCTTCTTTAATTCACCCCTTATGTTTATATGATTTATCTGTAATTTTCTGTAAGACTATAATTTGTTTATTCTCATTGCTTCATAGTATTCCGCTGTGAGAATATGCTACACATTTTAGTCAACTCTCTACTGGTGGTAGATTTTCAACAGCTTTCACTTTGAGGCTATTATGAGTGGAGTTTCTAAAAACATTCTAGTACACGTGTTTTGATGACTGTACAATTTTGTTGGGCATGTTTATTTGGCTGTGTCAGGTCTTGGTTGTGGCACAAGGGGTCTTTGCTCATTATTGCTGCATGCAGGATCTTTAGTTACGGCACACAAACTTAGTTGCAGTGTGTGGGATCTAGTTCCTTTACCAGGGATGGAACTTGGGCCCCATGCATTGGGAGTGCAGAGTCTTAGCCAGTGGACCACCAGGGAATTCCTTAGGTATGTATATATCTTAAAACTAAGTTTCAGAAGCACACATAATGGTCTGTTAAACTTTTGTAAAAGTCAGGTATCATTTTAATATGATTTTTTTCTCCTGCTTATATTTTTATGGATATATGATTTTTGTTCTTACCGATTCTTACACTTACTTAGAAAACTAATATTTTTCATGGTGGCATTTAAAATTATCATTCACAAGGATGACTGTCCCAAGGGTTATTGGGTAGATGAACTTTTATTTTTCTATTGAATATTAATTATTACAGTTATGATTACTAGTTTCATCTTCTTAATTTCTCTCAGACCTTTCCTTCTCTGATACCCCATGCCATGCCTTTTGGTCAGACTCTTACCTCTCACCTGTTCTGAACATAAGTTACTTAGCTAGTTCAACTAATTTTCCCACTGAACTCCCACCAAAACTCCACTGATACCCTCTCGCCATAAATGCCAAATACTGAATAGTCTGCCCCACTTCTGTCAGAGGCTTATTAAAATAAAATTGTGGTTTTACTGTTTCAGAATCTTCAATGTGATGTCATATCCAAGGTTTTTTTTTCCATCAAGCTCCTCTATTCACAAGTAGTCTATAACCTATTGAACGATTCCTTCCCCAGCATAGTTGTAGTATCTAGGCTCCAGCTTTAGCACAGTACCTTATCCTATAGGTTGAGTACAATGGATACTAATTATTCTATCCTCTATGATACTTTTTCAAAGTGTATACATTATTGAATTACTATGTAAAACAGCATGAAATTGATATTTTTCCTCTTAGACGAAAAAAAAAAAAATACACTGAGGGCAAGGGCTATCTTTGTGTTAGACCCCAGATCCACTGCATAATCTTTGACACATTATACATGTCTATGAACAAAGCTAAAAAAGATGTTGACTGATGCTTGTTTCTTGTGTGCTGCTATTCCCAACTATTTGGACACCAGAGTCAGTTGTCTCTTATTCTTTCTTACTATAAACATCATGCATATTCAACTCAGCTGCTGATATTCATATTAAAATTCTTACTCAGGATCTATTCTTAATTTCTCAGGCTATCTGGCATTAAGTATGGTGTGCTTTTGCTCTTAAAATTAACTAAGCTGGAAATAGTGTCCTTAACCAGGAGAATAAGACATTAACCAGTTTTTCAGAGGGCACAAAGTTACGTTTATTTAATATTCTAAACCTCTAAATGTCAGAATTTAGTCAAGGTAAAAACAAGAGACCAGTTTTATATTACTGATCAAAATCTTTACAAAAATGCAAGGTCTCTCTGCTACAAGCTGGTCAGTGACCTCACCTTCCTCCAGGCTGATTGCCGATGCATGGCACTTTGCTGACTCTGCATAGAGGCCTCTAGAATGTTCGTGTAACTATTATGTTTCAATTCTAAATGCGCATTTTCAAATTGCTCAGCATATGCTCGGCATCCAGTCATATGCCATGTTCATTTCCTTCAGCTTTCTTTTTACTTTTTGAAAACTGAATAGCACATATATCAAATGTGTTAAATTGATGATTTCACTTGCTGTTATAAAGTACCTTTAGTTCTTATCCCATCAAGCCCCAGGGCCTGAATTTACTTCATAGAATTGTAAGTGCTGGAGGTTTAACTGGTGCATGTGCAAAGTATTTATCTTAAACTTGAAAAATCCTGAACTCTTGTTCTTTTTTGTAGCTATCAATCCTAAATTACAACTTCAGTTTTATGACCCTGAGACAGGGCTGTTGTAAAATACAATTGTTGTACAGGTTTTATCCTTTCTACAATGAAAAGGAAAAGTGTGTGTACTAACCTTCAATAAACATTTAGAAAATTATATTGAAGTCTCTCCAGATCTGATGGAAATCTGTCAGAGGTATTGCTGAGTCCACAACCTACAGGAGAGAACTAATATGACTGGCACACTTTGTTTCTTACTTTCTAAATCCAGGCAAAGATTTCTTGAAAAAGACAAACACACTACTGCAAATGTAAAGGAAACTCAAAGAGATTTTTTACTTACAGTACAAAGATGTAAGAAGTAAAATAAGAGATACTGTCATCACATTATGATTCAGAAAATATACACCGTCTCTACTCAGCCATTTGAAGCCCAAGACTTCACAAAAGCCATTTGACTTTGCTCTAGGGTGCCATGAGATTTTCACTGACCAAGTGACATTTGTTTGCCGAGACTACACTTTGATGGCAAAGTCTGACTTTCCCTTTGTGGGTCATGGAGTAAGTTCTTTTTGTCACCTACTGGAGAATCGTATATCCCTCCTTACAAATGCATAGGAAACCCCTAGCGACAAGTAACAAAGGAATGAGGATCAGCCAAAATTTTCAAATAAATTACTGATTGTGAGTGTGCATCTTGAGGAATCTTATTGATGGGTCTAAAGTAATAAAATACTACAAAGCTATTTCAGGTCCAAGCTTAATTGCAGAACTGGTGTTGCTGTCCACAGTGCTGAACAATCATTTTTACAGTCCACGGCAATTTTTATTCTTCTAGTTTTGGCCCATGGGAGACCTGTCTACCCAACATTTCCAGAATCTGGAAATAAACAAATCAAGAAGAAGTAGGCTATGGAAGAGGGAAAAAATTAAAATAGAGAGACAAATGTGTGAAGCTATTGGAAAGACACAACTGAGAAAATAAAAAGATAAAAAAACATTTTTCTTTTGAAATGGTATCTCAGAGAAGCAAGCTGCCATGGCTTTGGCCAAACTGAGGTGCCTCAAGAAAACCTAAAACAGTGTAATGAATAATATAATTTTTAAAATATAATTAGGAAAGAAAGTTCTAGAGTTCAGAGAAAAGATGTTTTCTCTAGGCATAAACATATCATTATTGAAATGCCAGTTGAATACTCCTAGTTTTTTTTCCCTATTCTTTCATATAATGAAAACATATTTTCAATTGTCATACTGTAGTAAAAATTGTATTTATGTTCCAAATTGGGCACAGTTAATATCTGTAATACCTTTTGACTTTTTTTATCATATATCTGATTGTTACAGGTGATTTTTCTCCCTCTGGTAATTTTAATGAGCATGCTCTCCTCTCCTGACAGTATAATTATGCTTTTGAAGCTCATAAGCCTGACAAATATTTAGAATTACCATTACAACTAAAGATAGGATTGGTTAGACTCACTTTTACAAAAGGAATATATAGAAATTAGAATAAAAGTGTTTATAGATGCAAATTTCTGGAGATTTTAAATGATTTAAGATATGGTTACTTCTTTAATGCAAAACTCCCAGAGAACTTGGGAGTTTGGCATTAGAGAGCTATTGGTGATTTTTTAAGATCTGGTCGTGATCAAATCTCTTAGGAAAACAGCAAAAACTTGTAGTGTGGAGGAATAATTAAAGGAAGGAAAGATAGGATTATAAAAACGCTAGTGCAGTGTGGTGGAATACAGTCATTGTTGTATACTAGATGCATTCAAGGTGTGCGTGCTCTGTTGTGTCTGATTCATTGTGACCCCATGGACTGTAGCCTGCCAGGGCTCCATGGGCTTTTCCAGTCAAGAATACTGGAGTGGGTTGCCATTTCCTTCTCCAGGGGATCTTTCCAACCCAGGGATGGAACCCTGTATTGCAGGTGGATTCTTTACCACTGAACCACTGGGGGAAGTCCGTTCAAGGCTGTTGTCCTAATACTTATTCGTTTGTTGAATAGACATTTATCAAGTGCCTGCCATGTCAGATGGCATGCCATTGAAAAATAGAGCAATATAATTTTGGGTGTCAAATAGGAAATACAACCAATACTAAAAAGTAAACTAAGTTGAATCACTTTCAAGTGAGGGGCCAGGGTGGAGAATAAATGTGGTCCATAGAGTAAGAGAAGACAAAAAAAAATTCTCAAGGGAAGCAATAAAACCAGAAAGCACAACATGAGTTACAAGACCAAGAAGGATATAAAACATCTTTGGAGAAGATTGATTATAAGGAAATATATAATAGCTATATACTATTTTAATAAGCTTAGAAGTTAGCCATGCTTCCTATCAGGTTGAGATGTCATCTCTCATTAAATTCTAAATCAGCTCAGAGAATACATGTTTATTATTTTTCTAATACCATGTGACTGATTCTGGAGGAGCCAAAAGAGTCTTTGGAATAAATTGATTAAAAGATACTTCAAAATATAAAAAAAATGATTTTCTTAGAGAATAGTTAAAATTGAAGAAGAATTAGAAAACCTACTTAGCCCATTAAAAAAAAAAAAAGATATGGTTACTTATATAGAGAGAGTCAACGACTTTTTCTTTCCTTAAATATAATCTGTTTAGGACCCTGCTGAACCTTGGAAAAGACAGATGTACCTCTTGTGTGAAGCAGTTGTCTCTGAAATACCCCTCCCTTTATGTGTTGAAAAACAACTCTAGTAACATGCCTTGGTTTGGTCTTGTGCTTTATACTTTTAAGTGTTATTATTGTTCAGTCACCCAGTAGTGAGTGACTCTTTGCGACCCCATGGACTGCATCACATCAGGCCTCCTTGTCCCTCATCATCTCCTGGAATTTGCCCAAGTTCATGTTCATTACATCGGTGATGTCATCCAGGCATCTCATCCTCTGCTGTCCTCTTCTCCTTCGGCCTTCAGTCTTTCCCAGCATCAAGGTCTTTTCCAATGAGTCATCTATTCATATCAGTTAACCAAAATACCGGCACTTCAGCTTCAGCATTAGTCCCTCCCGTGAACATTCAGGGTTGATTTCCCTTAAGATTGACTGGTTTGATCTTGCTTTTTAAGGGACTTTCAGGAGTCTTCTCCAGCTACACAGTTCAAAGACATCAGTTCTTTGGTGTTCTGCCTTCTTTAAAGTCCAGCTCTCACAACTGTATGTGACCCGTGGGAAGACCTTAGCCTTGACTATATGAACTTTTGTTGGCAGAGTAATGTCTCTATTTTTCAACACACTGTCTAGGTTTGTCATTGCTTTCCTGCCAAGAAGCAATCGTCTTCTCATTCCATGGCTGCAGTCACCATCCGCAGTGATTTTGGAGCCCAAGAAGAGGAAATCTGTCACTACTTCCACCTTTTCCCCTTCTATTTGCCATTCAATAATGGGGCCAGATGTCATGATGTTAGTTTTTCGTTAATGTTTAGTCTTAAGCTGGTTCTCTCACCCTCCTTTTCCCTCATCAAGAGTCTGTTTAGTTCCTGTTTGCTTTTTGCCATTAGAGTGGTATCACTCACATACCTGAAGTTGTTGATGCTTCTCCCACCTCGCCTGATTCTGGTTTGTAACTCATCCAGCCTGGCATTTCTCATGATGTGCTCAGAATATAGATTAAATGAGCAGGGTGACAGCAGACAGCCCCACTGTACCCCTTTCTCGATCTTGAACCAGCCAGTTGTTTCATATAGGATTTTAACTGTTGCTTCTTAATCTACATATAGGTTTCCAGGAGACAGGTAAGATAGTTTGGTAGTCCCATCTCTCTAAGAGCTTTCTGCAGTTTGTCATGATCCACAGAATCAAAGGCTTTAGTGTAGTTGAAGAAACAGAGATACATTTTGTTTTTTTCCTGAAATTCCCTTGCTTTCTCTAAAATCCATTGAATGTTGGCCACTTGATCTCTAGTTCCTCTTCCTTCTCTAAACCTGTCTTGGATATTTGGAAGTTCTTGGTTCCCATAATGCTGAAGCCTAGCATGCAAGATTTTAACCATGACCTTACTAGCATAGGAAATTAGTGCAATTGTCTAATGGTTAGCGCATTCTTTGGTACTACCCTTCTTGGGAATTGGCATGAGGATTGACCTTTTCCAGTCCTGTGGCCACTGCTGTGTCTTCCAAACTTGCTGACATAATGAATGCAAAACTGTCCATCTTGGGTGGCCCTGCATGGCATGGCTCATAGCTTCATTGAGTTATGCAAGACCCTTCACCATGACAAGACGGTGATCCATGTACTTAGTCACTCAGTCATGTCTGACTCTTTATGACCCCATGGACTGTAGCCCAGCAGGCTCCTCTGTCCATGGGGATTCTCCAGGAAAGCATACTGGTGTGGGTTGCCACTTCCTATTCCAGCGAGTCTTCACTATCCAGGGATTGAATCCAGGTCTCCCACATTGCAGGGGAATCTTTATAGTCTGAGCCACCAGGAAAGCCCAGTGATCCATGAAGGGGTTTTAAATGTTACCAATTACATCTCACTTAGAGTCCCAAACTAAATTACAAATTAATTTACTTACCATTGAACAAACAAAGGCAGTGGAAATCAGAAAGATCCTGGTTTAGAATCACTAAGCCAGTTCTTTACAGATCTGAAATTAGAAATTATTTTAACTGGGTACAATATTTGTTTTACAATTCTAGAAGAATAGGACTTTCTTGTTCTATATCAGATGGTTTGCAAGTGGAATGAATGCCCATGTCTGACTTACATATAGAGACTAACAACATTTAGGTGATCAGAAATCTCCATTAAAACTGCCAGATTTTCTAGCACCGCAGTTTTGTTTCACTTTGTTTTATTTTGATTGAAGTATAGTTGATCCACAATATCATTGGGTAGGGTGAAAAGTTTGTTTGGGTTTTTCCATAAGATGTTACAGAAAAACTCAAAAGAAATTTTTGGTCAACCTGATATATCAATTTCAGGTGTACAACATAGTGATTCATTATTTTTTAAGTGATTCAGTATTTTTATAGATTATACTCTATTTAAAGTTGTTATAAATATTGACTATATTCCCTGTGTTGTATGGCTTGTTTATTTGTATACTTGTATACTCATGGCTTATTTATTTGATACATAGTTTGTACCCCTTTATCCCCTAGGCCTATCTTGTCCCTTCCCCACTTACCTCTCCCTACCAGTAACTGCTAATTTTTTCTCTAAATCTGAGAGTGTTTCTGTTTTGTTATATATATTTGTTTGTATTATTTTTAAAATTCTAAATTTAAGTTATCTCATACAGCATTTGTCTTTCTCTGTCTGACTTATGTCACTAAGTATAATATCTTCTAGGTCCATCCATGTTGTTGCAAAGATCAAAAATTATTTTCCTTTATTACTGAATGATATTACATTTTTTGTGTGTATATATACACACATATTACATCTCCTTTATCCATTCATCTGTTGGAGGTCACTTAGGTTTGCCTGGTAGTTTTAAGCAGTCTCCTCCGTTCTTATGTGTTCAGTTCAGTTCAGTTCAGTTCAGTCGCTCAGTCGTGTCCGACTCTCCGCGACCCCATGAATCACAGCACGCCAGGCCTCCCTGTCCATCACCAACTCCCGGAGTTCACTCAAACTCATGTCCACAGAGTCAGTGATGCCATCCAGCCATCTCATTCTCCGCCGTCCCCTTCTCCTCCCACCCCCAACCTTTCCCAGCATCAGAGTCTTTTCCAGTGAGTCAACTCGTCACATGAGGTGGCCAAAGTATTGCAGTTTCAGCTTTAGCATCAGTCCCTCCAATGAACATCCAGGATTGATCTCCCTTAGAATGGACTGGTTGGATCTCCTTGCAGTATAAGGGACTCTCAAGAGTCTTCTCCAACACCACAGTTCAAAAGCATCAATTCTTTGGCGATCAGCCTTCTTCACAGTCCAACTCTCACATCCATACATGACCACAGGAAAAACCATTGCCTTGACTAGACGGACCTTGGTTGGCAAAGTAATGTCTCTGCTTTTTAATATACTATCAAGGTTGGTCATAACTTTCCTTCCAAGGAGCAAGCGTCTTTTAATTTCATGGCTGCAATCAGCATCTGCAGTGATTTTGGAGCCCAAAAAAATAAAGTCTGACACTGTTTCCACTGTTTTTCCATCTATTTCCCATGAAGTGATGGGACCAGATGCCATGATCTTTGTTTTCTGAATGTTGAGCTTCAAGCCAACCTTTTCACTCTCCTCTTTCACTTTCATCAAGAGGCTTTTGAGTTCCTCTTCACTTTCTGCCATAAGGGTGGTGTCATCTGCATATCTGAGGTTATTGATATTTCTCCCAGCAATCTTGATTCCAGCTTGTGCTTCTTCCAGCCCAGTGTTCCTCATGATGTACTCTTCATAGAAGTTAAATAAGCAGGGTGACAATATACAACCTTGACATACTCCTTTTCCTATTTGGAACCAGTCTGTTGTTCCATGTCCAGTTCTGACTGTTGCTTCCTGACCTGCATACAGGTTTCTCAAGAGGCAGGTCAGGTGGTCTGGGATTCCCATCTCTTTCAGAATGTTCCACAGTTTATTGTGATCCACACAGTCAAAGGCTTTGGCATAGTCAATGAAGCAGAAATAGATGTTTTTCTGAAACTCTCTTGCTTTCTCCATGATCCAGCGGATGTTGGCAATTTGATCTCTGGTGCCTCTGCCTTTTCTAAAACCTGCTTGAACATCTGGGAGTTCACGGTTTACATACTGCTGAAGCCTGGCTTGGAGAATTTTGAGCATGACTTTACTAGCGTGTGAGATGAGTGCAATTGTGCGGTAGTTTGAGCCTTCTTTGGCATTGCCTTTCTTTGGGATTGGAATGAAGACTGACCTTTTCCAGTCCTGTGGCCACTGCTGAGTTTTCCAAATCTGCTGGCATATTGAGTGTAGCACTTTCACAGCATCATCTTTCAAGACTTGAAATAGCTCAACTGGAATTCCATCACCTCCACTAGCTTTGTTCATAGTGATGCTTTCTAAGGCCCACTTGACTTCACATTCCAAGATGTCTGGCTCTAGGTCAGTGATCATGTTATCGTGACTATCTTGGTTATGTGTTAGCACTCCTATATCTATGATTTCTGATTATTTGGGAGAGCCAAGAATATTCCTTAAAATGATCTAAATTTATGTTTCTTATTTTTAATTTTTTCCCCACAAACAAGTAATACTAATGTCTGTTTATGCCAGATAGTACTTTTAGATGTCTACGTTAATTCCACATTGTCTCATATTTATTGGTGGAGGTTCTAATTATTATAGTTTTCTCAGTTTTAATAGGTAAGTTTGCTGAGCCTCAGATACATTCAAGAATTTCTGAACTTCATGACTGAACTGGGACTGCAATATGAGTGCCTTGAGTCCAGGCCCTGAACTTTATCCCCCTGACTCCTATGAGACAGAGATTCTCAGAGTGAAGGAGAGAGGATACTTGGCTTTGCAAGCGACAATTAGCAACACCTAGAAGGCAATGGCAAGTCACTCCAGTACTCTTGCCTAGAAAATCCCATGGATGGAGGAGCCTGGTAGGCTGCAGTCCGTGGGGTCGCTAAGGGTCGGACACGACTGAGCGACTTCACTTTCACACTTTGGAGAAGGAAATGGCAACCCACTCCAGTGTTCTTGCCTGGAGAATCCCAGGGACAGGGGAGCCTGGTGGTCTTCCGTCTATGGGGTCACACAGAGTTGGACATGACTGAAGTGACTTAGCAGCAGCAGAGACATAGTGGCTGTCCAAATTGGGAGTATGAGGTGACTGTTATCTAGGTAGTAGATACTAGTGTTGCTGCTAAACATCTACAAGGCACTAGACAACCCTCCACTACAAAGAATGATCCCACCTGAAATGTCAATAGTAGCCAATGTCGAAAAACCCTACCTTAAAGAAATCTCTTTTAATATCTCCTCTCTTTCCTATTTTCCTACATACACTGAAGAGTCAAATGTTGATTTAAGAATAACAAACTGAATGTTTGAACCTAATGAATTATAGACCCAAAATTATCAGATTAGCAAAATGAAAAGCATCCAGACTTTGGAGACAGGAAAAAAAAACTGCCTTAAAATTCCAATTCTTCTACTAAATAATATGTTCCCTTTAGATAGGCCTCTTAACATCTCTGTGCATTAGTTTCTTCTGGGATAAAATAAAGATGATAATTCTGACTGTAGGATTTTTTATAGTATTAGGAATTAATATTGTTCTTAATAATTATTATTGTTTTCCTTCCCTCCTTTATAAGGCTCTATCTCACTATTAGATTTGGTAGCATAATGTCTATGAAGTGTTTCCTGTATGCCTTAAGTCCATCATTTTGGTGCTCTGTATATTTCACCCATTCTCTGGATATTGGTACCATCAACATGACTTGTGTCTAGTAACTTACCTTTTACTGGTAGATACTTACACCAGTAGGAGCCTACATCTTTCAGTCAGTGGCCAGTTTTCAGAGTTTCACAGGGATCCCCTTGGATGAATAGCATAATTGACAGAAATTATGATTTATTGATTCACTTCACCTGTATTTATCTCCAGCAGAATTAGAATGAGTTCAGGGTGTGTCATGCAGTCTTCACTAAAGTCCCAAAAGGAGAGAGGAAAACTATACAGGGAAGAGAATAGATGCTACAATTCGTTAGATTTTTGTTCAATCCCACTTGCATCTCTTCTAGGTGTTTGTTTCTGTAACTTACTCGTATTTCTGGGTTTCAGTTATCTTTTCCATAAAATAGGGCTGTTCTGGGAATGAAAATAACAGTACATGTAATGACAGTTATTTGTTTATTAAAACTAACAAGCATCATGTACATGTTTCAACTGTAAATTTTAACTAGGCATCATGAAGTTCACTCTAAAGTCATTCCCATTAAAAAATACGTATAAGAACATTTTTCCAAGACATTTTTGTATTTTTTTTTAAGTTCAACCTCTTTTTTCCTGAAACCTTTAAGTGAAAATGATCATGCTATTTGCTAGAATGTGTCTTCTGCTTTTTTTTCCCCTTAACTTACATCTGCTGTTACAATCTAAAATTCAGTAACAGGAGACTCGTTTTCAGTCCCTGGTTCAGGAAGGGAATGGCTATCCACTCCAGTGTTCTTGCCTGGAGAATCCCAGGGACGGGGAAGCCTGGTGGGCTGCCGTTTATGGGGTCGCACAGAGTCGGACAGGACTGAAGTGACTTAGCAGCAGTAGCAGCAGCAGAGTAACTAACACTTTCACACTTTTCACTTTCACAATCCCAGGATAGCTCTTAGTAGCTCTGGTCCTTGAAGGATTTTGAAGTAATAAACATTTAGCACATTTTATTAGCATGACTATCAGAATAAACTTGGACTATTCTGAAAAGAGAGATATAAAAATCAGAAAATAAAATTCTTTCTCTAGTTTCAAAGTCTCCTTCTCATCAAACCCTTTTTTTCTATGTGAGAGTGTGGAGGAAAACATCAGTAGAAATGAAAAAAGTGACTTTATCTCTAAGATCTTTATTCTTAATTTAGTGATGTATTCTGAAAGACTCCATTTTCTTAGTATAAAGACGTTTAGTTGAGCAACTTCAGTTGAATCCAGCATAACAAGTTCATATGGCTATTGCAATGACAGTACTGCATATTCTAGAGTAAAAGGTGATAGCTTTGTGGTGAATGATGTCAGATTTGTGATCTCTGAAGAAGATTTAGCTTCCGGACCAGGGACCAGGCTTGATCACTCAAGAGCTTTGGTGTAGCAGAGTTTTATTAAAGTGAAAGAAGACAGGGAAAGCTTCTGACATAGACATGAAGGGATACGTAGAATGCCTCCTCACTAGTCTTAGCAAGGGAGCTCTATGCTTTTTAAATTGGTTATTACAATAAATCAAAAGAATGCCTTAAAGTTGTAAAGGTCCTACTAGACCCAATCTTACAATTTACATCTTTTACAATAGAAAGAGCTTACCAGACCCACTTATATACATTCTAAAATAACAGGATTAGTCAGAAAGAAGGAGAAACATGTCCTCAAGCAGGATACATTGTTGTTATATAATGCTTGCTGCTGCTGCTGCTGCTAAGTTGCTTCAGTAGTGTCCAACTCTATGCGACCCCATAGATGGAAGCCCACCAGGCTCCCCCATCCCTGGGATTCTCCAGGCAAGAACACTGGAGTGGGTTGCCGTTTCCTTCTCCTTAGTACAGAGCTTAAACTGAGTTGTTTTGTAATCATCAGCTCTGGGCTTAAAGAAAAAAAACAAAAAAGGTGTTTTATGTGACTAAGACTAAGGAATGTAGAAAAAAATTGTCCTTTTCCCCTCCTTGAGAACTCCAGACCCCTATCTCCTCCTCAAGAGCCTCAAACCCCCTCTCTCCTCCTCAGGGACCCCGGACTTCTTATCAACCTACCTAAGAATTGACTCTCCCAAAGGAAAAACAAAATACCTCATTGCAAAAATATTTCAATGTAATTCCTTAATCCATAAGGAAGTTCAGGAGTCAGGAAGGAATATTAATTAAGCAGTTTCAAAGTCACATACTTGCTTTAGTGGCGAGGCCAGATGCCATTCTCAATTCTAATTCACTATTTCTTATTTTAAAAACCCAAACTGCAGTTAATATACCTAACAATGGTCTGTTTTCTAATGTTGTTATTCAATACAGTGATTCTTGGGGCACTTGTAGACTGGCAAATAGGTGGGAGGGATTTCTTGGACTTTTTTTTTTTAACTTAAATAGTGCCTCCCAGTTTCCTTCACATAGACCTACAAAGACAACTGCCACCTGCCCTTAGAACATAGTTAACAATGCAGCTTATGGAATATCAGCTTATTCTAAAAGATAATAGAGATGGGTATCTTTCCTTTCACTTATAGTCCTGTCTTAGTTACCATTGCCTCCAAGGTTAAAGAAGAAATAAGAAGCCTTCATAAAGAAGAATCTGATTTCTTCTCTGACCTTGCCAAGTAATGTCTTCACTTTACCCACAACACTCTTTACCTCCTCCCCTCCACTACATTTTCTCCATTGCCCCCAGCCTCACAGGCCCCCTTGCACACACACACTTTATACAGTCTCATAGAAGTGCGTCACAATTGCATCCTTTAGTTGTGCATTTGTTTACCTCTCAACGGTCAGCTTCTTGCAGGAAGCCACTGTGCCAGCTTTGTATTTCCAAAGCCTAGTGTGGAGTCTGTATTAGAATGGGGTTCAGTAAATTTTAATAAGCGAATGCATAAAAAAGTTGGTGAAAGTTAAAGTAATAGACACTGGCAAGGGCTTATAGGAAACCATTCTAAATATCCAACTATCAGGATATTTTTCTAAACAAAACCAAATAAAATATCCACATAAGGAGCATGGCATTTTTAAAATGAAAAATTTAAACATTGACCTTACTTCACTAACGACATCAACAACGAAAAGAGTTTGGTCAGAAACTTTCAATCTTTAAAATGTTGCTCTCTAACCTACCTCTCACTTTTCCTAAATTAAAAAAAAAAGATTTTGGCTCCTTTCGATTTTTTATTCCGTATCTGGGAGTTTATATCCCACTTTGGCAAAAGGTCTTTTGTTTATTTACTGAAAGATGTAAAACACTTCAAGGAACTGAAGTAGGTTAGGAATATGTATCAGTCACTTTCATGAAGCACCCCTAAAGGCAGAGGAGAATGAGAAGGAAAGATGGAGTTGAAACTGAGAATGGTAAAGGAGGGAGGGAGATCTCCTACAAATTCATTATTTATTTTCAATTCCCTTTTTCATGTATGGAAATGCTTATGTAATCAATATGCATCTGTTTTTTCCTTTGTAAAAATATTTTTCTGACAAATCTCCCAGTAAAACAGACTTTCTAGAAATATTTAATACCTTTTCCTATGGCTTCACAGGCTCTCTGGCACCCTGACTCACCTCACCTCCTTTCTACTGCTTTGAGAATCTGTACTTACGAATGCAAGTGCTCATGTACACTTTTGCTAGAAGGAGGATATCTCACAGATCTTCTCAGAAGGTCTTTCTGTGAAAATAAAATGGAAAAGAAAGACATATGGTGAGGACATGAAGCAGTAAAAATGTACAAATATGGGGGACTAAAATTCTATATATAACCATAATATCTTTAATGGGCTTTCTTTTCTATCCAGAAGTTCCCAGATCTTTCTAGGTGTTTAGACTTGAATAGGATGTTTTCTCCAAGTGCTGAAATGCAGACATTAAGAGTATTATCAATGAAGGCTATTTTTCATTGGTTTTGATTGCTGTAGAAGAACACACAAGCCTACAGCTGAGATTCATTGAAGCACTGTTCCTTTCCTCAGGGAGCTGTTATTTCAATAAAAACAATGGAATCAGTTAGCATAGGTAATAAAATAATTACAGTAATTTATTTTGGCTATTAAATGTTGCATCCCCTTAGCTAATCATCCACTTCAAGCTATTATTCAAAGTGTTCTGCTCTTTTTGCCTTTAAGTTAAACATCATGAATTTCTATGCACTGATAAATTCAAATCTAATAAATCCCTGATGTGTTTCCTTGCACTGTGACTGCCGACAACTCTCTCTATCTTGTTAATTCAATGTTACTCAATACCAGTAAAAGATGTTTTCTAATACAATATAAAAGCAAAGAATTATCTGTTACCTAACTTTGTACCAAGTCATTGATATTCTACTTTGCAACCCCGTGGACTTTACAGTCCACAGAATTCTCCAGGCCAGAATACTGGAGCGGATAGTCATTCCCTTCTCCAGGGGATCTTTGAAAGCCAGGGATCGAACCCAGGTCTCCCTCATTGCGGGTGAAGTCTTTACCAGCTGAGCCACCAGGGAAGCCCAATACAATATAAAAGCAAAGAATTATCTGTTATCTAACTTTGTACCAAGTCACAGGTATATTTAGCCTTCATTGCTTTATGGCTATAGAGCTTTCTGTTTTATAAACAAAGGAAGTATCTGAGAAGATTTTAATCATGGGATCTTAGAGCACTGTACTTTCTAAATAACCCCAAACATCCCCTACCAATGTTTAGTCCATGAAAAGCTATCTTTCAGGATTCCAAGAGCTTAATGAGTGTCTCACCATATAACTGAGTTAGGTTTCTAATTAATTTCAGCTCTATTCAGTTTCACATCCATTTCATTTTCATAAAGTCTAAACCAGGCATATCAAATAATCTGAAAGTACAGAGTTATTTTCCTGTTTTGCAGGCATATTATGTGAATTGTTCAGAGTGAAACCAAGCTGGCATTCCTCATTCTCATTTTCAGACTTCAGATCATTAAACAAAAGAAGCAACAGAAATAATTTTAAATGATTCCTGCAGAGATTGCAAATTCAGAGTTTAAAACTCAATCTATCTTTATACCATCAGTGCACTTTAAAGAAAACAATTCATTCTTTAACCTTCCCCATGCTTTTCATGCTTCTGAACTCACCAAATAAATCAATACAGATTTGACTTTAATTTAAAAATTGGTGGAAAACCTTGTTCTTTAGTATGAGTTCTAAGAATATTTCCAAACTGAAAATATAATGTGACAGATTTTTTTTATAATTAATCATATTTGGATTTTCAAAATTGTTTTGAGTTTATGAGGAGCATCAGGCAATTGAAAAGTGCACTAAAAGCTAATGACATTTTTAGTCCAAAAGTTACAAAATCAGAAATTTTAAGAAACTTGTTTTCAAATGGATAGTTTTTCATTGATATTCTATTTCCCAAAAAAACTTTTTTTAAGAAATTGAGTTTTAAAAATCTTTCTCTTGAACATTATGGTTTTCAGTTAAACTGAAACTTGTTTTATCCACTAAAGTAAAAACTTTACTTTACAGTAAAGTAAAAACTTGTTTTTACTCCAGTAAAGATCTCAGTTATACACCAAGTACTTGTCAACATCAGAAACTTTATTTAGTTAAGCAGGTAGACTTTTTCTAGAAATTTGGCATAGTGCCCTTGAATTAATGGGGCTTTTCAATAAAGTAATATACACACACACTTCATAAAATTCCCATTGAAATGGATTGATTCTACTTCCTGAGTTGGCTTGGTATTTACAGTATATTGGAACACATTGCACTTGTATTATCTGTAATTCATTACAGTAGGAAGAAAGTATCTGGCAAATGTTGAATAGCTACTTTCTCAAACTTCCTACAGTGTCAAAATATCTAATCTAACTCTAAACCCTATGTTTTTTCTTTCTTTCTTGGTGGCTTAAAACAACAGAAATTTATTTTCTCATAGTTCTACAGTCTGGAAGTCTGAAATTAGAGTGTCAGTAGGGCCAGGCTTTTTCTGAAGACTTTAAGGGAGAATCCTTTCTTGCTGCTTCCTAGTTTTGGTGGTCACCAGCATTCCTTGGTGTTCCTTGGTTTTGTGGCTTCAGTACTCCAAGTTCTGCCTTCATCTTCCCCTCATGCTTGTCTGTGTACCTCCAAATCTCCCTTTCCTTCTAAGGACACCAGTCACTGGGTTAGGGCCTAACCTCATCTAGTGAGAGCTCAACTCAACTTGATTACCCCTGTGAAGACCTGATGTCCAAAGAAGGTCAGATTCACAGGTATCACATGGGTAAGGACTTGATCATATCTTTTGGGGGCAACACTGAACTGTGCTTTTCTTCCCTTATTAATTTGCCACAACTTTATACTTCACCTTTTGAGGTTCCCCTAGTGGTTCAGACAATAAAGAATCTGCTTGCAATGGGGGAAACCCCAGTTTGATCCTGGGGTCAGGAAGATCCCCTGGAGAAGGGAATGGTGACCCACTCCAACATTCTTACCTGGAGAATCCCATGGACAAAGGATCCTGGTGGGCTCTAGTCCATGGGGTCCCAAAGAGTCAGACATGACTGAAGCAACTAACACTTTCACTTTCAGTCCCTTCATACTTCACATTTTAGCCCCCCAGCTCAGTCAGAGAAGGGCTGTGATTGGACTGGATTGGAGGAACGTAGGTTTTAATGCCTAACCACCTTATAAGTTGTAAGTCCTGTGAGTGTCACGAGTTCTTGTACTAACCCTTTCTTCTCAAAGAAGCTAAGTGATGGAAGGAAAGGGAGAAGTGGTTCTCTTCCTAGAACTGCTGTGCAAACCCTCTGATTTCTTTATAAGAGACATTATTTATGATGATGAAATCAGAACTTGTAAAATTTCTACAGGGCCTTCTGAAAATTGTCAGTATGATTTTATTTTAAATCATACTTAGTAAAATTCTGTCTTAAAAAATAGACAGGCTTTGTGTGATAACCAGAATTATCTTTGCTGAAATATTATTTGATATATTCCATATACTAAGTTTACACTACTACAAGTGAAGCAACTGTGTATCCATTGAAAAAGATTGTCAACATGAGGAATGAGCTACAAGATGGAAATTAAGAAGGAGGTCACTATGCCAGCCACGGGGGAGGGGATTAGAGGGGAATAAAAGGTTATATGCATATATCCAACCTTGGGACATTTAAAAAAAAAAAAAAACCACTCCTTCAAATCAGCATCAGAGTTAAAGGTGAGAATTTTTTCTAGATACTAGTAATTTCATACCCCATCTCCTTTTTCTTTTTTTTTGAATAAAAATTATTTCAATTTGCTCTGTCTGATTTTTCACAGGGGCCCCTCAGTCTGTTATGTATAGCTTCGATATTAGCTATTAAAGATGCCAGGAAACATTGTTTACTATGTTGATTGTGATCTTGAGTAAATGATCTTTCCCAATTCATAAATACATTCTACTAAAAAGGAATATTATTTTATAGATCCAGTGGCTGAATTAGAATTGGTTTATTGGAAAAACCATTTAAATTAGCTTCTTTTGTTTAAAAAGTTATGTGTTGAATAGCTGGGAGCCAGGAAGCGATTTCACAAAGGAAATATAAATGTATTATGAGAATTTAAGCAGTACAAAGAATACAAAAAGCTTTGCATGTAAATTGACTTTATAAATTAGATACCATAAGCTGGTAATAGAACATAGTAATACCTATGGACACATTCCAGTCAACATAAAATTTGAGGTCTTTGAAGATACAGCCAAATCTGTTCTCTTAGAAGTAATAGAAAAATTCTGCCAGTGATGGACTTAACACAGTGAATAACCTTTTCATTAGGCAATTATGTGTTTCAGTCCACAGGATATTCAGTATATATTTTTGTTGTACTTTTTCAGATGTCAATGACCCCATTTCATAAAATTTAAGTCACACTGAGGTTTTAAACATCTTAAGACTATTATATATCCACTGAAAATATTTTTTATTCTCTCTTTAAAATTTTCTTTTTTTTCTGGCTCAGAGCTTCACCTAAACATCAAAAAAAAAAAAAAAATCATGAAAACCTGGGTGATAATTACCCGTGTCTTGGATTTTACAGTAAAGCACTTTTGTATCTTTGCAGCATTTGAAGTTCTAATCCACTCGGTACAATACCCTAGGAAAGAAAGCAAGGGATGTAAAACCACATTAATCCATTGAGAAATGTTTTAAAAAGTTGGGGGAGGGGAAGGTATTACTCTAAATCAGGCTTTATTACCATTACAATCAATAGAAACAAATTTGTAGTCACAGTTCACCTTAAGTGACACTAATTAAAAAGAAAATGGTGTGTAATTAATGTGTAATTAAATTGCAATTCCTAATTAGTGTATTTAGACTATTAGGAACTTACCATTTAGGCTTTTAAGAAAAGCTAGTAGATTTCATGTAAGTCTCACTTAAAATATGTTTAAATAGTACAGAGACAATGGTGTAGCTTTTCAAAGTAGATCTAAAACCACTGAGTAGAAAACATAAAGAGTTTCTATATTAAATTAGAACATTAAAAAATGGATCCATCTAAAAGTGAAATAAATTGCCTGCTGTCAATGAATGATCCCCTCCACTGGAGGTGAGCAAGGACGTGTTATGTGGCTGATAGACTATCCCAGAGTGTATAGGCAGAACTTAAGACCAGGAGACTTTAAGCCTGTGTAAATCACTTGTGTGTTGTGCTAAGTCTCTTCAGTCGTGTCTGACTCTTTGTGACCCCATGGACTGCAGCCCACCAGGCTCCTCTGTCCATGGAAATTTCCGGGCAAGAATACTGGAGTAGGTTGCCATGCCCTCCTTCGTCCAGGCAATCTTCCCAACCCAGGGATCAAACCCGTGTCTCTATTGTCTCCTGCATTGCCAGGCAGGTTCTTTACCACTAGGGCCACCTGGAAGCTGCCATAATTGAATGATCCTAGTAAAGCAGGCTACAGTCCATAGGATCGAAAAGAGTCAGACACAACTACAGTGACTTAGCAAGCAGGCAGGCAAGTAAGGGGGCGACAGAGGAGGAGATGATTGGATGGCATCACCTACTCAGTGGACGTGAGTTTGAGCAGACTCCGGGAGATAATGAAAGACAGGGAAGCTGTGCGTGCTGCAGTCCATGGGGCTGCAGAGTCAGATACTACCTAACGACTGAATAGCAACAATACAACTCAGGGGTGCCGGTTTGGACAGAGAGTTCTCAGGCATGTTCTGTATCAGTGCCTGAACTCACCTCTCAGGACCCTTGCTAAAGTGACAAATGAAGATGTTTGTGTCCCTCTCTAACTTAAAGTAGCCCCTATTTCTCTTCCCACTATCTTCACTGAAAAACTAGAGACAAAGAAAAAAGAAAAAGGATTTTATGGCTCACCACATCATCCACGCTTCATTTTATAAATAGATGCAGATCTTACACTCTTTCTTTGGAAACTTCCAACAGCAGATAGGGACAGGAGCTTGGTCCATCATAGGAGATTTTTAAGCAATTGTCTGTGACATAGTCCTAGATTTTAGAGAGTTGAGCAGTTTCCTAGCATCACTCTGTAACTCAGAGAAAGCCATGCAATATCTTAATAAATTATCAGAATTTTACTTCACTTAGTTACTTGAAGATGTCTGCAGGGTGAGCACTCAGTAACAGAATACTTAAATTATAGATAAGCAGAGGAGAGAAAGTGCTAGCAAACTCCAGCTCTCCTAAGGGAGAATATCCCTGTGGTCTCAGGAAGGATGGTTAAAACAACAGCTTCTAAGGACCCCAGGTGAGCAAAGTGTAGACCTCTGGCTTGAGTGGTAAAGCACAACCACCACAAATTGTCATAGACCATCCCCCAAAGAAAATCAACCTTGAATAGTCATTGGAAGGACTGATGCTGAAGCTGAAGCTCCAATACTTTGGCCACCTGATGCAAAGAAGTGATCGATCGGAAAACCCTGATGCTGGGAAAGATTTAGGGCAGGAGGAGCAGGGGGCCATAGAGGATAAGATGGTTGGATAACATCACTGACTCAATGAACATGAGACTGACAAACTCCAGAAGATAGTGAAGGACAGGGAAGCCTGGTGTGCTGCAATCCATGGAGTCGCAGAGTCACACATGACTTAGCGAGTAAACAACAGCACTCCCCAAGATATTTCAAATAGCTCTTCTTCAAAAATACATCTGTTAGGTTTTTTATTTGTAAGCAAACTGAGAATAAAAAGATGTGGTGTTGCTATTGTTCTTTTTTCTGGGTAATCATATGAAAGTGAAAGTCAATTGTGTCCAACTCTTTATGATCTCATGGACTATACAGTCCGTGGAATTCTCTGGGCCAGGATACTGGAGTGGGTACCCTTTCTCTTCTCCAGGAGATCTTCCCAACCCAGGGATCAAACCCAGGTCTCCCACATTGTAGGCAGATCCTTTACCATCTGAGCCACCAAGGAAGCCCTGGTAATCATGGGATAGAATTAAATGTCAAGCTATTGCACAGTAGGAATCCAGAAACCAGAGTGACTCTGATATAGCTGGAAAAAGGATTTAATGGATTGCCACACAGGGCAAAAACACATGAGAGCATCACCTTCTCTGATTTTCCTTTTGTGTTTTTCTACTTGGAATTTAAATGTCCAGGAGACATACTGTGAGTAGGTTGGGGTCACATGTTTATCCTCTGGTCTGGCAGGGTCAGGGCTCTTCAATGTCAATATCAAGAACACCTGTAAAGGCAGTCCCCCTAGAAAATCTGTATACTCTCATTAAGTGAAAAAGAATTAGATGCCAGGGAGGGACAACAAACAGCTACCAAATAAATAGGAAACAAAATAAAAACAAGAATACTCATCTACAAATAGAAGCAGAAAAAGAGGCTTTCAGCATTCATTCCACAATTACTGATTGAGCAGAGTGTGAGACACCCTGCTCACATGAGAACAAGATTTTTTTTCATATACGTGCCTGTCAATGAGGGATCCATTATGAAAAGAGACTCTTTGCTTTTAGTGGCCATTTCACACTAAGACAAAGCATCCATGTGTATGTTCCTTGTTACTTTTCTCCTTATATTATAAAAGGGAATTTTAAGTTTCAGTTCAGTTCAGTTCAGTCGCTCAGTCGTGTCCGACTCTCCGAGACCCCATGAATCACAGCACGCCAGGCCTCCCTATCCATCACCAACTCCCTGAGTTCACTCAAACTCATGTCCACAGAGTCGGTTATACCATCCAGCCATCTCATTCTCGGTTGTCCCCTTCTCCTCCCGCCCCCAACCTTTCCCAGCATCAGAGTCTTTTCCAGTGAGTCAACTCGTCACATGAGGTGGCCAAAGTATTGCAGTTTCAGCTTTAGCATCAGTCCTTCCAATGAACACCCAGGATCGATCTCCCTTAGAATGGACTGGTTGGATCTCCTTGCGGTACAAGGGACTCTCAAGTGTCTCCTCCAACACCACAGTTCAAAAGCATCAATTCTTCGGCGATCAGCAATGACAATAAACTACAGGAGACAGAAGGCTTCTGTCTCAGCCTCTGCTCTAATGTTTTTATATTTTCAGTGACCAGTATCACAATGCACAATATATTCACACACACACACACACACACACACATAATCATGATGACATCATGGCACGTATTCAGTTCAATAAAGTTCATTTCAGTCTCTCAGTTGTGTCCAACTCTTTGCGACTCCATGAATCCCAGCAAACAAGGCCTCCCTGTCCATCACCAACTCCCGGAGTCCACCCAAACTCATGTGCATTGAGTTGGTGATGCCATCCAGCCATCTCATCCTCTGTCATCCCCTTCTCCTCCTGCCCTAACCCCTCACAGCATCGGGGTCTTTTTCAATGAGTCAACTCTTCGCACAATATTGGAGTTTCAGCCTCAGCATTAGTCCTTCCAATGAACATCCAGGATTGATCTCCTTTAGAATGGACTGGTTGGATCTCCTGGTAGCCCAAGGGACTCTCAAGAGTCTTCTCCAACACCACAGTTCAAAAGCATCAATTCTTCGGCGATCAGCTTTCTTCACAATCCAACTCTCAAATCCATACATGACCATGGAAAAAACCATAGCCTTGACTAGATGCAACGTTGTTGGCAAAGTAATGTCTCTGCTTTTTAATATGCTATCTACGTTGGTCATAACTTTCCTTCCAAGGAGTAAGCGTCTTTTAATTTCCTGGCTGCAATCAGCATCTGCAGTGATTTTGGAGCCCAAAAAATAAAGTCTGACACTATTTCCACTGTTTCCCCATCTATTTCCCATGAAGTGATGGGATCGGATGCCATGAACTTAGTTTTCTGAACGTTGAGCTATAAGCCAATTTTTTCACTCTCCTCTTTCACTTTCATCAAGAGGCTTTTGAGTTCTTCTTCACTTTCTGCCTTAAAGGTGGTGTCATCTGCATATCTGAGGTTATTGATATTTCTCCCAGCAATCTTGATTCCAGCTTGTGCTTCTTCCAGCCCAGCGTTCCTCATGATGTACTCTGCATAGAAGTTAAATAAGCAGGGTGACAATATATAGCCTTGAGGTACTCCTTTTCCTATTTGGAATCAGTCTGTTGTTTCATGTCCATTTCTAACTGGTGCTTCCTGACCTGCATATAGGTTTCTCAAGAAAAGGTCAGGTGGTCTGTTATTCCCATCTCTTTCAGAATTTTCCAGAGTTTATTGTGATCCACACAGTCAAAGCCTTTGGCATAGTCAATGAAGCAAAAATAGATGTTTTACTGGAACTCTCTTGCTTTTTCCATGATCCAGCGGATGTTGGCAATTTGATCTCTGGTGCCTCTGCCTTCTCTAAAACCAGCTTGGCCATCTGGAATTTCACAGTTCACATATTATTGAAACCTGGCTTGGAGAATTTTGAGCATGACTTTAAAAGATGCTTACTCCTTGGAAGGAAAGTTATGACCAATCTAGATAGTATATTAAAAAGCAATGACATTACTTTGCCAACAAAGGTCCGTCTAGTCAAGGCTATAGTTTTTCCAGTGGTCATGTATGGATGTGAGAGTTGGACTGTGAAGAAAGCTGATTGCCGAAGAATTTATGCTTTTGAACTGTAGTGCTGGAGAGGACTGTTGAGAGTCCCTTGGACTGCAAGGAGATCCAACCAGTCCATTCTAAAGGAGATCAATCCTGGGTGTTCATTGGAAGGACTGATGCTAAGGCTGAAATTCCAATACTTTGGCCACCTCATGTGATGAGTTGACTCACTGGAAAAGATTCTGATGCTGGGAGGGATTGGGGGTGGGAGGAGAAGGGGACGACAGAGAATGAGATGTCTAGATGGCATCACCGACTCGACGGACATGAGTTTGAGTGAACTCCGGGAGTTGGTGATGGACAGGGAGGCCTGGCATGCTGTGATTCATGGGGTCGCAAAGAGTTGGACACGACTGAACGACTGAACTAAACTGAACTTACTAGCGTGTGAGATGAGTGCAATTGTGTGGTAGTTTGAGCATTCTTTGGCATTGCCTTTCTTTGAGATTGAAATGAAGACGGACCTTTTCCAGTCCTGTGGCCACTGCTGAGTTTTCCAAATTTGCTGGCGTATTGAGTGCAGCACTTTCACAGCATCATCTTTCAAGATTTTAAATAGCTCAACTGGAATTCCATCACCTCCACTAGCTTTGTTCGTAGTGATGCTTTCTAAGGCCCACTTGACTTTGCATTCCAGGATTTCTGGCTCTAGGTGAGTGATCACACCATCGTGATTATCTGGGTCATGAAGATGTATTTTTGTACAGTTCTCCTGGGTATTCTTGCCACCTCTTCTTAATATCTTCTGCTTCTGTTAGGTCCATACCATTTCTGTCTTTTATCGAGCCCATCTTTGCATGAAATATTCCCTTGGTATCTCTAATTTTCTTGAAGAGATCTCTTGTTTTTCCTATTCTGTTGTTTTCCTCTATTTCTTTGCACTGATCGCTGAGGAGTGCTTTCTTATCTCTCCTTGCTATTCTTTGGAACTCTGCATTCAGATGCTTATACCTTTTGCTTTCTCCTTTGCTTTTCGCTTCTCTTCTTTTCACAGCTATTTGTAAGGCCTCCCCAGACAGCCATTTTGTTTTTTTGCATTTCTTTTCCATGGGGATGGTCTTGGTCCCTGTCTCCAGTACAATGTCACGAACCTCCATCCATAGTTCATCAGACAGTCTATCTATCAGATCTAGTCCCTTAAATCTATTTCTCACTTCCACTGTATAATCATAAGGGATTTGGTTTAGGTCATATCTGAATGGTCTAGTGGTTTTCCCTACTTTCTTCAATTTAAGTTTGAATTTGGCAATAAGGAGTTCATGATCTGAGCCACAGTCAGCTCCTGGTCTTGTTTTTGCTAACTGTGTAGAGCTTCTCCATCTTTGGCTGCAAAGAATATAATCAATCTGATTTCGGTGTTGACCATCTGGTGATGTCCATGTGTAGAGTCTTCTCTTGTGTTGTTGGAAGAGGGTGATTCCTCCAATCTAGTTTTCTAGCCTTGATCAGCACTCTTTGTTGGCAAGAAATAAAAGAATAGGTTAGGTTATGATGGCTAGAAACAAAACTCACTCAAATTAGACTGAGCACAAGAAGAAAAAATATTGGAAGGCTATAAGGTATCATATGGAAACTCGGGTCAAGGACACAATTGAGTCTAATGATGGACAACTGAGGAATGAGAAGAAAAACTCATATCACCACCACCTAAGACCCAACTATACTCATTCCCTCAACTCCCTTGAGTCTGAGAGAAAATGACACTTCTAGTCATTTATCTTGTTAAACCCACCTCTCTCCCTCTGCAGTGCTATCTTCCTGACTTTCGTTTTCTTCCAAAGCGCTTAACATCTGTATCAGTCAAGATAGACTAGGCTTTGCTGCTGTAAGAAATGAGCTCAATTATCTTAATGGCTGGTAACAGCAATAGTTTGTTTCACCATCAAGCCACATGGCCATCATAGCCACTACACCTCTGCTTTACGTATATAGACACACTCCTACATATGTATCTGTACATATAGAGATACATATGTTTGTGAATACAAGCTTAATTTTAATTTAATTAATTTAAAGTTAAAATTTTTGGCACTTGAACAAAATATTGACTAGGACTCTTCTTCCCTGGTTTCTGGTTGACAGAGTTTCAATGGGAATTCAAGGAACTGTGCCCTTTGTATACTAAAAAAGTTGTTAAGGTATCTCTAGCCTCCGGGGCTGGAAAACCCTGGTTTAAACAGTCATAAACATAATTTGTGTATTTCCTATTAATAATGCTACATTAGCTCCTTTCTTACTCTCACAGGATATAAAAAGTAGATGTATATATTAGTTACTCAGTCATGTCCAACTTTTTGTGACCCCATGGACTGTAGCCCACCAAGCTCCTCTGTCCATGGGATTCTCTAGGCAAGAATACTGAAATGGGTTGCCATTTCCTTCTTCAAATGATCTTCCTGACCCAGGAATTGAACCCGATTCTCCTGCATTGCAGGCAGATACTTATACTGTCTCAGCTACCAGGGAAGCCTGGGGGATGGAGAAAAGAAATGGCCTGGAGCTCAAGCTCCCATAGCAAGTTCAGTTCAGTCACTCAATCGTGTCCGACTCTTTGAGACCCCATGAATCACAGCACGCCAGGCCTCCCTGTCCATCACCAACTCCCGGAGTTCACTCAAACTCATGTCCACAGAGTCGGTGATGCCATCCAGCCATCTCATTCTCTGTCGTCCCCTTCTCCTCCCGCCCCCAATCCTTCCCAGCATCAGAGTCTTTTTCACTGAGTCAACTCATCACATGAGGTGGCCAAAGTATTGGAGTTTCAGCTTTAGCATCAGTCCCTCCAATGGACACCCAGGATTGATCTCCTTTAGAATGGACTGGTTGGATCTCCTTGCAGTCCAAGGGACTCTCAAGAGTCTTCTCCAGCACCACAGTTCAAAAGCATCAATTCTTCAGCGATCAGCTTTCTTCACAGTCGAATTCTCACATCCATACATGACCACTGGAAAAACCATAGCCTTGACTAGACAGACCTTTGTTGGCAAAGTAATGTCTCTGCTTTTTAATATCCCATTGCAAAGGATCAGGCAAATGTTAAGATAGTATGAAGGCCTCTGACAAATCTACATCCTTGTACTTATGAAAGCCAGGTTAAGGATGCCTGCCACACAGGAGCACTAATAATGTTAGTCAACAAAAAGATGGAGCTCCAGGCCAGAACACTGGAGTGGGTAGCTGTTCCCTTCTCCAGGGGATCTTCCCAATCCAAGAATCACGCCCACGTCCCCTGCATTGCAGGTGGATTCTTTACCAGCTGAGCTAACAGGGAAGCCCGATGGAGCTCCAGCCTCAAGGAATTAAGAGAGGAGTTGACTTTTTTCTCTTCTTCACAACTCACACACTCAAGTCTCAAGTGCATTTGAGACTATAAGAAGTAGGAGGAATCAGTTGAGATTAGAATCTTAAGTTGGATAGCCCAAAACTGTAATATCAAAACTTATCCAGAATGTTATAGAACCACTTCAAGATATTGCAAATAGTCAGAGAGAGGGACTTGACAGGGATGAAATCAACAGTTGGAAAGAAAAAAATCATTTCATTTGTACCCACTGATGATTTGAAGATTTCTCAATAAACATATATGAAACCAGATAAATGCCACTATTGTGCTCAAAGTCTCTTAAAGCTTTTCCATTGTCTTTAGAAAAGCATTTTCCAAATTGTTTTTCTAAATGACTGCACCGCACGAAAATATTCTGTGGAATGTTAGAACAAGTCCTTGTGTACTGTATCCCCAATCCAATGCATACTGGCTTTTTAAAGGCAATGAAAATTCCTACAGCTAAGACATCTGTTGACTTTGTTTAATCCAACCTCTACCCAATTATCACAGATGCTATTTTAGCAGAACTATGTTAATATCCTAGAAAAAAATCTATTTTACAAACATCAACTACTTTAAGATATAATTTGGTGTTTATTGTCTTATTACTATGCTCCAGTATTTCGTCTACCTAAATTCACAGCCTTGCCCACATTCTCATGATGATCAGATGATTTCACTCTTTGATGCACACGTCTGTCATTTCTATTTCCACAACTTCTTTTTTTGTTTGACATTTCTATCATCAATATTATTTATTTCTATTGAAATTCTGCCCACTCTCACAGTATTGTTTTAAGCACTACTGTGTAATCTATAATGACTTCTCTAATCCGATTAAGAATTGCTCCTTGCATTTCTCTACACTCACAACACCTTACAACACCTTATTTCACCTACTCGACCCAGGGTACCTTTCATTATTATTTTTGGTGTTACTTCTAACAGTATTATTACAAGATTACAGAGTGATTATATGAATCAGACACCAGGCTCATTCCTTTGTTAAAACAATCCTATAAGTAATATTAGTATTTTCATCTTTCAGATAAGGAAACTGATACTTAGGATAAACAATTTGATCAAGATCTCAGAGCTAATAAAAAGCAGAGGCAGTACGTAACTCAGAGGCTATTGGAAGCCAAATCCATGTTTTGAACCACTATGTAATAATCAGTATAGCTCTTTGTGTGCATGGCTTTCTCTTCCACTTGATTATCAGCCCTCAGAGGGCAAGGATCCTGTTGAGTTCATCTTTATAGACATTCTGTGCTTAATAAAGTACCTCCTAGAGACCCAGGAAAGTGTGTAGAATTAAATCAAATGGTACGCCCTCAGCATCATGAGATAATGGGAGGGAATCTCCATGAGAATCATTTGTCTGTAATTTCAAGGTGCTGAGTTCTTTGCACTCCACCTGTCATTTCCTCTTTTCGATTTCTCCTCCTAGGGTTTCTCATTATGATGCATCACCTGAGTTCCTTTTAGTTATAACATCTAATGCAACATGACTAGCGCAACATGAGCACATAAGCCCTAGAGAACTGAAGAGCAGGAAGGTTGTTTTCGCCACACTGTGGATTTAAGGGAAGCTATAAAAAATATATGTTAGAGGTCAGCAGTGAACCTCCCAGTTAAGAGCCCTGCTGTAGAAGGGTTCCATCATTCTTCAGAGTGCACCAAACTGCTACATCCCCATGGAAATCGAGTTGAATAAGCCATGCAAGCAGTCCCGATTATTTTTCCAAGAAAATTGCCTTATTAATGTGCATTATGGAAATGGTGCTCCATGTCAGACCTAACAAGAAGAATTCGGACTGTGTGTGCACGTGGAAAAGTGCCTCCTGTGCTTTTCATCCCAGTGAATCTCGTGAAATTTTCTGAAACTCATTTTCAGACTCTGCCTGCTTCCTCAACAAACCCTTCCTCTGAAAACAATCCCCTCTGAAATGACCTCCTTCCAAAACACCCCAGATTCCAACTAGACATGGCAACCAGCTCAGCAGTTCAGTGACCCCAAATAAATGTTTCACGGAGACTAGGTCTCCAGGCCAGGATGAAATCAACCTAAAATAATCGGAAAGTCAGTACATTGTAGTGGTTAGCTTAACCATGTGAATTGTGGAGCCCTGCAGACCTGGGCTCCGATTCTGACTCTGTCCCTTAGTAACTGTATGACCTGGGGGATAATACATGCTCTCCAAGCCTCACTGTGTAAATAAGTAGAAATGTTCGCAGTAAAATTCTCTCTGTCTTGTCTCAGACTTATTGAGAAATAAAAGTAGGTAATATTTGTAAATGTATGCCTATCAAAATAAGCCTCAGTAAATAATTGCTAATAGTTTCAGTAGCAATACAATTCTATATTAACATTTATGATCTTTGTATTACCTGCAGAATAACTTCTTTCTAAAAAGGCAGTGGGAGAAGTTAGACTAAAGATGAAGCCTAACAAATAAATCTAAAATGGCATAATTTCACACATTGAGGACACCATCCCTATTTTCATATTAAGGGAAAGGGTGATTTTTCAGGTTACAGGAAGCAGACTGTGAACCACCTCTTCATCCTCCTAATACATTTTAGTTACTTTATCAGTTTGTAAGGCTACAGTGGTTCAAAATTAAAAACAGGCTTCACTTCATGGGAAATAGATGGGGAAACAGTGGAAACAGTGTCAGACTATTTTGGGGGGCTCCAAAATCACTGCAGATGCTGATTGCAGCCATGAAATTAAAAGACATTTACTCCTTGGAAGGAAAGTTATGACCAACCTAGATAGCATATTAAAAAGCAGAGACATGACTTTGCCAACCAAGGTCCGTCTAGTCAAGGCTATGGTTTTTCCCGTGGTCATGTATGGATGTAAGAGTTGGACTGTGAAGAAAGCTGATCGCTGAAGAATCGATGCTTTTGAACTGTGGTGCTGGAGAAGACTCTTGAGAGTCCCTTGGACTGCAAGGAGATCCAACCAGTCCATTCTAGAGGAGGTCAATCCTGGGTGTTCATTGGAAGGACTGATGCTAAAGCTGAAACTCCAATACTTTGGCCACCTCATGAGATGAGCTGACTCACTGGAAAAGACTCTGATGCTGGGAAGGGTTGGGGGCGGGAGGAGAAGGGGATGACAGAGAATGAGATGGCTGGATGGCATCACCAACTCAACGGACATGAGTTTGAGTGAACTCCGGGAGTTGGTGATGGACAGGGAGGCCTGGCGTGCTGTGATTCATGGGGTCACACAGAGTCGGACACGACTGAGCGACTGAACTGAACTGAACTGAACTCACGTTACAAAGTGAAGAAAACATTTCTCCAACATAACACTTTATAACTACATTTGGTGTCCTTAGGACAGGCTGGCAGAAACAGCCTTTAAGTTTCCAATTCCATTGGCTATAGACTTTTGCTTTCTTTCTTAGCACATCTTTGCCCATTGCTTATATAAAACCAAGGAATCAAGAAATCACAATTTCATTTAAAAGACACTATCACAAATATCTGGGCTTCCCAGATGGCTCAGTAGGTAAAGAATCTGTCTCCAATGCAGGAGACACAGGAGACGCAGGTTCAATCCCTGGGTCAGGAAGATCCCCTGGAAGAGGAAATGGCAACCCACTCCAGTGGCCTTGCCTGAAAATACTATGGACAGAAGAGCCTGTGGGCTACAGTCCAGTGGGTCACAAAGAGTCTGAAATGACTGAATGAGCACAACAAGCATAAGCATCAATTAAATACCCCAGTTTTACGCTCAGTGTTACACATCTGGAATCATAGGCTTCTTCCCAGATAGGTAGATTTTGTGTATATTTTTAATGTTTTAACCGATGTGCTCTGAAATTATGAAATTGTGATCATCTCCTCAATAGTGGTAATCTATCCCTCTAGTTTGTCCAACTTGTATTTAAAATTTTAAGGTAGATCTTACAGGAAACATTGATAATTTTTAAATTATTTACAGTATTAATTCTCGTACTTTGTGCATTCTTTCCATTTTCTTAGCAGTTTACAGCTGAAAAAATAATGAAGGGAGAGACAGACCAGTAGAGCTAAGGTATATGAAGATAATTTTGGGGGAAATAAAAGGAACAAGGACAAGGAAATTAAAATGTAAATATTTTAAAAGAAAAAGAAATAAATGAAATCGCAGTGTGTGGGATATAAAAGAGAAGAAAACATGAGAAAAGAGAATTGCCGAATAACCTGCCATTCAAATTTCTGGTTCCTGGTAGTCAAGATCCTTTATGTGATCCTATGAAAAAGTTTGCTCTGCCCCCTTTTCTCAAAGATTTTGCTTGTGCTTATTCAGTAGATCTAACAAAATGTGGATGCTTTTGAGCTATTGATTGGTGCAAATGTGGCTGAATAACAGAATCATTGCTTTTTTAATATGGAGCTGCCAGTCCCTACTCTTTTCAACTGAACTTCAAGTTGTTGGATTACAGGCTGCCATTACTAATTGTTTTTATATTTTGGGGGACATATCTAGTTCAAGAAGTTTTGTTCTTCAGCAATAGTTTTTTTTTTTTTAAAGGCCCCAGTTTTTAGAGCTTTATCTGCTCTGACTTATGGACCTCTTATTCTGGATTCCTTAATCTCCAAACAGATTGAACTTGGTGGATCCTCAGGAAAAAAAAAAAATGTAGTCTCATTGACTCCTCAATAAAATACCATTTGGGTCACAATCCCCGCTTGCTCAGAAGCATTAAAATGATGCATTTCTGTAGGTTTACATGGGCTGGTATCCCTATCTGTCCTACAGTTCTTTACTGGAATTGAACAGAAAAGGTCAAATGGGGGGTAATATGTCAAAAGGCTGTAATTAAGATTTAGAAAGATTAATACCGATGGTATTTAATGAAATTGGCTTTGAGAGGAATGCTCATCTATTACTTTGGTATTTAACATTTTTTTTTCTTATTAAAATGTTAGTGCTGAATAGAAGCACACAATCTGTAGCAGGAATGTGAGTTTATACAGCCATCAGTGAAGGGGGTCACAACTAGTAGTAAACAATCAGAGATTTATGTGAATATGGTACTGATGATAAAATTACTCAGCTTTTCCACTTGAGATATAATTATTCCCACCCCCACCCACCACAGGGCTTGCAAAAAAAAAAAAAAATTTGCCATAAGCAGCAAACTGACAGATGTATCACTTCACTGCTTTGATGCATTTTTTTAAATTAGACATTTCAGATGTTTATAACAGTCTCAAATACACATAGAAAAAAAAATCATCATTTTTTTACAGACAGGGGTAATTTTGCCTCTAAAGGGAATACTATGGTTAAATCCAGCATATCACATTGAAAAAAGGCTCTGTAGTCTAAAGTAGAGGCTGATGCCTTTTGGTGTTTTGAAGAAGGAGCTGTTTCAAATTGTAAGGAAATTTCCATTTCAAAAATAGCTACTGAACTATCACAATGACTGCTTTGCATATATTTTTGGTCACAAAAATACCATTGTTATTTTTTACTATGGATATGCAAATGAGATGTTGATAGGATTAAGTTCTATCACCTTCTTAGACAATCTTATACTGGCACTATTGAAGTTTTCCTCCCCCCGCCCCCCACTATTTCCTTTACATTTAATTAAAGCCATCAAATTCATTTCACTTTCCATTCTGCGTGAGATTTTCGTTTCCCTTCTCCTTTTGCCTTTTTCTCTGATGATTTTTCCCTGTGTCCTTTTCAGTCCTCTTTATATTTGCTCCAAGTGGTGACTCATTTCATTGCATGAAATCTTCAATTTTTGATTAAGAAAACTATTTTTCTATCTTGTATTTTAAAATACAAGAAAAATGTAATAGTTTATCATTATCATCTTATTTTGGCTGGTTATTTTCCCCTTAGAGTTGCTGGATGCTTTGATATCATGTAATGTGTTTATTGCATTTGTTTATGAATGAAAACTAAAATATGCATTTGGGGAAGCTCATGATATTATTAAATATGTGTGTAGGTGGGGGTGTGTGTGAAAAACAACTAATTTTTAAAGTTGTTATATCTGTGTATCTCTAAATCATACCAACTCTTCAAATTTCAAAAAATACACACATAACACATATTCACACATACACTCTCCAATAATCAGTGTTCAGATTTAAAGTGTTGCATGCTATATTCTATTCTTGTAAGTTGCGTAAACATATACTTATAATAAACGCTTGAATAATTAGCATTTTTTTTTAAATGTGTTGTTTTGTTGCTTTTTAAGAAAACCAATTTGAGTGGGAATGGAATCAGAAAGGCTCATTGAATTAGACAGAATAAGAGCTACTTTCTTTACAGTGGGAAGAATGTTCACAGCCAAGGCATTTCAGAAAGAATTCCCTGGTGGAGCAGAGAAAGAGATAACCCATGTCCTGGGAATATGATCACACTTCCTGTGCTAGTATTCTCAAGTCTGAAGTTGTTGATAATTAAATGAGTTGCTACACTGCATGTTTTTTTTTAAATAGGAAATGTCAACCAACTCCCTTGTTCTTGCCTAGAAAGTTCCATGGACAGAAGAACCTAGGAGGCTACAGTTCATGGGGTTACAAAGGGTCAGACAAGACTGAAGGACTGAGTGCACACACACACACACACACACACACACACAAGTATACATACACATGGACCTGTACTATTATAGTCCAATCAATGCAAATGTATATTTTATGTTAAAAGCTATATCGTACATCTTTTTAAAAGTATGCCATAAACATCCTTATCCTTAAGTTTGTTTTTCCATAACACAATTAACATCAAATTATCATTAAAATAGTTATGTGTATTAAAATGTTATATGAGTATTACTTTGATTGAATCACTAACTGTTGAAGTTTCACTGGTTTTGGCAAAGTGTGCGGTACACATTCATTTTTCCATTCAAATTCTTTCTTTGAAAATAGAATTTGGTAGGTGCTTCTAAAATTAATTTGCTTTTGAAATCTTTAATCTGCTCCCAAAGCTTGAAATTTTCTGTAGATAATTTAAACAATTAGTATATGTATATAATGTAATTTTTAAACATTAAAATATCTATGACCAACTAGTATATTGTGACCATTGGGAGCATATGTTTTTAAATTAAAGAATGAATAAGAGTGCTTGTGAAAACTTGCTAATTCAACTAAGTATTCTGTCTGGAGATTAAGAAATTGTACACCCCGTTTATCAATATTTTTTCCAACTTTGAATATTCAA
The DNA here is from genome assembly GCF_049115385.1 of Moschus berezovskii. Taxonomy (NCBI): domain Eukaryota; kingdom Metazoa; phylum Chordata; class Mammalia; order Artiodactyla; family Moschidae; genus Moschus; species Moschus berezovskii. Next base: position 32,598,881 of record NC_142467.1, on the reverse strand, counting down.
GGACTGTCAAATAATCTATTTAAAATGTAAAGTTAAAGTTCTGATAGGTTGACAAAGTTAGTTTCAATACTCAGTATTTTTAACATCAAGCATTTATTGTGAGTTATACAATCATCTTGGAATTTTCTCTTTGACTGTTCAATATCCATATCATTTTTTTTTTTTGTATTTGTGAAGAAAACATAAGGAAATTTTTCACTTTTTATTTAGTTCTCTTTGGAGATAGATGAACTATGTTATAGAAAAGATATAATTTCAAAGAATTGCAATACAATGTAAGAAAATGCATTGAAAAATAGAATCTAGTCAAATGAGCTATTTTGAAATTACCAAGTGTAGTGAAATCTTTACCATTTACATGACTTAGTCTCTAAGTCATGTCCAACTCTTTGCAACTTCATGGACTGTAGCCCGCCAGGATCCTCTGTCCTTGGAATTTCCCAGGCAAGAATACTGGGGTGCCATTTCCTTCTTTAGGGGCTCTTCCCAACCCAGAGACTGAACCTGAGTCTTCTGCATTGGAGGTGGATTTTTTATCAACTGAGCCACCAGAGAAGCTTACATGTATTGTTTTTATCTTTTGTTTCTTCTTTCTTTCTCTCATTCTCTTTCCTTCCCTTCTTTCTTCCTTTTCCTTCCCCGCCTCTCTCTCTTGCTTGAAAATTTTATATGTGGATGTGGCATAGTATAGGTCAGTGGTTTAATTTAGAGTGAAGACAGTAGGCAATTAATGCCATGTAAGGAAACGGTAACCCACTCCAGTATTCTTGCCTGGAGAATCCCATGGACGGAGAAGCCTGGTAGGCTACAGTCCACCGGGTCGCAAAGAGTTGGACACAACTGAGCGACAGAACGGAACGGAACCAAACTGAACTCACGTCTGCTAACCCGAAGCACTGCAAAGGTAATCTACTGACACTAGGTTGCAGTAAAGAAAGCACAATGTTTATTGCAGGGTTCCAAGCAAGGGACAGAGAAGGCAATGGCAAGCCACTCCAGTACTCTTGCCTAGAAAATCCCATGGATGGAGGAGCCTGGTAGGCTGCAGTCCGTGGGGTCGCTAAGGGTCGGACACGGCTGAGCGACTTCACTTTCACTTTTCACTTTCACACATTGGAGAAGGAAATGCAACCCACTCCAGTGTTCTTGCCTGGAGAATCCCAGGGATGGCGGAGCCTGGTGGGCTTCCGTCTATGGGGTCACGCAGAGTCGGACACGACTGAAGTGACTTAGCAGCAGCAGCAAGCAAGGGAATGAGAGACAAGTCTCAGTCTCACAGACACTCTAAATTGGTTTTTGATTTAGGGGAATTTTTAAAGGGGAAGAGCAAAGAGGATAGGAATAATCATCATTTTATAATTCTGTGTCATTTCTTAACTGTCCTTTCAGTTCAGATGTCTCTGGTTTACAGTTCTCTAGCCAGGTGATCCATGGCCCAGGGATCTATTAGCTCCTCTTTCCCCAGGGAAACAACCTGAGTTTTTATGTTAATGATAATATCTATTAGAGTAATTTTAGAACATTAACAATGTTATCTACAACAGCAGTTCTGATCATCTGACTCTGGTTGATTAGTGTTCAGTTAGCACAGGACTGAGGTCAGAGGGGACAAGTAAGGAAAGAAAGTTTGGATAGAAAAATTAATTAAAAACTGGTAAGGGAATTCAGCTTTAGAGGGACTCAGTTTCACTGATGTATGAGTGCTATTAATTTTAAATTGGGCTCAAAGACTATTAAGTTATATGTGGTTATAGAAAGAATCAGCTCACAAAATAGTATTTATATCACTTTTATTATAAAATATATAGAATTACATGTGTGTATATGCATATGTGCACACAGAGTATCTAAAAAAGATGAAAAGAGATGAAGAAAAACATTAGTATGCTAATATTTATGGTTTGTTTCATTATTGATTTTTATTTTCTTCTCTGTGCTTTTCTTTTTTTTAATTTCTATAATATTTTAAAGTTTTATATTAAGGAAATAACACATTTTAAAATGAAGATAGGAAGGGAAAGAAGGAGAAAGGAAGGAAAGAATAGGGTCTAACCAAGCAGGAACGTCTTTACCTTTGTGAAGCTGAGTAGGGCACTGTTTACTTTCCTGCGTATCTACTATTCTCTTTGGTATCTGGATATTGTAAAGAATTAGGAATTTTAAATTACAGAATTATATGTGCTAAAAAAACAGAAGTCATTATTAGCATAGATATACCAAAGGAGAGAATAACTAAGTATAAATTTATGGGTACATGTATTTAGATATGGCATTATGACATATTTTTTTCTTGAATTTGGTCTAGTTTAGCATTAATTATTGGCGAAGAAAATGGCAACCCACTCCATTATTCTTGCCTGGGAAATCCCATGGACAGAGGAGCCTGGTGGGCTACAGTCCATACAGTCACAAAAGAGTTGGACATGACTGAGCAATGAACACATGCACAAAAGAGCTGGACATGACTGAGAGACTAAACAACAACTGCACAGCATTAACTCTAGTTTGCTTCCTCTGGTTCTCTGTATAACTCTGGCAAGAAGGGATATACATCTAAAACCATGATCTCACTGTGTGAGAAGATGGCGCGTGATTGCCTTTTAGCCCAAGACTATCCAGGTTTCAGCAAGTAAATAGTTGTAACTCAAATAAAATGGCCTGAAAGAGATTTTCCTGTACATTCACTGGGACAGGAACCAAATATTACAAATGATGTGTGTTTTGCAATTACAGTATTTGGCACACCAGAGGTTTATGTCAGTCTTGGCATTGTTAAAAAAAAACTTGGACAATATCTTTATCTAAGCCATTTTTTTTCCTGATCAATTAGAACTTTACCAACTCTTATTCATGACATTAGAAGTATAACCATGCAAATGTTGTTTGCAGGCAATAAAGAATTGCTCAGAGGCAGACATTTCTGGCACAAGGATGTTAGGGATAGCAGATGAAAGACTTCCACTGTCAAAGCCTTCCTTGTGTCTCTGGGCCACAATGCCTGAGGTGTCCACATGGAATATTCCTTTTCCCACTCCAAGTCAGTATTTCTGAAAGGGTGACCTGTGTATAGATTACCTGCATCATAATATCTATAGGGCTTATAAATATGCAGATGCGTTTTAAAAAAAATTATTTATTTGGCTGTGTCTTTGTGGCATGTGGACTCCAGAGCACATGGATTGCTGCAATGTAGGCTTTAGTTGCTCGGTGGCCTGTGGGATCTTAGTTCCCCAACCAGGGATTGAACTGGTGTTCCCTATATTTCAAGGCAAATTCTTAACTGCTGAATCACCAGGGAAGTAGGGAAGTCCCTCAACTTGCAGATTCTTGGAACTTTCTGCTGATGTTGCTAAGTTGCTTCAATTGTGTCCGACTCTCAGCGATCCCACGGACTGCGCCTACCAGGCTCCGCCGTCCATGGGATTTTCCAGGCAAGAGTACTGGAGTGGGGTGCCATTGCCTTCTCCGTGGAACTTGCTCCAAACCTACAAGTTTGGAGCAAACTGGGTAATGATAATATTCCCAAATTCAGACTCAAATAAAATCTTAACAAAATCTCAAAGTAAGGATTGTATCAGTTCCCTTACCCCCACCTCACCAAATCTGTGTTTCAAGTAGATTTTCATATGCGACAAAGAGGGTTTGTACTCTGCAGTGGAAGAATGTCTGGAAGATCTGGGGCTAAACCTGGAAAAAAATTAAAAGTTAGACAGGTATATTCATTGATCAGCAAAATTACAAGGGATTTTTTTTTCTTTTTTAAACTTCATATTGTAATTTAATGAATAAAAGTATATAAGGCATGACTGTACAACTTAGTGAACTTGCATGCATGTAACCTTTGGCTACACTCAGCAGTCAGATGCGGAATTAGAGTATTTTCAGCATCCAAGAAGCCCCTGTGAATCACTTTGTTTTATTGTACTCCTTCAGACCCAGGGTAACCACTATCCTGACTTCTAATACCATAGATTGTGCATTTTCTAGAACTTTCCATGCATATAAATGGGTTTCCCTTGTGGCTCAGCTGGTAAAGAATCCACCTGCAAAGCAGGAGACCTGGGTTTGATGCTGGGGTTGGGAAGATCCCCTGGAGAAGGGAAAGGCTACCCACTCTAGTATTCTGGCCTGGAGAACTCCATGGACTGTATAGTCCATGGGGTCACAAAGAGTCCAACTGACTAACTTTCACTTCACTTCATACAAATAAACAAACAGAAGGAATTCTTTTGTAAGTGGCTTATTTCAATCCACGTGTTTGATTTATCCATATTGTTGGTGCAGTGGTAGCTCTTTCATTCTCATTAAAGTATGCTATCTTTGTTTTTTGTTTGTTTGTTTAAATGTGCCATGATGTATTTGACCATGGTTAGGTATTTTAGTAATTTTCCATTTTAGGCTATTACAGAGAGGGGCACTATGAACACTCCAGTATATGCCTTTTAGTAAAAGACCCCTTTACTAAAAATTTACACATTTCAGATGAATATGTACAGAGGAATAGAAGTACTGGGTCACAGGCTATACATACATCAGTTTTAGCAGGCACAGTCAAAAAGTTTTCCAACTGACTGTATCAAATTGCCCTCTAGAAGTATGTGAGTCTTCTGTTTGCTCCACACCCTTGCCAGCACATGTCATTCTTCTATCTCTTCCATTGAAGCCACTTTGGTGAATATATAAACATCCTATACTAATCTTAATGTGTATTCTACGTGGAAAGTTGGTGTTATTTTCATTTATTTTAAATATCTATTTTCTGTACTTCAACCTCAAAATTCTGATTCAAAAAGAAGAGAAGAGCTTTTGAGATTTGGTATATTTTAAAGGTCTTTAAAGTAATACTGATGCCAATTCAGATATTTGAACCCCTGGCCTTCAAGGGGTTGAAAAGATGTTGGCTTTCAAGGACAGGAAAGGGACTAGGTTCCTTAATGGGTTCATTCTAAATATTCCCACTGGTCTATGAAAATAAAGAACTCCTGGATGATTGCTCTTAAAGAGGAAAGATTGTTTTTAACTTTGTATCAACCATTTTAATGGTCAGAGGTTTTTAGATATTCTACAAAGCAACTTTGTACCCGAAGTGCACATTCAGTTTTTCAAAGTTTTTCAAAGGCAATGTCAAATGTGACATCCGGCTCTGTTTTAGGGTTCTCTGATCCAACCAGTCCATTCTAAAGGAGATCAATCCTGGATGTTCATTGGAGGGACTGATGCTGAAGCTGAAACTCCAATACTTTGGCCACCTCATGAGACGAGTTGACTCACTGGAAAAGACTCTGATGCTGGGAAAGGTTGGGGGCGGGAGGAGAAGGGGACGACGGAGAATGAGATGGCTGGATGGCATCACCAACTCTGTGGACATGAGTTTGGGTGTACTCCGGGAGTTGGTGATGGACAGGGAGGCCTGGCGTGCTGTGATTCATGGGGTCGCGGAGAGTCGGACACGACTGAGCGACTGAACTGAACTGAACTGAACTGAGTTGACTCACTGGAAAAGACTCTGATGCTGGGAAGGATTGGGGGTGGGAGGAGACGGGGAAGACAGAGAATGAGATGGCTGGATGGCATCACCGACTCGACGGACATGAGTTTAAGTGAACTCCAGGAGTTGGTGATAGACAGGGAGGCCTGGCGTGCTGTGATTCATGGGGTTGCAAAGAGTCGGACATGACTGAGCGACTGAACTGAACTGAACTGAACTGAGAGCAGAAAATCCCATGGATGGAGCAGCCTGGTAGGCTGCAGTCCGTGGTGTCACTAAGGGTCGGACACGACTGAGTGACTTCACTTTCACTTTTCACTTTCACACATTGGAGAAGGAAATGGCAACTCACTCCAGTGTTCTTGCCTGGAGAATCTTAGGGACGGGGGAGCCTGGTGGGCTGCCGTCTATGGGGTCGTACAGAGTCGGACATGACTGAAGTGACTTAGCAGCAGCAGCAGCAGCAGCAGAGCAGTGGTCCCCAATCTTTTGACACCAGAGATCAGTTTCATGGAAGACAATGTTTCCATGAACCAGGAGTGGGAGGAGGAAGTTGGCATGATTCAAAAGCATTACATTTATTGTCACTTTATTTTTTTCTATTATTACTACTTCGACTCCACCTCAGTTCATCATGCAGTAGATTCTGGAGATTGGGAGCCCTGCAAGAACCAAACCAACGTCTATGCACTCATGTAGAGGGGAGGGAAGTCAGAGGGAGAGACAGAGACAGAAACAGACACACAAAGAGTCAGAGAGAGGCAGAGAGATTAATTCTAGGAATTGGCTCACACAATTATGGAGGCTGAGCATACCCACAGCCTTCTGTTCACAAGGTGGAGAACCAGGAAAGTAATTCCATCCTAGCCTGAATGCGGAAGAACTTGGAACACCAATATCTGAGGACAGTAGAAAAAATGTACCAGCCCAAGCAGAGGGAACAAATTCTTGCTTCCTCCACCTTTTTGTTCTATTCAGACTATTGGATGTCACCCGCCAGCACTTGTGAGGGTGAGTTTCATTCAGTCTGCTGATATAAATGCTAATCTCTTCTACAAATATTCTCACAGACATGCCCAGAAGTAATGCTTTACCTTAGTCTTACAAAGTTAACACAAAAAAATTAGTCATCACAGTATTGGAATATAATGTTTAATTTAATCTTGGTAACTCTGAGAACAAAATCCTATAAATTATTTTAGGTACCATTAGTGAGTTCATGTTAGGTTTTACAGAATTTACCAAGATTAAGTGGACAAAGAAAGGAAAATAACCCCCCTCCCCCACAAACTTTTTAGTAATATGTATGATATCTGTATATTAATAATGAATTGTTTGGGAACTAGGTGGCAGGAATCTAACCTTAGATACCAGAAGCTATTACTGAAATCCTGAGTAGGCAATGGATAGTTTTAGCTTTCTGGTTTTAGAACTCAAGAATGCAATGTTAGGGATATCAAATTATCTTTATGTATGTCGCCAGATCACAATATTTTACTGGACAAGGAATCAATTTTAAATCTCATCAAGGGATTGAATGAGAATATTGAAGTTGCTTAAGTTTTTCCATTGTATCATTTTTTGAGATATGTTGAGTGATTTCAGTGTACTTATTGGAGATATTTACTTTAGCCTTGGTTTAAGGCATTAAATGTGTGTATTTCTTCTATTAAAACACACCACACTTATGTGAGCATAATAAAACAGCAGAGTTTGGCACCATCCATCTTTTGTTATGAATTGCTGAAATGATGCTGGGGAGTGTATTTATAAGTAGTGCATACTAGTGTAGCCAAATATTGACTTTGCTTGCTAACTCCATCCCATAAAACTTCTGACGACAACCTAAGTAAAGTTCAGTTGAAGATAAAATATTGCAAAATAAATGCCAAAAATGGAAACCATTTTTCAAAACACTAAATTAGGAAGTTAAGGAATCAAGGCAATTAATCAATATTTCAAAATGATGAATATATTTTACAAAACACCACTTAAAATGAAAAGCTCAAAACAGAGTTTTGTGTGTATGTGTTTAAAACAATGTTTATTTTAGTCTTCTGTGGCAGATTTCAGATGAGGCTTTTGAAAAACACTTTAGCTAAAATGGGTGCTACAATTATATTCTTCATCAAAGTGATCTGAAGGAATTCAGGTAAATCATTTAGTTTTTGATGCTAATAATTATTGAGAACATATGTTCCTGCTACTTACCTACATGTATTCAAATCTTTTTACAAGCCTATATCGTTATTATCCTGATTTTAGAAAATACACTAATGTTAAAACAACATCCATTCAGTTAGTCATTCCAGTAAGTTTTGTTTTGTGCCAAACAATTCCAGAATTTAACAGAGAATCAAAGTCCATCACGCTTGTAGGCTTACATTCATTTAGGAGAGAATAAAAACACAATAAATGCATGAGGAAATAAATAAAAAGAAACTGTATTATGATGAATCAAGAGATAAGACAAGGAATGTGTGACTTCCTGGCAGATCAGGGGAGGACAAGAAAGGAGGAGATTAGGTACCATATCATTGTTTGCATGCAGAAATCTACATATAGGTAAACTTGACATATCTAAACTAACCAAAAGAAATAAACAAAAAGAAATATGTGGTCACAGCTGATTTTAACATTTAGTTGGGGAGATATATTAATGCAAAATATTAAATAAGACTTCAACAGTGGCTTTAAGGGCCATCCATATGCTGAGGACTCCTCTATATCTGTCTCCATCCCAATTTGATTCCTAGACTTACAAATCTAAGTAACTATGTGACGTGTTGACTTAGGTGCCACCTAGCCATCTGAAACATGATATACTAGTTTATATTCTGCATCTTCTAATTTATTTATTTACTTATTATTTAGGCTGTGCTGGGTCTTCATCGCTTCATATGGGCTTTCTCTTGTTGTGACAAGCAGGGACTCCTCTTCAGTAGGGATTCTGGGGCTTCTCATGTGGTGGCTTCTCAATAGTTGCAGAGCATGGGCTCTAGAGTACACCGGCTTCAGTAGCTATGACAGGCAGGCTTGGTAGCTGTGGTGTGTGGGCTTAGTTTCCCTGTGGCTTGTGGGATCTTAGTTCCTAGACCAGGGGTCAAACCTGTGTCTCCTGTGTTGGTAGGCAAATTATTAATCACTGGACCACCAGGAGAGTCCTTGAATCTTATTTTAATTAACAGGAATCATTTCTCCTGGATTCTGGGTAGGTATGAGCAACTGAACTGAACTGAACTGATGGCCCCACTGAGAAGATTAAACTTCTGGACTTGCCAAATGACAAGCACTGATATTATCTTTTGATAACCATACATCAGTTTAGTTCAGTTCAGTTCAGTAGCTTAGTCGTGTCCGACTCTTTGCGACCCCATGAACCACAGCACTCCAGGCCTCCCTGTCCATCACCAACTCCCGGAATTCACTCAAACTCATGTCCACAGAGTCGGTGATGCCATCCAGCCATCTCATTCTCTGTTGTCCCCGTCTCCTCCTACCCCCAATCCCTCCTAGCATCAGATCTTTTCCAGTGAGTCAACTCGTCACATGAGGTGGCCAAAGTATCGGAGTTTCAACTTTAGCATCAGTCCTTACAATGAACAGCCAGGATTGATCTCCTTTAGAATGGACTGGTTGGATTTGAAGGCAGTCCAAGGGACTCTCAAGAGTCTTCTCCAACACCTCAGTTCAAAAGCATCAATTCTTCGGTGATTAGCTTTCTTCACAGTCCAACTCTCACATCCATACATGACCACGGGAAAAACCATAGCCTTGAATAGACGGACCTTGGTTGGGAAAGTAATGTCTCTGCTTTTTAATATGCTATCTAGGCTGGTCATAACTTTCCTTCCAAGGAGCAAGCGTCTTTTAATTTCATGGCTGCAATCAGCATGCGCAGTGATTTTGGAGCCCAAAAAAATAAAGTCTGACACTGTTTCCACTGTTTCCCCATCTATTTGCCATGAAGTGATGAGACCAGATGCCATGATCTTTGTTTTCTGAATGTTGAGCTTCAAGCCAACCTTTTCACTTTCATCAAGAGGCTTTTGAGTTCCTCTTCACTTTCTGCCACAAGGGTGGTGTCATCTGCATATCTGAGGTGATTGATATTTCTCCCAGCAATCTTGATTCCAGCTTGTGCTTCTTCCAGCCCAACGTTCCTCATGATGTACTCTGCATATAAGTTAAATAAGCAGGGTGACAATATACAACCTTGACATACTCCTTTTCCTATTTGGAGTCAGTCTGTTGTTCCATGTCCAGTTCTGACTGTTGCTTCCTGACCTGCATACAGGTTTCTCAAGAGGCAGGTCAGGTGGTCTGGGATTCCCATCTCTTTCAGAATGTTCCACAGTTTATTGTGATCCAGACAAAGTCAAAGGCTTTGGCATAGTCAATGAAGCAGAAATAGATGTTTTTCTGGAACTCTCTTGCTTTCTCCATGATCCAGCGGATGTTGGCAATTTGATCTCTGGTGCCTCTGCCTTTTCTAAAATCTGCTTGAACATCTGGAAGTTCACGATTCACATATTGCTGAAGCCTAGCTTGGAGAATTTTGAGCATGACTTTACTAGCGTGTGAGATGAGTGCAATGGTGCGGTAGTTTGAGCATTCTTTTGCATTCCCTTTCTTTGGGATTGGAATGAAGACTGAACTTTTCCAGTCCTGTGGCCACTGCTGAGTTTTCCAAATTTGTTGGCATATTGAGTGCAGCACTTTCACAGCATCATCTTTCAGGATTTGAAATAGCTCAACTGGAATTCCATCACCTCCACTAGCTTTTTCGTTGTGATGCTCTCTAAGGCCCACTTGACTTCACATTCCAAGATGTCTGGTTCCAGGTGAGTGATCATGCCATCGTGGTTATCTTCGTCATGAAGATTTTTTTGTACAGTTCTTCTGTGTATTCTTGCCACCTCTTCTTAATATCTTCTGCTTCTGTTAGGTCCATACCATTTCTGTCCTTTATCGAGCCCATCTTTGCATGAAATGTTCCCTTGGAATCTCGAATTTTCTTGAAGAAATCTCTTGTTTTTCCTATTCTGTTGTTTTCCTCTATTTCTTTGCATTGATCGCTGAGGAAGGCTTTCTTCTCTCTCCTTGCTATTCTTTGGAACTCTGCATTCAGATGCTTATATCTTTCCTTTTCTCCTTTGCTTTTTGCTTCTCTTCTTTTCACAGCTATTTGTAAGGCCTCCTCAGACAGCCGTTTTGCTTTTTTGCATTTCTTTTCCATGGGGATGGTCTTGGTCCCTGTCTCCTGTACAATGTCACAAACCTCCATTCAGAGTTCATCAGGCACTCTATCAGATCTAGACCCTTAAATCTATTTCTTACTTCCACTGTATAATCATAAGGGATTTGATTTAGGTCATATCTGAATGGTCTAGTGGTTTTCCCTACTTTCTTCAATTTAAGTCTGAATTTGGCAATAAGGAGCTCATGATCTGAGCCACAGTCAGCTCCTGGTCTTGTTTTTGCTAACTGTATAGAACTTCTCCATCTTTGACTGCAAAGAATATAATCAATCTGATTTCGGTGTTGACCATCTGGTGATGTCCACATGTGGAGTCTTCTCTTGTGTTGTTGGAAGAGGGTGTTTGCTATGACCAGTGCGTTCTCTTGGCAAAACTCTTTTAGCCTTTGCCATGCTTCATTTCATGCTCCAAGGCCAAATTTGCTGGTTACTCCAGGTGTTTCTTGACTTCCTACTTTTGCATTCCAGTCCTTTATAACGAAAAGGACATCTTTTTTGGGTGTTAGTTCTAAAAGGTCTTGTAGGTCTTCATAGAACCGATTAACTTCGGCTTCTTCAGCATTACTGGTTGGGGCATAGACTTGGATTACTGTAATATTGAATGGCTTGCCTTGGAAGCGAACAGAAATCATTCTGTCATTTTTAAGATTGCACCCAAGTACTGCATTTCGGACTTTTTTTGTTGACCATGATGGCTACTCCATTTCTTCTAAGGGATTCCTGCCCACAGTAGTAGATACAATGGTCATCTGAGTTAAATTCACCCATTCCAGTCCATTTTAGTTCACTGATTCCTAGAATGTCGATGTTCACTCTTGCCATCTCCTGTTTGACCACTTCCAATTTGCCTTGATTCATGGACCTAACATTCCAGGTTCCTATGCAATATTGCTCTTTACAGCACCGGACCTTGCTTCTATCACTGGTCACATCCACAAATGGGTATTTGTTTCGCTTTGGCTCCATCTCATCATTCTTTCTGGAGTTATTTCTCCACTGATCTCCAGTAGCATACTGGGCAACTACCAACCTAGGGAATTCCTCATTCAGTATCCTATTATTTTGCCTTTTGATACTGTTCATGGGGTTCTCAAGGCAAGTATATTGAAGTGGTTTGCCATTCCCTTCTCCAGTGGACCTCATTCTGTCAGACTTCTCCACCATGACCCATCCATCTTGGGTGGCCCCACACAGCATGGCTTAGTTTCACTGAGTAACTCAATGAAACTAACTCAATAACCATACATAAGTACTACTAATAATTGTTCAGGAAACTTACAAGGAATGCCCTGATATCCTTACTAATGTATCAAATCACTGGAGCCCTATTAGAACCAGTCCTGAGTGTACAGTGGGAGAAAAATCAAACCCCTGCCTTGTAAGAGCTTGTATTTTAATGTAGAATATAGTAGAGCAAAAAGAGTGACCAGCAGCAAAACCAAAGACTTATTCATACATGTCTAATATTATGTCAGGTAATGATGAATGCTATAAAGGAGAAAAGAAAAAAGAAAGAACAATATAAAGCACATACTTATCCTAGAACAGGAAAAGGACACTGGGAGATGCTGTAGTCAAGAAAGACTTAGTGAAAAGGAATATAAATGGATATAAATTTTAAAAATGAGGAAAAAGCATTAATTCTATTGTTTGTTAGAAGGAGAAATGAAATTACATTTGTCCAATGGGCCTTAGGAAGCATCACTACGAACAAAGCTATTGGAGGTGAAAGAATTCCAGCTGAGCTGTTTCAAATCCTGAAAAATGATGCTGTGAAAGTGCTGCACTCAATATGCCAGCAAATTTGGAAAACTCAGCAGTGGCCATGGGACTGGAAAAGGTCAGTTTTCATTCCAATCCCAAAGAAAGGCAATGCCAAAGAATGCTCAAACTACTGTGCAATTGCACTCATCTCACACGCTAGAAAAATAATGCTTAAAATTCCCCAAGCCAGGCTTCAGCAATATGTGAACCATGAACTTCCAAATGTTCAAGCGGGTTTTAGAAAAGGCAGAGGAACCAGAGATCAAATTGCCAACATCCGCTGGATCATCAAAAAAGCAAGAGAGTTCCAGAAAAACATCTTTTTCTGCTTTATTGACTATGCCAAAGCCTTTGACTGTGTGGATCACAATAAACTGTGGAAAATTCTGATAGAGATGGGAATACCAGACCACCTGACCTGCCTCTTGAGAAACCTATATGCAGGTCAGGAAGCAACAGTCAGAACTGGACATGGAACAACAGACTGGTTCCAAATAGGAAAAGGAGTACGTCAAGGTTGTATATTGTCACCCTGCTTATTTAACTTATATGCAGAGTACATCATGAGGAACGCTGGACTGGAGGAAGCACAAGCTGGAATCAAGATTGCAGGGAGAAATATCAATAACCTCAGATATGCAGATGACACCACCTTTATGGCAGAAAGTGAAGAAGAACTAAAGAACCTCTTGGTGAAAGTGAAAGAGGAGAGTGAAAAAGTTGGTTAAAGTGCAGCATTATGAAAACAAAGATCATGGCATCTGGTCCCATCACTTCATGGCAAATAGATGGGGAAACAGTGGAAACAGTGGCTGACTTTATTTTGGGGGGCTCCAAAATCACTGCAGATGGTGATTGCAGCCATGAAATTAAAAGACACTTACTCCTTTGAAGGAAAGTTATGACTAGCCTAGACAGCATATTGAAAAGCAGAGATATTACTTTGTCAACAAAGGTCTGCCTAGTCAAGGCTGTGGGTTTTCCAGTGGTCATGTATGGATGTGAGAGTTCGACTATAAGGAAAGCTGAACACAGAAGAACTGATGCTCTTGAAATGTGGTGTTGGAGAAGACTCTTGAGAGTCCATTGGACTGCAAGGAGATCCAACCAGTCCATCCTAAAGGAAATCAGTCCTGAATATTCATTGGAAGGAGTGATGCTGAAGCTGAAATTGCAATACTTTGGCCACATAATGCGAAGAGCTGACTCATTTGAAAAGACCTTGATGCTGGTAAAGTTTGAGGGCAGGAGGAGAAGGGGACGACAGAGAATGAGATGGTTGGATGTCATCACTGACTCAATGGACATGGGTTTGGGTGGACTCTGAGAGTTGATGATGGACAAGGAGGCCTGGTGTGCTGCGGTTCATGGGGTCGCAAAGAGTTGGACACGACTGAGCGACTGAACTGAACTGAAACTTTGAAAATTCAGTTTACCATGAGCCAGTACATATTACTGTCCTTCAGACTTTATGCTACAGCAAGTTGATTTTGTCCACCTCCAATTCTTTCCTGTGACATATTGTGTTGTAAACTAAGGTATAACAACTACCAGTGCATTTTCTTTAAAATTTCATGTATCTCTTTAATTGGCCAGCAATAAGGTGGTTAAAAGGATTACTAATTGAGGTGAGATATTAAACCCATCACTATCATCTCATTCTTCCCCTTTCGGTAATCATTCATGTATTTTTTAATGGTAATTAGCCAACTTTTATTATTTAGCACTTTGTAATTACAAAATAACTTGCAGTCATCATTTAGTTATTCTTAACAGAATTCCAGTTAAGTTATTGGGAATCTGTGTCTTGCATGCTCTCTGGAAAAATATTTAATGTCTTCCATACAATTTTGCAGTTTTCAATATCTTTCATTGAATCTCACTTCACTTGCTTTATACCTCACATCTAACTTGAATACGCAGGTCTTCTTGGTGCAAAAATACCAGTGTTGAGGCTCAAGGCAGGCTACCCCGAAATACACCAAACTGGAATATTGATGATTTTTGAATTAAAGTTACTTTAGAAACAGCTGGTGTAGGAAGGCCATTCTGACCCTCCTCTCTATCTCCCTGAAAATAGGAAATAAATCTCCCATTTGAAATGTACCTTCTTGTACCAGAAGGCAGACATACTTACCACCAGAGACAGGAAATTCAGGGCTTAGAGAGCTGCATAAACAAATCTTGTTACTTCTTTACTAATTTACTACCCCAAGCCCAAACTCTGTTAAGAGTCTTCACTAATCAAGCACCCAAGATTAAGTTTCTTCCTCCTGTTAATTCCTCACCAATTCATTATTTCTTTGTCTAGAAAATATAAAAGCTGCTCTTTTTCATCACTTCTTAGGTTCTATTTCTATAAAACCTCTCTGCACACAAATTATTTTTTTTTCTCTTTCTGTAAATCTATTTTCTATTTAATTATTAGACCAGCCAAAAGAATTCCAGGGGAGTAAATTTCCTTTGGGCTACAGTCCTTGGGGTCACAAAGAGTCAGACATGATATAGAGACTGAATACACATGCAGCTTAACCTCTAATTAGAAAAACAGAACTTTGAAAAATGTTTAAATAATTAATTTTGATGGCATTCAGCATTTTGATACTAATATGATTATACATGCTGATTATATGGCACAAAGTTTTGGGAAAATAGCAGTTTCCTATTTCTTAATTTTTTGTTTTCACTTCGAGCTATGCCATCTCAAACCACATAATTTATAATGATTTAATTGAAATCAAGAAACAGCTATAAAGCAAAATCAATTGGTGTACTTTGAGTTCACAGGAAATATTTCTAACTAAAAATTGGACAAAGAAAAAGTTAAATATAAATGGAATAATTAGAGACTAATTTTGTGTTACCTTGGAAGCATGTTTGATTAAGTTCTTGTGATTTTGGAATCAGCTTATTTGAATCCCACTTTTCCAAGTGCCAGTTGACTTTGTGCCTTTTATAAGCCTCAGGGTCAAGATCTGTACAGTGGGATTAAACAGAGTAGTTAATGCAAAGGATTGCCACGAGGATGTTCATGACTGCTCAATAAATTTCCCTTTTATGCTTGCAGAAGAGAAATTATCCAGGAATAAGGAAGACCTCTATCTAATAGAGGATGACATATACAGACTATATTTTAGGAGTGTATACCATGATGAGGTTGTTACTTAGAGCAATAAGCAGATAATACTTAGATGCTATGAAATTCAAAGCCCAAGAAAGTCAGTGCTCTGTCCTGAAACAAGTCAGAGAATTTTCAATTCAGTAACACACACTCGGTGTGACACTTAATATAGACGAAAAGGATTTTAAAAGCAGAATCCACCAGTTCATTGGATCAGTTAAGTCTTTATTGTATCCACAGACCCTTAAAGCTCTCTTTGTAATCAGCCAGTTCTATCATTTAACAGCCTTGTTCTGTGTTTTGGCAACCGACCCCAAGTGAATGGGCCTATCTGGGGATGAGAAGAAAGGAAGCCACCCAAAGGCCCTTTTTTGCCTTTGCAAACTGATGGTTTCCAAGCAGTTTTCTGGTGTTTGGAAACACTGCGTTGTAACTGGGGGAAGAGGCAGCTGTGCTTTGGCCCGCATGAGGTAATTTGCAGACACATTTTAATTGCCTTTTAGGGAGCATGAAGGAGTTCCAAATAGTCTAATGAGTTCCAGCAAACACCTGTGAAATGCTTTTAGACGGCCATGTAATACTGAAATTAAGAATGTAATGCAGCAATTTGGAGGCATGGTTTTTTTCTTCCTCTTTTTTTTTCCCCCTCTCCACTTGAAAGGATAGCTGGAGATGTTTTAAAGACCCTTTGCCGATAGATAGTAGGTTTTCCACTGGCCAAATGACTTTCTGGATTAATCTAATAAATTCAATAATGCTTGATAGAATCTTCACGTCAACTTTATATTTAAAACAAATAATCTTGATCAAACAGTAAAATGAGAAGGATGTAGATAGTTATAAATCTAACACTACATATATATTAGTCAATAAGCAATATTAATTATTTAGATCCACAATACACAGGGAAAATCACGACAATGTGGTGATAGATGGAGACTGAGAAAAATACTTTATGATTTCTTTCCCTTGCAAACTCCCTCCTGTCCTTCTTTCTTTCCTACATTTTTTAATGGTTCATCATTGATTTACATGGAGATAGTTTTGAGAGATGAATGACATTTTAATCTTCTTTGTAGGCATTTGGGAACTGCAACAGAAGAAAGATTAGAATAATTTGGAGATGAAAAAGACAAAATTCAGAAATTTTATCCTCATTCTAACTTTAGACTCACATCATTATTTTGTGAGTGTATTTTTGTGTGTACCATTATGTAAATGCATGACTCTTCCTTCCCCTGAGAAGTAACAACTATCCTTGAAATGTGTGTTTGCATTCCAAAAGATTACTTTATGTTTTTAATATATGATATATGCTATTTCATATGCATACATATATATACACGAACGCCAACAAAATAAAAAGGTCTAAAATCAAATCATACTGCATTGTTCCTCTGTGGGGCTATATTTTTCTTAACATAGTTGTAGGATGCCTTAATAGATGTAGCCATAATTGATTTCTTTTTATAATTGTATAATGTACCATTGTAAGAACATGTTTGTGTAAGTCACTCAGTTATGTCTGACTCTTTGTGACCCCATGGACTGTAGCCTGCCAGACTTCTCTGTCCATGGAATTCTCCACACAAGAAACTGGAGTGGGTTGCCATTCCCTTCTCCAGGGGATCTTACCAACCCAGGGATTCAACTTGAGTTGTTGAATCTCCTGCACTGCAGGTAGATTACCCTCTGAACCACCAGAGAAGCCCAATGTAAGAATATTCACACTTTATTCTTCTGTTATAGACATTTAGGTTGTTTTCACTTTTTCACTATCACAAGAATGCTCCCCTTATCTATGGTTGTAAAAGTATTTCTTTAGACTCCCTGGGAATAGAATTGATAGATGACAAAGTATACACATTTTCAGCTTGACTAGATTTTGCCACCTTTCTCTCAAATGCATTTATAATTTACTTTCCTACCAGTGGCACATAAGAATTCCTATGGATCTATATGCCTACCAGTTTATGAAATTATTTTTAAAATGATTTAAAATCAATTTTAAGTTTGTCCATTTGATTGATAGGAAATTCCAATTTGGTTTATCTTATATTTCCTGATGATTGAGGAGATTCTGTATCTTTCATACACATATTCGGGCTTCTTTGAATTGCCTTGTTCCATTGTGTTCTTTCTTTATAATTTTTTTAAGGGAGGTTTTATGAGTCATTATTTGCGGCACAAAAACTTTCTTGATTATGTAGGTAAAAATTCAGTCTCTCTGTCTATAGTTAATCTCTTGTCGTTTGGCTTATGGGAGGAGGAAATGGCAACCCACTTCAGTACTCTTGCCTAGAGAATCCCGTGGACAGAGGAGCCTGGTGGGCTGCTGTCCATGGGGTCGCAAAGAGTCGGATATGACTGAAGCGACTTAGCAGCAGCAGCATTTGGCTTATGACAGCTTTTGACAATTCCAAGATTTAAAATTTAATTTTTTATAGTTTGCCTTTTTATATCTTATTTTAGAAAGTCTTTCCTACTTTGAGGAAATAATAAAGATACTGTCAGAGTTTATTCTATATATAATATTGTTTTTCATATTTTTAAATTTAATACATGTGACATTTGGGCTATATTTTGTGAGGTAGGAATCCATGTGGCTAACCCATACTTTTAGCCTCTATCCTGTTTATCTACAGTGACTTTATTATATTTTTTTTTCCACATATGCATGCTTCTAGAGTGGCACTGCCTAATCTGAAAGCCAGTAGTTAAACTATTTACTTTTAAATTTAATTAAAATTAAACAAAATTTTTAAATTCAGTTTCCCTGTAACACAAGCTACATTTCAAGTAGTTGCTAGCCGTATATCACTACTTTACTGGGCATTACAAATGTTGTAGAATGTATTCGTTATCACAGAAAGGTCTGTGGACAGT
This sequence comes from Moschus berezovskii, assembly GCF_049115385.1. Taxonomy (NCBI): domain Eukaryota; kingdom Metazoa; phylum Chordata; class Mammalia; order Artiodactyla; family Moschidae; genus Moschus; species Moschus berezovskii. The sequence continues at coordinate 32,580,362 of NC_142467.1, read as the reverse complement.
GCTATTAAGGAATTAATTTCTTTTAGCCTTGTTTCACCTCTATCTGTTCCAGTCCCTGCCACTGGTATAGCGCAACAGTGTTTCAATATCTTAATATTTCACATTCTCTTTTATTCTTACGTTTCAAAGATGTCTTCTCTATTCTTAGTTTATTGTTCCTCTGTACAATTTCAATATCATCTTAAGGGAAATTGAATTTTCATGTATTTATACAGAAATCTGAGCATAATTTATACATTTATATCACTGAATTTCTAAACCTTAGTATATTTTTCTGTTAATCTAGAATTTATTCTTTAATTCAAATAGTTTTCTCTACATGTATCATGTACATTTTGAATAGCTTTAATCATAAGTGCATCAAAATTTTTACTATTGTGAATTGTGTTTTTCTTTTACATTACCTGTTTATTGTTACTGTATAGCAATACAAATAATTTTTATGTATTGATCTTATATCCAGCCAAGATAAACTAAGTATCTGTAAGTCCGTTTTTGTATCTTCCATTTCAATTTGTATAACATTTTTGGGGGGAGTCTTTAGCGTACCAGGTAGACTAGAGTTCTTTTAGGAAATGAGGTATTAAAATTGGATATAATTTCTTTAATAGATGACTTTTCATAAGATTCAGAACTTTTTTATTGTTAGTTCTCCTGAGTTTTTATTTCATTATCAGTTGCTGTTAAATTTTATCAAACTGCTTTTTTAATATCTATTATATTTTCATCATATTAATTGATACATTAAATCAAATAATAATAAGTATTCTGATGTTTAGTTTTTGCGTGCCTGAAAAATATCCAACTGATCATGAATTAGCAGTAGTAGTAGTATCATTGTTGTTGTTTCATTGCTGGACTTGGATTTCTAACATTTTGTTTAGAGTGCTTTTTTCCATATTTGAAAATAAGATTGACCTGTATTTGTCCTTTATCAAATCATCCTTTTAGTCTTGCCTTTGAAAGTTGTACTAACTTGGATGCATTTGCTTGATATATGTATGACGAAGCTTGGAACTATCTGTTTCATTCCCTGAAGAGCTTGTCTTTCAATTATTAGCCATTCCTTGAGTATTTGTTAGAAATTATTATGTAGAGCTTTCTGTGTTTTATTTTCCTGAGTATGTTTTTGATTTACACTAAATCTCTTCACTGGTTAAAAGTCTTCTGATTTTTTTCTATTTCTTCTTAGTCACATTTGGTAAGTTAAGGAATTATAGGAAAAAATTTTATCTGTTTCCCAAAGTAGTATTCTCTTATTTCTTAAAAGTTCTGCTTTACTGTCTTTTATCCCTAATAGTATTTAGTTTGCCTTTAAAAAATTATTTAGCAAACCTTCTAAGAACTGTGTTTATTTCTTTAGCCTTTAGTAAGAACCAACTTTTGGTTTGGTTGACCATTGTCTGTCTATATTTTCATCATATTTTATTATTTTCTATACAATTGCCTTCCATGAATTGAAATTTTCATCACTAAAGAGTCAGTTCAGTTCAGTTCAGTCACTCAGTCATGTCTGACTCTGCGAACCCATGGACTGCAGTAGGCCAGGCCTTCCTGTCCATCGCCAACTCCAGGAGTTTACTCAGACTCATGTCCATTGAGTCTGTGAAGCCACCCAGTCATCTCATCTTCTGTCATCCCCTTCCTCTCCTGCCTTCAATCTTTCCCAAAATCAGGGTCTTTTCAAATGAGTCAGTTCTTCACATCAGGTGGCCAAAGTACTGGAGTTTCAGCTTCAGCATCGCTCCTTCCAATGAATATTCAGGACTGATTTCCTTTAGGATGGACTGGTTGGATCTCCTTGCAGTCCAAGGGACTCTCAAGAATCTTCTCCAACACCACAGTTCAAAAGCATTAATTCTTCTGCCGTCTGCTTTCTTTATAGTCGAACTCTCACATCCATACATGACTATTGGAAAAACAATAGTTTTGACTAGATGGGCCTTTGTTGGCAAAGTAATGTCTCTGCTTATTAATATGCTGTCTAGGTTGGTCATAACTTTCCTTCCAAGGAGCAAGCATCTTTTAATTTCATGGCCGCAGTCACCATCTGCAGTGATTTTTCAACCCCATAAAATAAAATGTCACTGTTTCCATTGTTTCCCCATCTATTTGCCAGAAAGTGATGGGACCAGATGCCATGATCTTAGTTTTCTGAATGTTGAGCTTCAAGCCAACTTTTTCACTCTCCTCTTTCACTTTCATCAAGAGGCTTTTTAGTTCCTCTTCACTTTCTGCCATAAGGGTGGTATCATCTGCATATCTGAGGTTACTGATATTTCTCCCAGCAATCCTATTCCAGCTTGTGCTTCTTCCAGCCCAGCGTTTCTCATGATGTACTCTGCATATAAGTTTATAAGCAGGGTAACAATATATAGCCTCAACGTACTCATTTCCCCATTTGGAACCAGTCTGTTGTTCCATGTCCAGTTCTAACTGTTGCTTCCTGACCTGCATACAGGTTTCTCAAGAGGTAGGTCAGTTGGTCTGGTATTCCCATCTCTTGAAGAATTTTCCAGAGTTTGTTGTGGTCCACACAGTCAAAGGCTTTGGCATAGTCAATAAAGCAGAAATAGATGTTTTCCTGGAACTCTCCTGCTTTTTCAATGATAATTCCATTTATCTATAAGAATACATGTACACCCGTGGTGGATTCATGTCAATGTATGGCAAAACCAATACAATATTGTAATTAGCCTCCAATTAAAATAAATAAATTTATATCAAAAACATAAAGATATTTTAATCTTCTGATTTATTGGGCTGATGTTGAAACAGTTACAAAATTTCTTTTAACTAGTATTTGCATAGTAAGATTTTTCTCATTTTTATTCAGTTTTTGCATATCCCTGTTTTCATCTTGTAAATTGGATACTACATAAAAAGTGTGTGTGTTTATTTCCATTCATTTTGACAATCTCTGTATTTTATGTAGATGATTTAAGTTCCATTTATATTTATTGTGTTTGCTTATAAAGGTAAAATTCACTTTTATTATTATACTGCATGCTATCTTTTCTCATTTTTAGTTCTTTTTCTATGTTTTATTTAATTCGTTCTTTCACTTGTTAATTCATTCAAAATGATTCATTAAGTGCTAAGTGAATGCCAAACACTAGCTCAGATGTTCAGAAAATGGCAGTGAAAGCTGCTGCCTTCAGGGAGCTTACAGTGTAGAATGATGATAGACGATAAACATATCAATAATTATAAAATATGGTTTGTCAAAGGTGACAAGCGGTAAGGAGAAAAATAAAGCAAGAACTTATCAATAAATAAAGTGATTATTAGTCATCTAATTCAAGACCTTAAGGGAAGAAAAAGCCAAGACTTCTTTCAGTGAAAATAAATTTCTAGGTTAATACACAGACATAGACTTGGCAAGTAACTATGCTAGAATATGAGAAAAAAAGATATTCTCTTATTCAAATCTCCATTTCCCCTAATCTTACTCATTTTAATAATAACATGATAAGGTCCATCTGTTTAGTCTTCATATTGTCCTGAGTATTTCATATGGGAAGATGATGACTTCCCCCTCTGTCAATTCTTTAAGAATGATTATGAATGTGTCCTAGACATCATTATCTATCTTTTAGTTAGGATTTACAATTTCAGAAATTGCAATATGCCACAAATTAAATTTTGTAAAATATGCCCCAAATATATATAATAGGAAAACTATGAGATTATGGAAGTATGCAGTTAAATTGTTTGAAATGCTGGTTTTCAGTCATTTTGACTTTAAAACATGGACATTTTTACAGTTTGAGCTTATTCAAGTGCTAATAATTTACTTGTAATGTTCAGATTTATTGCTTTCTGTGATTATCCTATATATCATTATTGATAAAAATTTTAGCTTGATTTCCTGTAAAATAATAATGCCTTCTATTATAAAATGTTTTTTCTGTTTTATTTTTATACAATATGACTTTCCTATCAAGTATCAAGCATTTTATTTCTTATTTGTAGGTTAGAAAAAATAGGTACATTAAATATACAGTGAATGTTATCATTTTAACAGATAGAAGTATGTATTTGACATTTCATATTTTGTCATTTGATCTTCTCAGATTGATTTATGACAGACAATAAAGTTGTCAGAGGGCTTTTGTTGTTGGCAATGTTTTAGTTCTCAAATTATGAGAACAAAGAGTTTTGCCATAAAGGGAGAAGAAAAAGTAGTTCTTTGATTGATATGGATGAAATGACAGTTCATCCTGAGAAAAGGCTTAGTGCTATGAAACTAGGGTATTGCTACTTCCTTAGCAATGAAAAATCTTATGAAAAAATCACCTCTATCACATATTTGGGCATACTATGCAGTCATCTTGGCTACCAGGGTTCAAGCTATTTAGAAAATGGAAAATGAGGAAGGGAGTAGGTCAACATAGTTTCCATATAATAAAAACTATTTGCCCTTTGAAAAAGTTTAATATCTTGTTTCTCTGGTCTGAATAATCTAGAACATTGTTTTACATTATCTCAGGTGTCTTGAACACACTGAGAAGCTGTCACTTAATTTCCTTTCTCTGCAATTATTTTGCTTTGGAACAAGGTAAACAGTTTTATCTCTGCCTCATTTACAAATAAATAAAAATTAAATAAGCTCCCATCACATCCTTTTTACCAGATCTTTTATCAGAACCAGAATATTCAAATACAAGTGGTGAAGATCTCTGTCTTAGATGTCTAGGCAAATCAGGACATGTTGACAGTCTGCAGAATGACTGAACTAAGACCAATTTATTAGAAGCTGTCAGATTATATAGCATAGGTTATATAAAAGGTGAAGCATTAAAAATAACATTTGGAATATGAATTTTTTAAAAAGACCCTTTAATACTTCAAGATGAAGAAGAGGAGTACCAGAAGCCATCATAGTGGGGAATCTGAAGGCAATACAATTTTTTTTTTTATTATGAAGATTTAAAAGTGAAAAAGTGAAAGTGTTAGTCTCTCAGTCATATCTACTCTTTGCAACCCCATGGACTGTAGCCCACCAGGCTCCTCTGTCCATGGAATTCTCCAGGCAAGAAGACTGGAGTGGTAGCCATTCCCTTCTCCAAGGGATCTTTCCAACTCAGGGATTAAACCTGGGTGTCCTGCATTGCAGGCAGATTCTCTGCTGTTTGAGCCACTGAGGAAGCCCATTATTAAGGTTAATGATAGGTTAAAATTTCTTATATATCTTATTTTACTAAAATTACCTTCCTACTCTCAGACTAGAGGCACGTTAGAAAATTCCTCAAACCCTATTCTCAAAGGAGTGGAGATTAAGGAGTTAAAGAGGGGAGAGTTCTTTTATTTTTGTATGTGGGGATTATAATAAACTAGGTAATGATAATGAAGAAAAGAAATTTACTTATTTTATTAACTCCAGAGGAAACTGAATCTTGAGAATCCTGAAACAGTCCCATGATATTTGTAAAATGACCAAAATAGAGAGTATGAATTCTTGTATCCTGGCTAGTTCTTATTTATTACATTCTACTCTCATACATTTCTGTTTGGAATTTTCAAAAGTGTGTTTCTCCTCACTTAAATCAAGGCTTCTCCTGTGACTCAACCAAAATAGCATAAAATTTAATTGTCTTGGGTATCATTTACTTCTCCTAATAGTTTTGCTTAGCACTTGAGATAGGACACTCCATCATGACAGTGTCTGAACACTCTGACCATGCTAGTATAAAAATGCTATGGTGTTCTAAAAGCATAGAACATTTGCCTTTACCATAGAAGTTAATAACATTCTCAAACTCAGAATACATAAGATAAAACTGATGATATTTGTTTCTTGACTGTTCACATGACATATATAACTATTTAATGCTACAGTTCAGTGGGGGCTCAGACAGAAGGATTTGTGTCAAGCTTATTCATTCTATGAACATTTATTAAGTGTATCATAACTCCAGACCAGGTAGTTACATTTTATTTTTTCTCTATATGACAATCTTAGTCTATAATTGGTATACTTTGTTTACTGATATTTACTGTGCTTCCTAATATATTTGTGTTTAAATCTAATAATCTATTATTTGTTTTCTGTTTTCAAATTGTATTTTTTTTCTTTCTATACTCCCATCTTTCTTCCTTATAGAATAATCATTTAAATAAATTTATCTTATTTTAAAATCTTCTAGTGATTACTCTAGAAATTACAACATACATTTTTAATTATTAGTATCTACCTTAAAGTTCAGTTCAGTTCATTTCAGTCCAGTCACTCAGTCATGTCTGACTCTTTGCGACCCCATGGACTGGAGGACACAAGGCCTCCCTGTCCATCATCAACTCGTGCAGTTTACTCAAACTCAGGTGCACTGAGTCGGTGATGCCATCCAACCTTCTCATCCTCTGTCGTCCCCTTCTCCTCATGCCTTCCATCTTTCCCAGAATCAGGGTCTTTTCCAATGAGTCAATTGTTTATATCAGGTGGCCAATGTATTGGAGTTTCAGCTTCAGCATCACTCCTTCCAATGAATTTTCAGGACTGATTTCCTTTAGGATGGACTGGTTGGATCTCCTTGCAGTCCAAGGGACTCTCAAGAATCTTCTCCAACACCACAGTTCAAAAGCATCAATTCTTCAGCGCTTAGCGTTTTTTATAGTCCAACTCTCACACCCATACATGACTACTGAAAAAACCATAGCTTTGATTAGATGGACCTTTTTTGGCAAAGTAATGTCTCTGCTTTTTAATATGCTGTCTAGGTTGGTCATAGCTTTTCTTTCAAGGAGAAAGCATCTTTTAATTTCACGGCTACACTCACCATCTGCAGTGATTTTGGAGCCCCATAAAATAAAGTCTGTCACTGTTTCCACTGTTTCTCCATCAATTTGCCATGAAGTGATGGGACCAGATGCCATGATCTTAGTTTTCTGAATATTGAATTTTAAACCAACTTTTTCACTCTCCTCTTTCACTTTCATCAAGAGGCTCCTTAGTTCTTCTTTGCTTTCCGGCGTAATGGTGGCATCATCTGCATATCTGAGGTTATTGACATTTCTCCCAGCAATCTTGATTCCAGCTTCTGCTTCATTCAGCCCAGCGTTTCTCATGATGTACTCTGCATACCAGTTAAATAAGCAGGGTGACAAAATACAACTTTGACGTACTTGTTTCTCGATTTGGAACCAGTCTGTTGATCCATGTACAGTTCTAACTGTTGCTTCCTGAACTACATACAGATTTCTCAAAAGGCAGGTCAGGTGGTCTGCTATGCCCATCTCTTGAAGAATATTCCACGGTTTACTGTGATCCACACAGTCAAAGGCTTTGGCATAGTCAATAAAGCAGAAGTACATGTTTTTCTGAAACTCTCTTGCTTTTTCCATGATCCAGCAGATGTTGACAATTTGATCTCTGGCTACTCTGCCTTTTCTAAAACCAGCTTGAACATTTGGAAGTTCACAGTTTGTATACTGTTGAAGCCTGGCTTGGAGAATTTTGAACATCACTTTACTAGCATGTGAGATGAGTGCAATTGTGCAGTAGTTTGAGCATTCTCTGGCATTGCCTTTCTTTGGGATTGGAATGAATACTGACCTTTTCCAGTCCTGTGGCCACTGCTGAGTTTTCCAAATTTGCTGACATACTGAGTGTAACCTTTCACAGCATCATCTTTCAGGATCTGAAATAGTTAAACCTGGATTACATCACCTCCACTAGCTTTGTTCGTATTGATGCTTCGTAAGGCCCACTTGACTTCGCATTCCAGGTTATCTGGCTCTTGATGTGTGATCACGCCATCATGATTAGGTGGGTCATGAAGATCTTTTTTGTATAGTTCTGTGTATTCTTGCCACCTCTTCCTAATGTCTTCTGCTTCTGTTAGGTCCATACCATTTCTGTCCTTTGTTGTGCCCATCTTTGCATGGAATGTTCCCTCAGTATGTCTAATTTTTCTGAAGAGATCTCTAGTCTTTCCCATTCTCTTGTTTTCCTCTATTTCTTTGCATGGATCACTGAGGAAGGCTTTCTTATCTCTCCTTGCTATTCTTTGGAACTCTGCATTCAAATGGTTATAGCTTTCCATTTCTCCATTGCCTTTCACTTCTCTTCTTCTCACAGCTATTTGTAAGACCTCCTTAGACAATCATTTTGCCTTTCTGCATTTCTATTTCTTTGAGATGTTATCAATCCCTGCCTCCTGTCACAAACCTCCATTCATAGTTCGGCAGGCACTCTGTCTATTAAATCTAATCCCTTGAATCTATTTGTCACTTACACTGTATAATTGTAAGGGATTTGATTTAGGTCATACCTGAATGGTCTATTGGTTTTCCCTACTTTCTTCAATTTAAGTCTGAATTTGGCAATAAGGAGTTCATGATCTGAGCCACAGTTAGCTCCTGGTCTTGATTTTGCTGTCTGTATAGAGCTTCTCCATCTTTGGCTGCAAAGTATATAGTCAGTCTGATTTTGGTATTGACCAGCTGGTTATGACCATGTGTAGAATCTTCTCTTGTGTTGTTGGAAGAGGATGTTTGCTATGACAAGTGTGTTCTCTTGGCAAAACTCTATTAGCCTTTGAGCTGCTTCATTCTGTACTCCAAGGCCAAATTTGGGCTTCCCTGGTGACTCAGAGGGTAAAGCGTCTGCCTGCAATGTGGGAAACCCGGAATACATCCCCAGGTCTGGAAGAGCCCGTGGAGAAGGAAACGGCAACCCACTGCAGTACTCTTGCCTGGAAAATTTGATAGACAGAGGAGCCTGGTAAGCTACAGTCTGTGGATGTGCAATGAGTCAAACACAACTGAGCAAATATACTTCTTATGAAGCAGGCAACTTGCCACTTCCTGCTGAGAGGTCCTGATGGCACCTTAAAGTAATACTTTTATAACTCTGTGTACTTTTAGAATTGTATAATACTTTAACTCCATTTGTATCTCCACTTCTTTTGTGCTGTTTTTGTCATGTGTTTTGATAATAAATGTGTTTTAAACACACAAGAATTACTTATTATTGTTTTAAGAAATCTGTATTTATTAATACACGTGCTCAGTCGCTCAGTAGTGTTCAAGTTATTGAGACCCTTTGGACTGTAGCCTGCCAGGCTCCTCTATCCATCAGGTTGTTCAGACAAGAATACTGGAGTAGGTTGCCATTTTCTCCTTCAGGGCATCTTCCCAACCCAAGGATCAAAGCCATGTCTCCTGTGTTTTCTACATTGCAAGCAGATTCTTTACCAGCTGAGTCATCAGGAATACATTTAACACATATAACACTTTTTACTATTCTTTATTTCTTCCTAAATTACCGACTCCAACTAGGTTGAAGTTCCTTTAGTATTTTTTAAAATATGGTTCTGCTGCTGACAAATTTTGATTTTTGTGTGTGAGAAAAAGTTTGTATTTTGTAATTATCAACTTTGTTAGAATATTTACTGGCATAATTTATAACTTTAATTTTTTTGAATTTTTTAAGTAGTTGTTTCATTGTTACCTAACTTTCATAATTTCTTTTAAAAAGTTACCAATAAGGCTTATTCCTTCTTTGAAAGCATTGGATTTTTTTCCCCCATGGTTGCTTTAAATATTTTTTCTTTGTGTTAGATTCAGAACGTTCTAAAAAGTTCCACTTGGAGCTTTCTGAACTCTTTCAAACTATTACTTTATATATGTCAATGCGTATGGTTTAGCCAGTGTCTATGTTAGCCTAGGTCTTCAATTCAGTTCAGCTCAGTCGCTCAGTCGTGTCCAACTCTCCGCGACCCCATGAATCACAGCACACCAGGCCTCCCTGTCCATCACCAACTCCCAGTGTTCACTCAAACTCATGTCCATCGAGTCGGTGATGCCATACAGCCATCTCATTCTCTGTCGTCCCCTTCTCCTCTTGCCCCCAATCCCTCCCAGCATCAGAGTCTTTTCCAGTGAGTCAACTCGTCCCGTGAGGTGGCCAAAGTATTGCAGTTTCAGCTTTAGCATCAGTCCTTCCAATGAACACCCAGGATTGATCTCCTTTAGAATGGACTGGTTGGATCTCCTTGTAGTCCAAGGGACTCTCAAGAGTCTTCTCCAACACCACAGTTCAAAAGCATCAATTTTTTGGTGATCAGCTTTCTTCACAGTCCAACTCTCACATCCGTACATGACCACGGGAAAAACCATAGCCTTCACTAGACGGACTTTTGTTGGCAAAGTAATGTCTCTGCTTTTTAATATGATATCTAGGTTGGTCATAACTTTCCTTCCAAGGAGTAAGCGTCTTTTAATTTCATGGCTGCAATCAGCATCCGCAGCGATTTTGGAGCTCAAAAACATAAAGTCTGACACTGTTTCCACTGTTTCCCCATCTATTTCCCATGAAGTGATGGGACCAGATGCCATGATCTTTGTTTTCTGAATGTTGAGCTTCAAGCCAACCTTTTCACTCTCCTCTTTCACTTTCATCAAGAGGCTTTTGAGTTCCTCTTCACTTTCTGCCATAAGGGTGGTGTCATCTGCATATCTGAGGTTATTGATATTTCTCCCAGCAATCTTGATTCCAGCTTGTGCTTCATCCAGCCCAGCGTTCTTCATGATGTACTCTGCATAGAAGTTAAATAAGCAGGGTGACAATATACAACCTTGACCGACTCCTTTTCCTATTTGGAACCAGTCTGTTATTCCATGTCCAGTTCTAACTGTTGCTTCCTGACCTGCATACAGGTTTCTCAAGAGGCAGGTCAGGTGGTCTGTTATTCCCATCTCTTTCAGAATTTTCCAGAGTTTATTGTGATCCACACAGTAAAATGCTTTGGCATAGTCCATGAAGCAGAAATAGATGTTTTTCCGGAACTCTCTTGCTTTCTCCATGATCCAGCGGATGGAAAAACTCTAATGCTGGGAGGGATTGGGGGCGGGAGGAGAAGGGGATGACAGAGAATGAGATGGCTAGATGGCATCACTGACTCGATAGACATGAGTTTGAGTGAACTTCAGGAGTTGGTGATGGACAGGGAGGCCTGGAGTGCTGTGACTCATGGGGTCACAAAGAGTCGGACACAACTGAGCAACCGAACTGAACTAAACTGAAGGGAACATTTCATGCAAAGATGGGCTCGATAAAGGACAAAGCACTGTGTCTGCTTTTTAATATACTATCTAGGTTGGTCATAACTTTCCTTCCAAGGAGTAAACGTCTTTTAATTTCATGGCTGCAATCAGCATCCGCAGTGATTTTGGACCTAGCAGAAGCAGAAGATATTAAGAAGAGGTGGCAAGAATACACAGAAGAACTGTACAATAAAGATCTTCACGACCAGGAGAATCACAATGGTGTGATCACTCACCTAGAGACAGACATCATGGAATGTCAAGTCCAGTGGGCCTTAGAAAGCATCACTACAAACAAAGCTAGTGGAGGTGATGGAATTCCAGTTGAGCTATTTCAAATCCTGAAAGATGATGCTGTGAAAGTTCTGCACTCAATATGCCAGCAAATTTGGAAAACTCAGCAGTGGCCACAGGACTAGAAAAGGTCAGTCTTCATTCCAATCCCAAAGCAAGGCAATGCCAAAGAATGCTCGAACTACCGCACAATTGCACTCATCTCACACGCTAGTAAAGACATGCTCAAAATTCTCCAAGCCAGGCTTCAGCAATATGTGAACCGTGAACTTCCAGATGTTAAAGCAGGTTTTAAAAAAGGCAGAGGCACCAGAGATCAAATTGCCAACATCCGCTGGATCATGGAGAAAGCAAGAGAGTCTAGGTCTTGCAAGAAGCAAATACCAAGATGAAATTTTGTGCAGGATATCTAGTAGAGGAAACATCTATGAGAGAAAATAGTAAGGATCCAGAAGAAAGTAGAAGATCTATTGGACCTGTCTTATCCTGAGTAAAGGAGAAAGAGGAGGAAGTTTGAGTGAAATTATCTTAGATTATAGTGAAGTCCTAAGCAAAGTTTACCAAGGTCATTGCACACTCTGATCCACAGTCACGCAGAAGAGACTGCTCTCTTTCAAAAGCATGCTCATCTTAGTATTCGTGAAGGACATAGTCATTGTTTGGGGGTAAGTAGCTGATTGGACTTGTGGCCTTGATACCAATATAGTGGTATTTTCAGAGAAATAGTACACCTATTTTCTTAACTGCTAATATCTGAGAAGTATTTTTCTCAAGTTCACTGTGGTATCTCTTCAAATACTATTTATTCTTTATTCTTTCTGGTGTAGGTAGCCTCTAAGATGACTTCCAGTGATAACTCCCTTTGGTAATTCATAATGTTATATGTTCCCCTCCCTTTAAGCATGGGAAGGACAAAGAGTCTTGCTTTTAATGAAGTGCATGTTTTCAAAATAATGATAGGTCACTTTGCAGGTTGAAGTACAGACAGACTGTGGTTTTAGTCTTCCTCTTTGTTTCTTTTTGTTGTTCAGTCACTCAGTCATGTCCAGCTCTTTGTGGCCCCATGGCCTGCAGCACGCGAGTCTCCCCTGTCCTTCACCATCTCCTGGAGTTTGCTCAGACTCATGTTCATTGAGCCAATGACGCCATCCAACTATCTCATCCTCTGTCGCCACCCACGCAACCAATCCGCCTACCCTCAATCTTTCCCAGCATCACGGTCTTTTCTTACTCCCTCTTTAAGAAGTCAACGGCCATGGTATAAACTATGAATTTCCCAATAAAGAAACCCAAATGGCAAGGAACTCAGTGATTTCCAGCCAGTAACTGTAAAAGAACTTAATCTTTTAGTGTAAAAGCCCAGGACGAATTGGAATCCTATCAACAAACACCCTTGGAAGCAGACTCTGAGTTAAACTTTCAGATCAGAATGCAGCTCTGGCTGTTAGGAAAACTGAAATCTAACTAGGGGTGTTGAGTTAAGGGCATTCAGCTAATCCTTGCACAGATTCTTGATCCATTGATATTTTGAGATAATTAATACTTGTTACTAAGCCACTAAGTATTTTATTAATTTATTACATGTTAATAGGGAACTAGTATATCCTCTTTCTTCTGCTTTTGGAGCTTAACTTAGGCATAGGATAGGTCTTTTAAGCAGGTCTTTTATGTGTTTCCTGCTTTCTACCTAAAAATTTCTTTTATGTGCTTCAATATAAATATTTTCTACTGATATACATTTCAGTTTACTAATTCTCTTTTCTGCTATATCTAATCTCCAGTTCAGTTCAGTTCAGTCGTTCAGTTGTGTCCGACTCTTTGGGACCGGATGAATCACAGCATGCCAGGCCTCCCTGTCCATCACCAACTCCCGGAGTTCACTCAGACTCATGTCCATCGAGTCGGTGATGCCACCCAGCCATCTCATTCTCTGTCGTCCCCTTCTCCTCCCACCCCCAATCCCTCCCAGCATCAGAGTCTTTTCCAGTGAGTCAACTTGTCACATGAGGTGGCCAAAGTATTGGAGTTTCAGCTTTAGCATCAGTCCTTCCAATGAACACCCAGGATCGATCTCCTTTAGAATGGATTGGTTGGATCTCCTGGCAGTCCAAGGGACTCTCAAGAGTAATCTCCAACACCACAGTGCAACAGCATATATTCTTTGGCGCTCAGCTTTCTTCACAGTCCAACTCTCACATCCATACATGACCACTGGAAAAACCATAGCCTTGACTAGACAGACCTTGGTTGGGAAAGTAACATCTCTGCTTTTTAATATGCTATCTAGGTTGGTCATAACTTTTCTTCCAAGGAGTAAGCATCTTTTATTTTCATGGCTGCAATCAGCATCCACAGTGATTTTGGAGCCCAAAAAAATAAAGTCAGCCACTGTTTCCACTGTTTCCCCATCTCTTTGCCATGAAGCGATGGGACCAGATGCCATGATCTTTGTTTTCTGAATGTTGAGCTTCAAGCCAACCTTTTCACTCTCCTCTTTCACTTTCATCAAGAGGCTTTTTAGTGCTACTTCATTTTCTGCCATAAGGGTGGTGTCATCTGCATATCTGAGGTTATTGATATTTCTCCCGGCAATCTTGATTCTAGCTTGTGTTTCTTCCAGCCCAGCGTTCCTCATGATGTACTCTGCATATAAGTTAAATAAGCCGGGTGACAATATACAACCTTGACGTACTCTTTTTCCTATTTGGAACCAGTCTGTTGTTCCATGTCCAGTTCTAACTGGTGCTTCCTGACCTGCATACAAGTTTCTCAAGAGGCAGTCAGGTGGTCTGGTATTCCCATCTCTTTCAGAATGTTCCACAGTTTATTGTGATCCACACAGTAAAATGCTTTGGCATAGTCAATGAAGCAGAAATAGATGTTTTTCTGGAACTCTTTTGCTTTTCCCATGATCCAGTGGATGTTGGCAATTTGATCTCTGGTGCCTCTGCCTTTTCTAAAATCTTCTTGAACATCTGGAAGTTCACGGTTCACATATTGCTGAATCCTGACTTGAAGAATTTTGAGCATGACTTTACTAGCTAATGCTAGATAATTCACATTTGAGTTCTATAATTTCCATTTGACTATTTTACATGATTCTACTCACCTTGTAAAAATCTCCTTTTTTTTCTCTTATATGTATGTTTATTGATCTTAGTAGTTTAAAACTCTGTATCTGATACTCCAGTATCTGTATGTGGTTCCATTTCTGTTTTCTGCTTCAAACCCACTTGATCATTTGGTTCTATACATGATATTCTTTGTAATTTTTTATTGAATTCTAATTGTTCATGAATAAAATGTTTCCTCAGTCTGTCATTACACATAAATTTAAAATATTAAGTGAATCTTTTTAATATTAGCAATACACACTAGTTTATAAATATTTTCTTCCTGTTTTAAATAACAAAAATCATAGTATGTCTAGATTGGCATAAATATATTTAGTCATCCAGTTCAGTTCAGTTCAGTCACTCAGTCGTGTCCGACTCTTTGAGACCCCATGAATCACAGCATGCCAGGCCTCCCTGTCCATCACCAACGCCCGGAATTCACTCAAACTCATGTCCATCAAGTCAGTGATGCCATCCAGCCATCTCATCCTCTGTCATCCCCTTCTCCTCCCGCCCCCAATCCTTCCTAGCATCAGAGTCTTTTCCAGTGAGTCAACTCGTCGCATGAGGTGGCCAAAGTATTGGAGTTTCAGCTTTAGCATCAGTCCTTCCAATGAACACCCAGGACTGATCTCCTTTAGAATGGACTGGTTGGATCTCCTTGCAGTCCAAGGGACTCTCAAGAGTCTTCTCCAGCACCATAGTTCAAAAGCATCAATTCTTCAGCCATCAGCTTTCTTCACAGTCCAACTCTCACATCCATACATGACCACTGGAAACACCATAGCCTTGACTAGACGGACCTTGGTTGGCAAAGTAATGTCTCTGCTTTTTAATACACTATCTAGGTTGGTCATAACTTTCCTTCCAAGGAGTAAGCGCCTTTTAATTTCATGACTGCAATCAGCATCTGTAGTGATTTTGGAGCCCCAAAAAATAAAGTCCGACACTATTCCACTGTTTTCCCATCTATTTGCCAAGAAGTGATGGAATCAGATGCCATGATCTTTGTTTTCTGAATGTTGAGCTTTAAGCCAACCTTTTCACTCTCCTTTTTCACTTTCATCAAGAGACTTTTGAGTTCCTCTTCACTTTCTGCCATAAGGGTGGTGTCATCTGCATATCTGAGGTTATTGATATTTCTCCCAGCAATCTTGATTCCAGCTTGTGCTTCTTCCAGCCTAGCGTTCCTCATCATGTACTCTGCATATTAGTTAAATAAGCAGGGTGACAATATACAACCTTGACATTACCTAGGTAAATGTAATCAAATGCTATAATCCTTATATTCAAGATGCAATATAATTGAGGTTTGTGTAAGCTGAAATGGGCAACCTGCAGTTATTTATAGTATTTTAAATGCTCTGTATTATTTTATCAAATTTCCCAGTGTACCAGAAAGAATGCCATGCATCAAAAGATATATATCCTTATTATACTTCTAACAATACTTGATTTGTATCATTGAATATTATGTGTAACTTTCTTTTCCTTTTTTAACCTATAACATTGCATACTCTCTAGCATGCCTTTCATAATTGTTTGAGTGAGAAACTGAGTTTACAAGAGAAAATGAGATTAGTTAAAAAAACAAAAAAACAGTACATCACAGGAAACAAACTTATTGTTATCAGAGGGGATAGTAGGAGTAGGAGCGAGATGAATAAGGAGTTTTGTACTAATATATACACACAATTATGTATGAAACAGATTACCAACAGGGACCTACTGTATAGCACAAGGAACTATAGTCAATGTCTTGTAATAACCCATAATGGAAAAGAATCTGAAAAATATATGTGTGTGTATGTATAAATGATTACATTGCTGTACACCCAAAGCTAACACAGCATTGTAAATTAGCTGTAGTTCAGTTAAAAACTGGTTTAAAAAGGAGATATCATTTGATAGAAATAGAGCTGTAAAAAAAAAAGGTGAGCCTGAGACCAAATAGTGGGGAAAAAGAAAACAGAAAAATAATATGTCAGTGGATTTCAGCCAGGCTAAGAAGCTATTAAGGCAATGTAATTATAAGTATGGATTTTAAAGTTATACAGTCAATTTTGAGTGTTGATTTACTCATTTACTATTAATACATCATGGTCTTGACAAGTCATTAGATTAATGTATACTTTAGTTTCCAAGTCTGTATAATGGGGATGATAATATATATCTGCCAGGATTATTTTGAGTAAATGATTCATGTGTAGTAATTAGAAAATGCTGAAACTTCAAATAACTCAATAATTATATTTCTTTATTTTATTGGAAGCTAATTATTTTACAATATTATATTGGTTGGTTTTGCCATACATTGACATGAATCCGTGTCGAGTGTACATGAGTTCCCCTTCCTGAACCCCCCTCCCACCTCCCTCCTCTCCTTATCCTCCCTCTGGGTCATCCCCGTGCACCAGCCCCGAGCATCCTGTATCATGCATCGAACCTGGACTGGTGCTTTGTTTCACATATGATAATATACATGTTTCAATGCCATTCTCCCAAATCATGCCTCCCTCACCCTCTCCTACAGAGTCCCAAAGACTGTTCTATATACCTGTGTCTCTTTTGCTGTCTCATATACAGGGTTATCATTACCATCTTTCTAAATTCCATATATATGCATTAGTATACTGTATTGGTGTTTTTCTTTCTGGCTTACTTCACTTTGTATAACAGGCTCCAGTTTCATCCACCTCATTAGAACTGATTCAAATGCATTCTTTTTAATGGCTGAGTAATACTCCATTGTGTATATGTACCAAAGTTTTCTTATCCATTTGTCTGCAGATGGACATCTAGGTTGCTTCCATGTCCTCACTATTATAAACAGTGTTGCGATGAACATTGGAGTACATGTATCTCTTTCAATTCTGGTTTCCTTGGTGTGTATGCCCAGGAGTGTGATTGCTGGATCATATGGCAGTTCTATTTCCAGTTTTTTAAGGAATCTCCATAATTATATTTAATAATTGTTGTTTAGTCGCTACGTAATGTCTGACTCTTTTGCAACCTCATGAACTGTCGTCTGTCAGCCTCCTCTCTCCATTGATATTTAGTAATATAGCTATTGTTATCAATACTATTATTATTATAGAATACCCTGATGCTGGGAAACATTGAGGACAGGAGGAGAAGTATGCGACAGAGGATGAGATGAGGGATGGTATCACCGACTCAATGGACATGAGTCTAAGCAAGCTCCGGGAGTTGGTGATGGACAGGGAAGCCTGGCATGCAAAGAGTTGGACACGGCTAAGTGACTGAACAACAACATATGCTTAAGTGTTTCTTAGGCCTGAAAGAAATCTTGAATATAGTTAGTCATAAAAGGAAAAGATTTTTCTAAATGGAGCATCATGAAATAAGAATATCTTTGTACTTCTGCATTGATTTCATTATCATAAAGCAAGAAAAAGGACACTTCCCAGTCTATGATGTAAATAAGAGTTGTGCTGTATATTCTCATTAAAACCTTAGTAGGCTAACATCTGAGAAAGGAAACGGCTACCCATTTCCAGTATTCTGGCCTGGAGAATTCCTTTGGTATCGCAGAGTCGGACACAACTCAGAGACTTTCAGTTCACTTCAGGCTCATGTCTGGGCTTCCCTGGTGGCTCAGATGATAAAGAATCTGCCTGCAGTGTGGGAGACCTGGGTTTGATCACTGGGTTTGATCCCTGGGTTGGGATCATCCCCTGGAGGAGGCCATGGCAACCCACTCCAGTATTCTTGCCTGGAGAATCCCCATGGACAGAGGAGCCTGGTGGGCTACAGTCCATGGGGTCACAAAGAGTAGAACATGATTGAACAACTAAGCACAGCACAGCACAGGCTCACATCTACATCTTTGTCTTTCTGTCCCAAAACGTTTGCACTGAAGTGGTGAACGATACTTATATTCTCAATCCCAAGCTAAGTCTGGTCTTTCTAAACTATGTTGAATAAATCGTGACTGGTCCACTCATATAACTTTCCCATTTGTAGAGTGAGATGCCCACAAACAGCACAGTACCGTCATTGATTACCTAATTACACAGTCACTCCATCAGTAAATCAGCACAACATCTGTGACCCTGTATGTCACTACCACAACGCCGTCTGTCAATTCCCCTGGAGCCTCAGTGAGGTGGTTCTACTGACATAATATATTCATTATCCATTAGATCTGGTCCACGCTCTGCAGTGCTCAATTACAATACAATTGAGCGAAGGATCTGGTGTCAGCCAATGTAATGACTTTCTGATTATCTGTCTTTAAGTGATGAATGAAATGAAAATGTACTGCTCAAACCAAATATAAGATTGTTAGGATGCCAAATGAAAATTGTTCGTAGTCTTCTTTGTGGGAAAATGGCAGAAGTCTGCTTCTAAACAGCTGCTGCTGCTGCTGTTAAGTCACTTGTGTCGCACTCTGTGCGACCCCATAGATGGCAGCCCACCAGGCTCCCCCGTCCCTGGGATTCTCCAGGCAAGAACACTGGAGTGGGTTGCCATTTCCTTCTCCAACGCATGAAAGTGAAAAGAGAAAGTGAAGTCGCTTAGTCGTGTCCAACCCTTAGCGACCCCATGGACTGCAGCCCACCAGGCTCCTCCATCCATGGGGTTTTCCAGGCATGAGTACTGGAGTGGGCTGCCATTGCCTTCTCCGTCTAATCAGCAGTAGCTCCCTAAAGATAGTTTTCCAAGTCATTCCCATATTTCAGTTATAGGACTACTATGAGTCCACTGAATTTAAGTCCCAAATTGATATTTTGAGGTCATTGTAATAGCCTTTAAGTACGGATTTAATTCACAAGAACTTTCAAATACTTTTGCATTTTCCTTAGTCTTTCGGCTTTAATTGTATAAACTGACCTCCCAGTAATACTGTTCTTCCTTCTAGTTTGTCACCTGGATCAGATTATTTTTTGAGCTGTTTTTTGTCTTGTGGAGAGCTGTAAAATAATTAAGCAGATTGATACATAGACAGGCATTAAAAAAAATGCCAGGATTGTAAATAAGTGAGAGACTCAAAAACATTTTGTTGTTCAAATAATTATGAAGCAGGTGTTTGATAGTACAGTCATTTCTGTTTCTGTTTACATCTTTAGTTATTATTCTGTTAATTATAATTGAAAATCCAATAAAGCTTCATATTGGAGCACTCACAAATCTGACATAAATTACAGCTTCTTCATTTATTCCCTTAAATAGAACACATTGGACTTTGGTTATAAAACAATTTTTAAAATCCAATCCCCTTCTCAATTCTAAATCTTATGTAATAATTGGGCCTTTTGAAATATGCAGGCAAGAGAGAAACATAAATGCATTTGTTTTCTGTGTCACAATTAGGCTTACAGAATGGTTTTATTTTTTTGGTATCTGGAAAGTTCCCATGGTGGCCTCCATGATACAGTTTATCAAGCTTTGGGCAAATCCTTGCCACAGTCTGTGCTTCAGTTAAGTGAAGAAATTACAGAAAATCAGACACAGTCTGAATTAGAACGTCTAAAATAAATTTCAAATTTATCTTCTTACTCTAGATTCCTTATTTGAGAAGCTGATCTGAAATTCAGCCTTGAGATTAAAATAGCGTTTGTTTAGTTCACATTTAATTAGAGCAAAGAGATAGTCTGTATTTGTAGGAGACAGTTAACTTCAGGCATAATGTTTTGATAGTTCAGTGACCACTGAGAATAATTTGAGAGGTGATGTCCTCCATATTTGTTTTCATTTGCAAAGAAATGTGCATTTGTCTACAATATGTTCCCATTCCTAGGATAACTGCCTTCTTATCCTTTACTGTAAAGAATAACTATACTATGTATTGGTTAAATGTCTTGAGACCTTTTAGGTAAAGTAAAAAAGCAAGGAAAAATTTTCCTTAAGCACGCTGTTTAAATGAGCTCACTAATTGATTAAGTACATCTTAGCACTCTTGATTTGAAAACTCTAACAAGAATCTTATTAGCTTATAGTTTATTAAAATAGATAGAGTAGGTAAATCTTGTTTCTTCATTTTGATTCCAGCCAAAATGTAGATATTTAAATGGGGACATATTAGAATCCCTAGAGAAATGTGAATTAATTTTAAGGTCATTGACTGCTTTATTTTTTATTTCATATGTTTTCTTATTCAAAACAATCATACAAATTTGAAGGATATGCTGATTTTTATTTATATAACTGATGTAGTAGCGAAGGTCAAAATTTACTTTGTGAAATAGAATTTTCTTGGCATTTTTTTTAAAGGTCTAATATAGTAGCTTCTTCACTGTCTAGCAATATATTGCTGGAAATACATGTAAAACATAAAAGTCAGAATTTTGAATATGTTTTTCTTTTAATCACAAGACAAATATATGTTAGGAGATAATTTAATTATATCCATAAAATGTCCAAAGTCATGTGAACTCTAGCATTCTGTCTCTTGGCTAGTTTAAACACAATTTATTCTAGAAAGATACCTGTCTACTGTCAATAAATGTCAATTTAGACTTCATGTGAAACTGAATCAAGAAAAATCATTTTATTTATCATAGAAATAGCAGGAGCCAGAGCATCAACATTTTTATCCCATTTATTAGAGCTTCAAGTTCCACATGGTGATGCCAAGTAACACTTACATGCATGGTGGGTTTTGTTACAATAGAGGAATCAGGTCTTAGGGAGCCCAAATACTTTATAATGGAAAGTAAGCATGCCTATCCCTTATTCCAAGGTTCTAAGGAATTCTGCTCTTTCTCTAGAAAACCATATTGTTTCTAAATTCCAAAGTTGTTTACTATGGAATTACAAACACTTCTGAAAAGATATTTCAAAACAATTGCTTTCTCCAGTTCAGTTCAGTTCAGTCGCTCAGTCATGTCCGACTCTTTGCGACACCATGAATCACAGTATGCCAGGCCTCCCTGTCCATCTCTGACTCCCAGAGTTCACTCAAACTCATGTCCATTGAGTCGGTGATGCCATCCAGCCATCTCGTCCCCTTCTCCTCCCGCCCCCAATCCCTCCCAGCATCAGAGTCTTTTCCAGTGAGTCAACTCGTTGCATGAGGTGGCCACAGTATTGTTACCCTAATTTACTCCAAGTTATTCTAAGAGTTATTCCTAGTTACTCTATGAGTTACTCTAAGTAACTTTAAGTTACTCTACACATGCTAGTAAAGTCATGCTCAAAATTCTCCAAGCCAGGCTTCAGCAATATGTAAACCGTGAACTCCCAGATGCTCAAGCAGGTTTTAGAAAAGGCAGAGGCACCAGAGATCAAATTGCCAACATCCGCTGGATCATGGAGAAAGCAAGAGAGTTTCAGAAAAACATCTATTTCTGCTTCATTGACTATGCCAAAGCCTTTGACTGTGTCGATCACAATAAACTGTGGAACATTCTGAAAGAGATGGGAATCCCAGACCACCTGACCTGCCTCTTGAGAAACCTGTATGCAGGTCAGGAAACAACAGTTAGAACTGGACATGGAACAACAGACTGGTTCCAAATAGGAAAAGGTGTACGTCAAGGTTGTATATTGTCACCTTGCTTATTTAACTTCTATGCAGAGTACATCATGAGGAACGCTGGACTGGAGGAAGCACAAGCTGGAGTCAAGATTGCTGGGAGAAATATCAATCACCTCAGATATGCAGATGATACTACCCTTATGGCAGAAAGTGAAGAGGAACTCAAAAGCCTCTTGATGAAAGTGAAAGAGGAGAGTGAAAAGGTTCGCTTGAAGCTCAACATTCAGAAAACAAAGATCATGGCATCTGGTCCCATCACTTCATGGGAAATCGATGGAAAAACAGTGGAAACAGTGTCAGACTTTATCTTTTTGGGCTCCAAAATCACTGCAGATGCTGATTGCAGCCATGAAATTAAAAGACGCTTGCTCCTTGGAAGGAAAGTTATGACCAACCTTGATAGTATATTAAAAAGCAGAGACATTACTTTGCCAACAAAGGTCCGTCTAGTCAAGGCAATGGTTTTTCCCATGGTCATGTATGGATGTGAGAGTTGGACTGTGAAGAAAGCTGATCGCCAAAGAATCAATGCTTTTGAACTGTGGTGTTGGAGAAGACTCTTGAGAGTCCCTTATACTGCAAGGAGATCCAACCAGTCCATTCTAAAGGAGATCAATCCTGGATGTTCATTGGAGGGACTGATGCTAAAGCTGAAACTGCAGTACTTTGGCCACCTCATGCGACGAGTTGACTAACTGGAAAAGACTCTGATGCTGGGAAAGGTCGGGGGCGGGAGGAGAAGGGGACAACGGAGGATGAGATGGCTGGATGGCATCACCGACTCTGTGGACATGAGTTTCAGTATACTCCGGGAGTTGGTGATGGACAGGGAGGCCTGGCGTGCTGTGATTCATGGGGTCACAAGGAGTCATACACGACTGAGCGACTGAACTGAACTGAACTGAAGTTACTCTTAAGTTACTTTAGCAACTTTAAGTTACTATAAGTAATTAAGTAACTCTAAGTTACTCTAAGAGTTACTCTAAATTACTCTAAGTAACTCTAAATTACTCTAAGTGACTAAGTTACTCTAACAGTTACTCCAAGAGTTACTCTAAAAGTTTCCCTAAGAGTTGCTCTAAGAGGTAGTCTAAGTACTCTAGTTCAGTTCAGTTCAGTTCAGTCACTCAGTCGTGTCCAACTCTTTGCGACCCCCACGAATCACAGCACTCCAGGCCTCCCTGTCCATCATCAACTCCCGGAGTTCACTCAAACTCATGTCCACAGAGTCGGTGATGCCATCCAGCCATCTCATTCTCTGTCATCCCCTTCTCCTCCTGCCCCCAAACTTTCCCAGCATCAGAGTCTTTTCCAGTGAGTCAACTCCTCGCATGAGGTGGCCAAAGTATTGGAGTTTCAGCTTTAGCATCAGTCCTTCCAATGAACACCCAGGACTGATCTCCTTTAGAATGGACAGGTTGGATCTCCTTGCAGTCCAAGGGACTCTCAAGAGTCTTCTCCAACACCACAGTTCAAAAGCTTCAATTCTTCGGCGATCAGCTTTCTTCACAGTCCAACTCTCACATCCATCCATGACCACGGGAAAAACCATAGCCTTGACTAGATGGACCTTGGTTTGCAAAAATTTCTCTGCTTTTTAATATACTATCTAGGTTGGTCATAACTTTCCTTCCAAGGAGTAAGCATCTTAATTTCATGGCTACAATCAGCATCTGCAGTGATTTTGGAGCCCAAAAAATTAAGTCTGACACTGTTTCCACTGCTTTTCCATCTATTTCCCATGAAGTGATGGGACCAGAAGCCATGATCTTTGTTTTCTGAATGTTGAGCTTCAAGCCAACCTTTTCACTCTCCTCTTTCACTTTCATCAAGAGGCTTTTGAGTTCCTCTTCACTTTCTGCCATAAGGGTGGTGTCATCTGCATATCTGAGGTTATTGATAATTCTCCCAGCAATCTTGATTCCAGCTTGTGCTTCTTCCAGCCCAGTGTTCCTCATGATGTACTCTGCATATAAGTTAAATAAGCAAGGTGACAATATACAGCCTTGACACACTCCTTTTCCTATTTGGAACCAGTCTTTTGTTCCATGTCCAGTTCTGACTATTGCTTCCTGACCTGCATACAGGTTTCTCAAGAGGCAGGTTAGGTGGTCTGGTATTCCCATCTCTTTCAGAATGTTCCACAGTTTATTGTGATCCACACAGTCAAAGGCTTTGGCATAGTCAATAAAGCAGAAATAGATGTTTTTCTGGAACTCTCTTGCTTTCTCCATGATCCAGCGGATGTTGACAATTTGATCTCTGGTGCCTCTGCCTTTTCTAAAACCTGCTTGATCATCTGGAAGTTCACGGTTCACATATTGCTGAAGCCTGGCTTGGAGAATTTTGAGCATGACTTTGCTAGCATGTGAGATAATTGTGCGGTAGTTTGAGCATTCTTTGGCATTGCCTTTCTTTGGGATTGGAATGAAGACTGACCTTTTCCAGTCCTGTGGCCACTGCTGAGTTTTCCAAATTTGCTGGCATATTGAGTGCAGCATTTTCACAGCATTATCTTTCAAGATTTAAAATAGCTCAACTGGAATTCCATCACCTCCACTAGCTTTGTTCGTAGTGATGCTTTCTAAGGCCCACTTGACTTCACATTTCAAGATGTCTGGCTCTAGGTCAGGGATCACGTTATCGTGACTATCTTGGTCAGGAAGATCTTTTTTGTACAGTTCTTCTGTGTATTCTTGCCACCTCTTCTTAATATCTTCTGCTTCTGTTAGGTCCATACCATTTTTGTCCTTTATCGAGCCCATCTTTGCATGAAATGTTCCCTTGGAATCTCTAATTTTCTTGAAGAGATCTCTTGTTTTTCCTATTCTGTTGTTTTCCTCTATTTCTTTGCATTGATCACTGAGGAAGACTTTCTTATCTCTCCTTGCTATTCTTTGGAACTCTGCATTCAGATGCTTATATCTTTCCTTTTCTCCCTTGCTTTTCACTTCTCTTCTTTTCACAGCTATTTGTAAGGCCTCTTCAGACAGGACATGCTAAAATATGACAGATCCATGAAAAATTGTCTTCAAACACCTATATTTTATATTTTCTGGAAAGTAATATTTTCTTTATATTGAATTAAAAACTCATGATGTAAAGAGCATAGTCACAAATATTTTATGTTTCTTTGACAGCACACCTCTGGTTCAGGTTTTATTAGACCCATTTCACAGATGAGCACCCTGAGTCTGATAGACTTAAGTAAATTATTCCAGATCCCATGGCAGTAACTAATGCATCCTCTACCTCCAAATGCATTATATTTTCCACAAGGCCAGAATTTTCTCTTCATCTACCACACTTATTGACAATAGCTTGTAAAAAGAATAGCTTAATTATGTGATACAATTTGAGAAATGTTTTGGGAGGTCTGTCATAAAAGAAAAAAACAAAAAATTTCCCTGATGGCCCTTTGTATGTGCCATAAAATAGTTTCTTAAAAATTTTTTTTCATTCAAAATAATATCCCAGGTTTCTTGAAACTTTGAAGATTTGGGGAATTCACTGGAATTCATCCAGCAATATTCTCAATATATAAAGGGTATGAGGGAGAAAAGACTGAGTATCAAGTTCTTAGCTACTCTACCCAGGAGCTGATAGTAGGAATGTTTTGTTCTCGTGTTTAACTGAGGACCCAGGGATATGGAGAGAAACAAATTAGAGAAAAAGATAAGGTATATATATACTTTGCCAGTTTATAATCCTTCTCAGTTATGACTTGCATCTTAGTCTCAAACAGTTTCCTCCAGAGTCTCAATTTCTTATCATCAGGAAGGTTTTTGCCTACTATCTTTAATCAGTTCATGATGTAAACTTTCTCCTAGGTGTATGCTCAGTCCCTTCAGTTATGTCAGACTCTTTGCAATTCTGTGAACTGTAACACACCAGGTTCCTCTGTCCATAGGATTCTCCAGGCAAAAATACTGGCATGAGTTGCCATGCCCTCCTCCAGGGAATCTTACCAACCCAGGGATAGAACTTGTGTCTTGTACATCTCCTGCATTTCAGGCAGATTCTTTATCTTGGAGCCACTGGGGAAGTCCCAATTGTCCCCAAAAGTTAGGGAAAACTTTGTTATTATATGAACATTGCTGCTGCTACTGCTAAGTCACTTCAGTCATGTCCGACTCTGTGTGACCCCATAGACGGAAGCCCACCAGGCTCCCCCGTTCCTGGGTTTCTCCAGATAAGAACACTGGAGTGGGTTGCCATTTCCTTCTCCAATGACCATTGCTACACACACCTAAAGTATCTTCCAGGCCTCATGCTGGTAGTGAATGAAGCATCAAAGGGGGTCCTTGATCAAGTAAATGTGGAAAAAGTGCGATTAAAAGAACTATTCATGTCTTTATATGAGGGTTTCTCAGTGGGTTTAAGATGCTGATGTAAACTGTGACTCTCCAAAGGAAGGAGATAGCATGCAGAATTTTCCAAGTTTATTCCATACTGGAGTTCTGGTTTCATGGTGTACACTTGGGAAATGCTGTCTTTATAAATGTGAAAATGATACTGTTAGTCACTCAGTCATGTCCCACTCTTTGTGACACCATGGACTATAGCCCACCAGGCTTCTCTGTCCATAGCATTCTTCAAGGAAGAAAACTTGAGTGGGTTGCCATTCCCTTCTCCAGGGGATCTTCCCAACCCAGTGACTGAACCCAGGTCTCCTGCATTGCAGGCAGATTTTTTACCATCTGAGCCACCAGGTAACACATTGTATATAGGCACAAAACCACGAATACCAGTGTGTATCAGCATAATATAAAATAAGAACGTGTGTCCGTCTTCAAGTTAAATGGAAAGAAAACCACCCATATAAACCATAGTCAATTTTTTTAAAAACCAATGGTAAAGCTTCTGCACAGCAAAGGAAACTATAAGCAAGGTTAAAAGACAGCCTTCAGAATGGGAGAAAATAATAGCAAAGGAAATAACCGATAAAGGATTAATCTCCAAAATATACAAGCAGCTCCTTCAGCTCAACTCCAGAAAATAAACGACCCAATCAAAAAACGGGCCAAAGAACTAAACAGACATTTCTCGAAAGAAGACATAAAGATGGCTAACAAACACATGAAAAAATGCTCAACATCCCTCATAATCAGAGAAATGCAAATCAAAAGCACAATGAGATACCATTTCACACCAGTCAGAATGGCTGCTATCCAAAAGTCCACATGCAATAAATGCTGGAGAGGATGTGGAGAGAAAGGAACCCTCTTACACTGTTGGTGGGAATGCAAACTAGTACAGCCACTATGGAGAACAGTGTGGAGATTCCTCAAAAAACTGGAAATAGAACTGCCATATGATCCAGCAATCGCACTCCTGGGCATACACACTGAGGAAACCAGAATTGAAAGAGACACATGTGTACTCCAATGTTCATTGCAGCACTGTTTATAATAGCCAGGACATGGAAGCAACCTAGATGTCCATCTGCAGACGAATGGATAAGAAAGGTTTGGTACATATACACAATGGAGTATTACTCAGCCATTAAAAAGAATGCATTTGAACCAGTTCTAATGAGTTGGATGAAATCGGAGCCTATTATACAGAGTGAAGTAAGCCAGAAAGAAAAACATCAATACAGTATATTAGCGCATGTATATGGAATTTAGAAAGATGGTAACCTTAACCCTGTATACGAGACTGCAAAAGAGACATAGGTATATAGAACAGTCTTTCGGACTCTGTGGGAAAGGGTAAAGATGGGATGACTGGGGAGAATAGCATTGTAGCATGTATATTATCATATGTGAAATGAATCACCAGTCCAGGTTCAATGCATGATACAGGATGCTAGGGGCTGGTGCACGGGGATGACCTGGAGGGAGGATATGGGGAAGAGGGAGGTAGGTGGGGGGTTTAAGAAGGGGAACACATGTACACATGGGGCAGATTAGTGTCAATGTATGGAAAAACCAACCAATATATTAATGTAAGGTAATTTGTCTCCAATAAAATAAATTAAAAAATTAAAATAAAATGAATAAAACCAATGGTAAAGACAAAGAAATACTAAAAGCCTCCAGATCAGGGGTGGGGTCACTTCAGAACATACAGTGAGAAATATCAATTAGAAAATTATGAAATGACATTAAGTTGACCTTAAATTCTATGTCCAATAAAAAATACCCTTCAAAAATGAAGGCATAATTAAGACAGCTTCAAGTAAATAAGGTCTTCCCAGGTAATGCTGCTGCTGCTGCTAAGTCACTTCAGTTGTATCCGATTCTGTGTGACCCCATAGACGGAAGCACACCAGGCTCCCCCATCCCTGGGATTCTCCAGGGAAGAACACTGGAGTGGGTTGCCATTTCCTTCTCCAATGTGTGAAAGTGAAAAGTGAAAGTGAAGTCGCTCAGTCGTGTCTGACCCTTAGCGACCCCACGGACTGCAGCCTACCAGGCTCCTCCACCCATGGGATTTTCTAGGCAAGAGTCCAGGTAATGCTAGTGGTTAAAAATCCACCTGCCAATGCAGGAGACATGAGACTTGGGTTCTATCACTGGGTTGGGAAGACTTAATGGAGGAAATGGCACCCCACTTCAGTATTCTTGCTGAGAGAATCCCATGCACAGAGGAGCCTGGAGGGCTAAATGGTCTGTGGGGTCAAAAGAGTCAGACACTACTGAGTGACTGAACCCAGCACAGCACCGGCAAATAAGAGCTAAGAACTTCAGACCTGTTTATCACCACAGCCCCGTTTCATAAGAAATGTCAAAAGTTCTTAGGGTGAAGGAAAATAATTCACTGCTAGGAATGAAAAGCTGTGAAATTTTAAATATGTGGGTAAATATAGTAGTTTTGTCCCTCATTTTTAAATTCATTTAACTAAAATTAGTTGTTTTCAAAACATAAATAATAGTAGCATTGTATTTTTTGGTTTATAACTGTGTATAAGTAAAATATATTTACAAAATATAGGAGGGTATAAATGGAATTATGCAATCATGAGGTTCTTAAATTGTATGTACAAGTGATATATTATACAGATGGTATAATATTAACATATAGTAAATTTTGATAAGTTAAGGATGCACATTTTGGTCCCTAGAGAATCCACTAAAAAGAAAACCACACAGATGTATCTAGAAAGTCAACTGACAAAATAAAAATAGATTGCTAAATTTCTCTAAGGAGAATTTTTTTAGTCCCTAGGGGAATATTAAATACAAGAACAGCAAAGTATACATCAACTGTAATCTTGGTTTATATATAAATTTGCTCTTGGTTATTTCAGAACCAGGGGGTAGTTTGAGGTTATGAGGATTTTTCTTATTTTTTATCTAACCTTATTCTCATTTGCTTTTCTTTGAAGTACATTTTACATAGCTGATCTAAACATAATCCTGGAATCTACCCTTAGTAATAAATGAATCAATCAGTCAGGTTGGATGTAAAGGGAGGTTTGAGGACAAATGAGCACAACTTACAGAAAGGTATCGACTTCGAATCTTAATCTCATATTCCAATTGTCAGTGACCCATTGTGCTGAAATACAACTTAATTTTTTTACCTTTTAATTTTGCCAAAACAAATAGCACTACCACGTTTTCTCTCTTTAGATGATTAATGTGATCAGATGTCTCAAACATTTGTTTGTTCAATCGAAGGACTGGAATCATTAATTTTTGGCCATTGATTCAAACACACACAAAATCGGATGAGTCACTTATGTGTAATGTTTAGTTGGTTATGATTCCCCCAGATGTGGAAATTGGCTATCTTTGCTGTTTTGACTCGTTAATCACAATTTAATTACAGGCTTTCTTTATCTCCACCATTCTTTGCTTTCCCACTCCCCCTAATAAGCTCTATTTATTATTATTATTATTATATTCAATAGACATAAAATTACTGTTTATTTGCTATACGTCTCCAACCTTTACTCTTAAATTTTTAGCTTCGTTATTGTTGTTTAGTCGCTAAGTCATGTCCAATTCTTTGTGACCTCATGGACTGTAACCTACCCAGCTCCTCTGTCCATGGGATTTCCCAGGCAAGTATACCAGAGTGGGCTGCCATTTCCTTCTCCAGGTGATCTGCCTGATGCAGGGATCAAACCTGCATCTCCTGCATTGGCAGGCAGACTTTTTACTACTGAGCCACCAGGGAAGCCTTTGCTATAGATCAGAGCAAACAGTCTGTGCATTGGCACTGATTCATGCACTCTACTTGGGAGTAGAAGTGACATAAGCTTTATCAGATGACAATGACGTGGTATTTCTAAAGAAAAATGATCAGCTATAGAATATTAACCTCTACCTACCATAGACACTTAACGCAGTGTGCTTGCATCATTATTATTTTTTTATTTTTTCTGAATTTCAATGCTGACGTCATCACTTTAGAAGCCCATGATGAGTAGAAATTAATTCTTCTGTCAGCAGCAATGTATTCTCCAGTTTGAAACTACAAAGAGACAGTAAAAAGAAAGATGTTTACATATGTTAAAGTGAAGGTAAATGGAGTGTTTCACTCTAAAGTCCTGTAGGCCTGAATGACAAGCACATCTCTTTCTCAAAGAATAAGCCTTTGAGCAAACCACTCTTTTTTTCCATAAATCAAGTTCTTTTATCTTATTAGCACCAGTGTCCAGCATCAGGTAATAGTCCTGACATAATAGGAGCAGGAACAGTGCCAAGGTCCTTCCTGAGAGAAACAGACTAAGAAGGCCATCTGTAGGGAAAACTTGTACTGACATATGATTAGGCTAACACATCATTGCAATGATGCTTTGCTCATCTTCACATTAAAAACAAAACAAAACATTTCAAAGTTGATGGACTGGGCAAGAAAATCTTCATGAGATTCTGTGTTCTGAAAAGAGAGTTTTTCTCAGAGTTCCATGTCCAGGGCCATCAAAGAAAGATTAAGGAACAAATAGCTAAAACCTTAGAATATCTCTAATTGCATAATCACTTGATTAGTGTAGGTTGAATTACATAATTGCACAGTGAGACTTGACATTTCAAGAAACAGAGCATGCCATTCAAAGAAGGAAGAAGGGAGGGGGTTGGAGACGGAGTTATCAGGGAAACATCACTGCCTGGCCGAACACTGTATCCCAGGGAAAGCTGCTCTACCATCAGAGCTTTCATCACAGCTTCTGACTTCCTCTTTTGCCAACTGAACAGATAACTTGGGCAGGATGTTTCTCCGCTTAGTAAACTTCAGAAATGTTCACTTTGGGCCTGGGGAAGTTCTGTGCGGTCACAGGGGGTACAAATGTCTATGTCTGTATTCCTCTATCATCTGTATAGGTCTTCTTGCTTAACTTCTTCGTTGTGTTGAATATAACCGATGAGGCGTTTAGCAGTTTACACACTTCAGCAAATAAGCTCATTTGTGTTCTTTTCTTCTTTTGTGTACTTTCTCTCTCCACTTTATTTTTTTCTGTGTTTCTAATGCCTCTTTTTTCTGACCCCAACACACTTTCATAAGTTGAATGAGCCCCAGTATGTGTTTGAGATTTTACAGTCATATTTGATCTTATTCAGTGTCTTTGACTTTAATAGTTTTTCACCTATTACTCCATGAATAATTTTTACCGCACTCTATAAAATGTATTTTAATTATTTGACATGCTTCCAACAAGATAGTGTGATTCCTAAAGACATAAAGTATTAGTCCCCAAGAAAGAATTCAATAAAAACTATCACTTTTACTTTTTAATTAATACTGAAACACAACTCTTCTTAATTTATTCTTACTCCCAGTAGAAGAAACCTGAACAAGAATTTGCATCCATTATTGCTGAATCATACCTATATATTTTTCTCCTCAATTTCTGTGTTTTATGAGATTCAGAATTTTAGATATTTCATAACTGTATTTTTATATCCCATAAATGATTACTTGAGCAAAACCCATATTTTAATGGGAACCCATAGTTATTGCCCTTTAAAAAAGAAATTGTTGAAGTCAATTTTAAATCACTCTCCTGGGAATCTCACTTGCTTTCAGCCATTTGTGAGCCGCATACCCTCAAACATGCATACACATACCCCTAAAGCATCACAGGTATGTCAATTAAGATGCTTTTGCTTGCAGAGGAAAATCTCAATTCAAACTTCCTTAGACAATAAAGGGGTTTATAGCCTAAATGCATGGAAAGAGAGAAAGTGCTGCATATGGGCATAGGGCCTCAGCCTTGAAATCTCCTTTTCTGTGATTTTCTTGACTTAGTTCTCCCTCTGATGATATCATGTTTAGATCATTAATGAGATGCCTGCCTGAGTACTGTTAATCAGACTGTCCAGTGTGGAGAAAAGTGATCATTTCTTCTTGTTTTTATTTCTTTGTATCAGGAAGCCTTTTCTCTGATCCCATTTCTGTACTCAGAGGACTACACTTCAGTGAGCTGGCCTGTGTTAGTTCACATGCCCATTTGTAAAGCCGTCACTACCCAAAGAGGCAAGGTTATAATATTTGGCCTAGACATGTAAGGATTTACCTCCAGGCCAAGAATAGGTTCTCTGTCCTCTGAATCACATGGAAGAACAAATGCTTTAACAAAGTCAAAGTTCATCAAAGATTTGGGCAGAAGAAGGGAATACATTCTAGGTAACTTAACAGTGTTCTACGAACAAGGCAAAAAAATTCAATAAGTTAATTTCATTCCATACTATAAATCAGTAATGAACAATGGCCCAAAATGATCCAAATAAGAATCCGTCTTGGGTTTTTCAGCGTGAAATATTTAGACATATGAATTTTCTACCTAAGCCTATCATGAATAAAACAGTAGCCAATACTTAGAGATAGAGGGAAGGGGAAAGTCACGTTGACATCATTTGAGTTCTAAACACATCCAAGCCTGAAGCCAGCCTTAAATCTAAACTTCCAGATATTTGAAACAATAAATCATCTTTTGTACTTGACCCTGTTTGAATTGGATTTCTGCCATTTGTATTCCCTTCTTACCCAAAGTATTTCTAGTACATACAAGATTTCTAATTAAAAATAAGTTGCATCGTCTTTCAGAATGGATCTTTACACCTTGAACCATTAGTAATGGAAATCATATCATGGCGAAGTTCAAGTTTTTGCTATAATTTCAAGAGCTTTCCTGTGATATTCTACAGCTAGAGTAAACACATGGCTTCTGTACTATTGTATGAGAGAGCAACTGGGAAAATTTATCACCAGTTTAGGAACAAGAGTTGAGTTTTAAAATTCAAGTGGGGAAAATGATGATGGTGTACCCAAGACAGAAAGTTAAAAAAAAAAAAAAGATGAGGCCTGACAAAAAAAACATTTAAATTTTATTTTTAAGAACACATTGAAAATAAACCAAAAGAAGACAAAGCCTTGAAGGATTCTAGGCCAGAATTCTGCTGCTGACTTATTATGGATTAGGATAGTGACATTTTTGAATATAGACATGATAGAAACATTGTAAGCATTCTAGACTAATTGGACAATGGAGAGTTGCCAACACAATCCAAGTTGGATTTAAGAAAAATTGTTCTACAAAGTTGCCTAAGATTAATTACAGTAGGAAGAGGCTAGAGGTAGGGAAGCAAATTAGGACACTTGCATTCTTCCAGCTAAGAATAATAAAGGCTGACCTACATACTACCAAAAAGAAGGAAAAAAATGTTGTAAAGATAAAATGTATTGAATTTATTGTAGTAGGAAAAACACATCACCAGACTATTTGATTTTCACTTCTGGTTGTACAAAAAGCTATATGATCATTATGAAATGTATAAGGACAAGAAATAGTTTATAAATATCCATTAAGCTACCAAATTTATGAATTCTTACTTTGTGTGTGTGTTTTTTTCCCTCCTTATTGTGGTCTTCCAGGTAAAGAGCAATATTATATTTCCTGCACAGAAAATATAGCAAGTAATTCAAATATTATGGCCCTACCCACTTCCATCTAAGTAGAATAGCAGAGCAATTAGAGCCGTTTAATGTTAGAGTGGCAAGTACAACTCTTCAAAAATTTTCAGTGTACTAAGAATAAATGTTGCTAAAATAATGATACTTAAAAGAAAAACATGCCATTAAATAAGTTCATTGGTAGTACCATGTTAATTTACATCTGTCAAATCTACAGTCAGATGCATTCCACAGAAGCCAAATATAATGTGACTCCATGGAGACTGTTATTTTAAAAAAATATTTATTGTTTTATTTTTGTTCACACGTGAAGTGAAAAACTGGCATAAAGCAATCCTACCAAAATTAACTGAATAACAATAAGAGAAATGTTTCTTTTCTTGGCTTCCTATAAACTAAAAGCTGCCATCTGATTTCTAGAAACTTAGATATAATCAAATATGTGATGCGAAATAGAGAAGATTCTCCCAAATATACTAGAAAATGTTAAGACATTAGGGCAAAATTAAAACTTATGAAAAAACAAAAATATAAGCCAAGGATCAAAGTACTCCATTGATACACTGTACATTAAATGAAGATCATTTGTGTAAAGTCATCTTGTCCATTTAAAGAAATTAATAATGTCTCACCATTGTTCCCTTCAAAACATTCATGTTTATTCCAGTGAAGTTGCTGCTCTTCACACATATCAGAAATTATTCTTATTTTTATTTTTTTAATTTTATATTTTATATTGTAGTAGAGTTGATTAACAGTGCTGTGTAACTTTCAGGTGTACAACAAAGAGATTCAGTTATACATATATATGCATCTGCTTTTTTTTCAAATTCTTTTCCCAATTAGGTTGCTACAGAATATTGAGCAGAGTTCCCTGGCTATACAGTGCATGCATGCATGCTAAGTTGCTTCAGCTGTGTCTGACTCTTTGCAACCCTATGGACTGTACCCCACAAGGCTCCTCTGCCCAAGGGATTCTCCAGGCAGGAATACTGGAGTGGGTTGCCATGCCCTTCTCCAGGGGATCTTTTTGACCCTGGTATCGAACCTGTGTCTCTTAAGCCTCTTGAATAGACAGACAGTTCTTTACCACTAGCACCACCTGGGAATCCCTGGCTTTATCCCTTGTTGGTTACCCGTTTTAAATATGTGGATGCTCAGTCACTCAGTCGTGTCCAACTCCTGGATGTCATCACTGACTCAATGGACATGAGTTTGGGTAAGCTCCGGGAGTTGGTGATGGACAGGGAAGCCTAGGGTGCTGCAGTCCAGGGGGTCGCAAACAGTCAAACTTGACTAAGTGACTGTACTGAACTGGACTGTAGCTTGCAGACTCCTCCTTCTGTCCATGGAATTTTGCAGGCAAAATTCCTAGAATGGGTTGCCATTTCCTACTCCAAGGAATCTTTAGACCCAGGGATAGAACCAATGACTCTTGTATTGGTAGGTGGATTTTTTACCACCCTGCCACCTGGGAACAGCAATGTATATATGTCAATCCCAAACTTCCTAACTATCCCTCCCTGCTACCCTTCCCCCTCTGGCAACCGTACGTTCATTCTCTCAGTCTGTGAGTCTATTCTTGGTTTTAAATAAGTTCATCTGTATCATTTTTTAAAGATTTTGCATATAAGTGATATCATACCATATTTTTCTTTCTCTCTCTGACTTACTTCACTCAGTACGACAATCTCTAGGTCCATCCATGTTCCCGCAAATGACATCATTTCATTCTTTTTAATAGCGGAGTAATATTCTAATTTACATATGGACCAAGTCTTCTTTATCCATTCTTCTCTCAGAGGACATTTAGGTTGCTTCCATGTCTTGGCTATTATAAAGAGCACTGCAATGAACATTGGGGTGCATATTTTCTTTTGGAGCATGTTTGTGTGACCCAGAGTGGGACTGCAGAGTCATAAGGTAGTTCTATTTTTAGCTTCTTAAGGAACCTCCATACCATTCTCCATAGTGGCTGAACCAATTTGCATTCCTACCAACAATATAGTAGGTTTCCCTTCTCTTCATACTCTCTCCAGTATTTGTTGTTGATGAATCTTTCTGATGATAACCATTCTGACTGGTGTGAAGTGATAGCTCATTGTAGTTCTGATAGTGATGTTGAACATGTTTTCATATGCCTGTAGGTCACCTGTGCGTTTTCTTTGTAGAAATGTCCATTTAGACCTACCCATTTTTGACTAAATTTCTTCTGAATTTTTGTGATGATAGCCATTCTGACTGGTGTAAAGTAATAGCTCATTATAGTCTTGATAGTGATGTTGAACACCTTTTCATATGCCTGTAGGTCACCTGTGTGTTTTCTTTGTAGAAATGTCCATTTAGATCTTCTACCCATTTTTGACTAAATTTCTTCTTAAGTTGTTTACAAGGCCTTTATCATATCTTTTTGAATGTCTACAGGAATGGTAAATGAACTAAATATATTTTTAAACAGAAGGTTTACCAGAAATATAGACTAAAACCCAACCATATACTGTCTATAACATGCAGTTTAAACGTAAAGATACAGATAAAAGTAAAATTATGGAAAAGTTATACTGTGCAAGGCACAGTCATGAGAAAGCTGCACAGCTAAATTAATATCCAACAAAATAAATCTCAAAGAAAAAGAATATTGTAAGATGTAAAAGGGTATATTAAATAATGACGAAAGAAATATTTCATCTTAAAGACATAACAATTCTCGATATACCTGTACCTAATAAGTGAGTATGAAGTTAAATGGGGCTTAAGCAGCATCACTATGAAAAAAACTAGCGAAAGTGATGGAATTCCAGCTGAGCTATTTCAAAATCCTAAAAGATGATGCTGTTAAAGTGCTGCACACAATACCAGCAAATTTGGAAAATTCAGCAGTAGCCACAGGACTGGAAAATGTCAGTTTTCATTCCAATCCCCAAGAAGGACAATGCCAAAGAATGTTCAAACTACCACACAATTGCACTCATTTCACATTCTGGCAAAGTAATGATCAAAATTCTC
Source organism: Moschus berezovskii (assembly GCF_049115385.1). NCBI lineage: Eukaryota > Metazoa > Chordata > Mammalia > Artiodactyla > Moschidae > Moschus > Moschus berezovskii. Next base: position 32,543,525 of record NC_142467.1, on the reverse strand, counting down.
CAAGCCAGGCTTCCATAGTACATGAACCAAGAACTCCCAGATGTTCAAGCTGGATTTAGAAAAGGCAGAATAACCAGAGATCATATTGCCAACATCCGTCATACCATAGAAAAAGCAAAAAGAATTATAGAAAAACATCTACATCTGCTTCATTGACTACTCTAAAAGCTTTGATGGTATGGATCATAAAAAGCTGTGGAAAATTCTTAAAGAGATGGGAATACCAGACCACCTGATCTGCCTTCTGAGAAACCTGCATGTGGTTCAAGAAATAAGTTAGAACTGGACATGGAACAATGTACTGGTTCACAATTGGGAAAGGAGTAATCAAAGCTGTATATTGTCACCCTTGTTATTTAACTTAGATGCAGAGTACATCATGTGAAATGCTGGGCTGGATGAAGCACAAGCTGGAATCAAGATTGCTGGGAGAAATATCAATAACCTCAGATATGCAGATGACACCACCCTTATGGCAGAAAGTGAAGAGGAACTAAAGAGCCTCATGATGAAGGTGAAAGAGGAGAGTGAAAAAGCTGGCTTAAAATTCAACATTCAAAAAACTAAGATCATGGCATCCGGTCCCATTACTTCATGGCATATAAATGGGAAAACAATGGAAACAGTAAGATACTTTATTTTCTTGGGCTCCAAAATCACTGCAGATGGTGACTGCAGCCATGAAATTAAAAGACACTTGCTCCTTGGAAGAAAAGCTATGACAAACCTAGACAGTGTATTAAAAAGCAGAGATATCACTTGGCCAACAAAGCTCCATATAGTCAAAACTATGTTTTTCCCAGTTGTCATTTATGCATGTGAAATTTGGACCATAAAGAAGGTTGAACACCGAATAATTGATGCTTTTGAACTATGGTGTTGGAGAAGATGCTTGAGAGTCCCTTGGACTGCAAGGAAATCAAACCAGTCAATCCTAAAGGAAATCAATCCTGAATATCCACTGGAAAGACTAATGATGAAGCTGAAACTCCAATACTTTGGCCACCTGATGGGAAGAACTGACTCATTAGAAAAGACCCTCATGCTCGGAAAGATTGAAGGCAGAAGGAGAGGGGACGACAGAGGATGAGGTTGTTGGAATAGCATCACTGACTCTATAGATATGAGTGTAAGCAAGCTCCAGGAGATGATGAAGGACAGGGAAGCCTGGGGTGCTGCAGTCCATGCGGTCTCAGAGAATCAGACACAACTAAGCAACTGGACAACAGCAACAATAAGTGGGTATTAAAATTCAAGAAGCAAAACTGAGAGAGCCAATAGAAGGAATAGAAAAATTTAGTCAGCGGTTATAGCATCCTTTTACCAATAATTAATACTAAAGAGACAAAGAAAAAATCAGTGAGTTATATAAACAGCACAATCAACTGGATGCAATTGACATAAATTCCCAAACCCATATTAACACATATTAAGCCCCCAAGCTACAGGATATACTTTTTTTCAAAAAGACTTCACATAGATAATCCACAAAGATTGACTACATGCTAGGTCATAAAATATGTCTCAATAAACAATTCCATTAACTTCTCTCTCTGTTCTCCCTTGCATCATCAGACTTTAAGAATTAGTGATAACAGGTTTATTCATTCTGTTTTGGGACTGAGCAATATTCCATTATGCATGTATACCATGACTACAGTATTCTTAAAACACATCCTTTCTTTCAGTCCTATAACCTCCTTAACTTCTCTCTCTATTCTCCTTTGTATCATCAGATTTCAAGAATTGGTGATAACAGACTTAGTCATTGATAAAAAGGATGTGCATTCATTGATTGCAGATGATTTTTTTTCTTTACCATTCGAGTAATTTATGGCCTATCCTGTTGATGTATGACAGAGACCATCACAATATTGTAAAGTAATTATCCTTTAATTAAAAATGTAAGAAATCATAAAAAAAAATTGAAATGCCTTTATGGAGTATGGTTCGTTCTGTTTGTCAAGGTCTTCACCATTTGTTCTTATCATTCAATCCAGTATTTGAAGTGCTTTAATTTTCTCTCTTTTATCTGTAGGTGTTTAAATTTCAGTATGCTTCTTCTTTCACCACTATACTAAAACTGACCCTTCAGAGATTACTAATCAGAGATCACTAATTGTATCAAATAAAATAGCATTCGCTCAGTCCTTATGCCTAAGGATATCTCTATAGAGTTTTGACTGTTGACCCTTTGCATCCATAATTTTGAAATTGCCTGTGTGTGTGTGTGTGTGTGTGTGTGTGTGTGTGTGTTTTCCAAGACTCTCTTGGTTTGCCCTCTATATTAGTTTTGTAGGGATGCTATGACAAAGTGCCAAAACCTAGTTGGCTTCAAACAACAGAAATTTGTTCCCACAGTTCTAGAGACTAGAAGTACAAAATCAAGGTTTTGACAGGACCATGCTCTAACAGTTTTAGGGGAAAATCTTTCCTTACTTCTTCTAACTTTTGATATTTTCTGGCAGTCTTTTACATTTTTTACTTTTAGATGCTTCACATTGATTATATCAGCGTCTTTTTCCTTTGTGTCTTCTAATTGTCTTCTCCCTGAGTGTGTCTGTGTCCAAGTCTCCCCTTTTTATAACGGCATCGTTCATATTTGATTAGGACCCATCCTAATCTTAACTTGGTTGAATTTGTAAATACCTAGTTCCAAAAAAAATCACATTCTGAAGTACTACGAGTTAGGATTTTAACGTACCATTTTCAGTTCAGTTCAGTTCAGTCACTCAGTCGTGTCTGACTCTTTGCGACCCCATCAACCGCAGCATGCCAGGCCTCCCTGTCCATCATTTTGTGGGGACACAATTAAACCCATCACACCTCTGTCTCCTGTGATACTCTTCGGTTTCATTCTGTTTGCTCATATGAAACATTCTCAAAGATTGGTTCCTGGCCCTCTGTTCTGGGTTCCTATATCATGGCAATAATGTGATTTTAAATATATTTTCTGTGCTAACGTTCTCTAAATCTCCATTCCCAGACTACCCTTTGAAATTTAGTCTCACATCTCAAGTTGTCTAGTAGAACTCTCCATTGGATACACTGGAGGCATCATAAACCCAATATGTCCTAAATATAAATATAAACTTCTCTTCTATCACTATTATAATTTTCAAGTATTGCTGTTAAAATAGAAGGAACCCCCTCCTTATTTGACTCTGCATTTAAAGAATTACTCAGGACCTTGGATTTAACTTCTAAATAACTAAGAGTTGCTTTGAGCTTAGGTTTGGGAGTCATATTATCTGGGTTTGAGTTCTGGCTCTACCAATTGCTGAGTGTGCCCTGGGTGCTTCATGTTCTCAAGTTAATAGGTTGATATTGTACACCTGATGAGGTTGCTTTGTGGGAACAAAATGATGCAATAGTGGTCTTAGTCTAGCGCCTGGAACGATAAATGATATTTGTGGCTGCAATAATCATTAATAAGAAGAATAATTACTATATGCCACTGTATCTCCTCTTCCCTTTCTTTCCTCTGTTTTCAGACTTTAGTGTTATTCACTTGTAATTTATAGCTAACCTGTCCCCTTTCCTCCAATCTCTACGCATTCTAATCCAGTCCACAGACAGCTCCCAGATTAATCATCCTGTACCATAGTTCTGTTCATTCCTCAGGGCACCATCCTTCACTGACTCCCATTGTCTACAAAATAAAAGTAAAACTTCTTAGATTGAAATAAAAGGCCCTCTAGTATGAAACCTCCTTTCTAACCTCATTTTCCATAACTTGGCTTCATATATCAAATACTTCAACCAAACCATGGCTTTTTGACATTCTTTATACCTGCTGCATATTTTGGCACCTGTGTGCTTCTGTTTACACTGCTCATTTCCTCAGACCCAATCTTATTTGAATCCTGACCAGGCTTGCAGATCCAGGTAGAACGCTGTCTGAGATATATATCTCAATAATAGTACCGTGTGTGTGTCTATATCTATATGTAATAGTACTATAAAAATTCCTAAATGGGGTTATTTCCTTTATTTTTGTATTGGCTTTAGAGATCATGGCTTGAGAAAAATTCTCTGAAACCAATATCATGAGCCAATTTGATAGTTATACTAGAGTAACTAAAATCAAAATATTTTATTACAGATAAAGAGAGCCTCATCAACAAAGAGAGTTTAATCTAAACCATCCCAGGACTTGAGATTGCAAGTGACAGAACCTAGCTCAGACTAGTTAAAGCAAAAAAGTCCTACAAAACAGGGAGGTGGGGTAGAGCTAGCCTCCAGATCATCTGTCCTCTGGCTTTCTGCTCCGATTGGGTTTCACTACACAGAGAAGATCTGGCTTTTCTCCTCTTTCTTCTCTTCAGTGTATGTAGATTCCAGGAAAAAACATCAGTTAGCTTGACATGGCTTTTACAACTGCACCATTGACTGAAAAAAGGGATGATCATTATCCAGGCTGAGTTCCTATGCCTCTCTGTGTATTAACAGTCACATCAAAATAAAATAATTGGATTCAGCTCCCCAAATGGAAACAGAATATTTTCTAGAGTGATGAATGGGACACCATGTTGTCAGAACCAATAGATATCTAAAACAATATTTCCTCATGTTCTGCAATGACCCTTCATACATCAAATGCTTTGACCAAATTGAACTAATTGATATTCTCTATACATGCCACCTATTTTGGCATCTGTGTATCATCTGTTCCTTCTTCACATATGATAGAAGCCTTCCCTCTAATGTGGCTGAGTTTCTTACCTAAGAATTAAGAAAGAGAAGAAATTGCTATCTCAGGTGATTGTAGGAAGTTTCAAAATATGACCCACTCATCTCAACAGTGATAACTATCCAGATGAGCTAGAGAATCCCTTGAGTTTTAAAAGCACATCTAAGAGCAGAAGACACAAAGATGCTGAAAGGAACTAATCTCTGAACAGTAACAAGTCTTTCCTGGAACAACTTACACTGAGAGATCCCACTCCTCCTCCTCACCCCCGATCTCCCCAGAAGAGCACAGGCATGTTAAGAGTGTAAGACAGTTCAGTTCAGTTCAGTTCAGTCGCTCAGTCATGTCCGACTCTCCGCGACCCCATGAATCACAGCATGCCAGGCCTCCCTGTCCATCACCAACTCCCGGAGTTCACTCAAACTCATGTCCAGAGTCGGTGATGCCAACAGTTCAGACTAAAAGCTGGGGCAGGGCAGGAGAGCCAAGAAGAAACTTCTTAGGCCCTTCAGGTTCTTACTGAGTGTGGTCCTGTGGCTTCAAAGACCAAGGATGAGCAAGAGAACTGTGATAAATGCCACTGAGGCATTCTAGGCTTTCATCAAGGGCACTGACAAGACCCTTCAAAGGTTGTGGAAAGAAGCAAGGTAAAGAAAGGTTTTCCCAGGCATAGACATCCAAGTGTGGGACTAGAGAGAAAAAAGTACTACTTCCCCCATGATCCTCCAAACAGTTGAAACCAGCAGTGAACTGGATCTATTTAAAACTGCAACCAAACCTAGATCCATACTCAGTAATGTTTAGAGTGATTAACCCTCTCCTCCTCCCCAACACTGTTGCCTGAAAAAAGAAGAGACATTCCATGGTTAGGGGTAAATATAATTTTCTTTTATCTCTACTTCATTCATATGTATAATCTCCAGCAAACAAATTCAAACACCAGGATGAAACATGTGAAGAAGAAAGAAAATATTGACTGATTGTCAAAAGAGGAAACACTCAACAGAAGCAGAAATAGAAATGGCACAGAAATTGGATTAATCCAGTAAGGATTTTACAATAACTATGACAGATACGCTAAAGGATGTAGTGGAAAAAATAGGCAATATATTTTAACAAATGGGGGATTCCAGCAGAAAGATGAAATCTGTAATGAAGAACAATATGGAAATGCAACAAATGAGAAATGCAATACGGGAAAGAAAATGTTTTGATAGACTTAGCAGACTATACACAGAATAGAAATGATTCAGTGAACTAACTGATCAATATGTTATGCACATTGAAAACATAGAGTCTCCATATGTCTCTATATGATATTTCCTAAGGCTATCATCAACTAGTTTCCTGTGATTATGATTTCAGTGTGTCTGCCCTCTGATGCCCCTTCACAATACCTACCGTCTTAATTGGCAAACCATTCAATATTACAGTAATCCTGGCCTATGCCCCAACCAGTAACGCTGAAGAAGCTGAAGTTGAATGGTTCTATGAAGACCTACAAGACCTTTTAGAACTAACACCCAAAAAAGATGTCCTTTTCATTATAGGGGACTGGAATGCAAAAGTAGAAAGTCAAGAAACACCTGGAGTAACAGGCAAATTTGGCTTTGGAGCACGGAATAAAGCAGGGCAAAGGCTAATAGAGTTTTGTCAAGAGAATGCACTGGTCATAGCAAACACCCTCTTCCAACAACACAAGAGAAGACTCTACACATGGACATCACCAGATGGTCAACACTGAAATCAGATTGATTATATTCTTTGCAGCCAAAGATGGAGAAGCTGTATACAGTTAGCAAAAACAAGACCAGGAGCTGACTGTGGCTCAGATCATGAACTCCTTATTGCCAAATTCAGACTTAAATTGAAGAAAGTAGGGAAAACCACTAGACCATTCAGACATGACCTCAATCAAATCCCTTATGATTATACAGTGGAAGTGAGGAATAGATTTAAGGGTCTAGATCTGATAGATAGAGTGCCTGATGAACTCTGGACGGAGGTTCGTGACATTGTACAGGAGACAGGGACCAAGACGATCCCCATGGAAAAGAAATGCAAAAAAGCAAAATGGCTGTCTGAGGAGGCCTTACAAATAGCTGTGAAAAGAAGAGAAGTGAAAAGCAAAGGAGAAAAGGAAAGATATAAGCATCTGAATGCAGAGTTCCAAAGAATAGCAAGGAGAGATAAGAAAGTCTTCCTCAGTGATCAATGCAAAGAAATAGAGGAAAACAACAGAATAGGAAAAACAAGAGATCTCTTCAAGAAAATTAGAGATTCCAAGGGAACATTTCATGCAAAGATGGGCTCGATAAAGGACAGAAATGGTATGGACCTAACAGAAGCAGAAAATATTAAGAAGAGGTGGCAAGAATACACAGAAGAACTGTACAAAAAAGATCTTCACGACCAAGATAGTCACGATAACGTGATCACTGACCTAGAGCCAGACATCTTGGAATGTGAAGTCAAGTGGGCCTTAGAAAGCATCACTATGAACAAAGCTAGTGGAGGTGATGGAATTCCAGTTGAGCTATTTCAAATCTTGAAAGATGATGCTGTGAAAGTGCTACACTCAATATGCCAGCAAATTTGGAAAACTCAGCAGTGGCCCCAGGACTGGAAAAGATCAGTCTTCATTCCAATCCCAAAGAAAGGGAATGCCAAAGAACGCTCAAGCTACCGCACAATTGCACTCATCTCACACGCTAGTAATGTCATGCTCAAAATTCTCCAAGCCAGGCTTCAGCAATATGTGAACCGTGAACTCCCAGATGTTCAAGCAGGTTTTAGAAAAGGCAGAGGCACCAGAGATCAAATTGCCAACATCCACTGGATCATGGAGAAAGCAAGAGAGTTCCAGAAGAGCATCTATTTCTGCTTTATTGACTATGCCAAAGCCTTTGACTGTGTGGATCACAATAAACTGTGGAACATTCTGAAAGAGATGGGAATACCAGACCACCTGACCTGCTTCTTGAGAAACCTGTATGCAGGTCAGGAAGCAACAGTCAGAACTGTACATGGAACAACAGACTGGTTCCAAATAGGAAAAGGAGTACGTCAAGGCTGTATATTGTCACCTTGCTTATTTAACTTATATGCAGAGTACATCATGAGGAACGCTGGGCTGGAAGAAGCACAAGCTGGAATCAAGATTGCTGGGAGAAATATCAATCACCTCAGATATGCAGATGACACCACCCTTGTGGCAGAAAGTGAAGAGGAACTCAAAAGCCTCTTGATGAAAGTGAAAGAGGAGAGTGAAAATGTTGGCTTGAAGCTCAACATTCAGAAAACAAAGATCATGGCATCTGGTCCCATCACTTCATGGGAAACAGATGGAAAAACAGTGGAAACAGTGTGAGACTTTATTTTTTGGGGCTCCAAAATCACTGCAGATGGTGATTGCAGCCATGAAATTAAAAGACGCTTACTCCTTGGAAGGAAAGTTATGACCAACCTTGATAATATATTAAAAAGCAGAGACATTACTTTGCCAACAAAGGTTCGTCTAGTCAAGGCTATGGTTTTTCCCGTTGTCATGCATGGATGTGAGAGTTGGACTGTGAAGAAAGCTGATCGCCAAAGAATCGATGCTTTTGAACTGTGGTGTTGGAGAAGACTCTTGAGAGTCCCTTGTACCGCAAGGAGATCCAACCAGTCCATTCTAAAGGAGATCGATCCTGGGTGTTCATTGGAGGGATGATGCTAAAGCTGAAACCGCAATACTTTGGCCACCTCATGCGACGAGTTGACTCACTGGAAAAGACTCTGATGCTGGGAAAGGTTGGGGGCGGGAGGAGAAGGGGACGACCGAGAATGAGATGGCTGGATGGCATCACCGACTCTGTGGACATGAGTTTGAGTGAACTCCGGGAGTTGGTGATGGACAGGGAGGCCTGGCGTGCTGTGATTCATGGGGTCGCAGAGAGTCGGACACGACTGAGCTACTGAACTGAACCGAAGGCTATCATATCAAAGTCTTACAGACTAGGGGGCTTAAACAACAGAAATTTATATTCATACAATTCTGGAGGCCCGAATCCCATGTCAGCATAGTGCATTTCTTCTGAGTCCTCTCCCCTAAGTTTGGAATTATCATCTTTTCCTTGTGCTTTCATATGATCTTTCTGTTCACATATATGTACAAATCTCCTATTAAAAGAATACCAGGCACACTGGATTAGGGCCTACCCTAATAACCTCCTTTTTAACTTAATTATCTTTTTAAGACCACACCTACAAATTTAGTCACATTCTGCAACAGTGTGGGTTATAACCTCAATGTATGAACTTAGGAGAAACACAACTCAGCTCATAACAGACACGCAGGAAAAATACCACATGATCTAATATACAAATAATTATAATCTTAGATGAAGTGAAGACAGATAGTGGTGCAGAAGAAATATCTAAAGAGATTACAGAGGAAAAGTTCCCACAAATGATGAAATTTATCAACACTACTGAGCGACTGAAATGAACTGAACTGAACTGAAGATCCAAATGCAGAAAATTGCTAAGCTGGATAAGTATACCCAGTTACCTCATAGTCAAGCTATTGAAAACAAAAGAGAAAGAGAAAGTTTTAAAAGCATCTGTAACACAGGAAGAGATGTATTACATACAGGGAAACATTTATAAAAGTGGCAAATGATAGCTCAATTCTCATTTCAAAGGGATTTTAGGACACAATGAAACAGTATCACTTAACGGGTGAAATGTGCGGGGCGGGGGTGGTGAGGGGTGTCAGTCAACTGGGAATCCCATATTCAGGAAAATGAGCTTTCAGAAATGAAGGTGAAATAAAGTATTTTTAGGCATCCAAAGGTGAGAGATTTTGTTTGTTCGTTCCTGTAAACCTGTACTACAGGATATATTAAAATAAATTCTTCAAGCTGAAGTGAAATGATGGCAAATGGAGCCCTAGATCTGCAGGAAAAAAATGAAGAATGTCAGAAATAGTAAATATGTGTGTAGGTCTATAAGACTATTGACTATTTAAAGTATAACTGACAACAGTGCATTGTGAGGCTTGTAACACATGGAGAAACAATCAAAAACAATGTTTTCTAACATCAAGGTGGTTATGTCTTAAATACCTAACTATCATGATTTCTGTGAGGAAATTTCCATTACAATCCCTGAAGTACTATTGAGCATCTATCAAGATGGACTTTCTTCTTCCAAATTAGCCAAGAAAAAAAGTATTCATCTTTCACTTTTTTATTGTATTACTTTTTTTAAAAAAAGTCTCTCCTTTCTTAAACTCTGTAAATAATATATAACAGTGTGTTTAGCCGCTCAGTCATGTCTGACTCATTGTGACCCCATGGACTGCAACATTCCAGGCTCCTCTGTCCATTGGGATTCTCCAGGCAAGAAGACTGGAGGGGGTTGCCATTCGCTCCTCCAAGGGATCTTCCCAACCAAGGGATCAAACCCAGGTCTCCTGCATTGCAGGCAGATTCTTTACTATCTGAGCCACCAGGGAAGCCCAAATATATAACAATACATATTATATATTAGAATATTATGTATACAGACATATATATTTTATGAGTTGATATCAACCAGTACTGTAAAAAATTCTTGGGTCAGTAGAAATTTGAAAAAAAGAAAAAGTAGGGAAATAACATCCACACTAGGTAGAGAGCAGAATTTGAGCACACACAATTTGCTATAGAAGTCTTCAGTGGAAGTGCTAAATTTCTTTGGATCAATTATCTCTCCCCGAGCCATAGGCTTTGCCTTGCCTTGGCGCAATGGAGGCCTCATCATCCTTCCTCTTACACTGGGCACTGATTATCAAACATCCTCTGTTGTGCTGCTTGAACTACCATCCAATTCCCCTGCAGTCAATCTGAGTAAAACTGAAAGGCTATGTTAAAAGAGCACCAACCTTCAAAGTTGCATGTGGAAAATATTCATTTTCGCACTTTGTGATTGAAGTTAGAGATGTCTTACTGTCAGAATTCTCAAATGTCACTCCTTCTATGATAGAGTAGAGGCCATAGGAAGTGTATGAAACTTTCCTTTTAAGAGAACTCCAAGTGAATACTTAGTGGCAACAGAAGGTGCCAGGTTGAGAAATGAAAGCAACAGGGTCCTGTGAAAAAATAGAGTTCTAGGATCTCAGCTGGCTTGGTTCTGATAATGATGATATCCCTGTATAATGTGGCATTAATTTCCCGATCCTCATTTCAAAATTGGAGGTTAGAATGGTGATCCGGCTCAGAGGTCAATGTTGAAAGGCTTGGTGGGTTAAGCGCTGTGATTTGGAGATGAGGACTAAGCTAATACCCAGGAGACTTGGCTCCCTGGCTCAGTTCTTTCATGACCGGCCCCTGTGCCCATAGGTATTTTACATCTCTGAGGTTTCACTCCCTTGTCACAAAATGGGGCATTGGAGCTGAAGAGCCGAGATTCCTTTCAAGGCTGAAATTTTATGAGAAATGCTGTGAACTGTCTTCATAGGGAGTTACGTTTACATGGGGAGTTTTACATAAAGCAAAAGTGGCTTAGAATAAAATTAACCTTGAAAATTCCATACTGAAGACTAATTTGACATCTATCATTTTTATATAATTTCAACACAACCTCCACATTAGATTTGTTTCTTTTTTGTCTATGAATGCACACAAGTTTGAATAGTTGGCTTCTGTTCAAAGGCTTTATGTGAAAAATACAATACTAATCCTTATATACTTAGTCCAGATATGTCAATTTTTTCATTCTCTACTGTGTAGGTTTGGAATACACAGAAGGTATTCAATTGTTTATTTAAATTAAAATTCAATGTATTAATGACAAATTCATAGGCCTGGTTCTTCCTTAAGCTTTCAATTCATTATACAAAAGTTACTATTCTATTTATAAATATAACAAATTTTAGCAATTACCTTTAAGGAAGCCTTTGATTACTGTTTGATCCCACTTACAAATTTAGTTAATTAAACAACTTCAAACTTTTAAATTACATTTACAAATTTAATTTCCTTGATTTTCTTTTAATTACTTCAATTGTTTGATGAGCCTTAACAAGCAGTTAAATAATATTTATATATTTTATAAATAAAACTTATAAATATAGTGATTTTAAAGTTCCCTTTCATGTTCTAATTCTGCATAGAAGCACAGTAAGATTTCAACTTAGAGCATATTTAAATTAACTCCTCCATTTCACATTTTAAGTTGGAATTACAAGACTGCCCAATTATAAGACAAAAGTCTTGTATCTATTGTAAATACATGAAAAATAAAATAGACATAATTTCCTTAATACAAGATATTAATATTACAGTTTTATTCTCTTAACTATTTTTTCTGCATTTCATTGTAAATATATCTAGATTTTAAAATATTACCCACTAAGAAGTTATCTCACCTTGGCAATTTAGGGGATAGCTTCATAACCAGCTGAAATTAAATAATGGAAAATATACTAAGTAATAGAGATATCTAGATGTGAAGACATCCAGGGTAATTTCTCTTGACTTCAATTGCAGGACTGAGCCCATTCCTACCGGAGAAGGCACTGGCAACCCACTCCAGTGTTCTTGCCTGGAGAATCCCAGGGACGGGGGAGCCTGGTGGGCTGCCGTCTACGGGATCGCACAGAGTCGAACACGACTGAAGTGACCTAGCAGCAGCAGCAGCCCATTCCTACAGCCACTATACCTTCAACTCTGTAACTTAGAAAAGATGGTCAGAAACCCCATATGTTTCAGTTTGAGATATATTACTTCCCAATTAACCTAATTGTCTCGCTGCTGCTGCTGCTGCTGCTAAGTCACGTCAGTCGTGTCCGACTCTGTGTGACCCCATAGACGGAAGCCCACCAGGCTCCCCCGTCCCTGGGATTCTCCAGGCGAGAACACTGGAGTGGGTTGCCATTTCCTTCTCCAATGTGTGAAAGTGAAAAGTGAAAGTGAAGTCGCTCAGTCGTGTCCGACCCTTAGCGACCCCACAGACTGCAGCCTACCAGGCTCCTCCATCCATGGGATTTTCTAGGCAAGAGTACTGGAGTGGCTTGCCATTGCTTTCTCCGAATTGTCTCGCAGAAATCTGCTATTCCACCCAGAATGCCACATTACCTGATTGAATTTGCGCCTTTATGCCTCTTAAAATTTTGAAAGATTTTCTATATAGTTCCAAAAATACATTTGGAATGATCAAATCTTGTACAGAAATATTCTTCCTGTCTGGTGGGACTACATAACTTTTAAAGATATTGCAAAAACTTTGGACTGGTTCTGTGAGTCACGTATCTTTATGGCCTTACCAAAGACAGAAGGCATGCTCACTGCGAAAGTCTTATAAGTTGAAGACTTCCTAAGTTGAAACTAAGACCAACCAATGAAACATCCAATTCTTATCTCACCTTCTCTGGGTACTGGGGTACATACCCAAGGAGGAGATCAAAAACAAAATCATCTGTTTTATTTATTCAAATTTATTTTCTCTTATTTGTCCTCCTCCCTATTCATATAAAGTTGAATTCTCACAAGATAAATGTACTGTGATGCAATCTCTGTGTTTTCTTGCATATAGTGCTGTAATTCCCAAATGCTGCTCTAGGAACTTTGCTGTTATTCAGTTGTTCAGTGGTGTCCAACTCTTTGCAACCCCATGAACTGCAGCATTCCAGGCTTCCCTGTCCTTCACCATTTGCTGGAGTATGTTCAGTCTCATGTCCAATGAGTCACTGATGCCATCAAACCGTCTCATCCTCTGTCACCCCCAACTCCTCCTGCCCTCAGTTTTTCCCAGCATTAGGGTCCTTTCCCAGTGAATCAGCCCTTTACATCAGGTGACCAAAGTATCGGAGCTTCAGCTCTAGCATCAGACCTTCTAATGAATGTTCAGGGTTGATTTCCTTTAGGATTGACTGGTTTGATCTCTAGGAACTTTGGGGCTTTAGAAAAAGATCCCTAGGATCTTTCTCAGAGATTCAGCTTTCCAAGATCTCAGTTCAACCAAAGATTCTATGCATTTAAAAAATGTATAAGAATAAATTAATATTACATTTAGAATCTGGCCTATTGGGTGGGCCAGGAGCCAGGAATTCTTAATACTCATGCTTGGCAATGATCTAGATATATAATGCTGAGCAACTTGCTTGATCCCTCCAGGTATAACGCCTGCATATCTCAGTGAGGAAACTGAGGAGAAGACAAGCCATTATGATCTGGGCCTATTATCTTCTACCAGTGTTTAAGCAACAAGCTGATTTTAAGGAAGTATATCAGTAATATATTTCAAGCAAAGATAAATTTAAAAACAAAGGATTGAATACAAAAGTATGAAAAAAAGAGGAAGAGTATAGGACTTAACTAAAATGTTTCAAGAGACCACATGACTAGGAGCCGACAGTTATTCCAGAGCCAAAGATAACACGCTCCCTCCAGGGGACAGAGGATAAAGTGGGGCTCTGGAAGTTATTCAATATGTCTAATCCCACTGGAATCTAAGAACTGGGTAAGCAATGCCAGAGTGGTCTCTCGCCTCCCTAGGCCAACTGCAAGAAGGAAAAGTGCCAAATTCCATTTATCATCTAACCTCCCATTTTATTGATGATCATAGCATTTGGGGTCTTCAAAGATTAGCATCAACTAAGAGCCCATATCTAGTTATGCCCCAAAGATCTGAGATTCATTTTCCTCAGTGCACAGTTATCTGGCCAAATAGATGCTGACTGCTATATAGAAGGTCTAGAGAAATATTTTCAGTATTTGTAGTATGGTAAGTTGAAGTGCGGTTTGGAGGATGGGGGCAACCTTTCTGCAAAAACCTAGCTTTCTTCATTCAGAGGGTTCCGAACCTGCTAACCTTTTCAGGTCTAGGAATTGCTTGAGGCTATTATCTACATTACAATGACTCAAAGTCTCTGCATTCTAAACTTAGATGTTTGACTAATATTATATGCATTAATCAGCACAATAGTCAGTTAAGCATATAATTTAGTGTTAGCAAATACTTTTTTCTGTGACAGACCAAATAGTAATTACTTTAGGAATCGCAGGGCATATGATCTCAGTTGCCACTGTGGTGTGAAAGTAGCCATGCTTGCATGCTAAGTTGCTTCAGTCATGTTCAACTCTTTGTGACCATTTGGACTGTAGCCCGCCAGGCTTCTCTGTCCACGGGATTCTCCAGACAAGAATACTGGAGTAGGTTGCATGCCCTCTTCCAGGAGAAAGTAGCCATAGAAGTGTGTATATATGTGAAAGGGTAAGACAGGGTTCCAATAAAACTGTTTACAAAATGGCTAGCCTGCTGGATTTGGTCCATGGTCCATAGTTTTTCAGCCTCTAATCTAATTTCTTCCAAATGACCTCTGACTTACAAGTCACTACCAAAAATCCCTTCTGAAAAAAAATATACTGTAACAGCCACTCTAACCCTGCTGCCCATTTTCATAACTGCACTCTCCATGCCCTTTGACTTCTGCCACCTCATTATTTTCACTGAAATCAGGGAGCTCCTTCAATGATGTCACCTCTCATAATAATCACCTGAAGAGGTCAGCCAACTTAAAGCTTTTCAAGGATCCTAGTAGTACTGTCATACAGACTTCCAATGCCGTGGTCAAGGGGAAGAATTGTCTGGACTCTGGCAGGGGACATGAAAGACAGTGGGCAAGAGAGTCTGTAGCAGGTAGCATATGATAAATAATACTGCAGCATTCCTGTCTCCTACATTGTTGGATTCCTGTTATACCTTATTTCTGGGAAGTTCTGTCATCACAACCTCGTTAAGTATCTCTCAGCATTGACTCAAGGCTTCTGTCAACCAACCAACCAAGCTATTAGAGATGCTGCGTGATCAGTCTAACACATTGAATCCATTGTCGTGTTTTCTCCTCTTTGACCTAACAATCTCAGAAACCTTTCCCATACATATTATCCAGGTTCTGCCAATATAAATCAATTGAGTCTGAAAATTCCTTTAGTGTATAAACTATCTCCTAGGCAAAGCTTTGTTCTCATAATCCTGGGCCTATTGGGCTATGACTCTAGTTTTGAGCATGAAGGCAATAAGTCAGGATGAGGGTGTATCTTAAGGCAAGAGGCCTCTTGCAAAGTGACTGCCTCAGTAGGGACTTATTATAAGCCCATAAAACAAGGAAAGACACCTGTTTTCCTCTTCCTTTGGAAAAAAAGAACTGCTTTCTCAGAAAAGGAGGCTCAGAGGGACTTGGAATTCCAAAGCTTTAAGATTAATCTGAATCCACTGACAGATCCTCATTACAATTTTCAGAGTTTTACTCCTTGATAAACAATGACCTGCTATTTGTATAACAGATACCCTAAAGCTGTGAATACAGTTTATGTTACTCTACAACTTACAGGATCAAATTTTGGGTCTGATTTTCAGTGACTTAGTTCTGTGACTAGGGCCATCACATAAATATGAACAGAACCTCTCTGTTCGTATTTTGAGCTGAGAGAATTTAAAGCCAGGAGATTGCCATTTTCTTTCTCAAAGCTTTCCAGTAGAGTCAGAAGCTACTAACTGCCCCTCAGTCCTGTAATCATGCCCACCCAGAAGTAGTCACGTGGAATTTTCAGGTTCAGCATTACCAGGCACATCATCCTTGGTGATGTCAGAGAATAATTCCAGTTACTATGTTGTCACTGAAAGGCATGAACTAACAGTTTTCCAATTTCTATTGGCAATAAGATCATGACTATACTTAGGCCCAATACAGTTAAATAGAGGGCTTTCCGGTTTGCTCAGTCAGTAAAGAATCCACTTGCAATATAGTTGTAGGAGATGTGGGTTCAATCCCTGGGTCAGAAAGACCCCCTGGAGAAGGAAATGGCAACCCACTCCAGTGTTCTTGCCTGGGAAAACTCATGGACAGAGGAAGTTGGTGGGCTATTGTCCATGGGGCTGCAAAGAGTGGGACACAACTTAGCAATTAAACCACCACCCCCAAGACTACATAGCCAATTGCACCTTGTTAGCTTGTTTCTGAGAACAGTCTTGGTATAATGTGGCATCACTTTGGGTTCAGTAATGAAAACAGAAACAGTTTTAGACATTTCAAGAAGAGAGGGGATTAACACAAAGAACTGGAGATGCTGAGGAGCTAGGAAAGCAATACAGCAAAGAAAGGAGGACTGGAGGAGCACAGAGGAGAGTGTTACTGCTTAAAATTTAGGGAGTAGCTCCCCATCTGACGTAATTGCTGCCAAGGTGCTGGAGGGGCTGCGGGTGGTTTTTGGAGCCCCAGCATTGCTGTGCACAGAGATCCCGCACTGCATGATGCTGCTAAATCTGCCCCTATGCTGCCTCTGAAAACACCCCTTTGCTCACTGCTTGTGCTTCGCTACCAGAAGCTGTGAAAATAAGCACCAAACAAGAAAGAAACAAACAAAAGAAAAAAAAAAAAAAACTGTTTTGCTATAATCATCTAATCTCCAACTGATACCTCCCACTGCCAGAACCTAACAAGAAACCCGTTGGCAAGGCGATCTCAAAAAAGTACCTTCTGGTTTCCAGTCCCCAGGGTAGAAAGGAGAGCACCAAAAGGTAGGGGTAAAGTCAAGGGATGACAGACAATATCTACAAAGAGTTGTTGTCAGGAGTTGTAGGGATTCTCTCTGGCTGTCTAAGATACTGTAACAACCTGTACCATTTTGCATGTGTAACTATCACTGGATTTAGTTGTCTCAACATTTTTGCTTTCCACGTGATAGTACCAGTGATCTTTGTTTTATATGTGAAAACTAAACTTTATGCTATTTCGTTTTTGTGGTAACTGAAGCAATGAATTCATTATACATACTCTAGTTGGCTCTGTGGAATTCATTTTCCTATTGTAACCAATCACTTCAAATCTTCAAATGACAGAGGCTTTCACCACTCCAATCCCCCGAGTCATTTATTATGGCTGCAAATGAGTAAATTGCTTGGGGCCCAATTCTGCTGGTAATATGTGAGAGAGTTAGACTAGTGACTATAAATCCCCCACATATTGACTAAAAAAAAAAAGAAAGAAAAAAAGAGATGGCTCTTGTTTTCCTTCAGTTCTTTGCATTGTTAATCAAAGCTAATTAAAATGCAGTAGATAAAAAAATAGCCCCATGTTAGTCTTTTGTAATGGAAAGTGCACAGCTGCCTATTCAGAAGGATTTAAGTCCATGTGACCCAAAATATAATATTGTGTCACTCTAATATTTTTACTTAACTCTGAATTCATTACATACCTACTGTGTACAATGAAATTTCCTATTTTCGGGAGGATTTTACAAACTGTAGAACCTGTTCTCTGATCCAAGAAACCTATAATTAATTTCTGAAGGCAAAAATGTACAAAAGGGATAATAATGCAAATACAAATATAGGTGACATTTTATACTAGCTGTATGCAACTTAATGTGCTACCATTATTCAACACTGTGTCTCATCAAACTCAATTTTGGTAGGTATGGCCCCTAAAAGCCCTGAGATACTATTGAAGCAGAAAGAAACATACACAGTACACAGAATCTTGGGGTATTTTGTTGTTGTTTTTCAGTTGCTAAGTTACGTGAGACTCTTTGCGAACCCATAGACTACAGCATGCCAGGCTCCTCTGTGCTCTCCCAAGTTTGCTCCAATTCATGTCCCTTGAGTCGATGATGCTATCTAACCATCTCATCTTCTTCCACTCCCTTCTCCTTTTGCCTTCAGTCCCTCCCAGCATCAGTGTCCTTTCCAATGAGTCGGCTCTTTGCATCAGGTGGCTGAAGTATTGGAACTTCAGCTTCAGCATCAGTCTTTCCAATGAATATTCAAGGTTGATTACCTTTAAGATTGACTGGTTTAATCTCCTTGCTGTCTAAGGGATGTTCAAGCATCTTTTCCAGCATCACAATTCTAAAACATTGATTCTTCAGCACTCAGTCTTCTTTATGGTCCAGCTCTCACATCTGTACATGACTAAAAACCACAGCTTTGGCTGTAGGGAATTTTGTAAACAAAGAGACATCTCTGCTTTTTAATACACTGTCTAGGTTTGTCATAGCTTTTCTTCCAAGGAGCAAGCATCTTTTCATTCCATGGCTACAGTCACTATCATGATGTTTTACTGAATATATTTTGTGCTTCATCTGGCCCTACTCAAGAAGTAAGCTTTCCTTCAAATTTAAATAAGCTAGCTTCTTCTTCCAGAATTGTTATATCTTCTCTGAACCCCACCTTTAATTCATGTTCTTCCAGTGACCCAATAACCCACTGTATTAGTTTGCCAGGAGTACCATAACAAAGTACCAAAACATGGATTATTCAAAACATTGAAAATGTATTCTTTCACAGTTTTGGAAGCTAAAAGTTTTAATCAGGGTGCCTAGAGAGATATGCCCTCTTTGAAGTTTCTAGGTGGGAATCCTTCTTTGTCTCTTCTTGTTTCTGGTCTTTACTGACAATCCTTGCTATTTCTTGGCTTGTAGATGCACCGTTCCAATCATCTGGACCATCTTCTCTTAGTGTCTTTATTTTGCATTCTCCCTCTACATGCTGCTGCTGCTGCTGTGAAGTCGCTTCAGTCGTGTCCGACTCTGTGTGACCCCATAGACGGCAGCCCACCAGGCTCCCCCATCCCTGGGATTCTCCAGGCAAGAACACTGGAGTGGGTTGCCATTTCCTTCTCCAATGCATGAAAGTGAAAAGTCAAAGTGAAGTCATTCAGTCATGTCCGACTCTTAGCAACATCATGGACTGCAGCCTACCAGGCTCCTCCGTCCATGGATTTTCCAAGCAAGAGTACTGGAGGGGGGTGCCATTGCCTTCTCCACCCTCTACATGAGAATGTCCAAATGCCTGTCTCTGCATCCAGATTTTTACTTGTAATAAGGACAGCAGTGATATTGTATGAGCTCATTTTTTCTTATCTCTTTGAAGAATCTATGTCCAAATAAGGCCACATTTTGAGGAACTGGGGGTTAGAATTTCAACCTATTATTACAGGCAGGACACAATTCAACCCATAACACCCATTTTCCAGAATAAATATTCAGAAATAAAATTTCCTCATATTCTTTGGCATATTTGATTTGCTGTACCATCAATAAGACTGAAAACATTTAGGTCCCTCTAGGAGTTACATTCTTGGCATTAACTATGCCCCTAAAATTCAAGCTGTCCTTGCCCTGAACCAGATTGCATTAAAAATAGTAAGAAAGCTATGTAACAAATGAGAGGTAAATATAAAGTGTTTATAATTTATATTTGTCTTAATCATAAAATAGTGCTCAAAACTCTAAGGAAATAGTCAGAAGGGGCTTCCTCTGGTAGCTCAGTGACAAAGAATCTGCCTGCCAAGCAGGCGATGCAGGTTTGATCCCTGGGTCAGGAAGATACACTGGAGAAGGAAATAGAAACCCACTTCAGTATTATTACTTGGAAAATCCCATAGACAGAGGAGCCAGGTGGGCTACAATCCATGGGGTTACAAAAGAGTCTGACACAACTTAGCAACTTAAGTCACAACAAAAGTCAGCTGGCTAGAATTTTTCTTTTTGAGATAGTGTCTGTCATAAAATTATGCACATAAAAAACTGAGAGAAATGTCATAGAGAAGGTATCATGGAGGACTGTGACTAGAACACAAAGAATCTAGGCAGCTTTCAAGATTTTGTTTCTACTCTATAAGCTGGATACTCAGAAAGATTATCCAAATTGTGATCATTCCCTTTGTGAGCATCCTTATCCACTGAGGTGTTCATTTCAGTTCAGTTCAGTCATTCAGTCGTGTCTGACTCTGCAACCCCATGGAATGCAGCATGCCAGGCTTCCCAGTCCATCACCAACTCCCATAGCTTGCTCAAACTCATGTCCATTGAGTTGGTGATGCCATCCAACCCTCTCATCCTCTTGTCATCCCCTTATCCTCCTACCTTCAGTCTTTCCCAGCATCTGGGTCTTTTCTAATGAATCAGTTTTTCACATCAATTCAGTTCAGTAGCTCAGTCATGTCTGACTCTTTGTGACCCCATGAACTGCAGCATACCAGGCTTCCCTGTCCATCACCAACTCACAGAGTTTACTCAATCTCACGGCCATAGAGTCGGTGATGCCATTCAACCAACTCATCTTCTGTCATCTCCTTCTCCTCCTGCCTTCAATCTTTCCCAGCATCAGGTGGGAAAAGTATTGGAGTTTCAGATTCAGTATCAGTCCTTCCAATGAATATTCAAGACTGATTTCCTTTAGGATGGAGTGGTTGGATCTCCTTGCAGCCCAAGGAACTCTCAAGAGTCTCCTCCAACACCACAGTTCAAAAGCATCAATTCTTCCACACTCAGCTTCTTTATAGTCCAGTTTTCACATCCATACATGACTACTGGAAAAACCATAGCTTTGACAAGATGGACCTTTGTTGGCAAAGTAATGTCTCTACTTTTTAATAGGTTGCCTAGGTTGGTCATAGCTTTTCTTACAGGGAATAAGGGTCTTTTAATTTCATGGCTGCAGTCACCATCTGATGTAATTTTGGAGTCCCCCCAAAAAATAAAGTCTCTCATTGTCTCCATTGCTTTTTCATCTATTTGCCATGAAGGGATGGGACCAGATGCCATGGTCTTAGTTTTCTGAATGTTGACTTTTCAGCCAACTTTTTCACTCTTCTCTTTCACTTTTATCAAGATGCTCTTTAGTTCTTCGCTTTCTGTCATAAGGGTGGTGTAATCTGCATATCTGAGGTCTTGATTCCAGCTTGTGCTTCATTCAGCTCAGCATTTTGCATGACATATTCTGCATATAAGTTAAATAAACAGGGTGACAATATACAACCTTGTTGTACTCCTTTCCCGATTTGGAACCAGTCTGTTGTTCCATGTCCAGTTCTAACTATTGATTCTTGACCTGCATACAGATTTCTCAGGAGGCAGGTCAGGTGGTCTGATATTCCCATCTTTTTCAGAATTTTCCACAGTTTTTTGTGATTCACACAGTCAAAGTCTTTGATGTAGTCAATAAAGCAGAAGCAGATGTTTTTTCTGGAACTCTCTTGCTTTTTAAATGATCCAGGTGATGTTGGCAATTTGATCTCTGGTTCCTCTGCCTTTTCTAAAACCAGCTTGAACGTCTGGAAGTTCACAGTTCACATACAGTTGAAGCCTAGCTTGGAGAATTTTGAGCATTACTTTGATAGTCTGTGAGATGAGTGCAATTGTGCAGTGTTTTGAACATTCATTGTCACTGTCTATCTGTGGGATGGAATGAAAACTGAACTTTTCCAGTCCTGTGGCCACTGCTGAGCTTCCCAAATTTGCTGGCATATTGAGTGCAGCACTATCACAGCATCATCTTTTAGGATTTAAAATAGCTCAATTGGAATTCCATGATCTCCACTAGCTTTGTTCATAGTGATGCTTCCTAAGGCCCACTTGACTTTGCATTCCAGGATCTGGCTCTAGGTGAGTGATCACGCCATTGTGGTTATCTGGGTAATGAAGATTTTTTTGTGTATAGTTCTTCTGTGTATTGTTGCCACTTCTTCTTAATATCTTCTGCTTCTGTTAGGTCCATACCATTTCTTCCTTTATTGTGCCCATCTTCACATCAAATGTTCCCTTGGTATCTTGAATTTTCTTGAAGAGCTCTCTAGTCTTTCCCATTCTATCGTTTTCCTCTTCATTGATCACTGAGGAAGGCTTTCTTATCTCTGCTTGCTATTCTTTGGAACTCTGCATTCAAATGGGTATAGCTTTCCTTTTCTCCTTTGCTTTTAGTTTCTCTTCTTTTCTCAGCTATTTGTAAGGCCTCCTCAGACAACTATTTTGCCTTTTTGCATTTCTTTTTCTTAGGGATGGTCTTGATCATTGCCTCCTGTACAATGTCATGAAACTCCATCCATAGTTCTTCAGGCATGTTGGTATTATTGATATTAAATAGAAGGAAAATCAAAAGATAGGGGAGTGATTCCTCTTTCCCATCTATTCCACCTGCCCTGGATACCTCAGTTAATAGGCAATTGCAACTGACAAGGACATCCACAAGAAGCAGTACCACCGACTTCTAGTCCAGAGTCCTCCCACGGAACAATGACAACAATTAGGAAAGATGAAGCAAAAGTAAATGTGTAGATATGAATAAGGTCAGTGACCAAACTGGATTTGTAATCACATTGTAATTTTATTTTTGAACCTTGCACCCTCTTTACATCTATTCAATGGGTTTATTTCTTGCCCCTCTCCTCTGAAAACTGAGGCAGGCACCAGAATGTTTTTGCTCACTCTGAGTTAATAAAATGAATAAATTATAAATAAAACACCTGTGGTCACTTCAGGGTTACTATGTTATAAATGAAGGTTTTATTTGGAAATTAAAATGTATATTCTCTTACAATAACAAAAGCACCATATTTGATTAAAGTTAAATCTTCTCTCCTCTGGGTTTAGTCTTTACAGCTGGAAGTGGCTTCAGGAAGGGATATTAGCTTCCCTGATGGATCAGTGAGTAAAGAATCCACTTGCAATGCAGGAGACACAGGTTCAATCCCTGGGTCAGGAAGTTCCCTTGGAGAAGGAAATAGCAACCCAATCCAGTATTCTTCCCTGGAAGATCCCACAGTCCACGGAGTCACAAAGAATAGGGCACAACTGAGCCCACAAGCACAGCATGAGGGATATTGGGTGAAGGGACGAAGACAATAGACAAGAAAATTCTCATTTTATTGATAAATTTGGGACATGGCTTCACATTTCCTATTTCTGGCAAGAATTTAAAACTGTCTTTTTTTCTTAGAGGTGCTTTTGCCATAGTTCAATTGGTAAAGAATCTGCCTGCAATGCAGGAGACATTGGTTTGATTCGTGGGTAGGGAAGATCCTCTGGAGAAGGAATAGGCTACCCAGGCCAGTATTCTTGGGATTCCCTTGTGGCTAAGCTGGTAAAGAATCCACCTGCAGTGTGGGAGACCTGGGTTGGATCCCTGGGTTGGGAAGATCCCCTGGAGAAGGGAAAGGCTACCTACTCCAGTATTCTGGCCGGGAGAATTCCATGGACTGTGTGGCCCATAGGGTTGCAAAGAGGCGGACATGACTAAGCGACTTGCACTTTCACTTTTTTGTGAACTCTTCAGGGAAACCCTCCTTTCCTCCATCACTGACCCCTCTCACTTGTAGACGCCAATTGTGGAAATGTCCTCTTATTCAGTCTGTCCTTTATAGCTTATTCCTAAAGCATCTATGGGCAACACATGCCACTCTAGATGGTCCTTTAGACAAGACATATATACAGCCACAATGATTCTTTCACACGTGTGGATCACCTCTGATCTATAGGACAAGTTACACATCTTTTACTTCAACAGACTAAGAAGGCAGGCTGGCCTATGCCACTGCCTCTTCCTGACCCATCATGTGGCTGCAGCCATCCCATTTCTTTTCATTCTTTAAAAATTTTATTTATATTTTATTTTTTGGCTGTGCTGGGTCTTCTTTGCTGCAGGGTTTTTTTTCTAGTTGCAGAAAGCAGGGGCTACTTTCTAGTTGTAGTGCACAGGTTTCACATTACAGGGGAGTCTCTTGTTGCAGAGTATGGGCTCTATGCCACGTGGGCTTGGTATTCTCAGGCCCTGGGCTCTAGAACACAAGCTCAATAGTGGTGATACATGGGTTTAGTTTCTCCACAGCATGTGGGATCTTCCAGGACCAGGAATTGAACCCGTGTCTCCTGCATTGGCAGGCTGTTTCTTTACCACTGAGCCACCAGGAAAGCCCCCGCCCCCCAACTTATTGACTTTTAGGTTTCTCAGGTGTAAGTCAGACCCCAGTCCTCACTGATCCCAAGCATTGAGGGTACATATCAAGTTCCTTGAAACGGCCTCATCGAAGTATCTCCCAACCCAGCTTGAAAGGAGAGTCATTTAAAGGGGGCTAACAAAAAACTGAAACTGCAATACTTTGGCCACCTCATGCGACGAGTTGACTCACTGGAAAAGACTCTGATGATGGGAAAGGTTGGGGGCGGGAGGAGAAGGGGACGACAGAGAATGAGATGGCTGGATGGCATCACCAACTCTGTGGACATGAGTTTGGGTGAACTCTGGGAGTTGGTGATGGACAGGGAGGCCTGGCGTGCTGTGATTCATGGGGTCGCAGAGAGTCGGACACGACTGAGCGACTGAACTGAACTGAACCCAAACCATAACTCAAGTCATAAAACTTCTCTTATCTAGGCACTTTCAGATTCTTGACACAGATAATGGTGTTGAGACCGTCTCATAGATTCACACAAATTACCTTGAAAATTATGCATGTTAATTTAGCATCTCATCTGGGAATTCGTTACTGATCTTCCCATCTTGGCTGATTCCCATGTTCATATCCTGTTGTAGACTCGACGCCACAGAGACTATACAAGAGGGAGCAGGAGGACACGGGAACACTACCCAAGCAGTTCTTGAGCTTGTTGTCTGAGCATTTTCTTTACCATCCGCATCTTTGTCGTGTAATTCCATGCTTTGCTGCGTATGAACTCAAACCCTTCCCAACAACTGCGTTTCTCCCAAGAGCTAAGCTCGCAAGAGTGCTCACTTCTATCCCAGAAGGCAGTGGGGTGAGGTGGGGCGGGGCGAGGCCTGGGGCAGGCAGAAGGGAAGATGGCGTCCACCAGTCACCATCCTGAAGGGCCCGCAAGCGGTCCCCAAATGTGCCGGCAAAGCAGATGCTTGAGTCTCAGGCTGATGCTCGAAAACAAGGAAAAGAGCCTCTTTCAAACACAACCCAGGAGCCCCATACTGGACCGCTTCAGTTCAGCGCCCTGAAAGCAGGTGAGTCTGTGCTGCCCAATCTCTTCCTGAGGAGCTCTCCCTGAGAAGCTCTCATGGACCTGAGTGAGCCTTGTTGGTTTGCAAAGCTAAATGTCTGGGGGGCTTGTTTCTCCAGTGCAGGTCTTAAAAGTGTGAGGTGCTTGATATGGGGTTCAAACCCTTTTCTCCTCAGGGAGAAGGTCCAGGTTTTGATGTAAGTGATGGCCAGGGCTGGGGTTTTTGGCTAATCCCCCTCACATAGAGGAGTCAACCCATTAAAAAAACTTTTTTTTTTTTTTTCTGATAAAGTTGTTCCATATGTAGCTGTAGATTCACTGTGTTCATGGAAATGGGTGAATTCAGGATTCTTTTACTTGTCATCTTGCATATAATTTATCAGTATTTAAATGTGGACACAGGCTTTATGTTATCAGCAGAATGGAGAGGAAGTCCAACAACAGGGAGATTCTCTTCTTTCTTAGGTGATAGATTTATCATTCTAGGCAAACTACTTCAGTATACTTGCCTTGAGAACCCCATGAACGGTATCAAAAGGCAAAATGATAGGATACTGAATGAGGAATTCCCCAGGTCGGTAGGTGCCCAGTATGCTGCTAGAGATCAGTGGAGAAATAACTCCAGAAAGAATGAAGGGATGGAGCCAAAGCAAAACCAATACCCAGTTGTGGATGTGACTGGTGATAGAAGCAAGGTCCAGTGCTGTAAAGAGCAATATTGCATAGAAACCTGGAATGTTAGGTCCATGAATCAAGGCAAATTGGAAGTGGTCAAACAGGAGATTGCAAGAGTGAATGTCGACATTCTAGGAATCAGTGAACTACAATGGACTGGAATGGGTGAATTTAACTCAGATGACCGTTATATCTACTACTGTGGGCAGGAATCCCTTAGAAGAAATGGAGTAGCCATCATGGTCAACAAGAGAGTCCGAAATGCAGTACTTGGATGCAATCATAAAAATGACAGAATGATTTCTGTTCATTTCCAAGGCAAACCATTCAATATTACAGTAATCCAAGCCTGTGCCCCAACCAGCAACGCTGAAGAATCCGAAGTTGAACGGTTCTATGAAGACGTACAAGACATTTTTGAACTAACACCCCAAAAAAGATGTCCTTTTCACTGGAGGGGACTGTAATGCAAACGTCGGAAGTCAAGTAACACCTGGAGTAACAGGCAAATTTGGCCTTGGAGCACGGAATGAAGCAGGGCAAAGGCTAATAGAGTTTTGCCAAGAGAATGCACTGGTCATAGCAAACACCCCCTTCCAACAACACAAGAGAAGACTCTACACATGGACATCACCAGATTGTCAACACCAAAATCAGATTGATTATATTCTTTGCAGTAAAAGATGGAGAAGCTCTATACAGTTAGCAAAAACAAGAGCAGGAGCTGACTATGGTTCAGATCATGAACTCCTTATTGCAAATTCAGACTTAAATTGAAGAAAGTAGGGAAAACCACTAGACCATTCAGATATGACCTAAATCAAATCCCTTATGATTATACAGTGGAAGTGAGAAATAGATTTAAGGGACTAGATCTGATAGATAGAGTGCCTGATGAACTATGGATGGAGGTTCGTGACATTGTACAGGAGACAGGGACCAAGACCATCCCCATGGAAAAGAAATGCAAAAAAGCAAAATGGCTGTCTGAGGAGGCCTTACAAATAGTTGTGAAAAGAAGAGAAGCGAAAAGGAAAGATATAAGCATCTGAATGCAGAGTTCCAAAGAATAGCAAGGAGAGATAAGAAAGCCTTTCTCAGTGATTAATGCAAAGAAATAGAGGAAAACAACAGAATAGGAAAAACAAGAGATCTCGTCAAGAATATTAGAGATTCCAAGGGAACATTTCATGCAAAGATGGGCTCGATAAAGGACAGAAATGGTATGGACCTAGCAGAAAGAGAAGATGTTAAGAAGAGGTGGCAAGAATACACAGAAGAACTGTACAAAAATGATCTTCATGACCAAGATAATCACGGTGGCATGATCACTCATCTACAGCCAGACATCTTGGAATGTGAAGTCAAGTGGGTCTTAGAAAGCATCACTATGAACAAAGCTAGTGGAGGTGATGGAATTACAGTTGAGCTATTTCAAATCCTGAAAGATGATGCTGTGAAAGTGCTGCACTCAAAATGCCAGCAAATTTGGAAAACTCAGCAGTGGCCACTGGAGTGGAAAAAGTGGGTCTTCATTCCAATCCCAAAGCAAGGAAATGCCAAAGAATGCTCAAGCTACCGCACAATTGCAGTCATCTCACATGTGAGTAAGTCATGCTCAAAATTCTCCAAGCCAGTCTTCAGCAATATGTGAACCGTGAACTTCTAGATGTTCAAGCAGGTTAAAGAAAAGGCAGAGGCACCAGGGATCAAATTGCCAACATCTGCTGGATCATGGAGAAAACAAGAGAGTTCCAGAAAAACATCTATTTCTGCTTTATTGACTATACCAAAGACTTTGACTGTGTGGGTCACAATAAACTGTGGAAAATTCTGAAATAGATGGGCATACCAGACCACCTGACCTGCCTCCTGAGAAACCTATATTCAGGTCAGGAAGCAACAGTTAAAACAGGACATGGAACAATAGACTGGTTCCAAATAGGAAAATGAGTATGTCAAGGTTGTATACTGTCACCCTGCTTATTTAACTTCTATGAAGAGTATATCATGAGGAATGCTGGGCTGGAAGAAGCACAAGCTGGAATCAAGATTGCCAAGGGAAATATCAATAACCTCAGATATGCAGATGACACCACCCTTATGGCAGAAAGTGAAGAGGAACTAAAAAGGCTCTTGATGAAAGTGAAAGAGGAGAGTGAAAATGTTGGCTTGAAGCTCAACATTCAGAAAACAAAGATCATGGCTTCTGGTCCCATCCCTTCATGGGAAATAGATGGGGAAACAGTGAAAACAGTGTCAGATTTGATTTTATTGGGCTCCAAAATCACTGCAGATGGTGATTGCAGCCAGGAAATTAAAAGACGCTTCCTCCTTGGAAGGAAAGTTATGACCAACCTTGACAGTATATTAAAAAGCAGAGACATCACTTTGCCAACAAGGGTTCATCTAGTCAAGGCTATGGTTTTTCCCGTGGTCATGTATGGATGTGAGAGTTGGACTGTGAAGAAAGTTGATCGCCGAAGAATTGATGCTTTTGAACTGTGGTGTTGGAGAAGACTCTTGAGAGTCCCTTGGACTGCAAGGAGATCCAACCAGTCCATTCTAAACGAGATCAATCCTGGGTGTTCATTGGAAGGACTGATGCTGAAGCTGAAACTCCAATACTTTGGCAACCTCATGCAACGAGTTGACTCACTGGAAAAGACTCTGATGCTGGGAGGGATTGGGTTTGGGAGGAAAAGGGGACAACAGAGAATGAGATGGCTGGATGACATCACCGACTTGATGGACATGAGTTTGTGTGAACTCCGGGAGTTGGTGATGGACAGGGAGGCCTGGAGTGCTGTGATTCATGGAGTCGAAAAGATTCGGACACGACTGAGGGACTGAACTGAACTGAACTGAACTGATTCTTGTGACAAGAATTTTGTTTCTTTACAGTCTCCTCCTCATATGCATTATTTCCTGTGTCTTACTACCTCTTTTTACCAAGTCAAGGCGGTGGGTATTATGGGGAGGGCACTTGTGTGTTGGACCCAGGTGTTGGCATTAAAGGGCTGAATTTTCTGTAGAGAATTTAAAAACAGTTATGAAACTAACTAAAAGCCAGTCTGCTTGTGATTATTACCATGTCCTAACAATTCTAGGCAGTGCTGTTACAAATTGAATTGTATTCCTTCGAACGAGATATTTTGAAGTCTTAACCTTCAGTACCTCAGAATGCAAACTTAATTGGAAATAGGATTGTTGCAGATGTAGTTAATTAAGTTAAGATGAGGTCATACTGGAGTAGGGTGGGCCCTAATCCAAAATAAGAAGTGGAGTTCTTACAAGAGGATGGCTGTGTGAAAACATGAAGACACAGGGAGAACAGCCTGTGGACATTGTAGGCAGGGATTGTAGTGATGCATTATCAAGGTAAGGAACAATACTATGTATATGTCAACACCAGTCTCTCAATCCACTGCCCATCCCACCCGTTTCCTCTTTTGGTATCCATAGGTTTGCTGTCTATATCTGTATCTCTATTTCTGTCCTGCAAGTAAAATCGTCAATACCATTTTTCTAAATTCCACATATATACGTTAATATAGGATATTTGTTTTTCTTTTTCTGACTTACTTCATCTGGTACAACAGTCTCTAGTTCTATCCACATCACTCAAATTACCCAATTTCATTCCTTTTTATGATTGAGTAATATGATAGTTGTATAAAATACATAAGTAATGATTCACGGGGTCGCAAAAAGTCGGACACAACTGAGCGACTGAACTGAACTGAATGAAAACCTAGGGAGAAGGAACAAGATGGCAGAGGAATAGGACTGTGAGCCCACTTTCTCCCCCACAAATTCATCAAAAGAACATTTTAACGCTGAGTAAATTCCACAAAACAACCTCTGAATGCCGTCAGAGGACATCAGGCACCCAGAAAAGCAGCCCATTGTCTTAGAAAGGAGGTAGGAAAAAAGATAAAAGATAAAAAGAGAGAAAAAGGGGTAGGGACAGAGCTGCATCTGGGGAAGGGAGGCTTTAAAAAGAGAGAAGTTTCCAAATACCAGGAAACACTCTCACTGGCGAGTCTGGGGCAAGCCTTGGAACCTCAGAGGGCCACATAACTGGGAAGAAAAAGAAAGAAATAATTAAAACCCACAGATTACCTGCCAAACGGTAACTCCCAGCAGAGAAGCAGGGCAGACATCCGCATCCACCATTAGCAAGCAGGGGCTGGGCAAGGAGGAGCCGGCTGAACTGCTTAGAGAAAGGACTGGACTGAATGCCGTGAGAGCAGTCTGAGAGAACTAACTGGGGATAGCAAAGCAGACTGTGGGATAGCTTCCCCCCAAAAAGGCGAAAAGCCCTAGCCTAAGACTCCACCAGCCCTGCTCACAGAACAAAGGACTGAGCAGAGCTAGCCAGCAATGGATGGCCCATCCCCCACTGAGACAGGCAGGGGAGGGCAGCCAGAGCTGGAAGGGGGCAACCTTGGCCCCAGAGAGGCATCCAATACCAAACTGCAGTCAGGCTTCATTGCTAACCAAGACTTCATGGGTTTCTGACCGGTCAACATCCGCCTGAGAAGGTGCACCAGCTGTACACCCAGAAAACCGAGCGGGAGGGACCAGGGAGGTGATAAGGTGCAGTGACCACACTCGCCAAACACTTGGTCACTTGGGCTGCTCAGACCAGGGAAGGCACAAAATGCAGGCCCAACCAAGTCTGCGCCTTTGTGGAGTACCCGAGTACCTGAACCGGAGGCTCTCAGACCTGGGAAGTGCAAACAACCCAACACTGGCCTCGGACAGTTCCTAGCAGAGCAACCTAGAGCCTGTGCAGTGTAGACTGGGACAGCACACGCACTGTGAGCGGGGGCAAACCCAGTGTGTCCGAGACACTGCGAGCACTCCCCACAGATGCCAGAGATATTTGTCTGCAGCATTCCTCCCTTCCCAGAACAGAACTGAACAAGTGAGCCTTAAAAAGTGTCCACCACCGCCCCCTAGTGTCAGGGTGGAAATTAGACACTGAAGAGTCCAGCAAACAGAAGCTAAAACAGAGGGAACCACCTTGGAAATGACAGATAGAGAAGTCTAGAGGCTACTCCAAGAATAAGACTGAAAACCAGAGGCAAGAGGCTTAGGCCTGAATCCTGAGAACACCAGAGAACTCCTGACTCCAGGGAACATTAATAAATAGGAACTCATCAAACACCTCCACACCTACACTAAAACCAAGCACCACCCAAGGGTCAACAAGTTCCAGAGCAAGACATACCACGCAAATTCTCCAGCAACACAGGAAAATAGCCCTGTGCTTCAATATACAGCCTGTCCAAAGTCACTCCAAACCCACTGACATCCCATAACTCATTACTAGATAATTCATTGCACTTCAGAGAGAAGAAATCCAGCTCCACCCACCAGAACACCAACACAAGCTTTCCTAACCAGGGAACCTTGACAAGTCACCCGTCCAACACCACACACAGTGAGGAAACTACATAATAAAAAGAACTCCACAAACTGCCAGAAGATGGAAAGGCCACCCCAAGCACAGCAATATAAGCAAGATGAAGAGGTAGAGAAATACCCAGCAAGTAAAGGAACAGGATAAATGCCCACCAACAAAAACAAAAGAGGAAGATATAGGGAATCTACCTGATAAAGAATTTCACATTTTGATGGTGAAAATAATTCAAAATCTTGAAAGCAAAATGGAGTTACAGATAAATAACCTGGAGATAAGGATTGAGAAGATGCAAGAAAGGTTTAATAAGGATTTAGAGGAAATAAAAAAGAGTCCATATACAATGAATAATGCAATAGATGAGATCAGAAACACTCTGGAGGGAACAAACAGTAGAATAACGGAGGCAGAAGACAGGATAAGCGAGCTAGAAGATAGAATTGTAGAAATAAATGAAACAGAGAGAAAAAAAGAAAAACGAATTAAAAGAAATGAGGACAATATTAGAGACCTCTGGGAAAATGTTAAAAACCCCAACATTTGAATCATAGGAATCCCAGAAGAAGAAGACAAAAAGAAAGACCATGAGAGAATACTTGAGGAGATAATAGTTGAAATCTTCCCTTAAATGGGGAAGGACATAATCACCCAAGTCCAAGAAACACAGAGAGTCCCTAACAGGATAAACCCAAGGTGAAATACTCCAAGACACATATTAATCAAATTAACAAACATCAAATACAAAGAACAAATATTAAAAGCACAAGGCAAAAGCAACAAATAATACACAAAGGGATTCCCATAAGGATAACAGCTGATCTTTCAACAGAAACTCTTCAGACCAGGAGGGAATGGCAAGACATACTTAAAGTGATGAAAGAAAATAACCTACAGCCCAGATTACTACACCCAGCAAGGATCTCATTCAAATATGAAGGAGAAATAAAAAGCTTTACAGACAAGCAAAAGCTGAGAGAATTCAGCATCACCAAACAAGCTCTCCAACAAATGCTAAAGGATCTTCTCTAGACAGGAAACAGAGAAAGGATGTATAAACTCAAACCCAAAACAATAAAGAAAATGGCTACGGGATCATGCTGCTGCTGCTGCTGCTGCTGCTGCTGCTGAGTCACTTCAGTCGTGTCCGACTCTGTGTGACCCCATAGACGGAAGCCCACCAGGCTCCCCCGTCCCTGGGATTCTCCCGGCAAGAACACTGGAGTGGGCTGCCATTTCCTTCTCCAATGTGTGAAAGTGAAAAGTGAAAGTGAAATCGCTCAGTCGTGTCCGACCCTTAGCGACCCCATGGACTGCAGCCTACCAGGCACCTCCATCCATGGGATTTTCTAGGCAATAGTACGGGATCATACTTATCAATAATTACCTTAAACGTAAATGGGTTGAATGCCCCAACCAAAAGACAAAGGCTGGCTGAATGGATACAAAAACAAGACCCCCATATATGTTGTCTACAAGAGACCCACCTCAAAACAAGGGACACATACAGACTGAAAGTGAAGGGCTGGAAAAAGATATTCCATGCAAATAGAGACCAAATGAAAGCAGGGGTAGCAATACTCATATCAGATAAAATAGACTTTAAAACAAAGGCTGTGAAAAGAGACAAAGAAGGACACAGCATAATGATCAAAGGATCAATCCAAGAAGAAGATATAACAATTATAAATATTTATGCACCCAACATAGGAGCACATGTAATATATAAGACAATTACTAACAAGTATGAAATTAACAACAACACAATAATAGTGGGAGACTTTAATATCCCACTCACACCTATGGATAGATCAACTAAACAGAAAATTAACAAGGAAGCACAAACTTTAAATGATACAATAGACCAGTTAGCCCTAATAGATCTCTATAGGACATTTCACCCCAAAACAATGAATTTCACCTTTTTCTCAAGCGCACATGGCACATTTTCCAGGATAGATCATATCCTGAGCCATAAATCTAGCCTTGGTAAATTCAAAAAAATTGAAATCATTCCAAGCATCTTTTCTGACCACAATGCAGTAAGATTAGATCTCAGTTACAGGAGAAAAACTATTAAAAATGCCAACATATGGAGGCTGAACAACACGCTGCAGAATAATGAACAAATCATAGAAAAAATCAAAAGAGAAATCAAAATATATATAGAAATGAATGAAAATGAAAACACGACAACCCAAAACTTCTGGGACACTGTAAAAGCAGTGCTAAGGGGAAGGTTCATAGCAATACAGGCACACCTCAAGAAATAAGAAAAAAGTTAGCTAAATAACCTAACTCAACACCTAAAGAAACTAAAAAAGGAAGAAATTAAGAACTCCAGGGTTAGTAGAAGGAAAGAAATCTTAAAAATTAGGGCAGAAATAAATGCAAAAGAAACAAAAGAGACCATAGCAGAAATCAACAAAGCCAAAAGCAGGTGCATATAAAATTGACAAACCACTAGCCAGACTCATCAAGAAACAAAGGGAGAAGAACCAAATCAATAAAATTAGAAATGAAAATGGAGAGATCACAGCTGACAACACAGAAATACAAAGGGTCATTAGAGAATACTATCAGCAATTACATGGCAATAAAATGGACAACTTGGAAGAAATGGACAAATTCTAGAAAAGCACAACTTTCCAAAACTGAACCAGGAAGAAATAGAAAATCTTAATAGACCCATCACAAGCACGGAAATAGAAGCTGTAATCAGAAATCTTCCAGCAAACAAAAGCCCAGGTCCAGACGGCTTCACAGTTGAATTCTACCAAAAATTTAGAGAAAGCAAAGAAGTACTAAAGAACCTCTTGATGAAAGTGAAAAAGGGGAGTGAAAAAGCTGGCTTAAAACTCAACATTCAGAAAACTAAGATCAAAGCATCTGGTCCCATCATTTCATGGCAAAAAGATGGGGAAACAATGAAATCAGTGAGACTTTATTTTCTTGGGATCCAAAATCCCTGAAGATGGTGACTGCAGCCATGAAATTAAAAGACACTTGCTCCTTGGAAGAAAAGTTGTGACCAACCTAGACAGCATATTAAAAAGCGGAGACATTACCTTGCCAACAAAGGTCCATCTAGTCAAAGCTATGGTTTTTCCAGTAGTCATGTATGGATGTGAGAGTTGGACTATAAAGAAAACTGAGCACTGAAGAATTGATGCTTTTCAACTGTGGTATTGGAGAAGACTCTTGAGAGTCTCTTAAACTGCAAGGAGATCCAATCAGTCCATCCTAAAGGAAATCAGTACTGAATATTCATTAGAAGGACTGATGCTGAAGCTGAAACTCCCATACTTTGTCCACCTGCTATGAAGAACTGACTCATTTGAAAAGACCCTGATGCTGGGAAAGATTGAAGGTGGAAAGAGAAGGGGACGACACAGGATGAGATGGTTGAATGGCATCACCAACTCAATGAACATGAGTTTGAGTAAACTCTGGGAGTTGGTGATAGACCGGGAGGCCTGGCGTGTAACAGTCCACAGGGTTGCAAAGGGTCGGACACAGCTGAGCAAATGAACTGAACTGAACTGAACTGAACACCTATTCTACTCAAACTCTTCCAGAAAATTGCTGAGGAAGGGAAACTTCCAAACTCATTCTATGAGGCCACCATCACCCTAATCCCAAAACCTGATAAAGATCCCACAAAAAAATAAAACTACAGGCCAATATCACTGATGAACATAGATGCAAAAAATCCTTAACAAAATTCTAGCAATCAGAATCCAACAACACATTAGGAAGATTATACATCTTGACCAAGTGGGCTTTATCCCAGGAATGCAAGGATTCTTCAATATCTGCAAATCAATCAATGTAATACACCACATTAACAAACTGAAAAATAAAAATCATATGATTATCTCAATAGATGCAGAGAAAGCCTTCGACAAAATTCAACATCCATTTATGATAAAAACCCTCCAGAAGGTGGGAATAGAAGGAACATACCTCAACATAATAAAAGCTATATATGATAAACCCACAGCAAACATTATCCTCAATGGTGAAAAACTGAAAGCATTTCCCCTAAAGTCAGGAACAAGACAAGGGTGCCCACTCTCACCACTACTATTCAACATAGTTCTGGAAGTTTTGGCCACAGCAATCAGAGCAGAAAAAGACATAAAAGGAATCCAAACTGGAAAAGAATAAGTAAAACTTTCACTGTTCGCCGATGACATGATCCTCTACACAGAAAACCCTAAAGACTCTACCAGAAAACTACTAGAGCTAATCAATGAATACAGTAAAGTTGCAGGATATAAAATCAACACATAGAAATCCCTTGCATTCCTATACACTAATAATGAGAAAATAGAAAGAGAAATTAAGGAAACTATTCCATTCACTGTTGCAATGAAAAGAATAAAATACTTAGGAATATATCTACCTAAAGAAACAAAAGACCTGTACATAGAAAACTATAAAACACTGGTGAAAGTAATCAAAGAGGACACTAATAGATGGAGAAATATACCATGTTCGTGGATTGGAAGAACAAATATTGTCAAAATGAGTATAATACCCAAAGTAATTGATACATTCAATGCAATCCCTATCAAGCTACCAATGATATTTTTCACAGAGCTAGAACAAATAATCGCACAATTTGTATGGAAATACAAAAAACCTCGAATAGCCAAGGCAATCTTGAGGAAGAAGAATGGAACTGGGGGAATCAACCTGCTGGACTTCAGGCTCTACTACAAAGCCACAGTCATCAAGACAGTATGGTACTGGCATAAAGACAGAAATATAGATCAATGGAACAAAACAGAAAGCCCAGAGATAAATCCACGCACTTAAGGACAACTTATCTTTGACAAAGGAAGCAAGAATATAAAATGGAGAAATGACAGTATCTTTAACAAGTGGTGCTGGGAAAACTGGTCAGCCACTGGTAAAAGAATGAAACTAGAACACTTCCTAACACCATACACCAAAATAAACTCAAAATGGATTAAATGATCTAAATGTAAGACCAGAAACTATAAAACTCCTAGAGGAGAACATAGGCAAAACACTCTCCGACATAAATCACAGCAGGATCCTCCATGACTCACCTCCCAGAGTATTGGAAATAAAAGCAAAAATAAACAAATGGGACCTAATTAAAATTAAAAGCTTCTGTGCAGCAAAGGAAACTATAAGCAAGGTGAAAAGACAGCCTTCAGAATGAGAAAAAATAATAGCAAATGAAACAACCGACAAAGAATTAATCTCCAAAATATACAAGCAGCTCCTTCAGCTCAACTCCAGAAAAATAAATGACCCAATCAAAAAATGGGCCAAAGAACTAAACAGACATTTTTCCAAAGAAGACATACAAATGGCTAACAAACACATGAAAAAATGCTCAACATCCCTCATAATCAGAGAAATGCAAATCAAAAGCAAATGAGATACCATTTCACACCAGTCAGAATGGCTGCTATCCAAAAGTCTACGTGCCATAAATTCTGGAGAGGGTGTGGAGAAAAGGGAACCCTATTACACTGTTGGTGGGAATGCAAACTAGTACAGCCACTATGGAGAACAGTGTGGAGATTCCTTAAAAAATTGGAAATAGAACTGCCCTATGATCCAGCAATCGCACTCCTGGGCATACACACCGAGGAAACCAGAATTGAAAGAGACACATGCACTCCAGTGTTAATTGCAGCACTGTTTATAATAGCCAGGACATGGAAACAACCTAGATATTCATCTGCAGACGAATGGATAAGAAAGCTTTGGTACATATACACAATGGAGTATTACTCAGCCATTAAAAAGAATGCATTTGAATCAGTTCTAATGAGGTGGATGAAACGGAGCCTATTATACAAAATGAAGTAAGCCAGAAAGAAAAACACCAATGCAGTATACTAACGCATGTATATAGAATTTAGAAAGATGAAAATGATAACCCTGTATACGAGACAGCAAAAGAGACACAGGTGTATAGAACAGTCTTTGGGACTCTGTGGGAGAGGGTGAGGGTGGGATGATTTGGGAGAATGGCATTGAAACATGTATATTATCATATGTGAAACGAATCACCAGTCTAGGTTCGACGCATGATACAGGATGCTCGGGGCTGGTGCACAGGGATGACCCAGAAGGAGGATAAGGGGAGGAGGGAGGTAGGAGGAGGGGTACAGGAAGGGGAACTCATGTACACCTGGCGCGGATTCATGTCAGTGTATGGCAAAACCAACCAATATAATATTGTAAAATGTAAAAAAAAAAAAGAGAGAAAAAATAGAAAAACATTTGCACCCCCCCCAAAAATAGAAAACCTACTGTATAGAACAGGGAACTTTGCTCAGTGCTCTTTGGTGATGTAAATGGGAAGTAAACCCAAAAAAGAGGGGCTATATAGATATGTACAGCTGATTCACTTTGCTGTACAGTAGAACCTAACACAACATTGTAAATCAACTATCTGGTGGTCATTTGGTTGTTTTGTCCAGCTCTTGTGACCCCATGGACTACACCCCCCGAGGCTCCTCTGTCCATGGGATTTCCCAGGCAGGAATACTGGAGTGGGTTGCCATTTCCTTCTCCAGGGGATCTTCACCACCCTAGGATTGAACCCAGATCTTCTGCATTGCAGGTGGATTCTTTACTGTCTGAGCCACCTTACTCCAATAAAATCAATTAAAAAAATGTTTGTTTGTTTTTTTAAAAAAGCAAGACAACGAACACAAGTACAACATTGCTGCACCAGAAGCTGATAGAGAGCAATGGAACTTAATTGTCTCTCAGAGCACTCAGAAGATATTACACAGACACTGTAGCCCCTTGATTTCAGACTTCTGGACTCCAAAACTATAAGAGCATAAATTTCTGTTGTTTTAATATACCCAATTTATTATTTTTTTTACAGCAGTACTAGGAAGCGAATAAAAACATTAAGAATAGAATACCCCTTTGTCCTCTTACAATTACTAATTTAATGACTAACAAAAATAGTATATATTAGCAAATATTTACAAACTCTTCAGCCAAATACATTCAATTTCCAAACCTAATACTCTACCACAGTATACTAGATTTTCCTGCTGATTGAAACATCACCTTGGATTTAGACAGGAAATCTAAAGGTATGAGGACGAATTGGACAAATGGGCACATGAGTGGAAAGCCATGTCTGCCATGTATAAGCCATGCCTAAAGGAGGTAGGTGTGCTGACAACATCTATTAGTCACAATGTAAATGCCAAAGTAATAAATACCCTGGCATTTTTATTATGATGACCTGCCCTGATCAACCACAACCATGATAAGAATATTTGTAGTGTCTTGTTATTCATTTTTCTCTCTGCCTTAGCAGCCACTTCAGTGCTCTTTAACCTCCAAACCCTGCTCCCTACTTTACAAAATCCTGAGTAATATCTGTTTTCTTTGTCTTAATGGACTGCCTTCATGTCGAAGAATCTATGAATAACCAGTCTAGAACAACATAGAAGGCTGCCAATAACCCAAAATGTTACCCCATATCTTTTGAGGCCAGAGAGAATGATTTCCCAAATAAATTACTAAAATTTATAAATGGCTGGCTTTCAAAATTAACTGAACAGAACAATTTTAAAAATAAAAAGAGGAAATAACTGTTAAGTAACATTTTGTTTTTTTAGATCCTCACTTTTGTCTTAGTGCTCTGTTTGAACAAGCAAATAGTGCTTGCCCCATACTTTCTCCACATTCAAAATACCTAGGATGGGTATTATGAATTCCCAACCTGTCAGCTTTGGCTGAATTACAGAGTGCTCAATTATGCTCTAATCGAATAGCTGCCCGATGCAGGCCACGTAATGACTTCCTGATTATCTGCCTTTAAATGATGAATGAAATGAATATGTAACATTCTGTTCAAATATAGCATACTTAGCATGCCAAATGAAAACTGATTTTGTGCTCCTCTCTCTGAAAAACGTATATTTTATTGTAATTCAGTTCAATGGTTGTTCTGCTGCTTGTTTTGTAGTCATCAAGACAAACATTGAATGAGCTATCTAGGAGAACGTTAGTCTTTATTTTTGCTTTCCAACAGATGCTAAAGGTGTTAAACAATGTTTAGTTTATTTGGGTTCTCTTTACATCTTCTCATTGGGGGAAAAATGAGAAAGATCGTATTTTGAAGAATACTTCTTGGCAATGTTTCAACACACATTGGGGAGGAGTCTGTTTTGATGACTGTGTTGCAAAGATAACAACATTAAAATATGAATAAATTATTTATTGGCAAGAGTACTTTTTATAAAGCAGCAATTTACAATATTATCACCAAGAAAGAGTAAATGATTTGAAACCTGATTGGATTGTATGTCTGACCTGCAATAATAGGAGATTGCATGACTACAGTAACTATTTATACTATATTTTAAATAATGTAAGTCACTTGCAAAAATATTTAAGTGCACTCCTTCCTGAGAATTTGCAAGTGCAATAGTAAAACTTTTCATATTAATGGTAGATTAGATTATTTTATAAATATATCTTTAATTTCAGTTCAGTTGTTCAGTCCTGTGTGACTCTGCGACCCCATGGACTGTAGCATCAGGGTTTCCTGTCCATTACCAACTCCTGGAGATTACTCAGACTCATGTCAATTGAGTCGGTGATACCATCCAGCCATCTCATCCTCTGTTATCCCCTTCTCCTCCTTCCTTTAATCTTTCCCAGCATCAGGGTCTTTTCCAATGAGTCAGTTCTTCGCATCAGATGGCCAAAGTATTGGAGTTTCAACTTCAACATCAGTCCTTCCAGTATGAATATTCAGTACTGATTTCCCTTAGGACTGACTGGCTGGATCTCCTTGTAGTCCAAGAGACTCTCAAAAGTCTTCTCCACTGCCACAGTTCAAAAACATCAATTTTTATAGTCCAGCTCTCACATCCATACATGACTACTGGAAAAACCATAGCTTTGACTAGATGGACCTTTGTTGGCAGAGTAATGTCTCTGCTTTTTAATATGCTATCAGGCTTGGTCATAGCTTTTCTTCCAAGGAGGAAACATCTTTTAATTTCATGGCTGCAGTCACCATTTGCAGTGATTTTGGAGCCTCCAAAAATAAAGTATGTCACTGTTTCCATTGTTTCCCCATCTATTTGCCTTGAAGTTCAGTTCAGTTCAGTTCAGTTCGGTCACTCAGTTGTGTCCGACTCTCTGCGACCCCATGAATCACAGCACACCAGGCCTCCCTGTCCATCACCAACTCCCAGAGTTCACCCAACTCATGTCCACAGAGTCAGTGATGCCATCCAGCCATCTCATTCTCTGTAGTCCCTTTCTCCTCCCGACCCCAGCCTTTTCCAGCATCAGAGTCTTTTCCAGTGAGTCAACTCATTGCATGAGGTGGCCAAAGTATTGCAGTTTCAGCCTTGGTACCCAATACCATGATCTTAGTTTTCAGAATGTTGAGTTTTAAGCCAACTTTTTCACTCACCTCTTTCACTTTCATCAAAAAGCTCTTTAATTCTTCTTTGCTTTCTGCAATAAGAGTGGTGTCATTTGCATATCTGAGGTTATTGATATTTTGCCTGGCAATCTTGAATCCAGCTTGTGTTTCATCTAGGCTACCATTTCTCTTGATGTACTCTGCATATAAGTTAAATAAGCAGGGTGACAGTATACAGCCTTGACATACTCCTTTCCCTATTTGGAACCAGTCTGTTGTTCCATGTCCAATTCTAACTGTTGCTGTTGACCTGCATACAGATTTCTGTGGAAGCAAGTCAAGAGGTCTGTTATTTCCATCTCTTTAAGAATTTTCCACAGTTTGTTTTTGTGATCCACACAGTCAAAGACTTTGGCTTAGTCAATAAAGCAGAAGTAGATGTTTTTCTGGAACCCTCTTCCTTTTTCGATGATCCAACAGATGTTGGCAATTTTATCTCTGGTGTCTCTGCCTTTTCTAAATCCAGCTTGAACATCTGGAAGTTCACAGTCCCCATACTATTGAAGCCTGGCTTGGAGAATTTTGAGCATTACTTTGCTAGCGTGTGAAATGAGTACAATTGTGTGGTAGTTTGAGCATTCTTTGGCATTGCCCTTCTTTGGGACTGGAATGAAAACTGACCTTTTCCAGTCCCGTGGCCACTGGTGAGTTTTCTAAATTTCCTGGCATACTGAGTGCAGCACTTTCACAGCATCATCTTTTAGGATTTGAAATAGCTCAACTGGAATTCCATCACCTCCACTATCTTTGTTCATAGTGATGCTTCCTAAGGCCCACTGGACTTTGCATTCCAGGATGTCTGGCTCTAGGTGAGTGATCACACCATCACAGTTATCTGGGTCATGAAGATCTTTTTTGTACAGTTCTTCTGTGTATTGTTGCCACCTCTTCTTAATAACTTCTGCTTCTGTTGGGTCCATGCCATTTCTGACTATATTGTGCCCATTTTTACATGAAATGTACCCTTGGTATATCTAATTTTCTTGAAGAGATCTCTAGTCTTTCCCATTCTATTGTTTTCCTCTATTTCTTCATTTTCATCCCTGAGGAAGGCTTTCTTATTTCTGCTTGCTGTTCTTTGGAACTCGGCATTCGGATGGGTATATCTTTCCTTTTCTCCTTTGCCTTTAACTTTTATTCTTTTCACAGCTATTTGTAAAGCCTCCTCAGACAACCATTTTGCCTTTTGCATTTCTTTTTCTTAGGATAGTCTTTATCACCACCTCTTGTACAGTGTCATGAACCTCCTTCCATAGTTCTTCAGGCACTATGTCTGTCTGATCTAATACCTTGAGTCTATTTGTCACTTTTACTGTATAATCATAAGGGATTTGATTTAGGTCATACCTGAATGGCCTCGTGGTTTTTCCTACCTTGTTCAGTTTAAGTATGAATTTGGCAATAAGGAGTTCACAATCTGAGTCACAGTCAGCTCACGGTCTTATTTTTCTGGCTGTATAGAGCTTCTCCATCTTTGGCTGCAAAGAATATAATCAATCTGATTTTGGTATTGATCATCTGGTGATATCCGTGTGTAGAGTCTTCTCTTGTCTCGGAGGACGGCATTTGCTATGACCAGTGCATTCTCTTGGCAAAACTCTATTAGCTTTTGCCCTGCTTTGTTTTGTACTCCAAGGCCAAATTTGCCTGTTACTCCAGGTATCTCTTTGACTTCCTACTTTTGCTTTCCAGTCCCCTATAATGAAAAGAACATCTTTTATGGGTTCTATTTCTATAAGGTCTTGTAGATCTTCATAGAACCGTTCAGCTTCAGCTTCTTCAGCATTACTGGTCAGGGCATAGACTTGTATTACTGTTATATTGAATGGTTTGCCTTGGAAACAAACAGAGATCATTCTGTCATTTTTGAGATTGCATCCAAGTACTGCATTTCAGAATGTTTTGTTGACTATGATGTCTACTTCATTTTTCTAAGGGATTCTTGTCCACAGTAGTAGATATCATCTCAGTTAAATCCACCCATTCCAGTCCATTTTAGTTCACTGATTCCTAAAATGTCGATGTTCACTCTCGCCATCTCCTGTTTTATCATTTCCAATTTACCTTGATTCATGGACCTGACATTCCAGGTTCCTATGTAATATTGCTCTTAAAAGCATTGGACTTTACTTCCATCAACAGTCACATCCACAGCTGGGTGTTGTTTTTGCTTTGGTCCCATCTCGTCATTCTTTCTGGAGTTATTTCTCTACTGATCTCTTATAGCATGTTGGGCACCTACTGACCAGGGGAGTTCATCTTTCAGTGTCCTATCTTTTTGCCTTTTCATGCTTCATTAGGTTCTTAAGGCAAGAATACTGAAGTGGTTTGCCATTCCCTTCTCCAGTGGACCAAGTTTTGTCAGAACTCTCCACCGTGACTCATCCGTCTTGGTGGCTCATAGATTCATTGAGTTAGACAAGGCTGTGGTCCATGTGATCAGTTTGGTTAGTTTTCTGTGCTTGTGGTTTTCAT
Source organism: Moschus berezovskii (assembly GCF_049115385.1). NCBI lineage: Eukaryota > Metazoa > Chordata > Mammalia > Artiodactyla > Moschidae > Moschus > Moschus berezovskii. The sequence continues at coordinate 32,500,020 of NC_142467.1, read as the reverse complement.
TCTGTCTGACCTCTAATGGATCAAGATAAGAGGCTTATGGAAGCTTCCTGATGGGAGAGACTGACTAAGGGGAAACCTGGGTCTTATCCTAATGGGCATGGCTATGCAGGCTTCAGCAATATGTGAACCGTGAACTCCCAGATATTCAAGAGGTTTTAGAAAAGGCAGAGGCACCAGAGATCAAATTGCCAACTTCCGTTGGATCATGGAGAAAGCAAGAGAGTTCCAGAAAAGCATCTATATCTGCTTCATTGACTATGCCAAAGCCTTTGACTGTGTGAATCACAATAAACTGTGCAACATTCTGAAAGAGATGGGAATACCAGACCACCTGACCTGCCTCTTGAGAAACCTGTATGCAGGTCAGGAAGCAACAGTCAGAACTGTACATGGAACAACAGACTGGTTTCAAATAGGAAAAGGAGTACGTCAAGGATGTATATTGTCACCTTGCTTATTTAACCTATATGCAGAGTACATCATGAGAAACGCTGGGCTGGAAAAAGCACAAGCTGGAATCAAAATTGCCGGGAGAAATATCAATAACCTCAGATATGCAGATGACACCTTATGGCAGAAAGTGAAGAGGAACTAAAAAGCCTCTTGATGAAAGTGAAAGAGGAGAGTGAAAAGGTTGGCTTGAAGCTCAACATTCAGAAAACGAAGATCATGGCATCTGGTCCCATCACTTCATGGGAAATAGATGGGGAAACAGTGGAAACAGTGTCAGACTTTATTTTTCTGGGCTCCAAAATCACTTCGGATGCTGATTGCAGCCATGAAATTAAAAGACGCTTGCTCCTTGGAAGGAAAGTTATGACCAACCTAGAGAGTATATTAAAAAGCAGAGACATTACTTTGCCAACCAAGGTCTGTCTAGTCAAGGCTATGGTTTTTCCCGGGTCATGTATGGATGTGAGAGTTGGACTGTGAAGAAAGCTGATCGCCGAAGAATTGATGCTTTTGAACTGTGGTGCTAGAGAACACTCTTGAGAGTCCCTTGGACTACAAGGAGATCCAACCAGTCCATTCTAAAGGAGATCGGTCCTGGGTGTTCATTGGAAGGACTGATGCTAAAGCTGAAACTCCAATACTTTGGCCACCTCATGCAACGAGTTGACTCAGTGGAGAAGACTCTGATGCTGGGAAGGATTGGGGGCAGGAGGAGAAGGGGACGACAGAGAATGAGATGGCTGGATGGCATCACCAACTCGATGGACATGAGTTTGAGTGAACTCCGGGAGTTGGTGATGGCCAGGGAGGCCTGGCGTGCTGTGATTCATGGGGTCGCAGAGAGTTGGACACGACTGAGCGACTGAACTGAACTGAACTGAACTGAAGCTTTCCACATTGTGGAGCATTTGACAGTTCCACCAGCAATTTTAGGTAACTTTCAGCGTTGTATGATATTAGAGTTTAATTAAAACTAAGGATTATATGATAAACTCTCAGAGATTGGACAGCTGACATTAAAAGATGCCTGTAAAGAATAGAGGTAATAACTAACATTGATAATAGGCAATGAGTGAACAGACTTAGCTGGCTGTATTCATAGAACAGTCCTTATCAGCCACATTATGGGATAAAACCATTATGATCTGATAAGGTCTGATAAGCTGTCCACTAAAAATGAATTTTTCAAGGTAAAAGCGACATTTTAACATTGAGAGTGAAGTGTTTTTGTACTATGAAAAAATATTTTGAAAAACGATTCTTAAAAAAGCTTTCATTATTCTATTCTGAAAGCCATAGTGTGTTAGTTTTAAGAGGAAAAATGCCTAAGACCTCTCTTTGTCTCTTACACACACACATATACACTTAGATGTAGAATCATTGAACCTGGTTTAAAATCTTCCAAATATAAAGCTTCAGTGTATTTTTAAGTTATTATTATTATTATTTTAATATACTCCTTGAGAATTTTTCAGGTACAACAGTAAAACTTTCCACATAAATTCATGGTTGGATTAAAAAGTTTTTATTATTGGAAAATAATTATTTGTTTTATTTCTTATATTTGGATCCATAAATATATTTGTGAAGTGTCTTTTTCCTTGCTATGAAAGTTGTGAAATCTAAGATTTTAATTCAAATAACCTTATAACCAGGAAGTTTAAGTGTTATACCATAGTTTTAAAACATAATTTTCAAAGCTACTACTACATTCAGTTAGATTTTCCTTTAAAAATAATTACTGTATTTCATTGATTATAAGGTATGTGTTGTAACATCTCTAAATTTAGAGTACTGCTTTAGGATTGATGGGTAGCATGTGATGATTAAATTGGCAGTATTTTTCCTTTAGTAGTGCATGAAATAATATATTTTACATTTACTATTGCCTAGAAAATCCCATGGATGGAGGAGCCTGGTAGGCTGCAGTCCGTGGGGTCACTAAGGGTCGGACATGACTGAGCAACTTCACTTTCACTTTTTACTTTCACACATTGGAGAAGGAAATGGCAACCCACTCCCGTGTTCTTGCCTGGAGAATTCCAGGGACGGGGGAGCCTGGTGGGCTTCCGTCAAGGGGTCACACAGAGTCGGACACGACTGAAGTGACTTAGCAACAGCAGCGGCAGCACTAATAATGCTAATGATAATACCCTTAATGAGAATATTAATTTTGTGCAATTAATGTATTAATGAATGCAATTTCTGAAGTATTTTGATTTCATATTTTTATAAAGTACACTTTGTACATTTCATTATCTTAAAGGGTTTATAAGGTATAAAATATGTTCATATAAATAGTAAGTGTATATACTTTGTAAATATTAACATAATGAATGTGTATCACATAAAAAGATTTATGGATATGGCACAGAATAAAAAAATTTGGATCCATAGCTATAGCTTGTATATCATATTGTTAGTACTTTTTCTCTTTTGAAAATCTGATCAATCAGTATAAAAACAATGAAAGGAAAGACTACAGTACTTGTAGAAGTGGATCTGTGTGCCTTTTATGGACTGGACCTGCTTTGGTGGAAGAGAACATTGAAGATAACCATAATGCTCTATTTCTTTAGACACCTGTATCCATATGGGTTTTCATTTTATTATTATTCAAACATATATATGCATTACCTAGACTTCTGATGTATAATGTCTTTAAGTGTATATTTATTAGTATGTAGTTATTTAACACACAATTTATTGTAGTAGACTTTATATTAACATGTGCCACACGGTTTAAGATATTATTGTTTCTGTATTGTTCCAATATTTTTCTTATTTCCTAATAGTGCCAGGCACTGTTCTTTGATACTAAGACATGGGAGTGGAAAATCCAGAATTCTCTTGTCTGAGAGCTTACATCCTAGTGGGAGAGACAAACAATGAAGATGTAAACAAGATATTTCATAAAGGTGGAAGACTGACTCAGGAAATATAATGGAGTTGATTGGGTTTAGGCTGTAATACATACTAACTAGGGTAACAGTAAAGGCCTGAGGTTTCAGAGATTTCTAAATGAAATGGATTGGTTCTTAAAATGCATCCTGAATCTGTATACTCCTATTCCTCTCCCAAGCAGGATAATCTGTGTCTTCAAGGTCAACAGCAGTTTCTTCTCTGGCAGCCTTGTTATTAATACATTTATACCTATGACCTGTCCTTCTTGACCCAGAGCCTTTAGGTCAGGGGATTTCGGGTTTCCTGGGACTTTGTCTCCTTATTGTTTTCAGATTTATGGTCATCTGTCTTCTTAGCTGTGGTTGATGACATTCAGGTGTAACATGTTCTGTTAAACCAAATGAAGCCCAATCTGTACACATTCTCACTACATAGAACAAAAAAGGACAGTAACTTCTCTCAAGGAGCTAGGAACTGAGATTGGGAAATTCACTCCCTTCAATGGCAAATTTACATGACCTGTTAAAAGTTTGCTGGGTTCTTTGGTCTAGATGCCACCTTTAGAAATTTTTATTGTAATAACACCTACCTACTAGGAACAAGGCAACTGAGCACACCCGCAGTAGGAAAGAGAATGGAATCATATGTTTACTCTGGCATTTTGACTTTGGTAATGTTCTCTTTTGAAATGATTGCTAATGAAAAATATACATCTATAATTTTTAATCAACTAGCTTCCCTGACATCCTGCTTCCTGAGGTAAGCCAATACAGTAAATGGTGATGGGTTTTCTCCAACATATTCCTGGAAGGAGAAGACAAGTTGCGACTGCTCAGCCATAATGTTTCCTGTTTCAAACTATGGCTTGTTTTGTTTGTTTTAAATTTCTCAGTGTTCCTGGCCTCTACGTATAGATAATGAACCTTCAAGCTGTAAGCTTTTCTCTTGAGTACACAAATCATCAACTTTTGTTTATCAAAGCTAAATGGAGAGAAAAAAATGAGAACATTTCCTAGTGATATTTAGCTGTAATCTTACAACTGAAACCTGAAACTCCTACAGTGTAAAAGTATTAACTGCGGGCTAAGATGCCTTGTAAAACCACTGACAGTACTTGCAGGATTGTGTCTCTATTTGTCAATTCACAAACTCCCAGGAAATTTGTTGGTTCTGCCGAAGATGGTTGTCTAGCCCAGCACTATCCCAGTGTCCATCTTAACAACTCAGTCTGTTTTCTAACCCTTCCCTGGAATCTAGATTTGCCACTGGCAGCAGCAAGTACCTTGGCCCTGTCAGTGACAGCTCCCATCACCACTAAGCTTCTAAACATTTCATTTGTTATTGTTATGAAAATCCATGGCCTCCAGTTTCCCCCCTCCTGGCCCTGTGTATCTAAACTCTGATGATGTTCTGTATTTATAAGTATCAGTGAATTCACTGGGACTTCCAAAGCCCCAATTCTAGTCTTACACTTTGGGAGAAATTGTTGATAATGCTTATTGATTCCTCTTATGGTGCTTATGACTCCTCTTATTAATCCTCTTCAGATTAATGGAAGAATGTCTGGAAAAAGATAAACTAATAAATTGACATGATCCAAATAAGAAATTTTTAAAAACTTTTGCTTATATGAATATGGCATCCAGTAAATAGACTTTTCATTTACCATCATTTTAACTATCCTTTCTTGAGCTTTCACAATCTGATGCCTCACTCAGAGCTTCATATGTGTATGTATGTGTAAAATATATATACGTATATATACAATAATGTATTATGTTATTATGCTATGTGTGTGTGTATAATGTAATGCATTATGTTATCATCAGAGTTTCCTTTTTGGTAAAATAGCAACAATACATGTCTCCTAGGGGTTTGCTACAGTACTGACATAACACTCAAAGAACTTGGCACATTGGTAGTCTTTCAATAGGGCTGCTATTGGCATGATTTTCATTTAGTGTTGTTTCTATCATTCTTACTGGATAGATGAAGAACCTATTTCACAGGAATTAACTTCCTTCAGAAAATTCACCTAATATGACAAGGTTCAGATTTGAATCAAGGAATAAAATCCTGGTTTCTGAAATCATTTTTCTTCCACCTAGGCATTTTGATTCTTTTACTTTTAGTTTTGTTTCAGTGAGTCAGGCATATGCTTTCTTAAGTAGTGTGCCTTATGCATGCTCTGTTTCCTTCTTTTTTACTTTTTTTTCCTTCCTCTAGTTCACTTGTTTCTTTCCCTTGCAGAACTGAGCACTTCTGTCTGATGTACCTCCTGCAGGAGAGGCTGGGTTGGGATGGGAAATGAGATTAGGAAATAACCTGAGTAACTTTCTCTTTTCATACCTGGACTCATTTCTTACCTCTTCTGCCTACTGTAGATCTCTGAGTTGATTTGCTAGTGGTAAAGAATCCCCCTGCCAGTGCAGGAAATGTAAGAGACATGGATTTGATCCCTGGGCTGAAAGAGCCCCTGGAGGAGAGCAAGGCAACCCAATCCAGTATTCTTGCTTGGAGAATCCCATGGACAGAGGACCCTGGCAGGCTGCAGTCCCTGGGGTCGAAAAAATAGGACACGGCTGAAGCGGGTTAACCTACACAAATGCACATGCACATCATGTATGTCAAAAAGTGTGTTTTCTTATTTAAGTTGCATTTGTGAGAACATTCTCTCAAATACAGGAAACATAGTTTTATTGTTGTTTTCTTATTTATCAGTAGCACCTTAAATACCATGATCACAAGTGCCGGAGGGCTCTGAAAAGAATGAGATGCCAGGGTGCAAAATTTAAGGAGGCTCATTCTGTGTGTGTCGTGCCAGGGCAGAATCTCTGCACCTCTGTGTCACGGCCTCCTTAAAATTTGCACCACAAAAGCTTCACTTGCTTTCCCGAAGCCCACGCCTTAGGAGTACCTCTTTATTTTTTCTTAGAGTCCCTTTCCTTAGATGATTCCTGGATTGAGAATGAAGGCACTTTGTTACTTTGACTTTTTCATAATAATGGGCTTAATTTACAGCCCTCTTGGAATTTGCCATGACAGGATAACAAGTTTAAAATCAGACAACGTGCTACTAAGGGCCAGGTGTTCAAAGTATAATAAACACCTCCCTAAAGATTAGAAAATGAATATTTAACTAGATGACTCCATTTGATTTCCTTCATTCATTTTTTATTATTTCAGTGAAAACGTTCTTGATAGAAATCACATTGACAGGATTTTAATATCTTCTGGTAAATGAAACCTGTCATTCTAATGGGCTTATTTCTTGACAGTAGCATTTGGTAAACTCTGGTGGCCACTATTTTCTTTCTAGCTAAGACTAAAAGAATTCCTTGCACCTTGAACATCAAGAGTACACAATCTGTCCTGAGAGGCTGATAATTATGATGAAACTGGTTATATTAATTAGGTCGTGTTTACAAAGAATTGGATGATTTTTTTTAAGTTGGAAAACAAAATAACCTCATCTAGGGAAGCTTTAAGTGCTTAATTATTGTTATTTTCCTTTCAAAGGCAAAGAAAACAATCTTGCCCATCAAAACAGTTTTATGCAGAGAATGTTAGGTTCTTTTCTGAAAACCTAGGCCCAAGAAAGGAGGCTCTCTAGAGGTGACATTCATTAAAAAAATTAGCAGTTCATACAGTTATTTTGGAAATAGAGGTCAACACATGTGGCTTTACATTTCCTCTGTGTTTACCTTAAGATTGTAGTTCCAGAAATGCTAATGTAGTGAGAAACATTTTAGAGCTCCAGTATCAGATTTTGTTTTTTCCAATAATCACAATTGACAGTTTGCATCTGATTTCCTATCAGAACTCAGAGAAAAGTCCCAAAGTAATGCAAAAAGCTTGATAAAAGCATCAGGTTTGTCTACACCCTCGCATATCCCTAAATGTTGTCTTATCACCTTCATTTTTAAATAGATGGATAAACAGTGGAAACAGTGTCAGACTTTATTTTTTTGGGCTCCAAAATCACTGCAGATGCTGATTGCAGCCATGAAATTAAAAGACGCTTACTCCTTGGAAGGAAAGTTATGATCAACCTTGATAATATATTAAAAAGCAGAGACATTACTTTGCCAACAAAGGTCCATCTAGTCAAGGCTATGGTTTTTCCCGTGGTCATGTATGGATGGGAGAGTTGGACTGTGAAGAAAGCTGATCACCAAAGAACTGATGCTTTTGAACTGTGGTGTTGGAGAAGACTCTTGAGAGTCCCTTGTACTGCAAGGAGATCCAACCAGTCCATTCTAAGGGAGATCGATCCTGGGTGTTCATTGGAGGGACTGATGCTAAAGCTGAAACTGCAATACTTTGGCCACCTCATGCGACGAGTTGACTCACTGGAAAAGATTCTGATGCTGGGAAAGGTTGGGGGCGGGAGGAGAAGGGGATGACAGAGAAAGAGATGGCTGGATGGCATCACCGACTCTGTGGACATGAGTTTGAGTGAACTCCGGGAGTTGGTGATAGACAGGGAGGCCTGGCGTGCTGTGATTCATGGGGTCGTGGAGAGTCAGACACGACTGAGCGACTGAACTGAACTGAACTGAACTGAACTGGAGAAGGCCCAATGTAATTTTGTTGTTGCTGTTGTTTTTAATTTGTGTTGCCAACATTAAGGGAGATTCACAAGTGTGTTGCTGTTTTTGTTGTAAATTCTCTAAGATTCTCATGGAAGATTGAACCCAATGTAAAGGCATACTCACGGGACATTGACACAAAATAAGGTCTCCTGTTTTGCAGCTTTCGTTATGCTTGTTTCATTGCATTCCTTTGCACTGGATTGAATTAAAGCTGAACCTAAGATAAATAATGACTTTCTGATTGTCTCTCTATAAATGATGAAATGTATACAGTCACTCAACAGAGAGACAAATAAATAGCTTGTGTGACACCTTTGGGAAGAGAGCAAAACTACTTAAAGCTAGAGATGTGGTTTTATTAAAAAAAATTTTAGTTTGCTTTTTGTGATTTTAAAAGCATTTTTTTTCCCCTTTCCATATCATGTTTGTTAATGGCCATTGTGACAAGAATTACATTTCAGAATCTGCTCAGATCCTCATGGAAGCAGCAACTGAGACTGAAGAAAAACTGCCTCTATCAGGTTAATCTAGGATTTCCAAACTGAGTTGAGATCAAAAAAAAGAAACCCAAGATTTCCCAGTGAATGGGGATCTTGGTTTTATTTATTCAAAGCTCTTCCATCACCCACTCCAGTATGATGCTTCTGAAATGCAGAAACCTGTCACTTCGGAGATAAACTCCTAATCCACCTCTGTCCTTGGCATTCTCTGTGTTCAGTGGGCAGGGCTTTTTGGTGTGGATATTTCCTATCACTTATTCTCAGCACTACCTTTGTGTCATAAGCTGATAGCTTTAACTGATGCTTTTCTTGTCTTCCAGATTCAACGAAGACATCCACACGGTTCCGCGCAGGGTTTTGAGAGCAGCCCCTGTTGAAGCTCTTCTCCAGGTAATCCCCTGGAATGACAGTACATGTGTCATAAACCAAAAGCCTTGCTCCTATGTTCACCCAGTCAAAGCATCTGTGAGTGCTTTTCCCTAAGTGAATATGCAAATCAGCAGTAGCCTCATTTCATAATTTTTCTTGTTCACAGTCAGGATTTCAAACTTTCTTGCTTCTCATGTATATATTGGGGGAAAAAAAGGCATGTGTTTATCAAAAAGCACCAACAGCTGCCTCTTCCTCTTCCCAAGCAAAGTTAGCTTTCCAGGGCCCTCGTTACACTCTCAGTGTATCCCTTACCATAATTCTCCCACTGCTTGATTTCATCTCTAGGCCAAGAGCTTCTTGCTAATAAAGGTGGGGCCTTAATAATTCTTTTTTTAACCCCCAGTGCCTGACATATAGGTGCTTAAAGAAAGTTGTTAGAATGATTGAATGAACTGATGAAAACAGAAACTTTAAAAAGAAATATTGATATCCAGATATAAAGTCCACCATTCGTGACTCTAAGTTTTGATTTCATATGTTTAATTTTTTCATTGGTGAGATCTTTCTTGCTTTCCAGCTAAGCAACCATGCTGACTTGGCTATTCTATTAAATACACATGTGACCATGTGCCTTTCCTTTTCTGGTATATATTGATACACATTTGTGTGGGAGAAAGAATGTTCATATTAGAGGAAGACTTGACATGTTCTAATGAGGCTGACTATCTCAAAGCTGGGTTCTCACCCTGAGAATTCTTCCTGTCACCCAGTGTGTTTCAGTCAAAGCGTTAGCCAGTTGGTGAGCAAGATTTTGGAAAAGTTCCAAGCTATAGTTAATTATGTGCTTTTTCAAAGCTCGACTGTCTTTGCTGCCTTCATGGATGCCTTTTCTCTATTTAGTATGTGGTTTGTTTTGCTTTTCTGCATATCTAACCTTATTTGCAGTTTTCTTTCATAAAATAGAAACATACTATAACATTGAGGCAAATTACACATTGCATTAGATTTGTTCAAAGGCTTTAAAAAGGCAGTGAGATGACTTATGCACTAACACTCTGAAAACTATAAAGAATCCTACTGCTGAAAAGAATTTATCATTTAATGTCATTCATTTTCCATTTTAAAAAGCACATGAGAATGTCTGAATTTTGAACCTGTGACATGTATTTTTTGTGGAGTTTTGGTGGACTTTTTGGTCTTTCTGGTTTTTGTACAAGATGAGTTGTTTATATGTATGTATATATGTGTGCTTTCTAGAGATTTCCAGGGTAGTATCTTTTTTTTTTTTTTTTGCAGTTCATTTATTTTGCTTTGGTTTTGCTTATTCATGCCTGCAGAGAATAAACTTTATGATAAAGCTGATACTTCAACTCTAAAAATGACAAGTCTGTGGGATTTGTAGGGGGAGTGGTCAAGAAGAAGAACAAGCTGAGGAAAAATTAAATAGTTCCCAAAGAGCATTTTACTTACTGAAACATAATCCCAAAGGAAATTTCTATAATATAAAAGACTTGGAATAAGAATTCTTGATATTAGGTACATGTAAGTTACAGTCAGAGGAGCTAAGAAATTGATGAGTTGTAGATAATCTGTGTTGCTGTGTTTGAAGACATTTCATGGGTGAATTCTGAAATGAAGTCCTCTGTTGGATAGATACTTACTTTGGTAGCCCCAGTATTATTGATCTATTGAAGACAAAGAGGAAAATGTTCTGATCCGTACGCTAAGAATTTGCTTCCTGGGGAAGGTAGACAGTCTCAGGCTTCCTAAATTTTCATTACGATTGTGAAGCCCACCTAGGAAGACAGAGATGTGAATTATTAAAGAAACTGAGTTTTTGAGCCTTGAAGCAGAATTTGCAGTACTCTGCAAATTTTTCAACATTTTGTTTGAAAATAGACATTTTCCCCATCATGTTTACAGACAGAATGAAAGATAATTCACTCAGGATTGAGAGAAGTTAGCCATGACACTAAAACTCAACTGAATGTTTCAAAGTGTAAGTTGGGTTTTAGACACCTCCTTTAAGAATCAGAGATTTATAATTTGAACAGCTGGCCTGCTGTTTGCTATTATGTCAGTCCTAAAATAATCTGTGGGAAATTTTAATGTTGTTATTAGTATTTTAAATCTTTTGGTATAGATAAGCTGGTATAATAATGCTTAAGTTTTCAAATCATACATGATTTTTTTTCTTGAAACATCCTATTTTGTGTTATGACATGAATCAAAACTTTTTTAAAGAAAAGAATAAAGCATGGTATATAGTGTGAGAGAATAAACATTTTGCTTTCTTCTTTCCTAGATCACAAACTAACTCGTAGGTAAAGGTGAGGGTTTTAAGACAATTCAGGCTAGAAATAAATTCTCTTGACCATTTTTATAACTAAAATATTGACCAGCTACTTAATATCTTCAAATTATAGTTTTTCAACCTGTAAAGTGGGTATTATAATATAAACCATCTTTTGAGCTTGTTATAATGATTTAATCAGGAAACAGATTGTAAATGGAGTAGTGTCTGGAAAAGAAAAGAAATACGCCGGATGTTCATTTATTCTAGCATCTCTGTGAAGGATACTGTGAGAAAAAGGTAGACTTTTTTTTTTACTCAAATGCTATGGGCTTTTGCAGACTTAGTAAGATATATCCAAAGTAGAACCTTTTATTTCTGTGATGACAAGTATGTCAACATATTTTGCTCCTAATTTTCTTTGGATTGGAAGTGAGGGCTGGCAATACATATGTTCCAAGAGAAGTAAAAGTGTGACAAGGTCTTCTTTCCACTTTGACTGAAATGTTCATTAGTTCCTGCTAATGAGAAAAGTTTAGGTCAGAAGCCAAAAGAGTACATTCTCAGGATAAGAAATGAGAGAGGTCAAATAGCCAAGGTTAAGAATCAGGGATCCAGGTCAAATAGTGACAATGGATAATGTAGTGCTGAAAATCAGATGGCCACAAGCAGAAGGTATACAGTCTTTTGGAGAAAAGACATAAACACAAATTGTCACAACTGGAATGAATTAAAGCAGTGTGTTCCTTGACATCAAGCAGAATATCATTAGAAGAGTCTCCTTTGGAGTTATGACAAAAGTTAATGTGAAGCATTGTTTTTTTTTTTTTGGATGCCAGATAATAGACAAATTTGCTTTAAAAGCAATATGCCTATATAATATACAAAATATTTGCTGGGTGGAATGAGAATTAGGGACAGGATCATGTTACAAGATATGGTTAGCATCCAAGGTGCCTTTGTGAAGATAGATATTCCACTTGTGATGCCTTGTGTGAACAAATGCCTCAATTTGTGTTGGGTTTGATCACTCATTCATTCATTCACTAGTTTATTCATACATTTTTAACGTATTTTCTTTCTGTTAGCTAACACGATTATACCATAATCCTTTTCTAACATTTTTCATGTCAATATGTTAACTTGCTAGTTTTGCTTTCTTTTGTTTTTCTCTTGCAGCCAAAATAGAAAACGTCTCTTTTTATAGAGCTATGTGATAAGTGGTGATCAAGGAACATCTTCCTGCTCTCATGCTTGCCTCTCTGCAGTGCAGTTCTTCTCTGCCAGACATTTGGAGGGATCTTTGTAAAATATGCATTCAAAAGTGTCATTCCACTAAGACTTTATTCACTTTCCCTTGGTCTCAGAAGACAATCTAATCTCTTTACTGGACCTAAACAGCCCACATAACTTGTAACTCTGCAGCCCCGTTATATTCCTCGCTTCTCGCTCACCACTCTCCAGCCAACTTGAGCTGCTGCTTTTCCCTGGAATATCCCAGCCCCGAGAAATCAACCTGAGACTTCTGTCTGGCATCTCTTTGTGCCTCAGCAGAAGGTGCTTGTTCCTATCTTTCAGGTCTCAGCTCAGATACTACTTAATTAAAGAGAACTTTTTGGACTAACCCATGTTATTCTGTCACCACTCCACTTACTATCTTTAAAACATTTATCACAATCCACTATTTTTGTTTACTGATTTAATTACATTACTATGATCTCTTTTGACCCCATTAACATATATCTGCCAAAAGATGAATGATTTTTTCTGTCTCAGTTGGGACTCTATCCCCTGGAGCCAGAAAAATAAATGTTTAGCAGTTGGTAGGTGCTCAGTAGTATGTTTTAACAAATGAATGCATCACAGCTTTATTATCTTGTCACTATCATAGTTCATAATCTTCTTCATGCTTTGTGTTATTCAGTGTTTACTGAGGATTTAGGATGTGAAGGGAACTTAGACCTTAGGGGAATACAGATTAATAAAGACTTGATTCCTTCGCTCTATGATAGGGCTCACAGATAGGTTTCTGCTTGTCTTGGCCAGTTCCTAAATTTCTGTGTATAGAAAGAGACTGGGGCTATGTCTCAACACAGTAATGAATGCCAGCAGCACAGAATAGAGAAGACAAAATACTCATGTCATAAATTGGCCATTCCTGATGAACTAATACAATTAGCACACTTTCAAAACACCTTTCTTATGGAAGAAGGTGTTCTGTTTTGTTTTCTGTAAGTCTCTCGAATGTGCCTGTTACCTTTAGCCGTGGAACTCTTTTACACAGGTGGAAGTCACTCCACTCCCCTTCCTACACCTCCTCATGGCCCCTTCACCTAGCTGTCTTCCTTCATATCTCAGTCAAGGACTCCTTTTCAGGGATTCATCCTCTGACTATTTCTCCACCATCCCCTGGCTAGGTAAATTTTCTGCCCTATACTTTCCTGGTCCCATGGACTTCTGTTCATAGCACTTAGCATTGTTGTCAATGTACATGGATCTGTGTCCTTAGTGGATTAATCGTCTGTCATACTGGACTGTGAACTCCATAAGGACAAGTCTTTATTTTGCTATTTCCAATGCCAGCCACATGAGATTACACAATGTTTCCCTTAGGAAATTGCCGTTCATGTAATATTATACTGATTCCAAAGCACTTAATCTAAGATAACATAATTTTGTTTAAACCTGGCCCTTAATGATTTTGATACATTCTCACTGCTAGGGTTTTGTGCTTGTAGCTAGAGATGATGGGGCCTCCCTGGTGGCTCAGATGGTAAAGAATCTGCCTGAGATGCAGGATAATTTCATCAAGTGACAATTTTTATATTTATGATGGTAAATGATTATGAAACAGAGAACTACAACCATGGAGAGCTGTACCACAGAAAAAGAGATAGAATTTTCATTGCCTGACCAAATCTCACCTCTTCAGTTTCAGTTCAGTTCAGTCGCTCAGTCGTGTCCGACTCTTTGCAACCCCATGAATCACAGCACGCCAGGCCTCCCTGTCCATCACCAACTCCCCAAGTTCACTCAAACTCATGTCCATCGAGTCCGTGATGCCATCCAGCCATCTCATCCTCTGTCGTCCCCTTCTCCCCATGCCCCTAATCCCTACCAGCATCAGGGTCTTTTCCAATGAGTCAACTCTTCACATCAGGTGGCCAAAGTATTGGAGTTTCAGCCTCAGCATCAGTCCTTCCAATGAACACCCAGGACTGATTTCCTTTAGGATGGACTGGTTGGATCTCCTTGCAGTCCAAGGGACTCTCAAGAGTCTTCTCCAGCACCACAGTTCAAAAGCGTCAATTCTTCAGTGATCAGCTTTCTTCACAGTCCAACTCTCACATCGATACATGACCACGGGAAAAACCATAGCCTTGACTAGACGGACCTTTGTTGGCAAAGTAATGTCTCTACTTTTTAATATGCTGTCTAGGCTGGTCATAACTTTAGCATCATTCAGTTACTTTCGCCAACATTGTTCATCACCATTTCCAAATTACTTTCATGTCTTATGTCACGGAGATTAGTGATTAAAACATTTCCTATCTAGATAGAAAACACAATGTGGACAAACTTTTTCCCTCTCAGGTTGCCTTGTATCCTATCTCCTCAGAATATTATAGGGAAAAAAATTTATTGAGTAACTTGCTTCATTCAGTAGCTGATTTTTGCCCAGTTTATTTGTTTTTAAGAAAAACAGGCTCCAAAAGTCCTGTACCACTTTTTTTTTTCCAAAGGTAAAAAGGTAAGATGTGAAATGAACAAGATACTTAGACATTCAGAGCCAGTGACTTAATATTTATAACCTTGAGGTTGCCTTTGATCCTAAATCAGCTTTTAATTACCATTGTAGTTACATTGGTGAAAAAATGATTATATTATTTCCAGAGTACAGCAAGGATATGACCAGTACTATCTCATAAGTACAGTTATTTTAAGGCTTTTATTACTAATTATGGTTAGTTTATTATAATTCATTGTTCACTGGCCTTCCAGACTATTTACTTAAGGTTCTATTCAGTATTACAGCTGCTGCTGTAGCTGCTTTTTCTGTGAGATTCCGCAACTTCCTGAGTGTAGCAGGGTTCCTATATGGAAGAGGGTGTAATTGGGCTCAAGGGGGATACTTAACTTGGTGTCCCCTGGAATGTGTTACAAGAGGGTGCATTATTCCCAACTCCAAGAAGAGGTTAAAAATGTAAAGAGAATGATAAATGAACTCTTTAACCAATACAAACTGACAGAAGCAGCAGTGAAACTGCTCATTTATCTGTCCACTTATTAAGCTAGCTAGCTAGCTTGTTATCCACAGCCAGTTGTACCTTTGTAGTAGATTCATTTAATAAATTTATTAATTTTTCCTGATTGCTCAATTCCCAGCCCAGCCTCATTTCTTCTTTTGGAAAAAAAAAAATGT
Source organism: Moschus berezovskii (assembly GCF_049115385.1). NCBI lineage: Eukaryota > Metazoa > Chordata > Mammalia > Artiodactyla > Moschidae > Moschus > Moschus berezovskii. The sequence goes on along the minus strand of NC_142467.1, from coordinate 32,484,480 downwards.
CTTTTTGTTAATGTTTCTATACAATTTGTTTATTCAACAAACATGATTGAGCACCTACTATGTGCCTGGGACAACTTTTGTAACTCATAAAAACTTTATTAGCAAGCAGACAGAAACAGTCATTCATCCTATTCTGTAAGCTTGAGAAATTGCCACTCTATTAGGTACTTTGACAAGTGGTTGAATGAAAAGTTTACAACAGCATATATGCCCAATAGTGGGATCTCTGGGTCATCTGGTAGTGTTATTCCTAGTTTTTTAAGGAATATCCACACTGTTCTCCATAGTGGTCATATCAGTTTACATTCCCACCAGCTGTGCATGAGGGTTCCTTTTTTTCCACATCCTCTCCAGCATATATTCTTCATAGATTTTTTACAATGGCCATTCCGACAGGTATGAGGTGATACCTCATTGTAGTTTTGATTTACATTTCTCTAATAATGAGCGATGTTGAGCATCATTTCATGTGTTTATTGACCATCTGGTGCTCTGTGACAACCTAGAGGGATGGGATGGGGGATGGGAGGGAGGTTCAAGAGGAGGAGATATACGTATGCTTGTGACTGATTCACACTGTTGTACAGCACAAACCAACAAAACACTGCACAGCAGTTATCCTCCAATTAAAAATAAATTTAAAAACATGGATTAAAAACACACACAGGCCAAGTTTACAACATTCTGATGGCACAATCACCTAACTTTCTAACTGAATCAAGTAACAGAATCCTTCAACAATTTTGAAATGGGGGAAGGGGAGGAAAGAATGTAGGGTATTATGGACTAAAGGTATTTCTCTAAATGTGTTAGGATGTGGATGGCCGTATTGTTTCAGTTTCATCCTGCTTATGCAAGGGCAGACATTTTAGCCACCTCCAGAGTTAAACTTAACTCTTTCCATAAATTAAAAAAAAAATTATTTTCATATAGTGTGTTCTATGTAAAAGCAAAACTCTAAAGTGAAGATTTATATAGGGATATTTATAGTACGTGTCTTCGTTCAGTTCCTTCCCTCAGTTGTGTCCACCCCTTTTTGACTCCATGGACTGCAGCATGCCAGGCTTCCTTGTCCATCAGCAACTCCTGGAGCTTGCTCAAACTCATGTCCATTGAGTTGGTGATGCCATCCAACCATCTCATCCTCTGTTGTCCTCTTCAATCTTTCCCAGCATCAGGGTTTTTTCCAAAGAGTCAGTTCTTCACATCAGGCGGCCAAAGTATTGGAGTTTTAGCTTCAGCATCAATCTCTCCAATGAATATTCAGGATTGACATCCTTTAGGATGGACTGGTTGGATCTCCTTGCAGTCCAAGGGACTCTCAAGAGTCTTCTCCAACACCACAGTTCAAAAGCATCAATTCTTTGGTGCTCAGCTTTCTTTATAGTCCAGCTCTCACATGCACACGAACTACTAGAAAAACCATAGCTTCGGTTATATGGACTTTTGTAGGCAAAGTAATGTCTCTACATTTTAATATGCTGTCTAGATTGCCCATAGCTTTTCTTCCAAGGAACAAGTGTCTTTTAATTTCATGGCTGCAGTCACCATCTGCAGTGATTTTGGTGCCCAAGAAAATAAAATGTGTCACTGTTTCCATTGTTTCCCCATCTATTTGGCATGAAGTGATGGAACCAGATGCCAGGATCTTAGTTTTTTGAATGTTGAATTTTAAGCCAACTTTTTTACTCTCCTCTTTCTGTTTCATCAAGAGGCTCTTTAGTTCCTTTTCACTTTTTGCAATAAGGGTGGTGTCATCTGCGTATCTTTAGACTTCCATAGATCTATGATTGAAGTCTTCAGATGCTAGCTAGTCTTCATGGGACTGTTCTGATTCGAATGCATAAAATGGTAAACTGGCATTTCCAAGAGAGTAAATAACATGTAAACTGATGTTTCCAAGACAGTGAATTCATTTCAGAGTCACTATATCCCACTATCTCTACTGAAGTATTTTGAAGTATGTTACAGGCAATGTCAAAGAGAGGTTGGCATTTACTCCCTGTCTGTGTACTTGTGGAATTACAGAATCAACGGTCTTGCTCCAGGGCTACATTAGATGTAGAGCCAAACAGAGTGAGAGAAATCTTGGGAGAGCATACCACACCTGGAAACCAAGTCCTGGCAGAGGCCACCGATTGCAGTCAGAGCAGACCATGCCAGAACAAGACATGAAGCATCCCTGCCGGAATCAAAAGAAGTGTTGGTCATTCAGACGTGTCCGACTCTTTGTGACCTCGTGGACTGTAGTCCGCCAGGTTCTTCTGTCCATGGGATTTCCTAGGCAAGAATATTGGAGTGGGCTGCCATTTCCTTCTCCAGGGGATCTTCCCGACGCAGGGATCAAACCCAGGTCTTCTCCATTGTAGGTGGATTCTTTACTGTCTGAGTCACCAGGGAAGCTCTATTCCATTAAAAGCAGCCCTTAGGCTTTAACCCTGGACAGCTAGAACTTGAAGAGAGTAGGAGGAGGCCAAAAAACAAACATAAAGAAACAACAACGAACACAACTAGCTCTCCTCACCCAACCTGTCCCTACTCTAAGACCCTATGTTTGAGATTTACTTAGTGACAGAAGATCATTGTTCAGATGAGTGAATCCTAGGATTTAAACTGGTCTGGAATCAGTTGTTGTTTGGAAGGTATGTGTTTGTTTATGTTATGGTGGTAATATACACATGATGCAAAACTTACCATTCTAACCAAGTGTTGGCAACCAAGGGTGGAATTCAGTGTCAGCACATTTCCAACACTGCACAACCATTGCCACCATCCATCCCCATGACTTTTTAATCTTTCCAAATGGAAACTTTGTACTCACTGAATACTAACTCCCTACTACCCTCATCCCCAGTTCCTGGCTGTCACCATTCTACTTTCTGTCCCTAAGAATTTGACCTCTCTAGGTATTTGGTATTAGTGGAATCATAAAATATCTCTCCTTTTGTGACTGGTATATTTCACTTAGCACAGTGTCTTCAAGGTTTATCCATATTGTAGTTCTTTTATGTGTCAGAGTTTCTTTCCTTTCAAATAGGATTCCTCTGAGCTGTGTGCATGTTTTGTTTATTAAATCTTCTATTAAAAGATACTTTGTTTCCACATTTTTTTTCTATTTTGAATAATGTTACTATTCTTGTAAACAGATGTTCAGATATCTAATTCCTTTCCCTTTTCACCAAACTCCTTTGCAGTTTTTCTTTTTTGACTCATTCAGTGGGTCTAAAGTAATATCTCATTTTGATTATTAGTTTCATTCCCCTAATTGTGATGCTGCTCATCTTTCCATGTCTTTCTTAGCCATTTGTGTATCTTCTTTGTTTTTTTTTTTTCATTTTTATTTAATTAATTAATTTATTTTTTTATTGGAGGCTAATTACTTTACAATATTATATTGGTTGGTTTTGCCATACACTGACATGAATCTGCCCGGGGTGTACATGTGTTCCCCTTCTTGGACCCCCCTCCCACCTCCCTCCTCCCCTTATCTGTATCTTCTTTGGAGACACATTTACTGAAGTCCTTTGCCCATCTTTTAAAAATGTCATTTTTGTTGTTGCTGAGTTCTGAGTTCTATGTATGTTCTGGATATTAATCCTTTATCAGACGTGATTTGCAAATATTTTCTCCCACACTGTGAGTTGCGTTTTTCACTTTGTTGATAGTGTCCTTTCTATTCAAAGGCTTTACATTGAATGTCTAATGTTCTCTTTAGTTGCCTGTGCTTTTGGTATTCAATCTAACAAATCTTTACCAAATCTAAAGTCATAAAATTTTCCCCTTATGTCTTCTTCTAAGAGATGTAAAATTTTGCTCTTAGGTTTAGGTCTTTGATCCATTTGAGTTACTATTTGCATATAGTGTAAGGTAAGGGTCCAATTTCGATTTTTGTATGTGGATACCTAGTTTCCCAATATTATTTGTAAAAGACAAAAACTGTCCTTTCATTACTGAATGGTCTTGACACCCTTGTTAAAAATCATTTAACATTTATGTGAGATTTATTTCTGAGTTCTCTATTCTATTCCCTTGGTCTATATATTTTTCTTTATGCAAGGATCACTGTTTTGCTATTTGTTTGCTTATTTTAAATATATAACTGAAGAGAACCATTATATAATTTGTCCAAGATGCCTGATAAGTGCTTGGGCACTTATCTGCTTTATGCATCTACCTGTTTCACTTAAGACCAGAAGTGTAAAGTGATCTTCTTATGGAGAAGACAAAACCCTGAGAGGACAAATAGAACAAAGGAACCTCTTGGGTCTCAGGCTTGGAACTGTCACACTGCCATTTCTATCTCACTGTGTTATCTAAAGCAAATCCTGTGACCGGACCCATTGCTAGGCTTAGAAAATTACAGTCCATCCCTTTAGCTGGAAGAGTGAAAGGTTACATGGCATGGGGGCAAATTTAAGTCACCCAGATGAAGGTCCTTGATAGGTTTTAAGGTCAAAAATTAACTTTTCTTGTTATTATCTTATCTATGATTTCCTTTAGGGGAAAATGGAAACTAAAGTTTAATTTAAAGGAAGAAGGGAAAGTGGTAGAGTTTAAAAAAATGTCTGTACCTCCTTTGGTATATGTTTGAATTCATTTTCATTAAATGTACAGGTGTTGCTACTTTACTGCACATATCTGGTTTCCTCACGAACTGTGAACTACTTGTTGCCAGATGCTTTATTATCACAAACATACTATTACTAATAAATAACATTTATATAGTACTAACCATGTGCCAGACAGAAGAACTGTACAAAAAAGATCTTCATGATGAAGATAATCATGATGGCGCGACACTCACCTAGAGCCAGACATATTGGAATGTGAAGTCAAGTGGGCCTTAGAGAGCATCACTACAAACAAAGCTAGTGGAGGTGATGGAATTCCAGTTGAGCTATTTCAAACCCTGAAAGATGATGCTGTGAAAGTGCTACACTCAATATGCCAGCAAATTTGGAAAACTCAGCAGTGGCCCCAGGACTGGAAAAGGTCAGTCTTCATTCCAATCCCAATGAAAGGCAATGCCAAAGAATGTTCAAACTACCGCACAATTGCACTCATCTCACACGCTAGTAAAGTCATGCTCAAAATTCTCCAAACCAGGCTTCAGCAATATGTGAACCGTGAACTCCCAGATGTTCAAGCAGGATTTAGAAAAGGCAGAGGCAGCAGAGATCAAATTGCCAACATCCGCTGGATCATGGAGAAAGCGAGAGAGTTCCAGAAAAACATCTATTTCTGCTTCATGGACTATGCCAAAGCCTTTGACTGTGTGGATCACAATAAACTGTGGAACATTCTGAAAGAGATGGGAATACCAGACCACCTGACCTGCCTCTTGAGAAACCTGTATGCAGGTCAGGAAGCAAAAGTTAGAACTGGTCATGGAACAACAGACTGGTTCCAAATAGGAAAAGGAGTACTTCAAGGTTGTATATTGTCACCCTGCTTATTTAACTTTTATGCAGAGAACATCATGAGGAACGCTGGGCTGGAAGAAGCACAAGCTGGAATCAAGATTGCCGGGAGAAATATCAATAACCTCAGATATGCAGATGACGCCACCCTTATGGCAGAAAGTGAAGAGGAACTCAAAAGCCTCTTGATGAAAGTGAAAGAGGAGAGTGAAAAGGTTGGCTTGAAGCTCAACATTCAGAAAACGAAGATCATGGCATCTTGTCCCATCACTTCATGGGAAATAGATGGGGAAACAGTGGAAACAGTGTCAGACTTTATTTTGGGGGGCTCCAAAATCACTGCAGATGCTGATTGCAGCCATGAAATTAAAAGACGCTTACTGCTTGGAAGGAAAGTTATGACCAACCTAGATAGCATATTAAAAAGCAGAGACATTACTTTGTCAACCAAGGTCTGTCTAGTCAAGTCTATGGTTTTTCCCGTGGTCATGTATGGATGTGAGAGTTGGACTGTGAAGAAAGCTGATCGCCGAAGAATTGATGCTTTTGAACTGTGGTGCTGGAGAAGACTCTTGAGAGTCCCTTGGAGTGCAAGGAGATCCAACCAGTCCATTCTAAAGGAGATCAATCCTGGGTGTTCATTGGAAGTACTGATGCTAAAGCTGAAACTCCAATACTTTGGCCACCTCATGTGACACTGGAAAAGAGTCTGATGCTGGGAGGGATTGGGGGTGGGAGGAGACGGGGACGACAGAGAATGAGATGGCTGGATGGCATCACCGACTCGATGGACATGAGTTTGAGTGAACTCCGGGAGTTGGTGATGGACAGGGAGGCCTGGCGTGCTGTGATTCATGGGGTCGCGGAGAGTTGGACACGACTGAGTGACTGAACTGAACTTAACCATGTGCCAGACTCTGATATAGTACAAATAGTATTATATTTCATCATTCAAACAGCACTCTTAAGTAAATGATAGAATCCTCATTTCACAGATACCAAATTAGGGCACAGAGAAATTTCATTACTGGGCAAATTGTTTGACTACTTTATCTGCGAGCTATTCCTGAGGACTAAATTCACAGGTATACAATAAGGATAGAATGCCCATAAAGCAGGGGAATGGAACACTGTTTTTAACAACTATCCCAAAGGAAGTTTTTCCAAAGGGAGAAACACTGTATTTGCAGAAATTCCATAAAGCAAACAAGTACATCAAAGCAATCATAAACAAAGTGAAATAGCCCATTCAATTTGATGCTCAACATTGCAAATAATTCACAATTGCCCATTGCTATTGAAGCAAATCCATTGATTATAAATAAAATAGAAACAGTGATAGACACTCTCTTGAAGAGAGACCTACTAGTGGTATAAGGGTGTGTGTGTGTGTGTTTCACTTTTTGGGTCTTCTTTCACATATATCTTGGCTTGTTCTGTTTGTTTTTTTAACCTAAGTTTTGCGTGCTTCGTAATTTGATTGAATGAATAAATGTCACATACAATTTAAATGTCTGACACACTCTTGTATTAAGATATATATATATATATATATATATAGGAGAAGGAAATGGCAACCCATTCTAGTATTCTTGCCTGGAGAATTCCATGGACAGAGGAGCCTGGCAGGCTATACAGTCCATGGAGTTGCAGAGAGTCAGATATGACTCAGTGACTAAACAACTGCATATATATATATATATATATATACATACACATATATACACACTCACATATATATAACATCTCTTATGAGCCAAAGTCCTTACATTTACTTTCATTAAAACAAACCAAAGTTACAGTAGCTTCACATTGAATTATAATTCAATCTTTGTATCCAGACATATCCTGTTTTGCTGTGTTCCATTAATTTATGCTTAAAGATTAAAAAAAAAAATGTTCTCTGACCATTTTTACACAGCCTACACTTATTTGGATTCAGAATAAGATACAAGAATTTTAACATTTTATTATGAAAATAATGTGATGGAATAGAATAAGAACTGAATGATTAATTTTGTATGGCCAGAACACTGTGCAAATTTAAATGATATTAATGCTTTCATTTTTCCATAGTCAATATTTGCATTACTTAATCGTGAAAATCTTTAAAAAAAAAAATCAAGTGAATCGTGATCTTGAAGCTATAAGGAACATGGAATTATTTTAAAAGAATTTCAGGCTTAGCTACACAGCTCTTGATCGAGGTCAAAATTCTGAACACTGGGATGTTAGAGGTCTAATTCAGCTGTCCACACTTTCTAACATGGTTGAATGTTAGCAATCGTTATACTTGGAACCAATAAGTATCTAGAGCTGTTCTGCTTTTAGAATGGCCTTTGGTCTGAAGAGGAGAAAGTACCTCACTTAAGCTTTTAACGGGGCTATTTTTATGATGTCAATTATTTACATAGTGATTCTATCTGGTATTCTTCCACCTCTAAAAAAAATAGTCCCTTTAAAAAAAAAAAATCAATAGAAGTAGAAATCCCTCTGCTGCTGCTACTGCTGCTAAGTCGCTTCAGTCATGTCCGACTCTGTGCAACCCGGTAGATGGAAGCCCACCAGGATCCCCTGTTCCTGGGATTCTCCAGGCAAGAACACTGGAGTGGGTTGCCATTTCCTTCTCCAATGCATGAAAGTGAAAAGTGAAAGTGAAGTCGCTCAGTGGTGTCAGACTCTTAGCGACCCCATGGATTGCAGCCTACCAGGCTCCTCCGTCCATGGGATTTTCCAGGCAAGAGTACTGGAGTGGGGTGCCATTGCCTTTTTCAGAAATCCCTCTAAATATTATTAAAGCCTGCATAAAAGCATATGGGTATCATAAAATATTATAATTTTGGGAAGTGATTCTGAATTCTTCATGAGACCCTATTTTCTGTTGCCAAAGAGCAGAGTACCACTAGAAAACAGGACACTGGGCCAAATACAGAACTAGTTCATATTTTTTCTATCTACTGGAAATAAGATTAGTTTATTCAAGAGGAAAAATAGAGTCTTGTAATATATACTTTTTTATTCTGGAGCATAGGTAAAGCTAATTTCTCCCCATCTCAAACACTTTTAAAAATTCCTCCTTATGGAATGAAATGCAGAGTCTTTGAAAATCGACAGCAGCATTGTTTGAAGGGAACAATATGGTCCTTCTCACTTTGCCTCATTTATTTATTTATTTATTTATTTATTTTTAGGTAATTAATTTATTTTTTATTGGAGGCAAATTATTTTACAATATTATATTGGTTGGTTTTGCCATACATTGATATGAATTTGCCCTGGGTTTACATAAGTTCCCCCTCCTGAACCCCCCTCCCACCTCCCTCCTCCCTTTATCCTCCCTCTGGGTCATCCCGCATGCCAGCCCCGAGCATCCTATAACATGCATTGACCCTGAACTAGTGATTCGTTTCACATATGACAACATACGTGTTTCAATGCCATTCTCCCAAATCATCCCACCCTCACCCTCTCATTTAGAAAAGAAAATAGGAAAGCTTGTTAGAACGGTGTTTAAAACAAGGATACATAAACTTTAAAAGGTAAACTGACAGCATAAACTATGCTGATATTTATTTTGACTCTGTTTTTGTGGTTACTCATTTCTCAGCATTTGCTGTGTGGTCAATAGGAGAGTAAAGGAGAAAGCTGTTAGGCTTTTAACCATAGTGGAGCCATCCCCACTGGGCTCAAGAGCATCATGATTAATTAAATGGAGTGTTGGTGCTTGTTTTAGGACTCTACTTGGAAAACTATGTGAAGTTCTGCGTGGACTCCTCCCACGTAAGTAATTCCTTTATTTCAATCCATTTGGTCAGCTTAAGTTTTCTACTTCAATTCTATCTTAGAAATAACCAAAATATCATGACTTATTCTTCATCTTACCCTACCTCTGCTCTTGCAGAACTTAACTGACTTGTCACTGACCTGTATTCTTTTTGTGCTGGCAGAGCTAATTTCACACAATTTAGCTTGTATTTTAGGGGTAAAACTTTATGTTACAATCCTGTTACAAACAAACAAAAAATTCAATAATTTGATGCCTCAAAACCCAAATTCCTCAGCAAGACCTTAAAAAGTGTCACAGGGTACATGGAATGTTCTTCAACCTAGAGATACTTGGCAGAGTCCTCCTATCCACAGGTTTCACATAAGGTGACACCGCTTCTTGGGATGATCTTGATCACTCACGAATCTTCATCTATAGTTCTTCAGGCACTCTATCAGATCTAATCCCTTGATTCTATTTCTCACTTCCACTGTATAATTATAAGGGATTTGATTTAGGTCATACCTGAATGGTCTAGTGGTTTTCCCTACTTTCTTCAATTTGAGTATGATTTTGGCAGTAAGGAGTTCATGGTCTGAGCCATAGTCAGCTCTCCGTCCTGCTTTTGCTGACTGTATAGAGCATCTCCATTTTTGGCTGCAAAGAATATAATCAATCTGATTTCAATGTTAACCATCTGGTGATGTCCATGTGTAGAGTCTTCCCTTATGTTGTTGGAAGAGGGTGTTGGCTATGACCAGTGAGTTCTCTTGGTAAAACTCTGTTAGCCTTTGCCCTGCTTCATTCTGTAATCCAAGGCCAAATTTGTCTGTAACTTGAGGTATTTCTTGACTTCCTACTTTGCATTCCAGTCCCCAATAATGAAAAAAGACATCATTTTTGGGTTTTAGTTCTATAAGGTCTTGTAGGTCTTCACAGAACCATTCAACTTCAGCTTCTTCAGCATTACTGGTCGGGGCATAGACTTGTATTACTGTGATATTGAATGGTTTGCCTTAGAAACGAACAGAGATCATTTGGTCATTTTTGAGACTGCATCCAATGGTTTTCTGAAGAGGCTTTACAAATAGCTGTGAAAAGAAAAGAAGTGAAAGGCAAAGGAGAAAAGGAAAAATATACCCATTTGAATGCAGAGATCCAAAGAATAGCAACAGAGATAAGAAAGTCTTCCTCAGTGATCAGTGCAAACAAATAAAGGAAAGCAAAAGAATGAAAGACTAGAGATCTCTTCAAGAAAATTAGAAATGTTCCAAGGGAACATTTCATGCAAAGATGGTCACAATAAAGGACTGAAATGGTATGGGCCTAACAGAAGCAAAAGATATTAAGAGGAGGTAGAAAGAATACACAGAAGAACTATACAAAAAAGATCTTTACAACTCAGATAATCACGATGGTGATCATCCTGGAATGTCAAGTCAAGTGGGCCTTAGGAAGCATCACTTTGAACAAAGCTAGTGGAGGTGATGGAATTCCAGCTGAGCTATTCCAAATCCTAAAAAATGATGCTGTGAAAGTGTGGCACTCAATATGCCAGTAAATTTCAAAAACTCATCAGTGGCTACAGGACTGGAAAAGGTCCGTTTTCATTCCAATCTCAAAGAAAGGCAATGCCAAAGAATGCTCAAACTACCACAAAATTGCATTCATTTCACACGCTAGTAAAGTAATGCTCAAAATTCTCCAAGCCAGGCTCCAATAGCACGTGAACCATGAACTTCCAGGTTTCAGAGTGGATTTAGAAAAGGCAGAGGAACCAGAGATCAAATTTCCAACACCTGTTGGATCATCGAAAAAGCAGCAGAGTTCCAAAAAACATCTGCTTTATTGACTATGCCAAAGCCTTTGACTGTGTGGATCACAATAAACTGTGGAAAATTCTAAAAGAGATGGGAATACCAGACCACCTGAACTACCTCTTGAGAAATCTGTATGCAGGTCAGGAAGCACCAGTTAGAACTGGACATGGAACAACAGACTGCTTCCAAATCAGGAAAGGAGTACGTCAAGGCTATGTATTGTCACCCTGCTTATTTAACTTATATGCAGAGTACATCATGAGAAACACTGTACTTGATGAAGCACAAGCTGGAATCAAGATTGCCAGGAGAAATATCAATAACCTCAAATATGCAGATGACACCACCCATATGACAGAAAGCAAAGAAGAACTAAAGAAACTCTTGATGAAAGTGAAAGAGGAGACTGAAAAAATTGGCTTAAAACTCAACATTCAGAGAACTAAGATCATGGCATCTGGTCCTATCACTTCATGGCAAATGGATGGGGTAACAGTGGAAACAGTTACAGATTTTTGGGGGCTCCAAAAGCAGTGCCGATGGTAACTGCAGCTATGAAATTAAAAGATGCTTGCTACTTGGCAGAAAAATTATAACCAAACTAGACAGCTTATTAAAAAGCAGAGACATAACTTTGCCAACAAAGGTCCATCTAGTCAAAATTATGGTATTTCTAGTAGTCTAGTATGGATGTGAGTGTTGGATTTTAAAGAAAGTGGAGCACCAAAGAATTGATGCTTTTGAACTATGGTGTTGGAGAAGACTCTTGAGGGTCCCTTGGACAGCAAGGAGTTCAAACCAGTCCATCCTAAAGGAAATCAGTCCTGAATATTCATTGGAAGGATTGATGCTGAAGGTGAAACTTCAATACTTTGGCCACCTGATGCGAAGAACTGACTCACTGGAAAAGACACAGATTTGGGAAAGATTGAAGGCGGGAGGAGAAGGGGATGACAGAGGATGAGATGGTTTGATGGCATTTCTGAGTCAATGGACATGAGTTTGAGTAAGCTCCAGGAGTTGGTGATGGACAGGGAGGCCTGGCATGCTTCAGTCCATGGGGTTGCAAACAGTTGGACAGGACTGAGCAACTGAACTGAACTGACACCTCTTCTCTGAAACCCTCCCTCAGTTCCCTGTGTAGAGTTTGTTACCCTATGCTATATCTTCTGTTTTCTTAATACCAAGTCCATAATTATTGTGGAATACCTATTTAATACAAATTTTATAGCACCCATTAGCTAGTGTAGCCCTTCAAAATATGGACTCTGTAATGAGTAGTGTTCCTGGTAGACCTCTGGGATTAATTGGGGGGTGGGGGAAGGATGGGGGTGGCCCTGGTATTTTTTACCTCAGCATCTTTTGTGGACAAAGATCTGGGCCCCAAACAGGGGGTCCCTAGCGTCCAGGGTGCCATCTTGGACAGTACAAAGCTGGGGTTTGGAAGGAGGCTGTGTTGTCTTTTGGAGTTAAAGGATAAGGGAATTTAATATCCAAACATGAACAACTGTTTTGACAGCAGTGTTTACCCCTTTCATCTCTTGTAAAAGCTGGTGGGGACTTCCCTGGTGGTCCAGTGGTTAAGAATCTGCCTTCCAAAGCAGGGGACGCGAGTTTGATCTCTGGTCAGGGAACTAAAATCCCACATGCTGTGGGGCAACTAAGCCCACAGACTGAAACTCGAGAGGAACCCACATGCTACAGCTGAGACCCAACAAAAGAAAGTGGTCCATACAGAGCCCATCCTCTCAGCCACAATATCCCGCTGCTGCCGGACACGACTGAGCGACTTCACTTTCACTTTTCACTTTCACACATTGGAGAAGGAACCCACTCCAGTGTTCTTGCCTGGAGAATCCCAGGGACGGGGGAACCTGGTGGGCTTCCATCTATGGGGTCACACAGAGTGGGACACGACTGAAGTGACTTAGCAGCAGCAGCAGCAATGTTCATCCTTCTTCCAGCCCAGCGTTCCTCATGGTGTACTCTGCATATAAGTTAAATAAGCAGGGTGACAATATACAACCTTGACGTACTCCTTTTCCTATTTGGAACCAGTCTGTTGTTCCATGTCCAGTTCTAACTGTTGCTTCCTGACCTGCATACAGGTTTCTCAAGAGGCAGGTCAGGTGGTCTGGTATTCCCATCTCTTTCAGAATGTTCCACAGTTTATTGTGATCCACACAGTCAAAGGCTTTGGCATAGTCAATGAAGCAGAAATAGATGCTCTTCTGGAACTCTCTTGCTTTCTCCATGATCCAGCGGATGTTGGCAATTTGATCTCTGGTGCCTCTGCCTTTTCTAAAACCTGCTTGAACATCTGGAAGTTCACAGTTCACATATTGCTGAAGCCTGGCTTGGAGAATTTTGAGCATGACTTTACTAGCGTGTGAGATGAGTGCAATTGTGCGGTAGTTTGAGCATTCTTTGGGATTGCCTTTCTTTGAGATTGGAATGAAGACTGACCTTTTCCAGTCCTGTGGCCACTGCTGAGTTTTCCAAATTTGCTGGCATATTGAGTGCAGTACTTTCACAGCATCATCTTTCAAGATTTGAAATAGCTCAACTGGAATTCCATCACCTCCACTAGCTTTGTTCATAGTGATGCTTTCTAAGGCCCACTTGACTTCACATTCCAAGATTACTGGCTATAGATGAGTGATAACGCCATCGTGATTATCTTGGTTGTGAAGATCTTTTTTGTACAGTTCTTCTGTGTATTCTTGCCACCTCTTCTTAATATCTTCTGCTTCTGTTAGGTCCATACCATTTCTGTCCTTTATCGAGCCCATCTTTGCATGAAATGTTCCCATGGTATCTCTAATTTTCTTGAAGAGATCTCTAATTTTTCCTATTCTGTTGTTTTCCTCTATTTCTTTGCATTGATCACTGAGGAAGGCTTTCTTATCTTTCCTTGCTATTCTTTGGAACTCTGCATTCAGATGCTTATATCTTTCCTTTACTCCTTTGCTTTTTGCTTCTCTTCTTTTCACAGCTATTTGTAAGGCCTCCTCAGACAGCCATTTTGCTTTTTTGCATTTCTTTTCCATGGGGATGGTCTTGGTCCCTGTCTCTTGTACAGTGTCACGAACCTCCATCCATAGTTCATCAGGCACTCTATCTATCAGATCTAGTCTCTTAAATCTATTTCTCACTTCCACTGTATAATCATAAGGGATTTGATTGAGGTCATATCTGAATGGTCTAGTGGTTTTCCCTACTTTCTTCAATTTAAGTCTGAATTTGGCAATAAGGAGTTCATGATCTGAGCCACCGTCAGCTCCTGGTCTTGTTTTTGCTAACTGTATAGAGCTTCTCCATCTTTGGCTGCAAAGAATATAATCAATTTGATATCGGTGTTGACCATCTGGTGATGTCCATGTGTAGAGTCTTCTCTTGTGTTGTTGGAAGTGGGTGTTTGCTGGGTTATAACCAGGCAAAATTCTATTAGCCTTTGCCCTGCTTCATTCCGTGCTCCAAGGCCAAATTTGCCTTATTTAACTTATATGCAGAGTACATCATGAGGAACACTGGGCTGGAAGAAGCACAAGCTGGAATCAAGATTGCCAGGGGAAATATCAATAACCTCAGATATGCAGATGACACCACCCTTATGGCAGAAAGTGAAGAGGAACTCAAAAGCCTCTTGATGAAAGTGAAAGAGGAGAGTGAAAAGGTTGGTTTGAAGCTCAACACTCAGAAAACAAAGATCATGGCTTCTGGTCCCATCACTTCATGGGAAATAGATGGGGAAACAGTGGAAACAGTGTCAGACTTTATTTTTCTGGGCTCCAAAATCACTTCGGATGCTGATTGCAGCCATGAAATTAAAAGACGCTTGCTCCTTGGAAGGAAAGTTATGACCAACCTAGAGAGTATATTAAAAAGCAGAGACATTACTTTGCCAACCAAGGTCTGTCTAGTCAAGGCTATGGTTTTTCCCGGGTCATGTATGGATGTGAGAGTTGGACTGTGAAGAAAGCTGATCGCCGAAGAATTGATGCTTTTGAACTTTGGTGCTGGAGAAGACTCTTGAGAGTTGCTTGGACTGCAAGGAGATCCAACCAGTCCATTCTAAAGGAGATCAATCCTGGGTGTTCATTGGAAGGACTGATGCTAAAGCTGAAACTCCATTACTTTGGCCACCTCGTGCGACAAGTTGACTCACTGGAAAAGACTCTGATGCTGGGAGGGATTGGGGGCGGGAGGAGAAGGGGACGACAGAGAATGAGGTGGCTGGATGGTATCACCGACTTGTTGGACATGAGTTTGAGTGAACTCTGGGAGTTGGTGATGGACAGGGAGGCCTGGCGTACTGTGATTCATGAGTTCACAAATAGTCGGAAATAACTGAGCAAATGAACTGAACTGAACTGAACTGAATGTTCAATCTTATTTGTCATATGATTCACCTCCCAAATAAATATATGTTCAGTAGTTTAAATAGTCCTTACTAAATATTTATTGAGTAACTTATATCTTTTTGTTTGTTTGTTTCTATCCCCTACTCCCCTCACAACCCTCAGACTTTAAGTTCTAAAGGATGAGTATTTCTGTATATTTTTTTCACCACTGTTAATCAGCGCCAGATACAGTACCTGGTGTATAGTTGGCATGCAATAAATATTTATAAAATTAGCAAATACATGGATAAGTAAAAATGTCAGTGGCTGATGATGGCTTTTAGTGTTTAAGAGAGTTTAGTTTGCAAAAGCTTCTTTGACATAAAAGAATGAACCTCTATTTTAAATATTTTGGCATCATAGAGAAGATAGTTTTAAAATATACTTGTGGTTTTCAGAATGTGTGTTTTGACATTCTGTCAACTTCGGTGACTATGTCCAGCATTTTTAATAAAGAAAAAATAAACTGGATTTTATTAGTTTTCTAATACTGTGTAAAAAGTTACACAAGCTTAGCAGCTTAAGACATTAGTTATCTCACAGTTTCCATTGGTTGGGGCTTGGGCTACAGGTTACCTGGATCCTCTGCTCAGGGTCTCACAGGCTGAAATAAAGGTGTAGGCAGGGATATCTGGCTTTTATCTTAGTCTTGAGGTTATTTCCTGTAATTTATAGAAATTTATAGAAAGAAACAGGTATTTGCTTTTCATTGCTTTTCTGGCAGAGATCTTCTAAAATCATTGGAATTCCCTAAGTGATGACAAAATATGTCTTTTGTTATGTTAATAGTGACTTGCAGACCACCTAAGGGTGAGGGCTGGTTACCAGGAAACCAAACCATGTGATTTGAGGGTTGAAACTTTGAATCCCACCTCTTGACCTACAAAGATGGTAGAGGGGCTGAAGGTGTATCGCTCACCAATGCCCAATGATTTAATCAATGATGGTAGTTAATGAAGCCTTCATAAAAACCCCAGAGTGCTGGGTATGGTAAATTTATGGCTTGACAAGCAGGTGGAGATTCCAGGAGTATGGCATGACTGGAGGAAGCATGTCTTTTCCCCCTATCTTGCCCTATGCATCTCTTTTACCTGGCTGTTGAGCTATGTCCTTTTTATAATAGCCAGCAATCTAATGAGTAAACGGGTTTCATGAGTTGTGTGATCATTCTAGAACATTAACTGAATCTAAGGAAGGGATGTGAGAACTTCTGATTTATAGCCATTGAATCAGAAGCATTGAAGATAACTATGATTGGCATGTCTGAAATGTGTACATGTGTATGTGTGGAGGCGGTAGTCTTGTAAGGTTGAATCCTTTATCTCTGAAATTTAATGCTATCTCCAGATCGGTAAAGTCAGAGTTGAATTGTGAGACCTGAAACTGGTGTTTACAGAGTTGCTTGATATTTTGAGGGAGCTCCTCCCTAGTAATGTTGGAATTGATACCAGAACCTATATATGTTCCAAGATCATGTACTTGGTGGAAGAATTCATTTCCTTGCAGATATAGAACATCTGGCTTCTTTAAGGCTAGCAGCATCTGCTACAAGTCTTCAACCTCTATACCTAGTTTAAAGGGATCACCTGACTAGTTCAGGCCCACACCAGATGATCTTCCTTTTGATTAACTTAACTTTAACGGATTGGGGGCTTGTTTTGACTGTTTGCCACCCCATGGACTGCAGCACACCAGGCTTCCCTGTCCATCACCAACTTCTGGAGCTTGCTCAAACTCATGTCCATGGAGTCGGTGATGCCATTCAACTGTCTCATCCTCTGTCGTCCCCTTCTCCTCCTGCCATCAATCTTTCCTAGCATCAGGGTCTTTTCTAAAGAGTCAACTCTTCGCATCATGTGGCCAAAGTATTGGAGCTTCAGCATCAGTCCTTCTGGAGAATATTCAGGACTGATTTCTTTTAGGATAGACTGGTTGGATCTCCTTGCAGTCCAAGGGACTCTCAAGAGTCTTCTCCAACACCATAGTTCAAAAGCATCAATTCTTCATAAAGCCTTCTTTATGGTCCAACTCTCAAATCCATATGTGACTACTGGAAAAACCATAACTTTGACTACACAGGCTTTTTTCAGAAAAGTAATGTCTCTGCTTCTTAATACTCTGTCTAGGTTTGTCATAGCTTTTCTTCCAAGGAGCAACTGTTTTTTAATTTCATGGCTGCAGTCACCATCTGCAGTGATTTTAGTACCCAAGAAAATAACGTCTGTCACTTTTCCACTGTTTTTCCTTCTATTTGCCATGATGTGATGGAAGCAGATGCCAGGATCTTAGTTTTATGAATGTTGAGTTTTAAGCCAGCTTTTTCACTCTCCTCTTCCACCTTTATCAAGAGGCTTTTTAGTTCTGCTTTCCTTTCTGCCATAAGGGTGATATCATCTGCATATCTGAGGTTATTGATATTTCTCCCAGCAATCTTGATTCCAGCTTGTGCCTTATCCAGCCTGGCATTTCACGTGGTGTACTCTGCATATAAGTTAAATAGCAAGGTAACCATATACAACCAGGACACACTCTTTTCCCAATTTGAAACCAGTCCATTGTTCCATGCCTGGTTCTAACTGTTACTTCTTGACCTGCATACAGGTTTCTCAGGAGGCAGGTAAGGTGGTCTGGTATTCCCATTTCTTTAAGAATTTTCCACAGTTTGTTGTGATCCACACAAAGACTTTAGCATAGTCAATGATCCAGAAGTAGATGTTTCTCTGGAATTCTCTTGCTTTTTCTATGATACAACAGATGTTGGCAGTTTTATCTCTCTTTCCTCTGCCTCTTCTAAATCCAGTTTTAACATTTGGGAGTTCTCAGTTCATGTATTGTTGAAGCCTATCTTTCGAGAATTTTGAGCATTACATTGCTAGCATGTGAGATGAATGCACTTGTGCGGTAGTTTGAACATTCCTTGGCATTGCCTTCTTTGGGATTGGAATGAAAATGAACCTTTTTCAGTCCTGTGGCCACTGCTGAGTTTTCCAAATTTGCTGGCATATTTAGTGCAGCAGTTTTTCAGCATCTTATTTTAGGATTTGAACTATTTCAGCTGGAATTGCGTCACTTCCACTAGCTTTGTAGTGATGCTTCCTAAGGTCTGCTTGATTTCACACTCCACGATGTCAGGCTCTAGATGAGTGATCACATCATCATGGTTATCTGAGTCATTAGATCTGTTTTGTATAATTCTACTGTATATTCTTGCCACCTCTTCTTAGTATCTTCTGTTAGGTCCACACTGTTTCTGTCCTTTATTGTGCCCATCTTTGCATGAAACATTCCCTTGATAGCTTTAATTTTCTTGAAGAGACCTCTAGTCTTCCCCATTCTATTGTTTTCCTCTATTTCTTTGTGCTGATCACTGAGGAAAGCTTTCTTCTCTCCCCTTGCTATTCTTTGGACCTCTGCCTTCAGATGGATATATCTTTCCTTTGCTCCTTGGCCTTTCACTTCTTTTCTCAGCTACTTGTAAGGCCTCCTCAGACAACCATTTTGCCTTTTTGCATTTCTTTCCCTGGAGATGGTTTTGATCACTGCTTTTTGTACAGTGTTATGAACCTCTGTCCATAGTTCTTCAGGCACTCTGTCTATCAGATCTAATGCCTTGAATCTATTTTTCACTTCCACTGTATAATCATAGAGGATTTGTTTTAGGTCATACCTGAATGGCCTATGGTTTTCCTTACTTTCTTCAATTTAAGTCTGAATTTTGTTGTAAGGAATTCATGATCTGAGCCAAAGTCAACTCCTGAACTTGTTTTTGCTGACTATATTAGGGTTTATAGATACAATTATATCCGAAAGTTTTCTTTACCTCTCCATATAATATAACCTAATCAATGCATTGCCCCTTATCTTTTATAGACATTGTCCTTACGAACAGGGAGTAGGGATTATACAAAAGTATGATTCATTGGAGTCATTTTACAGTTTTACTTACTGTGTTGCTCTAATAATATGTGTGTGTACATTTACAGGCACATGCATTAAATTTTGTGTCTATAGCTATGTAAGTTCAGTTCAGTTCAGTCGCTCAGTCGTGTCCGACTCTCCGCGACCCCATGAATCACAGCTATGTAAGTACCCAGTCATAATGAAAAGTCTATTTTGCACTGTGGATCATGTTCTGAAAACTTGAAAATCACTGTAGAGGATAAATTTACAGTACTTTTCATCTTCCCAAAGTAAGGAAATACTCCAATCATAGGTAATGCTAAGCAGCTCTAGAAGTTCATTTCCTGATATTTATACTGACTATTGCAGCTTTTGCTTTCATTTGTTTCCTTAATCAGTGGTTATTGAAAGCACACTGTATGCAAGGCTTTGCATGGGTTCCTTGAGATCAACAGTCAGCATGGAAAATACTATGTGTACCTAAATAAATGACTAGTGTCATTCCAGGGTGGGAATGAAGGAAAGTGATAGAGAATAATGAAAATAAAACAAAGGTAAAGATATTTTGAAAGAGGTTTTAATATCACTGCCTTTGCTAAAGGACCACATTTCTTTTCCAGCTTCCAAAAGCTCAGCTTCATAGTTCAATAATAGTAGAAATAAGACAAGTAATTAAAAAGAGAAGAAAGGAAAAGATTAAAGAAGAACTTATAAAGGGACCAATGTCTGGAATATGCTTCTCACACATTTTAAAGAAATAATATCATTCTACTTGGCAATTAAAACAGAAATTAAAGTGCATTTCTAATATAATATCTTTTATTTTTTTATAGTTTTATTACTCGCCTCAAGTCACTTTAAGTCTCAGGAATGAGGGCAAGCACCCACTCAAGTTACTATCAGTAAGGCTTATGAGTCTTTGCATTTGCTGAGCTTGCAATTCATTTGGCACAAGCTGTGAAACTTCCCCAAATCAAGCGCAAACCCTGCTCTCATCTATCTCTGCCACCAAGCAGAAGCCAGTGGCAAAGAGGAGATCATACACATTATACTTTGATTGTTATTTGGACATTCACACTTCCCAAATTGCTCATAAATGAATGTCAATTTCCCTAAGCCAAAGCATATTTTGATTAGCTAATTTTATTGTGACACACCATCCATTGTTAACGCACTGGAATACCATTGTACATCAAAGCTTAGGTTGGAAATTTTAAAGCCTCTGTCTCATCTTTTAATATGTCATCTATGGAAAGGGCTGCTCTGTCTTTCGTTTTGAGATGTTGTGTGCTGTACAAAGAAATGTTTTCTCTTAGTATCTTGAGACTTTCTGTTTCCAAATGAATTCCAGTTCAAGGCTGTGACATAATGATCATTTCCTAGGCAGTTAGATAAGGATACCTTCAGTTTAGTGGTTGTGAACCAATTGTTAGAGGCTAACAGGCTAATTGACTTATCAGAGATTGATTTGCTGTTAAAATCTGTCTGCAGTTGTCATATAGTGCCCTTTAGTTCCTTAGTGCCTTAAAATTTCTATCAGAGTCATTGTCTTCTGTGATCCATTGATATTTCTCCGATAATATCAATGACATCCTTAAGGATCTCAAAAACTTAAAGAATGTGTCACAGACTCTTTTATTAATTTTGTTGATTAGATTTGTGGATTTATGGAATTTATAATTTGGGCTCAAGAAAGATTTGTTCCCATTGAGCTACAAAACCTGAGAGATTAATTACCCTCCACCCCATCCTCACTCTTCAGTCATGTTCCACCTCTGTTAGAAAAAATAAACACGGAATGCAAAACAAAAGTTTTGTTTTCATAGTTGTCACTATAGTTTTATAGTTGTCACTAAATTTTTCAGCGATCTTGGGCAATACATAATTATCAAAAATTAAGTTAAAGTTCATAATTATATATGAAATTGAAAAAAGAAATAGAAGTTCCACCTAGAAGGTAGTCTAAATATTATCGACTCTATTAAATCTAACAAAGTACCGAGAATGACAACCTTGAAATACTTGAGTCAAACCCTTTATCTCCTGCCCATGAGTTCTGTAAAGATAACTAAAAATAAATTGTTTACTCCTTTTTCTGTAATGGAGATTCCAGTTCTCCCTTTGCACAGCTTTTCTTCGTGATGTTGCAGCTATTTCCACTTCTGTGTGTATTAATGCAAAAAGAGTTCAAGGGTAGATGTCCTTCAGATAATTCAAAATACATGTTATAGTTGCAAAAGTTCAGTTTCAAATGAATAACCTGCACTTAGTACAGAGTGACATTTAATTTAGATGTTCAGCAGTATAGATTATTGGTTCTGGGGGTTATACCTTGGCCGGTAATGAGCACAAAAGTGACATGTGACTGATGTTATTGTTTGCAAATTATTGTACTGCCAGTGAAGGTAACTATTAAAGACAATCAAACAGAACCCAGCTGTATAGTGAAATCATTAGTTTCTGCAAATATCTTGTGATTTATTCAAAAGCTTTTACATTATGAAATGCTGAAGAATCTGAGAGACTACTCACCATCATCTAAGGAGGTTGTGACCTCATAGATTAAATGGAATGATGAGTTTCTGTTGTCACAATGACACTGACTTGAAGATACACCCTTGGTCATAAAGGTTAACTTGGTGGGATTAAAGCAATGAATGGATTTACATAACATTTGAAAGTCTGAGATAGGATTTTCATTGTCAAATAAAATATTGACTTATCAGAGATTGATTTGCTGTTAAAAACATTCATTTCTGGTGTAGAATAAAATTTTGAAAAACATTTATCTTATTAATAGCTCTTCCTCTCCAAATATATTTTAAGGGAAATTTCTATTTGGCTGGAATATAGATCCATCAATCTCTGAGTTTTTACCATATTCAAATTCTCATCATGATAATTTTCTCTTGCTATTCCCATTTTTCTCTCCCTGAAATCCACATAATAACATAGATGGTGATTGGCAACTTTAAAAATGATCTCAGGTTTTCAGATTATTTTTTTACTCATATATGATTGAGCTCTTATCTGAGGTTCATCAAGACTGAGTAACTTGTATCGTCAAAAAAAAAAAAAAAAAATCAAATGCCTTCATTTCTCCAGTCCACCATTCCACCATTTCACTAGTAGGATTAATGGCATATTTAAATGTTCAGTTTTCCAAAGAAGCTCTTTCATTGTTCCCTATCCTACCACTGTGCTGAGTTAGTATTTAAATGTTTCATTTTGTGCATTTCAAACTGTCAGGCTGAAGAAATACCAATAAGTGTGTTAGGTTTAGATAATCGAAAATTCCCTTTACTCAGCTTCTTAGTCTATATTTATCTGTCTGGCTGTGAAATCTATTCCAAGTGTATTCATCTACCACCCAAATCTATTCACCAAGCATCAAGACTCATCAGTGAGATGGAATAATGCCATTTAATTAGTCTTTGATATACAGCTTAATTAGGTCTTAATAAGGGGTAGTGCATCCTAAAATCAATTATCTTGCTCTTTTTAATAAGAGCAACTAATTAGTAGGAAAATCACCACAGTTCTCTTTTTATCCTGAAGCTTTCCATGGTATGCAGAAGAAGGTTATGAAGAAGAAAAAAATATTCTAAAATATTTGGAAGAAATGTCATGTTGAACCTAAAAGAATATATTCAAAACAATAGCAATAGGTTAGAAATAGCTTACAGAAAATGCAGTGTCACCAGTGTAGCATCTTTGCGTTGAATTTCATGGTTTTTTAGTTCATGCAATAAAGAAGAGTCAAGTGCTTTTCTTCCTGTGTGTCTAGCTTTTCCCTTTGCATTGTCCTAGATGTAGCTCCACTGCAATTATGTCTACAGTGGTCAGGGTGCCACATTTACAATGAATCATCTTCATTAACTGGTACCTCTTTTAGCTCTAGCCTAGGAAACGCCCCCCATGAACTCTTGACATAGTTACTATGTGAATGGCTTATGTGTTCCAGGTCTTAATGTTCTTCTGTTTGGATTTCTTTGTTTTCCCCAACACAGTAGGTTCTACTGAGCTGTGCCAAAGAAGGATTGCCTTTTTATGATATTCATAAATTTACTCTGCATGTATTTATTCAACTCCTACAGTGAACTAGGTCCTATTCAGGCCACTGAGATTTGGTTTTGAGTAAAAGAGCCAATGACCTTGCTCTTGTACAGCTCAGGTTTTAGTGAATTGAGATAGAGAGGATATGAACAGGAAAACAAGAGGATTTCAAGGAGTGGTAGTTGCTGTAAATGCAGGCAGATACAGTATTGTCGTAGAGAGTGACTGGAAACAGATGTACTTCAGATGTGAAGGTCGGGGAAAGAGTCTCTGGGGAGGTATGTTAGCTGAGACCAGAAGGAGAAGGAATTGTCCAGGGAAAGATCTAGTTGAGGAGCAAAAGTTAATGTCCCAAGCCAGGGGAAACTTGATGCATCTGAAGAATATAAAGCATTGCAGTGTTCCTGGTAACCAAAAATAGAAGGAAGGAAGGATAAGAAATGAAGTCATACGGAAGCTAGAAATCAGATCGGGTTGAGCCTGGTAGACTATTGCAAAGGACCTGAGTGTTATTCAGACTACCATAAAATTTTGTTCATTTGGGGAATGGTATGATTGTTTTAAATTACAGATACTTGAAACCCATATAAATATGGATTATAGCATCTAGGTGGTTGGTATATAGGTTTATAGGTTTATACCTATATAGGTATATAGGTTTTTACAACATACTCATTTCAATATTTCTGTTTATTTGAAATTTCATAGTAAAATACTGAGGGAAAAAAATCAATATGGCTCTTGAAAAGAAGCAAGTAGAGGCATGGAGTGGTCCAAACACTGACAGTGGTAGTTTAAACTGGGATTCTAGTGGCACAGAGGAGCCTGGCAGTCTATGATCCATAGGGTCGCAAAGAGTTGGGCACAGCTGAAGCAACTTAGCATATACAGTGGGATAGATAGACATTCCCTCCTTCCCCAAATTAGGAAGCATAACAACTGTGTTAAAAATTAAAGTAGAATTATGTTGTTCTTCTGAAAAAAAAATCTCCAACAATTATTGCATTGTATTTAAAATAAAATCAAAGTTCTTTCTATGGTTTAGGGTAATCTAGAGGCTTCCCATGGAGAAGGCAATGGCACCCCACTCCAGTACTCTTGCCTGGGAAATCCCATGGACGGAGGGGCCTGGTGGGCTGCAGTCCATGGGGTCGTGAAGAGTCGGACATGACTGAGTGACTTCACTTTCACTTTTACTTTTCACTTTCATGCATTGGAGAAGGAAATGGCAATCCACTCCAGTGTTCTTGACTGGAGAATCCCAGGGACGGGGGAGCCTGGTGGGCTGCTGTCTATGGGGTCGCACAGAGTTGGACACGACTGACGTGACTTAGCAGCAGCAGTAGGGGCTTCCCAGGTGGTGCTAATGGTAAAGAATCGACCTGAAGATGCAGTAGACATCAGAGATGGGAGTTTGATCTCTGGGTCAGGAAGATCCCCTGGAGGAGGGTATGCAACCCAATCCCCTGGATAGAGCAGCCTGCAGGGCTACATACAGTTCATAGGGTCACAAAGAGTCAGACACAACTGAAACGACTTAGCACAAAGCACAGTGGAGAGATACCTATTAACATTAACAGAAGTTCCTGCCTTTCAAATTTCTGAAGGGTTGGAAGGGTGCTTTGTGGGGATTGGACATAACCTGTGGAGTGTACTATGAATTATGCCCCCTTGCTTATGAAACCAAGTCACGCTGCACTATCTGCCCAGGTGTCTTTGCCTTGTTTTAGTTTGGGCATGCTTAAGGATACAGTAAGGATCTTGGAAGCCCAGTTCAAGTTGAGCCTACACTCAGCTCAGCAGATGGCCAACTTCCAGGAAAGTCCTTCAGAGACTCCATTAATAACAGCTGTGCTGCGCTGTGCTTAGTCACTCAGTCATGTCCGACTGTTTGACCCTCCAGGCTCCTCTGTCCATGGAGCTCCTCCAGGCCAAGAATAGTGGAGTCCCCTCCTTCAAGGGATCTTCCCAACCCAGGGATCATTAATAAACAGCTGCTTGCTGCTAACTACTTGCTGGGAATGCTGCTAACTACTTGCTGGGACAACAAATGAGGGACCTTTTTGTAGAGCCTGGTAATCAAGTTCAAGAAGGTATGGGTCATGGACTCTCTTCTTGGCCCCAAACACAGTTTTGAATAATTGGTACTTAATAAAAACAGCTATATGAAGATAAGGGTTCCTTGTACCAGGGAGAGCAAGCACATTGAAAGGTTTCTATAAGCATCTTCTCCCTCTTGCTGGCCTCAGCAGTAGGTCATCACAAGATGTATGGATACCCACACCATTTGGACATTCATTACATTTGAGGGGAACTTACTGGACTAAGTCCTTCAGTAAGTTTAATCTACATTTTGACCTTGAAAATTTTAAGAAAGCATACTTATTTCTTTTGTAGATCCCATTATGTCTTACCTGTGAGATTTAAGAAAGCAAAAAGCCTAAAAGAGTCAAGTTATGCCATCAAAGAAATGCTGCAGTTTTAGTTGGTTACTTGGAGTTGAAGAGACTGTGTATTGATGACAGACAGATGTGTACCTGCTTTAGTCTCCAACACATAGACTGCACCTTTTGGTCTTTGCTTCCCATAAGTCATTGATCACAGCACACAACTATTGTTTACCGAGTATAATATGCTTTGTGCCTCTTTGTTTCTCCCCATCAGTGTTTTTGTCACACATTTCTGAGGGAAGAATTATCCTGAAAAGCCAATTCCTTTCCCAAGGCCTTGTTGTCTTCTATTGATAGCTAATCCTGATTCAAATGTTGAACTTAATATCCTTGTGAGTAGTAGTTGCTGAATGGGTAAAGCCTGTGAGCTCCTGTGAGACAAACTCCATCAGCGGTGCCACAGGACAGATCAGATGTTCTGGCCTCACTTAATCCAGACACAATGGGATTTGTGGAGAGAAAGTGAGTAGGGGGAAAGGAAAGTCTAACGTTGGAAGAAATGAATAAATAGCTCCAAGTCTTTCTAAGGGAAAGATTGAATTGAACGTGGCATTTACACTTCACAAGGAAGTAGATATCTAACCCAAGCAAGAATAAGAGTTTAGGGAGAATTCTTGGTTTAAAAATGAGGAAATGATCAGAACGAGGATTACAACTAAGACGCTTGCATTTATTAGTATTCTACCAACATACACACACAAATCACACTCAAGTTTAGGGCCTCAGTACAGAACTCAGCTTCATAAAGAACTGACTAATGAAAACAGAGATGGATTGCTAAATACAGAGGGGAAGAGAAGCTTCATAATAGAGTGAGTAAATATATTTTTGACCTTAAAATGCTATTATTGGTACAGCTGAGAGATGAAAGTCAAATTCCACTTCATTATTGTAGCCGTATGCAGGGAACAAAAATTTATGCCAAAACCTTATCTCTTCCCAGGCAGTTTGGTGAAATGTCACATTTGCTTTGTCCAAAGTAGGCCAAGGAACTGCTAATACTGGAAACTGGATAATCAACACGTATCAACTGCCTAGAGGAACTTGGCTCCAGTTGTAAGCTCTAGAGGCCTTCAGTTGACTAAGGCCTTAGCCGATGGCTGAGGCTTATTGTACCCTGTTTCTAAAGAGTCCATACTCACCGACTACTGAAGCCTCAGTAACTGCCTATTCCATGCCAGAGATGAGGTTACTACGAGTTTTCATACTCATTGTTTGTATAGGGGATTAATGTTATGTCTACGTGTTGTTATCTTTGATAATAGCTGGACAGAAGATGCAGTTAAATATAAAGAGTTGACTACAATATTTCAGATTCAAGCTCTTCATTTTCTTTGTTTTGTGACAGCGAGGAAGCTAAGTTCTCCAAGTCTCATGGCTTGTGATGAGGAAGGAAAAGATGCTTGTGAAACTCTTAGTCAGTATTTGGCAATAGTAAGCCCTCAAATGGTGGTTATTACTTTAAGGTTTTAAAGACTATATTCCCTCTTTCCACACTATGATATTATATAATTGAGCATGATGTTAAGGACTTAAGTGCTCTGATCCTTTTTGTATTTTCTGTAGAAAACATTTTTTCTTCCTCCTATTATCTTCCTTTATAAGTGGTACTATTTTGACATATATATATATTTATTTATATTCAGTGCCCACACATAAACCTTGAAGGTTAATATATAGCAATGCATTCGCTGCACGAAAGTTAATACATAGCAATATGTTCTCTTCCCACCCCCACACTGGGTTGTTATAGCCAAACCTGTTAGTGTTGTTTCCTTACAAATCAGTGACTTAAAACACCATGATAGCATTCTAGTCCAAAGGACTTTACCGTGTCACCAATAACTAAATAGTCTTAGGTATCTTTTTGGCCTCTGTGGATTTTGGAATAACATAATTTTTTGCAAAAGTAAAATACCTATTACAATGATTACAATGATGATAGGAGGCACAAGAATGCCTCTGTTATTGTTTCATTTCCTTCTTTTTAGAAATCTATGAAGAACAGAAGCAAAGGGGAGCTTGTGTCTCTATATGGTTCATTTCTGTATGGTTTGTGCAGCCATTTATGGCTTCTTTTGCTTTTCTCGTTAATTGATTCCTTATTCAGCAAATAGAAGCAAGATACAATTAACCTTGTGAATAGTTCTTTAGGGGGGTACATATTCAGATTTGATTGGGTCTCAGTAGGGTCACTCTCATTGACCTGAAGGTCAAAAAAAGAGCATGCTGACTGCTTTTGGGTAAGTAATATTGAATTAAATCTCTTCAGAGACTAGTTTAAAGCCTGGAAAAGTCTTCTGGCTTAAACAGAGAGAGATAATTGGTGTGTCTTGTAGCACTGAGTGTTTGAGTGCAAATTAATATTTTGGTGTGATTTTTTGCAGTATGTTTTTAAAGGATTCCCAATGAAAGTGAGTTTAGTTTACACACAAGGCTCACAATTTTCTGTTGAGAACAGTTGCGAGTAGCAGTTACAGCACTAATTACTGGACAGCCAATCTTTCAGGATACAAAGATCAGGTCATGTTTTTATGACACCTTAAACAAGTATCTACGTAAGCCAGGGTGTTTCAAAAGTTAAATGCCTTCTGAAGACATGTTGTTAATTGAAATTTCATAGACCAATATTTCTGTTTTTCTCTTGTTTTGAGATAAAGATTCCATCGCCTGTCACTGAAGAATGAGTTGTGAAACCTGGGACTTAGAGAGTAGATAAATTAAGGGCAGGAGGGATCCCTGTGAAATCTTGTGAAACTACCCTTAAATGGAATCGCTTTCTTGAAGTCTTTAGCTACTGGAGCCATGAACCTTGTCTTTTCTGCACTCTGATTCTAACTTGATGAATGGTCTCAATAAAACAGATAGTCTTTCAATTCATTTTCTTGACCCCAACATATGTTTTAATTTAAAATATTTTCTATACACCTATCCATTCTCCCACAAACTCCCCTCCCACTCAGGCTACCACATAACATTATATGTATGGCTGAGTCCCTTTGCTATCCACCTAAAACTGTCAGAACATTGTTAATCATCTGTACGCCAGTACAAAATAAAATTTTTTTTTAATATTTCTATTCTTCAGGGTACCATTCTGGACACACAACCCTCAGGAAGGACCACTTTTAAATCCATTGATCCCATATAAAACCAAAAGTCTTACTTTTTACCTAGTTTTAGAGGTGGAATATTTGGTCCTCAGGTATGTTTTATCGGTTAAGTACTGGGTGTCAACATTTAACTTTGACATTATCAAATGACTTGAAAATATTTACAACATGAATGTCTCAGATTTTGGAAAGAAACTCCAAAACCTGAATTGGAAATCAATGCATATTTAGTTAAGGGTCCATAACATAGTATGCCTGGAAGGTCCCTTGGGTGGAGGAGCCTGGTAGGCTGCAATCCGTGGGGTTGCTAGGGGTCGGACACAACTGAGTGACTTCACTTTCACTTTCACACATTGGAGAAGGAAATGGCAACCCACTCCAGTGTTCTTGCCTGGAGAATACCAGGGACAGGGGAGCCTGGTGGGCTTCTGTCTATGGGGTCACACAGAGTCGGACACGACTGAAGTGACTTAGCAGCAGCAGCAGCAGCAACATAGTATGCTAAAGCTGAAACTCCAACACTTTGGCCACCTCATGGGAAGAGTTGACTCATTGGGAAAGACCCTGATGCTGGGAGGGATTGGGGGCAGGAGGAGAAGGGGACGACAGAGGATGAGATGGCTGGATGGCATCACTGACTCGATGGACATGAGTCTGAGTGAACTCCGGGAGCTGGTGATGGCAAGGAGGCCTGGCGTGCTGCAATTCATGGGGTCACAAAGAGTCAGACACGACTGAGGGACTGAACTGAACATAGTATGTTAATCCCATTAATGGTTAAGTTTCATAGGTGCTAATGACTAGTTACAAAGTAATGTCACAAGGATATAATGTCACAGAGAATATAGTCGTTACTTGTAAAATAACTCTGTATAGAAAGTAATCTATAAGAATATTGAGTCACTGTGTTGTAGGCCTCAAACTAAAGTTGCAAGTCAACTACCCTTCATTAAAAAATATAAAATTATTAGTATCATCAAAATTTCATAACACTTCAAAACAGCTTCCATGTTAGGTAGCCTTGTTTTATAAGCATTCCCGGGTATGTGCAATGACTGTTGAGGAATCACTGCCAATCATAAAGTTAGAGACATATAGCCAAATAATTTCCAAAACAAAGTTATAATCAGTATTTTTTCACAAATTTAAGTCATTTTAATGTGTAACATGGGTGGATGTTAAGATTTTCAATATGATGTCAGGTAGTACCTCCAAGTAGTACCTTGAACTCAAAAGGTCAAAAGGAGTGGCCTTTTGACCCTCAGCAAATGGAGGTGTTTTCTACTTACCTCTTATTATAAAATGTTAGCATTAAGAGCTGAAAGCAGGTTCTCGAAGAGATATTTGCACACTCATGTTCATAACAGTATTATTCACAAGCAAGAGATGGGAGCAAGTCAGATGTCTACCATGGCTGAATGGGTAAACAAAATAGGACATATCCACATGATGGAATATCAGTCAGTCTTAAAAAAAGGAAATCCTGCCACATTCTACTACATGAATGACTCTTGAAGACATTTTGCTAACTGAAATAAGCCAGGCACAAAATGACAAATAGTCTATGAGTATACTTATTTGAGGTGTCTAAAGTTATTAACTTCATAGGAATGGAAAGTAAAATGATGATTCCTAGGGACTGAGGGGAGAGGGAAATGAGGAGTTACTATTCTTATGGGTATAGAGTTTCAGTTTTGCAAGATGAAAAAGTTACAGAGCTCTGTTGCACAACAGTGTGAATGTATTTGACACAGTTCAAATATATAGTTACAAATGATTCAAATGGTACATTTTATGTCATGTTTCTTTTTACTACAATTTTTTTAAAATGTTCATATTATAGTACTTTACTCTTTATTCTTTTCCTAAGCTTGCCCTATATGTGGAATACTTTGATAAACACAATGAGTTTTCATTCATATTACTTTTCCCACTATAGTGGAAAAGCAAACCATAAAAACTTTAATATTGTTTCTCAAACTTGAGTAATACAAATTCAATTTTAAATTAAAAAGAAAAATAAAAGATATGGCATCTATTAATTTTGTTATAAGGTTAATCCAATATGTACAAAAGTAAAACCTAAATGAACAAATAGTATTTAACACTTGGACAATTATAAGGCAAACAAAACTGTAAATGACACTATTCTCCTATTACCTTGAAAGTGTTAGTCATTCAGTCGTGTCCAGCTCTTTGCGATCCCAAGTAGTCTGCCAATCTTCTCCATCCACAGGATTTTCCAGGCAAGAATACTGGAGTGGGTTTCCGTTTCCTTCTCCAGGGGATCTTCCCCACCCAGGAATCAAACCTGGGTCTCCCACTTTGCAGGCATACTCTTTACCATCTGAGCCACCAGAGAAGCCCTCTTATTACCTTTGTTTCCTTTAAATTGCTGAACTCGTCTTTGTATGACAATTTTTATATACTTATTAGGCCTTTGGTTGGGAGAAATCATTTTGATATTGTCTGCCTCGTGTTCTTGTTAGCACACAACAATAAAAATCATATGATGTCTTAATATGATTCAAAATGTAAATGCAAACTTCAGCATTTAAATAGTACCATAGTACCAGTTATAAATACTCAACCTGAAGATTTTGAAACTCTTACATTTATTTTTTTAGATTATTATTAGAAGGAAAACATAATAAATGTTTTCCAAAATCCCAGACACATTCTGAGAATGCAAATTACCCAGTTTAAGTTATACAATGTGAGAAAGGTTATCAGAGAGATATATACAGAGTGGCATTGGAATATAAGGGGGGGGGCAGTTAATTCTGCTAAAAGGAGCTGAGGAAGCGTCACAGAGAAAGTTTCAACATTTAAACTGGATTCTTATTAGCAAAATAAGAGATTACAGTGGACTAATCTTTGGTGCATTGCCAGAGTAGGAAATTCCAACAGAGGATGTAACTTAAGCAGAAGCCAATTCATGAGAGAGAGTCTGGTACATATGAGGCAGTATCGTATAATATATTTGAGAGAGTAGCTGGAGGTAGAAATAGAGAGGCACTGAGGGCCAATTTATGAAGGACTTCAGTGCCCTGCTTAGGAATTTTGAACTTTAATAACAATATGGCATAATCAAAGACCTTTACATAATAGAGAAAGGTTGACCATGTTCGTGTCTTAGAAATATGCTGAAAAAGAGCTACGTAAGGACAGGGACTTTGACTGTGTGGATCACAATAAACTGTGGAACATTCTGAAGGATATGGGAATCCCAGACCACCTGACCTGCCTCTTGAGAAACCTGTATGCAGGTCAGGAAACAACAGTTAGAACTGGACATGGAACAACAGACTGGTTCCAAATAGGAAAAGGTGTATGTCAAGGTTGTATATTGTCACCTTGCTTATTTAACTTATATGCAGAGTACACCATGAGGAACGCTGGGCTGGAAGAAGCAGAAGCTGGAATCAAGATTGCTGGGAGAAATATCAATAACCTCAGATATGCAGATGACACTACCCTTATGGCAGAAAGTGAAGAGGAACTCAAAAGCCTCTTGATGAAAGTGAAAGAGGAGAGTGAAAAGGTTGGCTTGAAGCTCAACATTCAGAAGACAAAGATCATGGCATCTGGTCCCATCACTTCATGGGAAATAGATGGAAAAACAGTGGAAACAGTGTCAGACTTTATTTTTTTGGGCTCCAAAATCACTGCAGATGCTGATTGCAGCCATGAAATTAAAAGACGCTTGCTCCTTGGAAGGAAAGTTATGACCAACCTTGATAGTATTTTAAAAAGCAGAGACATTACTTTGCCAACCAAGGTCCGTCTAGTCAAGGCAATGGTTTTTCCCGTGGTCATGTATGGATGTGAGAGTTGGACTGTGAAGAAAGCTGATCGCCGAAGAAT
The DNA here is from genome assembly GCF_049115385.1 of Moschus berezovskii. Lineage (NCBI taxonomy): Eukaryota > Metazoa > Chordata > Mammalia > Artiodactyla > Moschidae > Moschus > Moschus berezovskii. Next base: position 32,451,685 of record NC_142467.1, on the reverse strand, counting down.
AGATGCTTTTGAACTGTGGTGTTGGAGAAGACTCTTGAGAGTCCCTTATACTGCAAGGAGATCCAACCAGTCCATTCTAAAGGAGATCAATCCTGGATGTTCATTGGAGGGACTGATGCTAAAGCTGAGGCTGCAATACTTTGGCCACCTCATGCGACGAGTTGACTCACTGGAAAAGACTCTGATGCTGGGAAAGGTTGGGGGCGGGAGGAGAAGGGGACAACCGAGAATGAGATGGCTGGATGGCATCACCGACTCTGTGGACATGAGTTTGAGTGTACTCCGGGAGTTGGTGATGGACAGGGAGGCCTGGCGTGCTGTGATTCATGGGGTCACGGAGAGTCGGACACGACTGAGTGACTGAACTGAACTGAACTGAAGGACAGGTATCATAGCAAAGAAAATCGTAACTGCCACTAGGAGATCCCAGTATACCTACAAGATTTGTTTGAAGATAAATTAACAGTGATTACTTCATTTAATGTTGCTGCTGCTGCTGCTAAGTCGCATCAGTTGTGTGCGACTCTGTGTGACCCCATAGACGGCAGCCTACCAGGCTCCTCCATCCCTGTGATTCTCCAGGCAAGAACACTGGGGTGGGTTGTCATTTCCTTCTCCAATGCATGAAAGTGAAAAGTGAAAGTGAAGTTACTCAGTCCTGTTCAAGTCTTAGCGACCCCGTAGACTGTAGGCTCCTCCATCCATAGGATTTTCCAGGCAAGAGTACTGGAGTGGGTCACCAGTGCCTTCTCCCACTTAATGTTGAGGCAATGTTTAAGATATGTTTTGTTTCCTTTTTTCCCCTTAAGGTGGGACCAACATTATATATAAAAAATATATGTTGCTATCATCTGGTTTTTGAAATGTAGTGAGTACCCACATAAAACCTCTTTAAATAAACTGAAATTTCAAACTAAAAGGACCAGAAGAAAGTCTTCTCTTATTTGTAAATATTTTTCAAGTGATAGAAAGTCACTGAATTACAGATGTGAGAGGAGATAAGCTACCCAGCATTTTTAAGACTCAGATGCTATGTTTCTAGCACTGAGTATGATTCATGCTTCCTTCAAGAGCAAAAGTGAGAAGATCTATCTTTTTGTGATAAGCCAAGTTGAAAAGAGTGCAGGCAGGGGGACTTAGGGGAAGGGTCATAATAGATTGATTTTGGTTACAACTTGAATTGGAAAGAGAGCAGATTATCACTCATTCTTGGTGTAATATGTCATCACTTAGTGAAGTTGAAACCATCATTAAAACCATTGGTAGCCTAACTTCCTGGACATCCACAGATGATTTAAATTCATTATTTCAAAAATTAAACTCCTAAACTTCTCCAGTTCAATCATTGTTCTTGTTTCTGTGTTTTCTGAATTTTACTTTTGGTAAATGGAATGCCTATAGTTCATGGACATTCCCTCCTGCGTGATGAAAATATAACCCTGGAGTCATGTTAGAATCTTCCCTCTCCCAAATTCTTTTGCTTCTATATTTACAAAATGCATTCATATTGCTCTATATGCACTGCAGGCAGCTCCCTCTGCTTAATTCCTTATTACCTCCAATCTCTATTCTTGAAATATTTTTGTCTTTGGTCTTGCCATCCACCTCAGTACATCTCTCACAACCCCCTATAATAATATCCACCTGAAATGTAACCATTCCTTTGTAAGTGTGTTGGGATAACGTGGTTTCATCCTCCTGGGGTCACATACTGGGTCTAACTATCGAGCATAGCCCTTTCTGGCTGGGAACTGGGAGACAGTATTAGTCTTTGTGTCTCAGTCTTCCTCTTAAAAAAGTCGTGAGGATTAAATAACACTTAGAACAATGCCTCATACGTAATAAACGCTCAGCAATGCTGTGATTACCCTCATTAAATTCCTTCTGGCTCTCCATCTTCATATCAGGAAAATCCAACGTGATTATCAAGGTCATTTATAATGTGGCCACTGCTTACCTTCTCCTGTGAGGTAAGAATGGCTAAGATCATACAGAGACCTTTATATGTTCTTGCATGTGCCATGGGTTCTCATCCCTCCAGGCTTTTGCACATGCTGTTCTCTTTGAGTTAAATGCCTTTTCCTCTGTCATAACAATTTAATTTCTAGTTTCCTTCTTTTTTCATATTAATGGGAGCTTTCTTAGCATTTCCTGAACCCTATCAGAACATAATAGTCCTATTGCCATACTCCTGTTGCTCCCAGAACACGACCTCTACCATGACTGTTACTGTAATATTTGGTTTCTTATCTATCACATCAGTCAAGCTGAACTCCCAGAAGATAGGATTCGAGACGTTACTCATTTCTAAAACTTCAGGATGTAGGCCAACTGTATCTTGAATGAAAGTGATATGGGTTATGTTAATGACACTCCCAAACTTCATAAAATCCTCAGAAGTCTTTCTGTGAAGAATAAATGCATTTCAATAATAAACTATTACTTATTTACATGATTCAAAATTGTTAAATTGATGAACATGTATGAGCTATTAAAGTTAGCCCCATTATTTTTATATTTTGCTTGTTTTCTAACTTAATGCTCTAATTGGTCATGGAATACAGTTTGAACAAGTTAAATATAATTCACAACGTATATGCTTTTTAAATTAGAAAAAATGGACATAAGTTCAAAAGGACAGTGGCCACAAAATATTTGAACACAAAGGAAGTTTAGATCAGAGATCTCTTGGAGGACAGCTAAAGAAACCAAAGTGATCTGGTAAGTGGAACAATTGAGATTAGGTAAACTAATTCCACAGTTCTCCTTTCTCAAAATGGTCTATTATTGCTTTGGTTCAGTTTACAAAATAATTTTTCAGCTTCAAAGAAAGCATTGTATTGATATTGGCAGGGAAAACAGTTGGGAATTGCAATTAGATTGTGGAGAAGAAATTATGATGGTGATGTATCTCCTCTTTTCCAGTATATTAGATTTCTATTTTCTATTTTTTCTTTCATTCTTTTCTGATTATCAATTTTTTTCCCTTAACTCCCTTTTCAATTTTTTTAAACTTCAGAGTTCAGTGAAATTCTCCCAATAGTCTTTATTCTGATTAACTTGTTTTCTTCTAAAAGAAAAGGTCGTAAGTACAAATTGGAATGCTGGCATTGCTCCATAGCCCAGGCAAATTCCCAAGGTAATACTGAAATCATTTGTGACCTCCTAAATAGGATATGGTATGAAATGTGGACTCAATCCTTACTCTAGATGAAGCGTTTAGCGTGGAACACTATACATTTATTGTCCTAGAAATCTGCAGTGTCTTTTTGTATTGTGTGTATGGGTGTGTATACTAAGACAAAAAGTGTAAAGAATCTGCCTTCAATGCAGAAGACACAGGTTTGATCCCTGGAGAGCTGAACAAGTGATTCAGGCCTCACCATGTGCAGCAACAAAATCCATTAACTTCTGTGACTAGATTAGAATCAATGAGAGTAAACGAGCATGTGGATTTTTTTAACCACTCCTTTTGGTCAGAATATGATCAGACTTAAGATTCATCCAATTTGCCACCACAGGGCAAGAACCAGATTGAAAAGAGCACAAGTTCAGTATTAGGAGAACTGAGCCAGAAAGGCAGAAACCAGGATATACTTGAGCCCCTCCATCACTTCATCCTGCACCAGCTACAGCCTGAACTTTTAACTGAATTTTCAATTATATGAGCCAATATAGATACTGGGTTTTCTGATGCTTACAATGAAAGGGATTCACCCCATTACACAAGGATTAGGTTACTCATGGTTTCTGGAGTCTTAAAGCATGTAAAATACCCTCAGAGAACTTGATTAAAACAAGTCCTCAATCCCCAACCATAGAGTCTTTGATTCATTTGGGAGTAGGGAGAGATGGGAAAAAGAAAAATCACTAGATTCAACATGTTAAGAAGGATATCCAAATATTCTAATGCTGATATTCTATACCCTACATACTGGGAATGCAGTGATGATGTGTTTCCTTCTTCAGAGCTGTTCAAAAACTCTGCTGAGGGAATGTTTTAGACTAACATTAAAACCAGAATGAAAAGTAACTTGTATTTATGTCCCTTAATTACTTACCTTTAAAGTGTCCACTTTTTTTTTTTTTTTGAGATAGCATCATCATGTTCAGAAGGAGCTTGGAAAAATTTTTAAATATCAGTAGTTCTACTGTAAATAATGAAAATCACCTGTACTTTTTATTTAAATTAAGAGTCAAAGTTTGTTTGTTTGTTTTTACAATTTTGAAGAGCAATTTGTTAATTTACTATCATTGTTAAAACCTCAGGTGAACCATCATATTCAGGTCAGTTGACTAGCACATTTCTTATTCAACTAAGAGCGCAAAAGAAAAGTTTACTACCCAGGGTTCAGGAAAAAGAATTTGAGAGCTTTCATATCTTAATTTTTCTCAATTCAGAGGGAAAATAAGAAAATGGAAGGAAGGTAGGAGGGAAGAAATTAATTAAGGAAGAATTAAGAAAACTTTGAGCATTCATTAAATTGACTATGGAATCTGTCAAGAAGGGTAGTTAACTATTTTTCTAGCAACTACATCCTACTAATTTCATTTATTGATTTGATCAGTAAATATTTACAGAATAGCAGCCATGTTCCAGGAAATGTCTTAGTAATAAAAAAGTGAATATTCATTGAACTGCCTTCATGTAGTTCAATCTAATAGAGAAGTTCAAATATATTTCTGTTCAGTTCAGTCGCTCAGTCATGTCTGACTCTTTGCGACCCCATGAACTGCAGCACACCAGGCCTCCCTGTCCATCACCAACTCCTGGAGTTTATTCAAACTCATGTCCATTGAGGTGGTGATGCCATCCAACCATCTCATCCTCTGTCGTCCCCTTCTTCTCATGCCCTTAATCTTTCCCAGCATCAGGCTCTTTTCAAATGAGTCAGCTCGTCGCATCAGGTGGCCAAAGTATTGGAGTTTTCCGCTTCAACATGAGTCCTTCCAATGAACACCCAGGACTGATCTCCTTTAGAATGGACTGGTTGGATCTCCTTGCAGTCCAAGGGACTCTCAAGAGTCTTCTCCAGCACCACAGTTCAAAAGCATCAATTCTTCGGCGATCAGCCATCTTCACAGTCCCATTCTCACATCCATACATGACCACTGGAAAAACCATAGCTTGACCAGATGGACCTTAAGTAATGTCTCTGCTTTTTAATATGCTGTCTAGACTGTTCATAACTTTGCTTCCAAGGAGTGTCTTTTAATCTCATGGCTGCAATCACTATCTGCAGTGAATTTGGAGCCCCCCAAAAATAAAGTCTGACACTGTCTCCGTTTCCCCATCTGTTTGCCATGAAGTGATGGGACCAGATACTATTATCTTAGTTTTCTGAATGTTGAGTTTTAAGCCAACTTTTCATTCACCTCTTTCACTTTCATCAAGAGGCTCTTTAGTTCTTCTTCACTTTCTGCCGTATGGTGGTGTCATCTGCATATCTGAGGTTATTGATATTTCTCCTGGCAATCTTGAGTCCAGCTTGTGCTTCATCCAGCCCAGTGTTTCTCATGATATACTCTGCATATAAGTTAAATGAGCAGGGTGACAATACACAGCCTTGACGTACTCCTTTTCCTATTTGGAACCAGTTGTCCATGTCCTCTTCTAACTGTTGCTTCCTGACCTGCATACAGGTTTCTCAAGAGGCAGGTCAGGTGGTCTGGGATTCCCATCTCTTTCAGAATTTTCCACAGTTTATTGTGATCCACACAGTCAAAGGCTTTGGCTTAGTCAATAAAGCAAAAATAGATGTTTTTTTGGAACTCTGTTGCTTTTTTGATCATCCAGCAGATGTTGGCAATTTGATCTCTGGTGCCTCTGCCTTTTCTAAAACCAGCTTGAACATCTGGAAGTTCACAGTTCACATATTGCTGAAGCCTGGCTTGGAGAATTTTGAGCATTACTTCACTAGCATGTGAGATGAGTGCAATTGTGTAGTAGTTTGAGCATTCTTTGGCATTGCCTTTCTTTGGGATTGGAATGAAAACTGACCTTTTCCAGTCCTGTGGCCACTGCTGAGTTTTCCAAATTTTCTGACATATTGAGTGCAGCACTTTCACAGCATCATATTTTAGGATTTGAAATAGCTCAACCTGTATTCCATCACCTCCACTAGTTTTGTTCGTAGTGATGCTTCCTAAGGCCCACTTGACTTCACATTCCAGGATGTCTGGCTGTAGGTGAGTGATCACTCCATCGTGATTATCTTGGTTGTGAAGATCTTTTTTGTACAGTTCTTCTGGGTATTCTTGCCACCTCTTCTTAATATCTTCTTCTTCTGTTAGGTCCCTACCATTTCTATCCTTTATTGAGCCCATCTTTGCCTGAAATATTCCCTTGATATCTCAATTTTCTTGACAAGATCGCTAGTCTTTCCCATTCTATTGTTTTCCTACTTGATGACTAGTATATATGTATTCCCCATAGTGCTAGACATGGTGGCACTACAAAATGGAACTTTACATTTATGAGATATGAACTACTTCTTATAAAGATGCTTAGTGATAATAAACAAGTAAATCAAATAGTTACTAATTGGGGACCCTTCAAAGAATGAAGAGATTAATGAGTGAAAAGATAAATAAGTACATGATTTCTGAATCATCTTACCCACTGGGATTGGCTCCCAGAAATGGTCGTTTAGAGGATAACAGCAAAGAACAATTTCTCTGCTTAAAAGGAGGGCAAACCAGCACAAGCTCAACATAACCCATTGATTCACTGTGTGTCTTTTAAGTTTTTTGAGTTCTAATAGTGGTACTGTTGGTTACTACTGATCACTGAACTTTTCTAAACTTCAGTTTCCTCATCTGTAAAAGAATTGTGAAGTTTATTGCATAGTACATTTCAAATGATCTTCATTCCTCTATGTAGATCCATATTTTCATCTGGCTTTGTTTCCCTTTTCCTGAGGACTTTAGCATTTCTCATAATGTGGGTCTGCTGGTGACTAATTATTTCAGTACATTCATATGTATAACACTCCTTATTTCATCTTTATAAAAGTGTATTTGTTGGGTATATAATTCAAGCTTGACATTTGAGTTTCAGTATTTTCAAGGTACTGTTCCACTATCTTCTTGCTTGCATTTTTTTCCAAAAAGAAATCTTCTGTCCACTTTATTTTTGTTCCTCTGTAGGTAATGTGTGTGTGTATGTGTGTTTCTTTGCTGGATTTAAGGGTTCTCTTTATCACTGAGTGTTATAAATTTTATTATAACTTACTTTGATGTAATTTTATTCCTGTTTTTTATATTTGGAGTTTGTTGAGTTTCTTGGGTCTGTGGGATCATAATTTTTATCAAATTTTAAAATTTTAGTAATTATTTCTTCAAATATATTTCTGTACTTTCTCCTTTCATGGACTTGTGTATTTTAAGTACATGTATTTTAGTCCAGTTGAAGTTGTTTTATAATTCATTGATTTTAGTTCACTTTTAAAATTATTGGGCTTCACTGGTGGCTCAGTAGTAAAGAATCCACCTACAAGGCAGGAGACACGGGTTCAATCCCTGGGTCAGGAAGATCCCCTGGAGAGCGGAATGGCTACCCCATCCATTATTCTTGCTGGAGAATTCCATGGACAGAGGAGCCGGACTGGCTACAGTCCATGGGGTCACAAAGAGTCAGACATGCCTTTTTACTCTATTTAGTTTTATATAACTTTATTGTTCTGTTTTCAAGTTCATTAATCATTTTTTTCTCTAACATGCAATTTGCTGTCAAAACCACTCAGTGTACTTTTGATCTCACAGATTGTTGTTTTCAGCTTGGAATTTTGCTGTAGTCTGTTCTGTATCTTTCATTGTCTTTACTTGACTTTTTGAACACAGAGTGTATACTGTGTTACTCTTTTAATATCCTTATCTGCTAATTCTAACATCTGTGTAAATTCCATATCTATTTCAGTTGAATGATTTTTCTCCTTATGGCTCACATTTTCTTCTTCTTTTCATATCTGTTACTTTTTTTATTGCATGTCAAACATTTTGAATTTTACCATGTTTAGTGCTGATTTTTTTTTTTTTTTTTTTTGTATTCCTATAAATATTTTTGGGTTTGTTCTGAATGTAACTGAGTTACTCAGGAACAGCTTGATCCTTCCAGGTCTTGTTTTTAAGATTTGTTAAGCAGACCAACAAGGCTATAGTCTTGTTAGCTTAGAGCTAATTATTCTCCACTATAGAAGCAAACACTTGCTAATTATTTGTGAATTTCAGGGTTTTTACAGTTTGCCCCTTGGGAAGTGGTACTTTTCTGTTCTTGTCTGAGTACTAGATATTGCTCCTTCTAATTCTTTTAGGCTCTTATTTCCCCAGCCTCAGCTACTTTCCTTGAATGCACACACAGATCATCACCTGCCAGGTATTTGAGGGGTACCTGACACAGATTAATGGACCTTTTCCTCTCTGTATTGCTCTCTGTTCTATAGAACTCTGACTTGCAGACTCTGACTTCCTAGTCTCCCTAAACTCTCAGTACTGTCTCCTTAACTCAAGAGTCCTGCAACTTTTGGTCTGGTTTCCTCTCCCTGTGCCGCAGTCTGGAAACTTTTTTCAAAGCAGTAAGCTGGGCAACCCTCAGGGTCACCTTGTTTTCAGGAAGCATTGTCCTTTATTATCTGGTGTGTGGAAAATCACTGTTTCATATATTGAGTTCATTTTTTGTTTGTTTGTTTACTTTATTGGAGTATTACAATTCTTTTTTTTTATTTGTTTTTTAATTGAAGGATAACTGACTTACAGAATTTTGTTGACTTCTGCCAATTATCAACATGAATCAGCCATGGAGAAGATAGTTCTAGTGTTCATTACTCCACTAAACTAGAAATAAACTAGAATAAATTCTCTAAGGGTAATGTTTAAATACCAAAATGTGTTTCCTCTCAGGACAAGCTAGGATGCAGTTTCACATTTCCTATTGCTAGAAAGGCAGACAGTATTCCCCTGTTCATATTCTCAGGAAAGGTGCCCTTGCAGTAGGAGGTCTCATTATTTTGATAGACTCTGGAGAAGGAAGTGGAAGCACAATATTTGGTGACTTGTTTGAAGTTGCTTCTTACCAAGAATAGCACGTATTTTGGGCATCTTCACCAAGGCATTAGTGCTCTTTTGCACAGTGCCCTACTGATTACTAGAACTGGCTTAATTATCTTTCATCTTCTCATATGACTCTTTTAAGATACATATAAGGAATGTTTGTTTTGGTTTTGCATTGCTCTGGTAGGTACTAGCAGAATACTGAGAGAATGGAAATATTAACTCTTGATTCCAGATGGTGAAAGAATGGTGGGCAATGGAATCTATTTCATTGAAGAATAATAGATAATGAAGATAAAGGTTACATTACAATTTGGCAGAAACTTTATTTTAAAAATTGCAATAAAGTACCTTATTTTTATTATAATGTCTTGCTTTGAATATGGGCTTCCATGGTGGTGCTAGTGGCAAAGAACCAGCCTGCCAATGCAAGAGACAGAAGAGATGCAGGTTCAATCCATGGATTGGGAATATACCCTGGAGGAGGAAATGGCAACCCACTCCAGTATTCTTGCCTGGAGAATCCCATGGACGGAGGAGTCTGACAGGCTGCAGACTATGAGGACTGTAGCCCATAGGGTCGCAAATAGTCAGACACAACTAAAGCAGCTTAGCACTCTTTGAATATATTAATTTAAACTGATAGAACTTAGGGTAAAATTATTTTAATCGTAATGTTATATATTTATATATGAATGTATATATGTGTGTATATAATATGAGTTACTATTAAGATAAAAATATATGTATGTAAATTTTAATATTTAAGTACTTCCAAATATCCAACCCCATTCATACATAGTACTGTACAGCAGTATATAGTCTAAAGGACCTATAATTTATTTCCCAATACTTTTATTGGTGATATTCATATGTCTCTAATTTTTGTCTTCTACAATGAATACTTTGACACACACATCATTGGTCATATATCTTTTTGAAATTGAATGAATAATTCTACTGAATATTTCTATAAATTAGATTGTTCAGAAGACAAAATTGTAAGCAATTTTTCTCTGATTGTGATGGCTAGATTGCCTTCCCTCAATAATTGTTCTTGGTTTATATTACAATAGATATGATAATAATAATAATAGTGCCTGCCACTTGGATCTTTCAGGTCTGATGTGAAAATATTTGTTTGAAATATAATCGAATTGTACAATATATCTCATTATAATTTTTAGTTGTTTATTATTATTATTATTAAATGTATAAGGATAAGGTGTCAATTACTAATTTAGAACTACTCAACTAAATTGGCAGTCTAAATAATCACTATCCATTATGAATCCATAATTGCATGCAATTAGTTTATTACAAAATAGATTTTCAAATTTTTCATGTCCATGTCTTAAAAGACCAAATGAGAATATTTACCTTGATGCATAGATGTGTGTGCTGATGATGTATAGTAAGTACTCCATCGCTTCTAGTTTTGTGCTAAGAACTAATGTAAACAATTCTCTCCATTTTGAGAGATCTGCCTATAAGTAGGTGAATTCCTATATACAGCCCTTTCCATATTTGTGTCAGGGCAAATAGAATTAGATAAAATTATATTGTAAACTCACAAGAAAGGAAACTTGTAGGAACAAAATTAGCAGTTATAATGAAAGCAGAGCTTCCAGATTAGCCTTTTAGGATATGAGAGAAGAATCCAGACATATTTCTTTTCAGTTTAAGTGTGGAGAACTAGACATTACTGACCATAATGTGGACAAAACATACACTTAGAATCAATAATATTACTTCAGATCTTTCTGGAGTTTTTCCTCAAGAAGTCTTTATCATTAGTGTTACAAGTTATCTTAACTGTTTTGTGGACAACACCCTCAGGGGCTGTGTCTTTATTTACATCTGTTATTCTTATTGCTAATCACAGGAATAGCAAATAGAAAGAAATGAGAATAGACCCATTTTCTCTCTTTCAGAGTATTACCAACAGTAATACAGATAATAATCTGAGAAAAATAGAGTTGTTGCAATTTATTGGACATGTTGCAGTAAAACTTCCTATGGGTGCAGAATAAAGTAAACCAACAGCCTGCATTTTAAATGTTGAGTTTTCCTAGTAATGGCAGATGTGGGTAAATAGATCATATCCTCTTCAGTTCAGTTCAGTTCAGTCGCTCAGTCGTGTCCAGCTCTCCGCGACCCCATGAATCACAGCACGCCAGGCCTCCCTATCCATCACCAACTCCCAGAGTTCACTCAAACTCACGTCCACAGAGTCGGTGATGCCATCCAGCCATCTCATTCTCGGTCGTCCCCTTCTCCTCCCGCCCCCAACCTTTCCCAGCATCAGAGTCTTTTCCAGTGAATCAACTCGTCGCATGAGGTGGCCAAAGTATTGCAGTTTCAGCTTTAGCATCAGTCCTTCCAATGAACACCCAGGATGGATCTCCTTTAGAGTGGACTGGTTGGATCTCCTTGCAGTCCAAGGGACTCTCAAGAGTCTTCTCCAGCACCACAGTTCAAAAGCATCGATTCTTCGGCGATCAGCTTTCTTCACAGTCCAACTCTCCCATCCATACATGACCACGGGAAAAACCATAGCCTTGACTAGACGGACCTTGGTTGGCAAAGTAATGTCTCTGCTTTTTAATATACTATAAAGGTTGGTCATAACTTTCCTTCCAATGAGGACATATTAAACTTTAGCTCTTCTGCTTTATCTACACCATTGTGAGCCTTTTTTTTTTTTTTTTTTTTTTTAGCATTTACAAGTGCTCCTTATGAGGAAACCAGTTGTGAAATCATCAAAACATCTTTTGTCTGGAAGCTCATGTGAGATACATAAACTGTGAAAATTAACATAGAACTTCTGGAAACCAAACATTATATATTACAATCTACCTCTCTCAAACATTTTGTTGCATTTCAAGTGCCATAATAGAAGGTACCCTAGAATGTTCAGGTTCCTGGTTTTCCTCATGGCTCAGACCAGTTGTTGTCTTTTGATATTATGTCCAAATTTCAATAGGTAAGAATTCCACTGAAGGTGAATCCCCATCAGGAAATATTCTGAAATCCAATTTTATATTTATGTTCTAATCATGATAGTGGACATTTGTGATGACAGTAATTCTTGAAGCAAAAATCAATTGCATGCATTCAGCTGCCTTTGTGATATTCATGTTGCTATTCATTCAGGGTACCAGAGAACAGACTGCCTACTTATAATTCGATAAAGAAAAAAAAATAGCCAATCCAGGCATTATCAAGCACACCCACTCTGCCAGTACTAGTTTGCAATCTAAAATAATCTCTGCCTTTTACTTTGAATAAACTTTAAAAAAATACTTTAATATACTTTATGACAACTAAGATACAAATATATATATATGGGATGCCTGGAAATTCATCAACACTAGTATATTTGGTTAAATGGAAGCTTTTAGATGCAGACTTGGGTGAGCTGATTCCACTATGCAGTATGAAATCATCCATTTATATTCAGTAATAATTAATGAGGAGAAGGCAATGGCAACCCACTTCAGTACTCTTGGCTGGAAAATCCCATGGGCGGAGGAGCCTGGTAGGAATCCTCCCCTGGATTTTTTTTTCAAGTCTGTCTTTTGGCTTCCATATTTTAGTGTCTTATGGTGGTATACTATTGCATGTATTCATCCCTAAAACCATCCAGACATCAATTCACTTGGCTAGGAAGAAATCAAGAGAGATTTCATTTAACTCTGAGACTATGGGAGATTTGTTACAAATATTTTCCTTGGGTTAATTGAAAACATTAATTTTCACTCAGTGGTGAATTTTTTATTAAAAGTCTGACTTCCTCTTTCTCTGATGTGTGTTTGAATGGAAACACTAGGGAAACATGAAGCTATTTCCCGAACATCCATTACTATGTACTCTCTTCAAGAAGCCTGAAGCCATGAGACCTAGGCATGATATACATGGTAGGTAAATACATTTCAGCCAAAGAATTGATGCTAAGCTGACCAAAAGTTATCGACACAATAATAGACAATTTGATGATGAAAAGCTTCTGAAAAGTATTTTACTTTTTTAGTTTATTTTTGGCTGTATGGGGTCTCGATTGCTGTGCAGGCTATCTCTAGTTGTGGAGAGCAGGGGCTACTCTCTAGTTGCAGTGTGAGGGCTTCTCATTGTGGTGGCTTCTCTTGTTGCAGAGCATGGGTTCTAAGGCACACAGACTTCAGTAATTGAGGTGCATGGGCTCAGTTGCCCTGCAGCATGTGGAATCTTCCCAGACTAGGGATCAAACCCATGTCCCCTGTGTTGGCAGACAGATTCTTAACAACTAGATCACCAAGTCCCTTGACAATTATTTTAAATCAGGAAGGAAGGGATATGAACAACTTTAGAAATATGTGGCAATCTCTGTCATCAGCAAACCAGTGAACAAATACTGGTATATAGACAAAAAAGATTACCACCACTGTCCCAAGATGGGAGAATGGAAACTAGCATTTATGTGAAAGTGATAGTTGCTTAATCGTGTCTGACTCTTTGAGACCCATAGACTGTAGCCTGACAGGTTCCTCTGTCCATGGAATTCTCCAGGCAAGAATATTGGAGTGGATAGTCATTCCCTTCTCCAGGGGATCTTCCCCACCCAGGGATGGAACCTGGGTCTCCTGCATTGCAGGCAGATTCTTTACCATCTGAGTCACCAGGAAAACCCAGCATTTATTTAAAACCAAATTAATTAAGCTTTTAAAGACCCATTATGCTTTCTTTGCATAAATGACTTTTCAATTTAGAGTCTGTGGTCTGTATTTCTCTGAAAAACATCAAGAGAATAATTGACAGAAACTCAGTGGAGTGTTGGATCATATGAATTTGTCTTTAGAGATAAAAGCATATTTATGTATCTTAAGAAAGGCACTGAAAGCTTGGTTTTACCTTTCAAGACAAATTCAAGGGAAGCTGCATTTAGGATAAGGGAAGAATGTTGATTGACTTAAAAATGATCTTTGCCCATATAGACTGACAGTATTAATTCTATAAATTAATTCTGAGATGGGTTGCTAGAGTCAGACTGTGAGGGACCTATATGTCTAAGAGAACATGGGCTGATGCAGTAGACCTGGATGAAACATGGAAGGCAGAGTTCATAAACATTGTCATGAACTGTAAGTCATCTGCACTGGATTTCATCATGAAATGTCCTGTGTAAATACCTTCCAAAGAATGACTTTTCCCATTTCCTTTGAGTTGGGCAAGGAAAACATGTAGAAAGATGAACTTCAGACACTTGAAGGACACTCTCCATTACTCAACTGCCATTTTGATTTTCTATCTGTACAAGGTTTTGTTTTCCCTAATTCTCTTTTGTGATGGTAAGTAGATAACCAAAATAATTTTGACCTACCAAGACATGTCTTTGTAATATGCTGATGCTTCCATGAATATAAAAAGACATTCTCCTACAGGCATTGGTTTTAAAATGCTAGAACTATCCATTGTGAATATAATTATGCAAAATAAATGAAAGAAATCTACCCTGCTGATATTTATGTAACAACTTCTAGAATAAATCTTCTGATTTACAAATATACTGGGACCATTAGCTCGAAGCCACACCACATCATTATTTCACAGAACTTTAGGCAATTGTGATCACTTTTTTCAAATCAGCATTATTTTTGCCAAGTAAAATAAAACAGAGAAAACCAATTGACTTTTTCCCCAGCATTTTTGAAGAAGAAATAAAGCTGCTTAAAAATCAATGAAGGTTGCACTTTCAGAAATATTTTTAGAAGTGCATTTTTTTGAAACTAGGATTCTTTTTCCACAATTCATCTTATTTTTATAGCCACTTAATATTCTTGAACCGTATTTAACTTCCCTGGGAAACTGTAAAGAGTGGGTTGAAATCCATAATTGTATTAGAGCTATGGCTCCCAGTAACAATAGCTATTCCACAGGTGCTGGCAAATGCCTTGTCATAAAAATAAAAAAGCAGAAAGAAAGTGAGGTTTTTCTCTGCTTACTTTTAAGTAGGACTGATCCAGAAAAGGAGATGGAAGGATTTGGGAAAGGAGATAGATGGAAAGGAGGGGTTTCATCCAGAGAAGAATTGTCACTAGTCAAGTTTGTCTATAGTTATAAACATTTAGACATGCACACACTTATTATATCAGTGCTGTGTTAGTGTTCCCAGGGAGCTCTCATGTTTACCTGCTCATTGCATGCATACCTGATGTCCTGCCTACTTCACAAATGAAACTTCTTGTTATTTTCAAGAATAGAATTTTTCCTTCTAAATAAAATGGGTTCATGTCTCTATATTCTATGTATTGATACCCCAGAGTTTCAAAAGTCACAGTCATAAAGATAAATAAGTAAAGACTATCTAATGTAAAAAGGGAATCCAAGAAAATATTATTTACTCATTATTAAGTATTTAGTTCTCCTCAGTCATGACAAACAATATGTAGAAATGATAAAGACTATCGACTTACATTAAATTAATTCTCCAGTCTGCAAAGGTAATGAGAAGAGGTAATTTGAAAATTAGAGACTTACTTCTTTGAGTAGCTTTTTAGTTATTGTTATATGTGCTTCCTATATGCCAAGTTCTATTTTGAGCACTTCACAGATACCATTTAATTTACTTTCTAACATAACTTTTGTAGTAACCCTCATGACACACTGAGATAGCTACTATTATTGTTCTTTTCTTTTTAAACAAATTAACAATCTGAGGCACAAAGAAGTTATATAACTTGGGAAAGATCGTTTACCTATTAAGTTGTAGAGCTGGGCTTAGGTTCAAATCCAGGGAGCATGGCATCAAAGGACTTGCTTTTACCTACCACAGGGTGTAAGGTCTAAGGCAATGGGTATCAGGCTTTAGTGTGCTTAAGAATGACAGTAAACTTGTTAAAATACACATTCCTTGGGGATTGTGATTCTGTAGGTCTGACTGGGACTGGAGATTTATGGTTCTTTCAGGTTCTCAGGTGATGCTGATGCTGCCCACCTGCAGACCACAATTTGGATAGCACCAACCTAAAAGCTATGCAAGTAAATGAAATTGAGTAGGCTTGTGAATAGGTTTTAGGAATCCAGGCTCAGATTCTTTACAGACTCTTGTAGAGTTTTGGCTTTATCTACAAACTACAACCACGTTTCCCTTTATAAACCCAAGTGATTGTAACATGATTCTGTACTAGCCTAACTCCTGGCAAAGATCCCCCTACATTCCCTACCACAAATCTTAGCTCTGATTACATAAAAGTTTTCTAGGACAAGAGTACCCAGATGTTCTTCATTGTGTTCTACTAGGCCAGTTAACCTTTTTGTTAGGCCACTGGCTCATTGCAAAGAGCTTGGCTTCCTAGGATATAGCTAGTACCTTCAAGGAGCCTGACTGACACCACTCAGTCACCTGGGAAGCCCCAGCTGTTCTTTCCTGTCTCACTTTGCTCAGAGTGGATACTCAGCTCTTTTAAGTACAACATACAGGTTGCTGCCCACTGGCTCCCATTCTTGCTTGCTGGCTTGCAAACATAGGACCAACTATAGTTTTTCTCCAACCAAGGGGATGGCTCCATGTACCTTCACAGTCAAAGACTGGCTTCCTCCTCTACTATTCTATTAAGTTCAGCACTTTTTCATTGGTTTTATTTGGAGTTGGGTTATCCTGAGATGATTGTGAAAGTGTTGCATTCAGTGTGCCAGCAAATTTGGAAAACTCAGCAGTGGCCACAGGACTGGAAAAGGTCAGTTTTCATTCCAGTCCCAAAGAAAGGCAATGCCAAAGAATGCTCAAACTATCACACAATTGCACTTATCTCACACGCTAGCGAAGTAATGCTCAAAATTCTCCAAGCCAGGCTTCAATAGTACAGGAACCGTGAACTTCCAGATGTTCAAGCTGGTTTTAGAAAAGGCAGAGGAACCAGAGATCAAATTGCCAACATCCGCTGGATCATGGAAAAAGCAAGAAAGTTCCAGAAAAACATGTACTTCTGCTTTATTGACTATGCCAAAGCCTTTGACTGTGTGGATCACAACAAACTGTGGAAAATTCTGAAAGAGATGGGAATACCAGACCACCTGACCTGCCTCCTGAGAAATCTGTATGCAGGTCAGGAAGCAACAGTTAGAACAGGACATGAAACAACAGACTGGTTCCAAATCGGGAAAGGAGTACGTCAAGGCTGCATATTGTCACCTTGCTTATTTAACTTCTATGCAGAGTACATCATGAGAATTGCTGGACTGGATGAAGCACAAGCTAGAATCAAGATTGCTGGGAGAAATATCAATAACCTCAGATATGCAGATGGCACCACCCTTATGGCAGAAAGCGAAGAACTAAAAAGCCTCTTGATGAAAATGAAAGAGGAGAGTGAAAAAGTTGGCTTAAAACTCAACATTCAGAAAACGAAGATCATGGCATCTGGTCCCATCACTTCCTGGCAAATAGATGGGGAAACAGTGAAGACTTTATGTTTTGGGGCTCCAAAATCACTGCAGATGGTGACGGTAGTCATGAAATTAAAAGATGCTTGCTCCTTGGAAGGAAAGCTATGACCAACCTAGATAAGCATATGAAAAAGCAGAGACATTACTTTGCCAACAAAGGTCTGTCTAGTCAAAGCTATGGTTTTTCCAGGGGTCATGTGTGGATGTGAGAGTTGGACTGTAAAGAAAGCTGAGCACTGAAGAATTGATGCTTTTGAACTGTGGTGTTGGAGAAGACTCTTTGAGAGTTCCTTGGACTGCAAGGAGATCCAACTAGTCCATCCTAAAGGAAATCAGTCCTGAATATTCATTGGAAGGACTGATGCTGAAGCTGAAGCTCCAATACATTGGTCACCTGATATGAAGAACTGACTCATTGGAAAACACCCTGATCCTGAGAAAGATTGATGGCGGGAGGAGAAGGGGACGACAGAGGATGAGATAGTTGGATGGCATCACCAATTCAATGGACATGAGTTTGAGTAATCTTGAGGAGTTGGTGATAGACAGGGAGGCCTGTTGGTATGCAGTGTGTGGGGTTGCAAAGAGTTGGACCCCCCGAGCGACTGAACTGAGCTGAACTGAAATGATTGATAGTGGGAATTCTTTTCTTTCAGGAGAATGTTCTCTCACCCTCAGGAGTGTTGTGTGACCCTATGGCCTTAACAAGATGATCTTAAAACACTCTGGCATTTATATATCTCTCCCAACCTGAATTATTTAATCATGTTCATGATAACCTCATTAGAAAAAGAACCACCTCCTGAAATAAGTGTTGCCTTTCTCTTCACCCAGCCACCCACATCTGGCAGGGATTTCTAATGATTTTCTCTGATTCCTGTTTTTCCATCTCTAGGATTCTTCAAGCAATTTAGGAAGTAGAAATTTTTTTTTAAATTGGAAAGCCAGAAAGTCTCCCTAAAGTGAAGAAAGTAACTTCTTGATCACAAAGAGGAAAAAGAAAAACACTATAATTGGTTTATCTCATTTGACATTTTTAGGAAGAAAATATACAGATGCCATTGTTTAAAGCAATTTTAAAAACCACACTTTTAAATCTTTGGAGCAACAGGCTTGTTGAAGAAATTCATTTGCAGATTCTATTCCAGGGAGAGTTTATTTATTGTGTTTGTTTTATTCCTGATATACAGCTGTAATAATATCATGCATAATATTATATTATTAAAATATCACAGTTGTTACTACCTATTCCTGAAGTATTAGGTAGACCCATGTTGATATCTAATTCACCCATTTGCTGATTAATTCCATAGAAACAAATAGTATTTTCTCTTGAAAAATTGAAAATTGTCTGAAATCCTTGATTTATATAATCAGTGATATTTAAAGAAGGTGTTTTCAGAATTGTTATTATATTAAAAAACACAAAAACAGAAAATAACTAAGCCCTCTAAATCCAAAGAACACTTGGTTGTGAAAGAAACCTATGGATTCTATTAACAAACACATCTTCCTGAGGTGTTTCCTCCCCAGATTTTTTAAATATATTTTTGTCTATGGAACAAAATGAGAATATACAATGGATCTATTCTGTTTTCAGACAATGTTTTTCATAATTCCTCCATTAAAATACTTAGCTTCACCTCTCCAGGGCTGGTTCTTAGACTTGATAAATAATACAGGTTAGACAACTTGATTCATATCTAGTGAAAATAGCTGCTAGAAAATCACCTTTAGAGCTATCTGATTTGCCTACTTCTCAAGACGGTGTCTGAAGATTACTGGAAAGTTTGCAGTGGACCTCCTTAAAATTTCTACCTAGCATCATAACAAAGAAGAGAAAAAAGGCCTTAGTTTAACTCTTTATCTGGCAACTGATTAGAATTCACCATTTTAAGAGTCTTGATTTATCTATCTATTAATTCATCCACTTAGACAACAAAATTTGAGTATCTGCCATCTAATCTAACCAATGGGTCATATGCAAAACTCAAAAGAAGTATGTGGCCCACATTTTCCATTTCCTTATATTCTGGCTGCAGGCTCCATGAACTTAATCTTAAAACATTACCTTCCCTATCCTATCCCAAACCAAATATTATTTAAACTGTTTCTGTTAATGATGCCGCCATTCTATGTAAGTATACAAGTTCTTGACCTACAACTGTCCTTGATAAATTCCTAAATGCAATCCAACATATGAACATAAAACCTGTGTTTAAGAAAACAAATATGTAGATGCATAAACACACACATACACATACACATATGATTCTTGTCTAAGGAAAGTTTTCAAAATATCCTCTTTGTCATTTAGGTCTCTAGAAATCCCCCAAATGTCCAGAGAGTTAATTTGGGAACCTGTTCCTGAATGTTTGCAAAATTACTAATATGGGTCAAGGCTTTCTTTTTATATCAAAAGCTACATTTTGTGCTAACTGATTGAACTAGTTGTTCTTTCACTTTGAATTTCTCTTCTACCAATGGCTGTAGTGGAGGGGAAATAAAAAGCTTCATATAAAACAAACTCAGTATACAAGTACTAATGGACTAGGTAACATTTAGTATTGGAAAATTGCTGAAAATTTGTCAGGTAATGTGATTTTGTTTTCAATTTATGCCACCGAAAAGTAATGTAATGTCTAATGCCAAGAAGGAAAAAAAAACCCTACACTCCATAAAACTGTGTTACTGTATATGGGTTTGACATTTGAGAAGCAAATGAGAGCAAGTTGTCCTTTTCTCTATTTCTTAAACAGTGTGTAAAGTTGTTAGATTATACTGTAACATTTTAAGAAATCCTTTGTGCTATGAGAAAATTGCTTTTGGGAGCATGGCTATGTGTACCAAATGTAAAGCATTTGAGAACTCAAATGGCAATGCCAGGAGGAAAACCTGGAGCTGAAAGCAGAGAATAGGGGCCCCTGCGTTCAGTAATTATGTCAACCTGAGATTTTAGTTTTTTGACCAAGAAAGAAAAATGCTTCATTTCCAGATCCCTCAATGAAATTCTTACCAATGCAGATCTAAATCAAATACCTAGTTAGGACAATTGTGTGTGTGTGTGTGTGTTTGTTAAATACAACAAATGCAAATTAATGAGACTGAGATGTTAAATGCTTTGTTTAAATGATATAATATGTTGCTTGGAGAGATAGCAATGAGTAAATATTGAGAGGCCATTATTTGGGGATAACATGTATGGAAGTTCTGGGGCTTCTAATATGGCGCTAGTGGTAAAGGATCCCCCTGCCAGTGCAGAAGATGTAAGAGATGGGGTTCATTCTCTGGGTCGGGAAGATGCCCTCGAGAAGGAAATGACAACCCACTCCAGTTTTCTTGCCTGGAGAATCCCATGGAAAGAGCAGCCTGTAGGGCTACAGTCATAGATTCACAAAGAGTCGGACACAACTGAGGCATTTGAGCATGTGTAGTATGGAAGCTCTAGGAAAAAGTCCAAGTTTTAAGTTTCACTGCCAGGAACTTTACTAACTCAAATAGCTTTCTTACTTCCTGAACCAATAATAAGTTGCCCTGTCTCATGAGACTGTTAAAAGGATCAAATTATATGTATGTGAAAATGAATGCCTTTAAAATAAGGTTTTAGAGTCCTGTTTCTCCAACATCCCATTTCTTGATATACACAGCTGTGTAGACTTGGGGCGTAAGGAGTGATCTTCACACTTGTTGCCTGAATTCATATGTGTTTTTGTGTGTTGTTGTTCAGTCGCTCAGTCGGGTCCAACTATCTGCCACCCCGTGAACTGCCGCACCCCAGTATTCCCCATCCTTCACCATCTCCCAGAGCTTGCTCAAACTCATGACCATTGAATCGGTGATGCCATGCAAACATCTCGTCTTTTGTCGTCCCCTTCTCCTCCTGCCCTCAATCTTTCCCGGCATCAGGGTCTTTTCTAATGAGTCAGCTCTTTGCATCAGGTGGCCAAAGTATGTGTTAAAGCAGAGCAAGTCCTGGTATAAAAGTCAAGCCACTTGGACTCAAGTCCCAACTCTGTCCTAAGTTCATCGTGCCAAAACAACCTGGTTCAGTTCAGTTCAGTTGCTCATTCGTGTCCGACACTTTGAGACCCCATGGACTGCAGCACGTCAGGCCTCCCAGCCCATCACCAACTCCTGGAACCTACTCAAATTCATGTCCATTGAGTCGGTAATGCCATCCAACTATCTTATCCTCTGTCATCCCCTTCTCCTCCCACCTTCAATCTTTCCCAGCATCAGGACCTTTTCCAAGGAGTCAGTTCTTTGCATCAGGTGGCCAAAGTATTGGAATTTCAGCTTCACCATCAGTCCTTCCAATGAATATTCAGGACTGATTTCCTTTAGGATGGACTGGTTGGATCTCCTTGCTGTCCAAGGGACTCTCAAGAGTCTTCTCCAACACCACAGCTCAGAAGCATCAATTCTTCAGCACTCAGCTTTCTTTATAGTCCAACTCTCACATCCATACATGACTGCTGGAAAAACCATAGCTTTGACTAAATGGACCTTTGTTGGCAAAGTAATATCTCTGCTTTTTGATATGCTGTCTAGGTTGGCCATACCATTTCTTCCAAGGAGCAAGCATCTTTTAATTTCATGGTTGCAGTCACCATCTAAGCATTGAAAATAATTAAATAACAGTGAATGTGTGGTTTGACTCAACTCCTCAGGCAAATCTTTGAAGGTTATTCCTGTTTATTTAGTAAAGATTTCTTCAAGGCTTGTTAAATTCCAAGATACCTTTTAGCAATTTCTACGAACTACTTGGTAAAAAGTGATGACTTCATCCCATTGACCAATTGTCGACAGTCCACATGAAGTATGAAAAATGATCCCAAATGATGCTTGTGTCCTTAGAGATATAGCCCTGCATCATCTCAGGCATGGTTTCAAACCATCCTTTACTTGCCCATGATCACCCTTTCTTACTATCAAATAATATACAGCATTTCTTTTGATCTTCAAATTTTCTTTTTCTTCCTATCTTTTATGCACTTTCAGTTTTTCAGTGTTTGATTCCAAGGATCTTAAAAGTTAACTTTCCAAACTGATTTCAGTATTTTCTATGCTATAGCTAAAAGAACTGTCTTGAATTTAACAATTTCATTAGCAAGTTTTGAATTTAACAAAATTTAGCAAAGTTTGAAAGGCATGCTTTTCTGTTCAACTTTTCTCCTATTTTTTTTTTTTTTACATAATTATCCCTCAGGTTTATTTTCTCCTCTTATTTAGTAAAATGTTTTTGGGGTGAATATTTCATCAAATAAAAAATATTTATATGTTTCTATAGTTTCTCAATTTTTAAAATGTTGTCCATTTTAATTTGTATGATGTGCCTATATTTTACTGTCTCTTTATTACCTCACAGTATAATTTTGACATTAAAGGTGTTTAAAGTTCAGGCATTTATACAAGAGTGAGTTTGTGAAGTAGATTAGCACCAGAAATTCAACTTATTTTATATTTTAAATATCTATTGTTTGGTAGAAGAATCAGGTACTGCCAATGACAGGTTCGTCCAAATCTACTAGTCTCCAACTTTAACACAATAATATTTCAGCATTCTGTATACACAGACTGTTAAAGAACATCTGATTCTCTTTGTATTTGTTTACTGCTCACATTAAAAAACTCTTAAACGTTTTAATCATGTTTTATATTGTTTCCTATTTAGTAACAAAATCTTTGTACTAGCATCTCATAACAACTTACTTCAGAAAGCTGATAAATAATTGAGAAAGGTGCCCTTCTCAGCAGTTTCGTGTCTCAGTAAGCTTTTTTCCCCTAGTTTCTTTCAGCTTTCTGTTGGCCTTTTATCTTTTCAAAAGCATTTCTGCAATTTCTGCATTGCTCTTTGACCTACCATTAAAGCAAGCATTTATTTCCATGTGTTTCTTTTTGGTTTTTGAGCGAGATGTTTATCTCATCGTATTCAGCTTTGTAAAAAAAAGTCTTCCTGAAGCGTTTCATTATTCCTTTTCTTTATAGAGTTCAATCACTTGTTCTCATTTGTATGTTTCAACTCATACCAATGCATTGTTAACTTAATTCTTCAGAATCATCCAAAATCTTTTCATCTTTGCCTTGTTTTTTAACCATTTTGGGGGGGTTTGTCCTTTTGTCATTTGCCTTTTCAGAATTTCATATTATCCTTTTGCCATGTTTCAATTTCATGCTACACTGAAGTTGTGACTCTTCTGAAGCCCCTTTTCTTTTTTGTCATTATTTACTTTCTTTTATCTATTCCTGTTCTATTTTCAGCTTTTCATCTTACACATTCCTAAATTAAATGGACATTTTCACCATTGTATAAGTTTTTGTTATATTTTTCACCTTCTTCTTTGTTCTTGATATGAGTTCTACTGCCATTTTACTTCGATTATAATTTAGAGTTATATGAAATTATACTTAATATGTACTAGTTACAACTTCACTTGTGCTTCAACTTCCTACTGATATCTTAGAATCAAATTTTATCTCCTTATATTTTATTTATATTGTAATTTACCCTTTCATATCCTTTTTATGTTTTTCTGACTATTTAAAACTGATTTTACTCTCCTGAAAGTTCCTATTTTATTATATCTATTCTTTTGCTTAATATAGAGCACTTAGTCCCTGATCTTAATGTTATTTTAAATGTTTCTACATTGATTCCATCAATTTCTCTCTTTTGAATGACATATAATGTTAACAAGAGTAAATGTATTTTAGGTTTGGATCCGTCTAGCTCTTTTATATCTATAATATTGAACAATAAACACAAAAGGACTGTTTATACTACCAATGCATTAAAAATGTTTCCACAAGATAACCACTTCCTTGGCGTGTTCCATTATGTTTTACGTGTATTTCTGTTTCCTTTATCTCTAACAACTAACTACTATCTACTACTAGCCTCTATCTACTAACCAATTAGCATTCCTATAAGAAGTTACCAGAACAAACCTGTTGAAGAAGAGCTAACATTTGTAGCATCAATAAATATTTTCCTCATGAATATCTTTTAATTAATTGTACTCCCTATGAATGTTTTGATGGAGAAGTTCTCCTTTACCTGAAATTTTAAGATAAGAAGGTTAGTTTTCAAAACCACTTTGTTGAGTGCATAATTCATTTCTAGGCTGTGAGGACATATACGGAAGAGGAATCAAAAGTTTAAGAAATTCAGATGGTTTTGCATTTGTATACTAAGTCTTAGCTCTGTAGATGTTTCCTTTTGAGTACCTTTCCTTCTCCTAAGATCTAATTACTATTTTCAGTATTGTTCTTAATGATCTTTCATTTGTAATTTTGCCATCCAGCTATTCCTATCATTTGGTTTTGTCTGTTTTTGTGTTTGATTTAAACAAAAAAAGAAAAAAAAATTATTGTATGTAGTAGTCTATGACTTGCTTTTTCTCAAAGTAGTATGTCCAAGATCGGTCCATGTTCAGATATGTTGCAGTAGTTGATTTATCATCACTTCAGTGTAGTATTCCAGTGGATGGAAATTTATAGGTGTCCGGGTGCTTTTCTGATTCTGTTTTAGAATACGTTCCTAGAAATGAGTTTACAAGATTAAAGATCCACTTATTTTAAAAATTTTTTGCATATATTGAAAACTTGTCCTCCAAATACTGTACTCCAGTTAAAATCATTTGACCTTCCTCTGAGAAACCCCATTTTTCTCCCGTGTCACCAACACTGACTTCACAACCCTCTATTTGTTTTCATTTTAAATTCTGAGGTCATTCCCTTAAGAATTAGTTCATTACACCAGGAATGAAATTTTCTTTCAAGAAAATAGTACATTTAAGCATGAAGATACAATGTTAAGGTTGTTCAATAATGCGTGCCTCTGGGAAACACTATTTAGCTGTGACCAATAAATCTACAGTATCTGGTATATTGTCATCAAAAGGAGAAAATCAGACCTTGGGCTTTTATTGGAAGGAAATTGTTGCCACAAATCTAGTTTCAAGAGATACCAATGTTGTTCAATTTTAAATCTGTGCATATGAAACTCAATTGCAGTGTGTGACTGGCATCTATTTTCTGGCTAGACCTGCCTTTGCATTCCCTTATCACACTGTAACCCTTGTTAAGTAAGTGGCATCTTTCCAGTGGAAATTATTATATCAAAAGGCTGCTTTGCAATCAGAAGCATTCAAAATAAAAGCTTAACATCCTTGTTACAAACTAAAAGAAAGGCGAGGAAAGCCTATTGATGGTGGACTGATTTTTGTGGGACTTTTTTCTCAAAAACTTAGATTAAAAAATGTATCTACCAACATTATATTTCAAGTGTTAAATCTGTTTCCTATCCAATTCCCCTTCCTCCATGTGAAATTTAATTATATCCTAAATTTTGCATTTATTAATCCTTTCCTTGTAACTTTGAGCCTGATATTCAAAAGAGGATTCAATAATAAATTCTCTGAGGAAAGAGAATTTGAGATGTTGATTTTTTTTTTATCATCCTTAGAAATCTTAGGAAAAAACAAGGAATGTGATAGCAGCAATCAGCTTAGACCTTTCTCTGGGTAGGGATCAAAATGATGTTATAGATCTTGATCTGCTTTAACTTGTAGATTGAAACTTTCCCCTAATCTATGGTTGACATGACTGAAGAAAAAAAAAAACCCTCTATGGAAAACTCTATCATTTGACTCCATCTGGCAAATAGGAAAGGAAACCTCTAACCTCTGTGAATTAACTCTCTCAAATTAATGCAAAGGCATTTACATAAGACTGCTTTTTAATTTATATTTGTATTTTCGACAAATAAGAGGCTTAAAATTTTTTAAATTATATTTCAAAATTTATTATTGTATATGCTGGCATTTTATGTTTGGAGAAATTTCCACAGATCCTGTATTAACCAAATTATTTTGGAGAATATATGTATATATATATATATATATACACACATGTGTGTATGTGATATTTTCAAGTACCTAGAATATAGCATGCCACATAAAAGTCACTGAATAAATGTTTAATAAATGAAAGTGGCACAGAAGTTCAAACTGTATTCTTCCTTTAGGGCAATTCCTTCAGGAAAGTTAATTGATTTTCTCCCTTAAATTTTTGGTTCTTTAACCAGGTTCAGTTAAACTACCGGAGAAGGCAATGGCAAGCCACTCCAGTACTCTTGCCTAGAAAATCCCATGGACAGAGGAGCCTGGTAGGGGTCTGTGGGGTCGCTAAGGGTCGGACACGACTGAGCAACTTCACTTTCACTTTTCACTCTCACACATTGGAGAAAGAAATGGCAACCCACTCCAGTGTTCTTGCCTGGAGAATCCCAGGGACGGGGAAGCCTGGTGGGCTTCCGTCTATGGGGTCACACAGAGTCGGACACGACTGAAGTGACTTAGCAGCAGCAGCAGTTAAACTACAGAGGATTGCATAACGCTAAACATTATTTCACACTGATCTTTTGACTAAATGGACCAATCCAGCAAGGACTGTAATTTCTGCAGTATATATTCTCCCACTTAGTGATCTTACGGAGAAGGCAATGGCAAGCCACTCCAGTACTCTTGCCTAGAAAATCCCATGGATGGAGGAGCCTGGTAGGCTGCAGTCCGTGGGGTCGCTAAGCGTCCACACGACTGAGCGACTTCACTTTCACTTTTCACTTTCACACATTGGAGAAGGAAATGGCAACCCACTCCAGTGTTCTTGCCTGGAGAATCCCAGGGACGGGGGAGCCTGGTGGGCTGCCGTCTATGGGGTCACACAGGGTCGGACACGACTGAAGTGACTTAGCAGTAGCAGCAGCAGTGATCTTATCCCATGGCAAACTGTGATTCTTAATTCTGGTTCTGGCCTGTTCACTCACAAACTTTGTGATTTTACACAAGCACTTAGATAAATACTTATCTAAGTACCAATTTCCTGATCTGTAAAATAAGGATAAGAATTCCAAGTCTGTGATGAAAGTTAAATAATATAACTTATGAATATGTAAAACCCAGTAACATAATGGTCAACACATAATGTCCAAAGTATGTTAATTTTTCACTTCCATCAATTAGATCCACTGTTATTATATATTTTCCCCTAAATATGTAGCCAAAGCATCTGGATTGATTAAAATTAGTAGGGTTATTGAATGTAAGCCTTGCTGTAGGTTCAGTGGTGAGATGCAAAGACCAGCATGTTATCAACTCTGCCCATAATTGGCTGACAGTCTGCAGATGGGGCAAAAGGAAGATGGAAAGACACAAATCATTATATTTGTAGCATAATCCAAACATCTATGAAAAGACTTGCAAGTGGGAGTATATTTGGACTGGAGTTGGAAAAAATGAGTAAAATAAAGGAGGAAAGAAATTTGGATGCAAGAAACTATCTCAAAAAGCATTCAGGGCTATTCATATGTGGAAGGTCTTTGGGATGGCAAACCAGCAAGTATGGCTGGACCAGAATATTTACAAAAGATCTAGAAGGGCCTTACTCTAAAAAAACTAGTTGGTGCATATATAAGTTCAAAAACTTTGACTGCAAGTAAAAGTATGCTCAAATCAATTAAAAACTAATGTACTGTTTAAGTACACCACAAATAAGTGTTGATTCGCTGATTCAACAGTATCAACAACAAAAAAAGTTTCTTACATTTTCTTTATACCTGTGTCCTGCCACATGGAATATCAGCTCCCTGTGAGGAACCTTTTTGTTTGCATGTTTGTTTTGTCAAAAAGTGATTATACAGAGTGAAGTAAGCCAGAAAGAAAAATGCCAATACAGTATACTAACGTATATATATATGGAATTTAGAAAGATGGTAATGATAACCCAGTATATGAGACAGAAAAAGAGACACAGATGTATAGAACAGTCTTTTGAACTCTGTGGGAGAGGGCGAGGGTGGGGTGATTTGGGAGAATGGCATTGAAACATGTATATTATTATATGTGAAACGAATCTCCAGTCCAGTTTCGAAGCATGATACAGGATGCTCGGGGCTGATGCACTTGGATGACCCAGAGGAATGATATGGGGAGGGAGAGGGGCTCAAGATGGGAACACATGTGTACCCAGGGCAGATTCATGTCAATGTATGGCAAAACCAATACGATATTGTAAAGTAATTAGCCTCCAATTTAAATAAATTAAAATTTTAAAAAGTAAAACAAAAGTGATTATCAAGAAAACAAGATGCCATGCTTTTCCATTTTTGCCTTCTGAGAGATTCTTTTAATTCAGGGATCAAAGTTACATGTTGTATCTTGGTTTAGCTGACTCATATCACATAGTCATCCTTGAAACTAGCAGGGTGCTTAGGAGCTGCATTTATATTGGCTTAGGCCAGATCATCACTCCCATCCAAACCAAAGATGTGTTGAAGCAGACCAACAAAGGCCTCTTCTGAAGTTGAAGGTGGAGTCAAGCCTGCCAAATGACCAAGCTGCTATACAACTGGGACGTTCTCCTAAGATGCTGCTGAAGCAAACATCATATGTTTTTTAGTCTTCGCAGTGAGAGCCTTGAATACCATATTAAAGAGTTTAGAATTTATTCCTTATGTAAAGAGAAACTATCTTTTCAGGTGAGTGTTTCATCTAGGACTGCATATAGCATGTTGTGGTAGGTTGTAAGGGTAGCACTAGACATGAATGAGCTGTCATCCCTGCTTTCAAGGAAACTACGTTTTCCTATTTTTTGGGAGACCTAAACTATGTTGTTTGCTGCTACTGCTGCTAAGTCACTAGTCGTGTCCGACTCTGTGCGACCCCATAGATGGCAGCCCACCAGGCTCCCCCGTCCCTGGGATTCTCCAGGCAAGAACACTGGAGTGGGTTGCCATTTCCTTCTCCAATGTGTGAAAGTAAAAAGTGAAAGTGAAGTCGCTCAGTCTTGTCCGACTAGTAGCGACCCCATGGACTGTAGCCCAACTGGCTCCTCTGTCCATGGGATTTTCTAGGCAAGAGTACTGGAGTGGCTTGCCATTGCCTTCTCCATATGTTGTTTGAGGTGATACTAAGTCTGAACTATAGATCAGTTGTGGGCATTCATCCAGCTTTTCATGTGTTGACGTTAATGAGATTTTTTTCTTGATATTTTTGGAATTGATAAGGATAATAACTAACATTCACAACTATGCTCTGTGAATGTTAAATTCTGTCTGTAGACTGTCACTTAATTTTCCTAACAGCTTCATAGCTTGGTGTTTTCCCTTTTCAAACAAGAAAACTGAGTCTTAGGGAAGTTAAATAATTTGCCCAAATATGTGGCAGATTCAGGATTCAAAGAGAAGCTTTCTGATGTTCTGAAATCTATACACTTAACCTCTAAATATCATAATAGTTGATGAAAAATAATTCATACTAGGTGCTGTGAATGATTATTTGGGGGGAAATGTGAAAGACTATTTGGGGGGAAAAAGAATAAATCATGGAATCTCTCAATATGCTTTTGAAGGTTCATGCCTTCAAATGTGTCTATCATCTGCGTGAAATTTTCAAAGGTATAGATGAGCAGTAGCTAGTTAGGTTAATTCTCAAGCATAAAGAAATTTCTAATATTTTCTCCAAATATTAAAAAAAATTATTTGGATTGAATAAGTCCTGAAGAAATGGGAGAGGAGGCAGGCATGGGAAAGAGTAAGGAGATAGGAAGTAGTTTTCTCTTAGTCATTGCTTTCTCAAAAGAGGCCAAGGAGAGCCAGCAAGTGATGTTGGCACACTCTACCAAATTATTTTGGTTGAGGGAAAGTTGGAATTCTGGAAAAATTCCAAGTGGATGTAAGCACTTTAGGGAATTGGGTAGTACATGAAATGTAACGTAGAATAATGTGAAAAATAACAGATATTGTACAAAATAGTCTTGAAACCCTTCTGTTCTCTGACAGACTCTGATTTTGATAGCTCCTTTGAGGAAAAATATTTAGGAGTCATCCTGTCTGTAGCGGGCTCTTTGGACTTTATGCCCAGTTCATGTCAGCAGTTAAAGCCAGAAATAAGATGCCAGATACATTAAGAAAGGAATAGAAAATACTTAAAATATTATAAATTAATGACATGATCGAACAAATGCAAACTGTAGTATCTGGAATAGAGTATTCCATTCCAGTTACTTTGGTTTATAGTTGCCTAAGATTATATTTAGTTTTTATAAGCACATAATCTTTCAGACAAAAGAAAAACTTTAGGAATTGCCTCTGGTATTTAAAGTCAGCAAGGCATAATATATTGGTCACAATCTCTTAGCTTTTAGAAAGAATGTGATATTTCAAACAAAAGACCCATATGCTTATATATGAAAAAAATAGACTTACATTTTCTGAAGCTTTGATTTTTAAGACCAGAAATCCAAAGTTTGTATGTAAAGGGGTCTATTAATGTTCAACTGTGTTTCACTTTTCTATCTAGAAGTACTATTAGAGTGATTACTCTTATTTTGTATAATGTGTATCTTAGTGGAAAACCTTTTTTTCTTTATTTCTTAGGAGTTGGTTTCTTTTTCTTTTTTTTTTTTAAGATGTAAAATATTTCAGTCACCACTTTTTAAGGGATTTCAGCTTTACACTCCCAAATTTGAGTTTGTCTATAAGCATAGCCTCTAATAAAATTGCCCTTATTACAAATTAGAATCAAATTGAGCAGTATTTTCAGAGCTGTTTGAAGAATCTGGATTTCATTAAAGATTTTGGATTTCATTTTGAACAGTTCCTAGTCCCGGACACATGTCTAAATGATGTGCATGCATTAAGACAAGAAGATAAAAATTTATTGCATATCTTAAGATTTTGTTAACTTGACATTCTGGTATTTGGATAATTAAATGAATTTCTCTGACTTCATCAGCATATTTGGCATTAAACATCCATGGCATTGCTCTATTACATAGAAAAAGTGAGTTCACCATTATCAGGTATCAGTTTGGTGCTTTTTCATGAGGGATAAATTATGTACTGTTAGAAGACAGTATGACAAATTGTGTTGCTTAATTTTTTTAAATCTTTTTTAAGTTTAATTTTAATTGGAGGATAGTTGCTTCACAGTATTGTATTGGCTTCTTCCATACAACAACATGAATCAGCCATAAGTATCCATATGTTCCCTCCCCCCTACCTCCTACCCTGTCTCATCCCTCCATCTGTGTTTTACAGCAACTTCCCATTATCCATCTATTTTACATATGGTAATATATATGTTTCAATGCTACTCTCTCAATTCATCCCACTTTCTCCTTCCCTCTCTGTGTCCAAAATCTGTTCTCTATGTTTGTATCTCTCTTCCTGACCTGCAGCGATTCATCAGTATCATTTTTTTTTAGAATTCATATATATGTATTAATGTATGATATTTATTTTTCTCTTTCTGACTTACTTCACTCTGTATAACAAGTTCTAAGTTCATCCAACTCAATAGAACTGACTCAAATGTGTTCCTTTTTATGGCTGAATAATATTCCATTGTATATATGTACCACTGCTTATTTATCCATTCATCCACTGATGAACATCTAGGTTGCTTCCATGTCCTAGCTATTGTAAATAGTGATGCAGTGAACATCAGAGTACATATGTCTTTTTCAGTTATAGTTTTCTCAGGGTATATGCCCAGTATGGGCATACATGGTAGTTTTATTCCTAGTTTTTTAAGGACTCTCCATACTGTTATCCATAGTGGCTGTGTCAGTTTACATTCCCACCAACAGTGCTTTATTTTTAATGAGTGTAATGCTAAGACCACTAACAAGACTAGTAATCTTGAAAGTTGATATAATGCTAAGTAATCAAAACTTAATTTGTGGTAGATCATAATACTAATATCTCAGTTTATATCCTTGCTTCCATGTATAGCTACTATGGCAACAGAAAACTAAAATGCCCAACTATGTAAAAGACCTATATTGTAGAGTTGGATTATATTTTTCAGTGGAGTTTTTTAAACTTGTTAATGGATATTGTCGTAGACTAAAAATACTGGTATTTACTGGCAGTCATCATAAATGTGTCTTTAAGACAGAGACCACAATGCTAGAGTTCATACATCCACTGAGTTAACAATTACCCACCTTGGGCATTTATCCAGTTACTGGTTTCTTAGCCAGGAAATCAGTCAAAAGGACACAGCATTCTAGTATGCATGTGTATACATCACAAAACAGGGTTCTCCTTCATTCAATTTTATTACTTTTTTTTTATTACTTTTTGGTATATATTTTATTTCTCTCAAATTTGAGGTCATACCCCAATAATTTTTAAAAAATAGAAGCAATTAAAACAAACAGAAACAAGTTATCTGTCACTTGTTAAAGCAATTACTTGTTTCTGTGGAAAAATGAAAAGCTTCATAGCATAGTGGTTGAGTATTAACTAGTTTTGTAATCTAAATATGGTCTCCTAACCTCTGTGCATCAGTTTCCTCAATCATAAAGTAGGGATATTAACAGTTTACTTTGTTAGAATAGTAAATGTTAATGTCTGAAGTAAGTGTCAAGTATATGCTGAGTTCTTCATCAACATCATTATTATGCTATCATGATATTTTTAATTTTCTAAATGTTGCAAGGTAGATATTATTAGAAAGGGAATTAGATGACTTAATGAAGACCCCTAGCTGGAATGCAACTCAAATGCACACCTGTTGTTCCTCCGTCACATGGAACCAAAGCCTAGAAAACAGGACATCTGTCAGCACCATTCCACAAATTGACATTTAGGTGCTTACTAGAAGAAATAATTGGTCACCAAAGCTTGATATTTTTTTCCTCTGTTTTATTTTCTGTAATCACATGTTACATAACTATTCTAAAGGAAAATTCAAAAGTACTTTAATAGGCTGTTTGCAATGTGCTACCCGTTTTTCTAAAAGCTTTATATGGATTAAATTGTTAAATCCTCACCCCATGGAGTGGTTAAGTGTGTGTGTGCTAAGTCCCTTCAGTCATGTCCGACTCTTTGCTACCCTATGGACTCTAGCCCCCCAGGCTCCTCTGTCCTTGGGATTCTCCAGGCAAGAATACTGAAGTGGGTTGTCATGGCCTTCTCCAGGGGATCTCCCAAACAAGGGATCAAACTTGTGTCTCTTTTGTCTTCTGCATTAGCAGGTGGGTTCCATACCACTAGCGCGACCTGGGAATCCTCAGAGTAGTTAAGTAAAATTTCCCAAATTATAAAGCAATAAAGAGACAGACCTTGCATTCTGTACTACTATGCTTTAAATATTATTAATAAAAGGATATCATATCTCTGAATATGAAGACTCAGTAGTAATAGGAATCTATATCAGTTCAGTTCAGTTCAGTCGCTCAGTCGTGTCCGACTCTGTGCGACCCCATGAATCACAGCACGCCAGGCCTCCCTGTCCATCACCAACTCCCGGAGTTCACTCAAACTCATGTCCACAGAGTCGCTGATGCCATCCAGCCATCTCATTCTCTGTCGTCCCCTTCTCCTCCCGCCCCCAACCTTTCCTAGCATCAGAGTCTTTTCCAGTGAGTCAACTCGTCGCATGAGGTGGCCAAAGTATTGCAGTTTCAGCTTTAGCATCAGTCCTTCCAATGAACACCCAGGACAGTAAAGCATACTGAGAAACTGTAGTAATTAAAACATCGCTGACCTGGCATGATAACAGAGAATAGGTAACAATGGTAGCGAGTTCAGAAACAGACATTAATAATTTTGAAAATCTAACCTATGATCAGTGTAACATATTAAGTTATTTTAACTTTTAAGAAAAACAAATGGTGAACTCTTCAATAAATAGCATTGGTTAAATAGCTGTAATATTGGAAAAAATGTTCAATTGCTCACCCACAAAATATAAAACCAATCCCCTGTGTAAACTAGACATAAAAAGAGAAAACTTTAAACATGTTAGAAGAACATTTTAGATGATATTTATATAATTGTGTTAGAAGGAAAAGCTTACACAAAATATAGAAACTATTAAAGA
Source organism: Moschus berezovskii (assembly GCF_049115385.1). Taxonomy (NCBI): domain Eukaryota; kingdom Metazoa; phylum Chordata; class Mammalia; order Artiodactyla; family Moschidae; genus Moschus; species Moschus berezovskii. The sequence goes on along the minus strand of NC_142467.1, from coordinate 32,417,318 downwards.
AAACTAATAAATTTGGCTATATATATTTTCCATGATATGATTCATTATTTTTAACAAAGTACATTTACATTGGTTACCTTGAATTCAGTGTATTAAATTTTTCAGCCACCTTATACAAAATGCACTTTTATATTTATCCTGTTTGTTCATATAATAAATACTCATAGTAATGAATATAACTATATAATATAGTTACATATATATAGCGATAGTGTATAGTTATAACTATGTTCATAGTAATAGGGAATAGGAAAATAGATAATTCTTGGGTGTAAAATATACAAATTCCCTCCTCTTTTGTACTTATCTGGATAAACAACATAATGAAATTGATCCTCTCTGTCATAAGGTACGTGGACTTACTTGGGGAGAATGAGTAATTATTAGAATCATAATATGTTAAGTATGTTAACATATAACATACTTTATATGTTAAGTATCATAATATGTTAAGTATCATCTCATCTAGCCATTTTTCTAGAAAGTCTAGCATCTGTGTAGTTATCTTTATCAGAATTTCTTATTCATCCTTATGGCTTTGAATTTCTGTCTAGTGTCCTTTCATTTCAGCCTGAAAATTTATTTTAGCACTTCATGTAAAGCAGGTTTATTATCAATGATACACTTTCAACTTTTGTTTGCCTGGGAATGTTTTCATTTCTTCTTCATTCTTTGAAAGATAGTTTTACTGAATATAGTATTCTTGGATAACAGTTTGTTTGGTTTTTTTTTTCTTATTAAAAAAAAATCTTATTCCTCTAGCCTCCATGTTTTCTATAAGAAATCTGCTATTAATTTTATTGAGGACACTTTGTAAAAGTGAGCTACTTCTCTCTTACTGCTTTCAAGATTTATTTATTTTTTTTGTCCTTGGCTTTCAACAAATTGATTATAATGTGTGTCCATGTGGATCTCTGATTTATACTTGAAGCTTATTGAGCTTCTTGAATATATTGATTTATGCTTTTATCTAATTTGAGGGCTTTGGGTCCATTATTTCTTCAGCCTTTCCATCTTCCTCTTTTTTTTCTCCTATGGGATTCCCATTTTAAGTATGCTATATATATATATTTTTTTTAATAGTATCTCACGAGTCTCTTAGGCTTTATTCATTTTTGCTCTTTCATTTATCTTTCTGCTCTTCAGACTAGATAATTTCAGTTGACCTACCTTCAACTTTGCAGATTCTATATTTTGTCTGCTTAAATCTGCTATTTGAAATGCTGTAGTGAATTTTCATTTTGATTATTGTGTTTTTTAGAATTTCTATTTAGTTCTATGTTATAATTTTTAATTTCTTTATTGATATTCTTTATTTGTTCATATTTTATTCTCCTATTTTCTTTTGCTTTTGTTTTTTTACTCTTTGGCCATGGTTTTCCTTAGCTCATTTTGTGTGTGTCTTGTTTCATTGAATGCTTGCTAATATTTTATGCTGAAAACTGAAAGAAGCACAAACTGGAATCAAGATTGCCAGGAGAAATATCAATAACCTCAGATATACAGATGACACCACCCTTATGGCAGAAAGTGAAGAACTAAAGAGCCTCTTGAGGAAAGTGAAAGAGGAGAGTGAAAAAGTTGGGTTAAAGCTCAACATTCAGAAAACTAAGATCCTGGCATACAGTCTCATCACTTCATGGCAAATAGATGGGGAAACAGTGGAAACAGTGGCTGACTTTATTTTTCTGGGCTCCAAAATCACTGCAGATGGTGACTGCAGGCATGTAATTAAAAGACACTTACTCCTTGGAAGGAAAGTTATGACCAATCTAGACAGCATATAAAAAAACAGAGACATTACTTTGTCAACAAAGGTCCGTCTAGTCAAGGCTATGGTTTTTCCATTAATCGTGTATGGATGTGAGAGTTGGACTATATGCTTAGTGCAGAAGCATTGATGCTTTTGAACTGTGGTTTTGGAGAAGACTCTTGAAAGTCCCTTGGACTGCAAGGAGATCCAACCAGTCTATCCTAAAGGAGATCAGTCCTGGGTGTTCATTGGAAGGACTGATGTTGTTGAAGCTGAAACTCCAATTCTTTGGCCACCTGATGAGAAGAGCTGACTCATTTGAGGAGACCCTGATGCTAGGAAAGATTGAGGGCAGAAGGAGAAGGGGACGACAAAGGATGAGACGGTTGGATGGCATCACTGGTTCAATGGACATGAGTTTGAGTAGACTCCGGGAGTTGGTGATGGACAGGGAGGCCTGGCATGCTGTGGTTCATGGGATTGCAGAGTTGGACATGACTGAGTGGCTGAACCGAACTGAGCCTTATGAATATTAAGCCTTATGAATATTATTATGTAATAAATGGAAATCATATTTTTCGCCATCCTCACAATTTGTTTTATTGTTTTCTTTTCTACAGCTGTAGGCTGTAACTTTTATTTTAAGAAGTTTTCTAAAATGTTTTGTTATTATGTAACCCTTTCCTTGTCTATGGGTTTCCCTGGTGACTCAGTGGTATAGAATCTGCCAGCCAATCCAGGAGACATGGGTTTGATCCCTGATTTGAGAAGATTCCCTGGAAAAGGAACTGGAAACCCACTCAAGTGTTCTTGCCTGAGAAATCCCATGGACAGAAGAGCCTGACAAGCTACAATTCATGGAGTTGCAAAGAGTTGGACATGACTTAGTGACTAAACAATGACAATATTGCTTGTTATAATCTATAACATATTTTGTAAAAACTGTATTCTTTCTATGAAATTTCCATTCTTTAACTTGATGTCAGGTAGATTTTGACTGATGTACTTAGAGACCAGAAGGTGAGAGAAAGAAAGAGAGAGAGAGAAATATAATAAAAAGAAAAAGTTTCCTAATCTGCGGTTATATCTGTGCTGGGACACTCCTTTAATGTTTGGCCTTGCCATGGAAAACTGTGTCATGACCTTCCTCTTCAGCTTGCATTTAACCTAGATAAAGTTTAGGGTCTTATGAGGTCTTTTCTGAGCATGTATCCTATCCAGAGTATGTCCATGGCTTTTTAAATTTCAAAGGATGCACAGGAAGCTTTCAAATACCATAATTTCTCAAAGAAAACTCTCTTCTCAGATTTTTCTCCCAGGTTTTCAGTGCTCTGCTGAATCCCTCAGTCAGTCTTTTGCTTCATTCAGGTGACTATGGGTTCCTTCATTTGTCTTTTTTTTTTTTAATGTACTTATTTTTTTTTGTTGAAGGATAGTTGCTTTACAGTATTGGGTTGGTCTATGGTGCTTTGCTCGGAGAAGGCAATGGCAAGCCACTCCAGTACTATTGCCTAGAAAATCCCATGGATGGAGGAGCCTGGTAGGCTGCAGTCCGTGGGGTCGCTAAGGGTGCTACACGACTGAGCGACTTCACTTTCACTTTTCACTTTCACACATTGGAGAAGGAAATGGCAACCCACTCCAGTGTTCTTGCCTGGAGAATCCCAGGGACGGGGGAGCCTGGTGGGCTTCCGTCTATGGGGTCACACAAGAGTCGGATACGACTGAAGTGACTTAGCAGTAGCAGCATGGTGCTTTGCTACCCTGAAGGAGTTCTGATTTAGGTGACACTAAATTTACGCACCTTGTACAGTCCTTTAAGCAGTCTCCAGCCATTTACAGCAGACAAACACAATGTTTTGTTTATAAGATCTGCTCTGCTTCCACTGGAATCAGAGACAGGGTTCCACATTGCGAATATGGGCTGCCATCTTTAATACCACCACAAAGCTGGAGAAGGAGGCAAGGTCAAGTGAAAAATGCCATAAAACTTTTCTTCCAAATTTTATTTGGCATTTTCTTAATTAAGGAGTCACTTGGTTACTGTATACTTTTGAATTCTTTACAGAGATCTGATTAACAACTTTTGGCTTGATTTTTTTTTTTTTTTTTTTGATCTTGGGAGGGATTTCCAAAATCCCTCCAAATTTTTTGGCAAAATTTTTCTAAATTTTTTAGCAAAAATTTCCTCTTTCACCTTACATAGTTTACATATCAGATCTCATACCATGGCTACAGGACCCTAGCCATGATGCCTCTCTGACCTTCTGCTCTTTCTTACCCCTTTCCTATTCTGCTCCAGCCATACAAGGGCTCCTAGAAATTTCCCAAGTACCTTTTTCCCAGATATCAAAGAGCTTGGTCCTCCCCTATGACAGAGGACTTCCCTGTTCACCATATACAAAATTCAAACATCCCACCTGCCCTTACACACATACTCCCTAAACTCACCCTGTTTTGCTTTATTGTCCCAAAGTCATTATCCTGCTTTATTATCCTTCTTACCAACTGACATGCTATATATTTACAAGCATACTTATTTGCTTTCTATGTCTTTTACTGTGACGTGTGCTTCTTGAGGACAGGAATTCTATATGTTGGGTTAACTTTTGTGTCCCCAGAATCTACAATAGTCACTGACATACAATTAAAAAATTACTCAATAAATGTTTCTAAATAGCTGCATAATTGAACAAATTGAAATATGAGTAAGACAGGGACTCTCTAGAAATCCAGAGATTGGTACAATATACCTGGATGAACAAACATGACATAAAACATGGTAAGATGTCTAAAGACTTACACAGATGAGATGATGCAAGGGAGACAGAAGTAGAGGAGGTCTGACTTTAAAGAAGGTTTTAGAGTCAGTATAGGTTTTTAATGACCAGTGTGAGGTGAGGCAGTTTTGATCTACATTTCTCTAATTAGTAATGTTAAGCATCTTTTCATGTGCCTGTTGGCCATCTGTATGTCTTCTTTGGAGAGATGTCTATTTAGTGTCTTCCACCCATTTTTTGATTGAGTTATTTGTTTTTTGTTGTTGTTGTTATTGATCTGATGAGAAGTTTGTATATTCTGGAGATTAATCCCTTGTCAGTGGCTTTATTTGTAAATATTTTCTCCCATTCTGAGGCTTCTCTTTTTGTCTTGTTTACGGTTTTCAGGGCCAGAATAGAGACACAGGTGTAGAAAATGGATGTGTGGATGTGGTGGGGAGGAGAAAGGGGAATTAGGAGATTGGGATTGACATATATACACTACCATGTGTAAAATAGATAGATAGTGGGAAGCGGCTGTTTAGCACAGGGAACTCAGCTTGGTGCTGTGATGAGTAGAGGAGTGGGATAGGGTCGGGGCTGGGATGTCAAAGAGGGAGGAGATACATGTATACATACAGCTGATCCCCTGCTTTGTATAGCAGATACTAGCACACCATTGTAAAGTAACTATACTCCAATAAAGAGTTCCAGATAGAAAAAGAAAATCAATATACCTTCTCTATCAGATGGTAGGAATACCCAGGGAACAGGGAGTCAGTGTGAGAAGAAGCCAGTCAAAGCATAGCGAACAGCATGTGTAGAGGTCCTAGAATGGTAAATAACTAGTAAATAGTTCAGTAGGACTCTTGGGTGGGGAGTAGGTGAGTTATGGAAAGTGATAGAAAAGGCTAGAGAAGTAGGCACTGACTAGAGTGCAAAATCTCTGATGGCTGAGCTTACAAGTTTAGATTAATTCTATCCGAAGGCAGTAGAGAATTCCAAAGGAACCTTAAGCAAGGGAATGACATGTTCATTATTTTGTGTTATAAGGAAGAGCGTAAGTTATGTTGCATTTATGCTTTGGAAATTTGAGTGGCCAGCAATGTACTTAGGCAAGATAGACCAAACCATTTAGAGAGCAGATTTGGATGCAGGTGAAAAATGAGGTGTTTAATTCTGATCCTACGAGTTTGAGTTGCTTTTAGGCCATAGAAAGATCTGAGTAAGAGGCAATCAGAAATACCTGTGTAGGATATAGGAGACCTCAGTGTAATAAAGGCTGGAGGCTTGTGAGTGAGATGACCCAGAAAGAAGTTCTAGATTGAGAAAACAGAGCCAAAGACCAAAGACCTGAAGAGGCTGAGAATGTTTTACCTGACAAGAAACAGATTTCCTAGCATCTGGAATTTGCTGTTGTATGAGAAAGGAATTTCATTGATTTCCTAAGTCTTCAGTAGGTGAGTGAGGAATAATAAAAAGACTATAATGCAATCTGTGTCAGCCATCTATATATTCTTTTCAAAACTTATCTCAACCTCAATATCTCAAAACAATAATAAACGTTTGTTATCAACCATTTCTGTGGATCAGAGAGTCGAGAATAGCTTAACTGGGTAGTTCTGGCTTGATGTCTCTCACAAAATTGCAGCCAAGTTGTTGGCCAGAGCTATAGTCATCTAAAGGGTTCATTGAGTCTGGATGACAAACCCCCAAAGTGGCTAGCTCACCTGAGTGGTGAGGGGCTACTGGTTTTTGACAGGAATCTTCAACGTTTCTTCATTCATGCCTCCCCACACGTGGGCCTCTCTTCAGAGATGTTTGGATGTCCTCACATCATGGAAGCTGGCTTTCCCAAGAAACAATTGATTCAAAAGATAGTAGGTCAGAAATTGCAATATCTTTTTTTTTTTCAGTTGAAGTATAGTTGCTTTACAGTGTTGTTTGAGTGTGTATGTGTCCATCCCAATCTCCCAATTCATCCCAGCCTCCCTCTGCTCCCAGATGGTCTGTCCACACATCTGTTCTCTACATCTGCATCTCTTTTCCTACTCTGAAAATAGGTTCATCTGTACCAGTTTTCTAGATTCCACATATATGCTTTAATATCTGACACCTGTTTTTCTCTTTATGACTAAATGCATTTTGTATAGCAGACTCTAGATCCATCCACATCTCTACAGATGACCCAATTTCATTCATTTTTATGGCTGAGTAATAGTCTATTGTATATATGTACCAAATCTTCTTTATCTATTCAACTGTCAGGGTGCATTTAGGCTGCTTCCATGTCCTGTCTGCTGTAAATAGTGCTTCAGTGAACATTGGGGTGCACATATCTTTTTGAATTATGGTTTTCTCAGGGAATGTGCCCAATGTTGGGACTGCTGGGTCGTATGGTAGAAACTGTAATATGTTTTATGACTCAGTCTTGGTAGTCAAATCTCCTCCCTTCCACAGTATCCTTTCTGTTACTTTGTAAGCTCTATTCAGTGTCAGGAGGTGGAGACAACTAGGCAAGAACGCACATACCAGGAGGTAAGGATCAATGGGGGCCATCTTTGAAGTCAGCCACCATGAAGAAGCTGTCCAATGACAGAATATGCTGCTTCAAGAGGCGATTAAGTTCTTGGTTACTGGAAGTACACAAACAAAACCTAGGTCAGAACTGAGTAAATGAGGAAAAGGATGGGGGAATTCTAGAACACATAATGATTAGATAAGTTCCCTCCTTTCAGAACTCATGGTTCTCTGAGGAGTATTTAAACTGACTTGGAATAAAGAAAAGAGAGTGAGAAATGAAGTGAATTGAAAACACCAAAACATTTTTCATTTTTATAGTGAAAATATTTGATAAATTATTTGAGGGTTGCATGTATTAAGTGAGCCTTGAGGTAAGGGCAAAGCAGAGCAGTCCCCCAAGATGAGATGATTGGCAGTATACTCTGGAGAAGGTAGCAAGAATTTAAACACTGAGAATTGTTTAATTAGCCTAACTTCATTCAAGACCTCTCAGCCTAATTTTCATTGTTTGTCTTACACACCATAACATCCTTCAGTATCAGCCCATCTTTTTCAGCATCAAACCCCAAGACTCTGAAACAGTGTTTTAGATAACCTAGTAGGCATTTCATTCTCTAAAGAAACCAATTATATATGAAATTAATAATTAAAAATTATAAATAGAAAGAACAAGAAAACATGCATACCCCATGTCCTGCGGGTAGATTTTTGCATGGTGTGTAGGGAATTAGGTGCAAAAAAATCCATTTATGTTAATGGGCATTGCATGTCTAATTTCTCATGCACCACACTGTTGATTTCCCTCTGTGTCTTTGTCAGTACATGGGACCAATGGTGGGGGAAAGAGAGGTGAATGATTTATTTGATGGTCTGTCAATCATAATGGCAACCAGAAATATTCCAAAGCTGTTTTTAACCTCTATAGAAACAGTTAGTTAGACCATATGCTTTTTTCTTCTTGCCAGATGCTGTCATTCATCAATTTCCTATTAAGAAAATGGGATTCGGCAACAACCACTGAGGTTCTTTCTCATTTGTAATAGATATGCCACAGAATCAGATTGCAAACGTATTCTTCAGATTCCACAAAATAACTTCTGACACTTGCTAATCTCCATATTAATTCTGACTGACCTTTAATGGTGTTTCTTGTGTGTGGGCAGAACAACTTCCAAAAGTATTATTTTAAAATTTCCTTTATGACAAGTTTAAGCCTAGAGGTTAAATAGATTTGTTTGTGATTATCCAGTCTGAAAAAAAAATAGAAATTAAATGGCTATTTCAAAATATCAGCAACCTTCTAATATACTCTCTAGACAGTAAGGAGAGATCATAACATGTTTGAGAATTAAAGGAAGCAGCATGAGTCAAATGCTGATTACCCAAAGATGTCAAAGAAAGTGAAAAAAAAAACTGTATTGACCCCCTCCCACTGCACCAAGTAGAAAGATAATTTTGTTTAGAGCAGATGGATACTTAATTGCTGTAAAATCCTGGGTGGGTTTGTTTGTTTGTTTGCTTGTTTATTTATTGTCAAGGATGACCCAGGGAAAACTAAGGGCTCCTTTTCCCGCCTGTACACGGCAGCAGTCTGTCTTCAGGCTTCAACACACAGCTCTAACAACAATCGTATTTTGGGTTTTAAATTTGAATGCTCTAGGTAGTTGGAATATATTGACACTTACTGTCGTTTCTAACACAGATCTTCTTGAAGTATTCTTATGATAACACTGATGGCTTCAAATGTTTGCCTGTCATGCTGAATTCACTTAGCAAACCAACTAACATGGAAGTATAAGGGAAAAGAATATTGTTGCATAACTTGCAACCTGCAGCATTTTGCATTTCTTATTAATAAGAACTGACTCTCTGATAAACCCTGCAAATAGCTTCTAGGAGAGAGTAATGCTCTGAAATTCAAGCAAATTTCTTTCAAGAGTTAAGTGCTGATCAAAATTCTGAGTTTTCTCTGGCTGTCAGCCAGCAAGAAGCATGCAGGGTCTGCTTATTGTTTAAGATTTTGGTAGAAAGCCACTAAGAAAAAAAAAAAAAATCTATGACTTTACAGCTGTCAGACTTTGTTGTATCCACTCCAGCCTAATATTCTCAAGTCTAATATTTTTTAAAGGTCACAAATGAGCTATAATATAATTTTTAACATTTTAATTTTCCCTTTTCTTCCCAGGCGGTTTTTTTTTTTTTTCCTCCCCTGCTGGGACAGCTCCACTCATGAAGGTCAAGGGAATGATAATGCTGAGGTAGTTCTGTCTTTTTATTCATAGACCAGGTGGAGAGTGCATATAGCCATAACGGTGTACCTCCATCACATGGCTTGCTATTGACCTTTGCCCTGATCTGAAGATTGTACCTTCTCAGGGGATAACAAATGATTCACTTCGCAGGTAGGCAGAGGCCTGGAGCTCCCTTTGCCAGACACTGCCAATTTCCCTGAATGATCTCTTGTGATTGGTTTTCTCATAGGAATAGACTATTTGTGAGTACACTGCTGAACTCTGTTTTTTTTAGGAATATGTCTTTGCCAAGAACAGCTGTCCTTGAGTTGAGATGATTAGTACTTTATCTGTGAATTCAGGTTCCCATTCGGCTGTTGGCTAAAAACTCATTTTCACCCTGGGAAAACATTGCTGTCCTTTTGGGCGCCAAAACACATTTTTGCTTTTTGATCAAGTTGAGCCATTAAAAAAAATATATAGTAATAATCCTGTTTAAGGTCACTGTGGCTTGACCTCTAATTGCTAACTAAGGTTACAGTTCTGTAAGGTGACCTAGAAAAATGAGTTAGCTCAATACTACAAAAATAGTAGCCAAGTTTCTTCTTTCTTATCCAGTTTCAACTGGGATCATGGTTCAAAGGAGAGAAGTGGGCACAAAGAGGCATAACCCCTTGATTCTGATCTTGACTTAGGGAGTAAAGTCTTTGACAGGTCCCTGGGAAGTAAGAGTAGATGGAGATAGAGGCCCAAAGCAAGAGGATTATTTAACCTGAAGCCAAGATTCTTTAAAACTTCATATTTTGAAGTGTTGTGTTTTTCTTTAATGCAGTTGTACATATACAAATACATATACATTGTTAGATACAAATATAATAGTCTATTAAAATATTGAGAAACAACCACTATTTCTTGAAATATTCTATCATTTCTTTATTTTTATACCCTTGTGTGCCTGAGCTCACTGAAAGACTTTAGTCTTTAAGATTGGCTTTAAAATAGAGCTAAAATAATGCATTAATAGTGTGTTGCTGTTTAGTTGCTAAATGGTGTTCAGCTCTTTGGGCGACCCCATGGACCATAGCCAGCTAGGCTCCTCTGTCCATGAGATTTCCCAAGCAAAAATACTGGAGTTGGTTGCCATTTGCTTCTCCAGAGGATCAAGCCTGCATCTCCTGCATTGACAGGTGGATTCTTTACCACTGAGTCACCAGTAGTAAAGCCCCACTAATACAGCCCTTAACAAATTGTCACAAACTGGATGGCTTAAAACAATAGAAATATATTCTCTCACAGTTCTGGCAACTAGCAGTCTAAAATTAGAGGGTCAGAGGTCAGCCTTCCCTCTACCTGAAGGCTCTAAGGAAGGATCCTTCTTTGCCTTTTCCTTTCTTCTGGTAGCTCCCAGCAGTCCTTGGTGTTCCTTGGCTTGCATACAGAGGTGTCACTCCATTTGCTGCCTCCGTCATTCCATCTTCTCTGACTCCCCTGTGTCTGTGAGTCTCTTTGCACATCCTCTGTTTTCTTATACATCAGTCATTCGGTTTAGGATCCACCCTAATTCAGGAGGACCTACATCTTCAAAGATCCTATTTGCAAATAAGATCATAGTCCCAGGTTCTGAGTAGACTTGAATGTTGAGAAAATGCTTCAACCTAAATATCTCTTTTTCCACATGACCTACTGGGATAACTCGTGTACCTAAGAAAACAGCAGCATCAGTGGCCTGCCTTTTTCTTTTAAAGGTCCTTGATGCCCTGACAGTTGTGGAAAACAAAACAAAGTGGTTTGGAATAAATAATGTGAAAATGAGACTGAGACACACAGAGACAAGGTGGTCTCTGCATGCTTTCCTTGTAGATCCCACGTATTCCCACCCAAAGTTTAGGCTGTACTTCACACCTAGCCCTAACAGAGAAAAGCTGTCTCCATCATGACCCAAGATACAGGAAAGGGCCTCACAGGGACTGGAAGCCATTGTAAATGTGCTTCATCTTCTTGGAACATCAGTTGCGTTCAGTTATATTTCTAGGTTAAAATACACCTGACTTACTTTTTAAACATTGCTTAATTTTAATTTTTAATTACAAGGGCTTCACATTTTTTAAAATTATCCAGGATGCCCATTCACTGCCTTCTGACATGAGAGTGATTTCATTGGAAAACTCTCTCTCCATTCTCTATGAGCACAATCGGATTAATCTCAACATGACAGCTACATAGTAAAACTTCAATAAAGATTTGTTAGATTAATAAACTACTCTAAGAAATTGCTCTGTTCTGTCCGTCCTAACCCAGGAAACTGTTCCAGAGTATCTCATTTTTTATAGAGATCCAAGTCCCTTTCTTAACCTCTGAACCTCTTTGTCATCTCGTTTCCCATTGCTTCCCCTGAGCTCTTAACTATTATTTCAATGCCAATACTAAGCAGGAGTGATGTGCTTCTGCTTGAAAGAAATCCTATCTACCTAGAACTTGAACATACTCCATTGTTGAGCCTGATGGTAGAAGTCCCTCAGAGAACTGCCAGGTAGGATAATTTTATCATTTACTGTTTGGTCCAAAATCTAGTAAACCCCCCTCTACAAATTCAGACTATAAACAGGATACATTGTCTCCTAAGTAATTCTCTGGTGATACTACCACCTCCTCCTTCATTCTTCTTCCTTTTCTTTTCTCCTCTGTGGGAAACATAGAGCGCAGGAGGAGAAATGGGTGACAGAGGATGAAATTGTTGGATGGCATCATTGACTCAGTGGACATGAGCTTAAGCAAACTCTGGGAGATAGTGAAGGACAGGGAGGCCTGGCATGCTGCCGTCCATGGGGTCACAAAGATTAGGACATAACAGCGACAGAACAACTCCATCTGCTTCAATGTTGCCCTTCTTCCTTTTTCTTCTTCAATTCCAGAAGTCTATAGGTCCTCTGGCCAATCCATTTGTCCTGTGTACTAGTTTCTCTGATACTGAGTTTGTATTTCAGCTTGAGTTAATGAATCATTCTACTGACTCCTTATTCTTCCCTTATCTAAACACAAACCAAGGAGTATTAGTTGAGTGCCTCATCCTTTTCTCAGTTATGGTACAACCAGAGTCATTGTAAACCAGAGACACACAAATGCACTCTAACAATACAGAAGTTGTATTTAACTTTCCTGCAGCAATCTGGGGATAGGTGAGTGATTCCAGAAGTTGTAGTTCTGTGAGATCATTCATTCAGGGACCATGGCTACTGCCATCTGATGCTCCCCTACCTCCAGCAGGTATTGTCTTTTCTGTTGGTTCAAACTAGGTTATCAGCACCACTTCCACATTGCATCTTTTTCGATGGAAAGAGAGAGTGGAGGACAAATAACATCCTTTGAAAGCTCAGTCTGGTGAGAGTTCCCTGGGGGTTTAGTGGTAAGGAATCTGGGCTTTCACTGCTTTGCCTTGTGTTTAATTCCTACTCAGCAAATTGGAAAAGGAAATGGCAACCCACTCCAGCATTCTTGCTTGGAGAATTCCATGGACAGAGGAGCCTGGTGGGCTATAGTCCATGGGGTCACAGAGAGGCAGACACGACTGAACATACACACTTCTTCAACCAGGAAACTGAGGGTGAAATAAATAAATAAAGCTCAATCTGGAAGTTGTGCTTTTCTCGTCTCATAAGTGCCCAAAATATAGTCATGTGACCTGGCTTTTCAGGAAAATTTGACTTCTAACTAAGAGTTTTCTTTCTAAAGGAAAAGGGAGATATTGGATCCAGGCAGCATTTAGCAGTGCCTGCCTATTCCCTACTCACCTTGACGGTCACAATCTGGTCTCAGCTCCATCAAGAGCTCTCCTTGATGATTTCAGCAATAGAATATACCCTTCATTTGGCACTTACTGTGCAGCATATTTAATTGCTAATTAAAATATCATTCCTGATTCTTCACTCTAAATGAAATTTTATATTTCATTAGGACAGGAATTGTTATTCATTTCATGTACTTCAGTGTGATTAGCACACAGTAGGCACTCAACCAATACTTCCAGGTGCAGACAATGTATTGCAATACATTAGGGATCCTTATGCATCCTTGATTTCTTTTTATGACAGTTACCCTATGTGTTTCAAACTTGAGCATCTTCATTAATATTCAGGAGAGAGAACTATTATCTTAAAGCAAACTAAACTTTGCTAGCTTCAAAAGAAGAGATAATAAACTATGGAACACACTAAGGGTGAGTGTCTTTGAAGTGAGTATATAGGAAAACGGAATTAATCACCAGCATTAACTGTTTCTTGGAGGCTTAAAGAAAGCACTACATTTGCAGAAAAGAATCATTCAGTTAGAAGAATGATGGATTGGTTAAGAGAACCGTAGAGGTCAATGGCTTGTGAAGTGAGCTCTAGACACCAGGCTTTAAAAGGGTGTGACCCAGAAGACCCAGAGGCTGCGAAATTGAAGGGCCACTGCACAGGAAATGACGAATATGAATTTGGAGTTTATGAGCCTTCATCACTGTGAATGATGAGAGCTGGGTCATGTGGTAAGAGGTGCTCTTTTTCAGACTCAATTTATTTTTTCTCTGTACGGTTAAGACTTCTCAGAGTCAGCTTTATTCAGCTTTCCCTATAGCTGTGCTGCTAGCAAATGGATAGTACCTTACACTCATAGTGGCTGATGCATTTAAAGATCAAATGTGTTTGCTGACCTGAAAGATCAGGCTACCCTTTGTTTCTGACAAAAAGAAACTTCTATGAAAGGGGAATAAATCAGAGAAGAAATTTCTGTGCAGTTACAATCAGTTTAGATTGACTTACTAGCCAAAAAATGAGAATGATGTGCTAATAACACTGTTAGCGCCTAGAAGATGCAAAGACCTATGCTGTGGACACATTCTCCTTTCTCCAATTTGATGGCATTCTCAGCAAAAAAGGGAGTCCAAAAAGTAGAAACAGTTCTCCATTGCAACTGTGGAAGACAGTATAGCGCATTAGAGTTAATGTACTGGAGTCAGACTGATGAGGTTCTGACCAGAGCTCTCCACCCCATTGCTGTGGGACTTTGGGCAAAGCACTCTAAAGTCTCAATTTCCTCTTATAAAGTGGGTCTAACACTAGGATTTACTTTCAAGACATTATTGTCAAACAAGCCATGATTCTTTTATGGAAATCCATTCTTTTGGGTTCCCCCTTCTAGCCTGGTCTCACTTTTGCAGCCCTTCTTTTCCCCAGCAATGGGAACTATTGAATAGCTAGGATGCTTTATTTTTTTTCTTTTTTAATGGATAAACCAGATAATGACACTCTCATGATTTCCCATGTAGTCAGAATAAACTAAATCCCCATCCAGGTCTGTAATGCTATAGAATGATTTGTCCCAGGTCCCTTTCCTGACCCAGCTTCAACTGCACTGGCTCTCTTCCTGTTTTCTAACACATTAAAATTATTCTCGCCTATTGCTCTATGCCAGGAACCCTCATCTCTTTTCTTTCTGTGGTTGGGCTCCTTATAACTTTCAGACTTGAGTTCAGATGTCACCGCATCCTACTCAGACCATCCATTTAAACATTTCCTTTTCATCGACTGTCTAGTACATCACCCTTTCTAATTTCTCCCAGATCACTATCTTATATTACCTGGATTACCTATTTGTCTACTTGTTTACTTTCTGCCTTCCCCATGTGGAAAGAAAGCAAGCACCCTCTCTACCTTGTTCACTCCTTTTTTCCCAACACTTAAGAGTGCCAGGAACATACTCAGTTCAGTTCAGTTCAGTCGCTCAGTCGTGTCCGACTCTCCGCGACCCCATGAATCACAGCACGCCAGGCCTCCCTGTCCATCACCAACTCCCGGAGCTCACTCAAATTCATGTCCACAGAGTCGGTGATGCCATCCAGCCATCTCATTCTCGGTCATCCCCTTCTCCTCCCGCCCCCAACCTTTCCCAGCATCTGAGTCTTTTCCAGTGACTCTTGAGAGTCCCTTGTACTGCAAGGAGATCCAACCAGTCCATTCTAAGGGAGATCGATCCTGGGTGTTCATTGGAGGGACTGATGCTGAAGCTGAAACTGCAATACTTTGGCCACCTCATGCGACGAGTTGACTCACTGGAAAAGGAACATACTAGTCATTCAATAAATATTTGTTTAATTAAGGAGTGAGTGAATGGCTAAATTGGCCTCTCGCAGATTTGTATTACAAGAGGCATTGGTTTGGTGTCACACACACAGCAAGTACTCAAGAAAAGTGAGTGACTGTTATAGTATGAGCTGTCAGTACTCTGCCGCCTACCCAGTGCCCAACTGCAGGCGCTTCCCATCCATAGTTCCTTCCAGGCCTCCTTACAACATTCTTTCCCTGATTCTGAGGATTGCAAAGTAAAACACAGCTTACAGTGTCCTTGTATTTTGGAGTTAAGTTGCAGTAATAGCTATCCATGCTTATCAAACCAGTCATGGGGGGTGTGTATTTGTAAGAATCATTGCCTCAGGGGTGAGGCATTGGTGTGAAGTGGGGAGAGACACAAGCTTTGGAATAACAGGTGAAGCTTCTATTCAACAGCTGTCTCAACACTGGCATTTTCTGTGTGGGCTCCAGAAATTTGCTTAACTTCTCTAATCTTTATCCTGCTCTGTATTTTTAAAAGGATTAAATTTTAAATACAGAAGGAATCTCATAACTAGGGCCATTAAGAATACAAAATACTGACATGGGTGTGTATAACCAAACTTCCAAACCTTAGGCATGGATATCACTCCAAATACCTTTCCACCTTTAAGGTCATTCTCTCCAGAGTAAGTGCTAGGTGGAATTAAGTGAAGGTAGAAAGACTCTCTTCCCCACCCCCACCACACGCAGAATAATGTTTACCTTTGAGAGTCTTACTTACTTCAAGGCTAAACCACCAGTATGGTAAAGAATGAGTTTCCTCCTGAACCAGAGAGTTGATGCAACCCAACATTATGATCCAAAAAGTTTCTAAGTTGAAAGCGATAAAGACATTACCGTTTTCATGTCAGTAGTTGAGACAGTGCATAAAATGAAATGATCACCTCTATAGGTCTTTTTTGTGCACAATTTACTACAGTCTTAGTTTTGATGATGTAGAATGTGCTGAATGGGAGTTAGACCCTAAGATACCCCAAGGCCATGTGGTAGACTGTGTGAACTGATTTTAAATAATATTCTTGGCTGTGCTGGTGACACTCAGGACTGTTTGAAAACTAGTTCTGTGTTGAGGGAGCAGGTGTTGAGTTCAGACCAGCGTTCACACAATGCAGGATTTAAAAAATCAGCCCTCCTGAGGAGGATAACTAGTGAAGGAGAACTTTAAATACATTTTGTTTAAGCATCCAAAAAGAACAAAGTCTGTCTATAGGATGTGAAGAATGGCTGTGTTGGAGAAAGGAAAAACTTCCTCTGTACCCTTAACAGGTTCTTATAGATGATCTAAGAATAAAACTGATGAGACAGATTAACAAGAGAAAATCAAATTTAATTACATATGTGCAGGAATCCCATAATAATTTGAGGAATGAAGGCAACTTACATGGAGATGGAAAAGCAAATGTTTAGTGAATATGTGTTGTCTGGGCCATGCAGAGACAACAGGACAAAGGACTTTGGTCTCCAGGCCCTGCAAAATTTCCCCCAGTACACCTAGCTCATATGCTTTGTAGACATCTCTGGTAATAGTGCTCTTCCTGGACCAGATCCTTTGTGCAGATTCTTTCATATAGTTAATGGGAAGATAACAAGAAAGACTTCTGGACTTTTCTGCTCTTTTAAAAATAATCAGCCTAAAAAGATCCTCATACCAAAGACACACATTTTAGGGTAGTGAATTTTGTTTCCTAATAGCTGTTTCTCACATATTTTTCCGTTCACCATGGGCCAGGATAAAGAGATGAATAAAGTACAGAGAATGCAGTCAGGGGTTATGATGACTAGGAGAAGAGAGTTAAAAGTTAAACAGACATCTCGGCGACAACATAAACAGTAGACAGCAGTGGCTGCTTAAGCATCCGTGAGGATGATTCACAGCATTCATGGAATGGATACCTGAGTGCCTCCTCTACTGAGGCTAAGTACTATGATATCCATCCCAAATGGAAACAGAGGGACTAACAGTGAATTCTGTCATGGAAGTTGTGTTAAGGGAATTCCGTGAAAGCAAAAAGGGAAACTCTGAGGAGGACCTAGGTGAGCCACACAGTATTCAGCTCTTTACCTTTCCTTCTGTCAGTGATAATGAGAGAATCAGCCAAGTAAAGAGCATGTGTTCTGCAGGCAAAAGAAAAAAATTAGTGATGTTCTGGCTCAGACAGCAAAGCCTACCTCCTACATCCTCCCTCCAGACTCCTATTTTGCTTAAGAAAGGTGGAATCTGGCTGAAGGCAGATTTTTTTTTTTTTCTCTTGATGCCAAAATTGATAAGCTCTTTCTTCTTCTTTTTTTTTTTTTCATAAAAATTCATGGTTAATACAATTAACACATTTATATCTTTAAAAAGATTCTTAAAAGATATTCACTATCACCTACATATCTAAGTATTCTTTAGCTATTCAATTTTAAATGTATCCTTTTTTTTTTTTTTTCCAATTGAGTCTTTTCTTAGATAGGCAATTAAGGAATGGTTCAGAAGTGGCATTTAAAACCCACTGTACTTTTTTCCAAGATAGAATTCATCCTTCCCTCAGCTAATGTGTATGAGACATTTAAATTTTAAAAGATGGCCTTATTGGTTGTACATGACACTAGAACAGGCAGAAGCTGAAATCCTGAAAGGTAGCACACCATGTTATCAAATGCTCTTTTCCCTTCTGGGTAGTATTACTTACATTGTGCAAATGTGTTATGCAAAATAATCTTAAAACTGATTCTGCATCTTTGCCTTAGATTCATACAATATTCATTGAAAGTTTTACAAAAAAAGAAATTAATTTAGTATAAAAATCAAACACTTAAAAATGCCCATGTATATCAATGCAACAACATTCCAAATGGAAGCTAGGAAAAAGGAAGAGCAGCTCAAATCAGAATTTCATATGTCTTATTTAATTACCTGTGCCTATATGTCTATATTTATATGTCTAGCACAGCAAAAGCCTGTGGAACTTGAACATGAGAAATTCTCACTCTAGCTAGTTTCATAGCCTTGGACAAGTCACTGTACATCAACCACATTAGTTTCCCTCAGTCTTTAAATGATGTTGCTGATGTTAAGCCCAGTTATTTTATAAGGTTGTTTTAAATATAAAATCAAGTTATATCAAAGTAAAACATGTTTTACATGCTGAGTTTTCTAATTCACCTAAATTATCATGAGTCTTCCTCTCTGGCCTGTGGATAGAAGTTTGGAGCATCTGATAAACATATTTTTTCTTGTTACGTATAAAGGCAAAAGCAAGTCATGGAAAATTTTGGCCTCTCTGCTTATGTAGAGTATAGCATTTTTGTCATTTGGTTGGTACAGAGAATTAATGCTCATTTGCACACAATAATTTACATTTCCCAAAGTTTTTGAAAATTTAGGAGTTTTTATTCTAATATTTATTATATAGGTAAACACTAGGCCCCTGAATCTTCTATCATTTTAATATTTGAGACTTGTAAGCTTAATATTTCTAAAATTGCAATTATATGGGTTGCAAAGGATTGCATGATTGTGAATCACATTATGTAAGCAAATGTTTGGATGAATTTTCATTGTATGTTGTATCTTATAATCTTGAGATGCAAAATTGCATCAGATGCCTCATCTTTTGAAAAGAGATTTTTTATTATTAATGCTTCATGCAAATCATAAAATGTTTTTTTTTTTTAATTTTCGACTAGAATTGCTTTGCTCATTGACTTTTGTGCCTTATAAGTTAGTTTCTATACGGTTTCTTTTCATCAGTTATTGCATTCATGTTCTTTGTCAAGAGTTTCATTGAAGGATCTTTCAATTGGGAAGTCTTACAGGTCCCGCTGATTCTTTCGAACTCTTGGGACTTGATTTTATACTAATGGATTAGTCTGCCCTTTGACAATTAGATTCATGGGTTGGTTAAAAAGTTCATTTGTCTTTTTCCATAAGATAGTTTGAAAAAACCCAAACAAACTTTTTGGCCACCCCAATATTTTGCTCTTAAAATTGTCACTAAATAGGTAAACATTACTTGTCAACCACCATTTATTTATATGGAGAGGAAAAAAAGTACACTTTTACCCTTTTAGGTTCTTCTGGCTAGTCTAAGAATTAAATGACATGAGACAGATTAAGAGGAGGAAATCAAATTTTATTAAGCACTTACAAAGGTGCAATAATAATATGAATCCTAAGGACACGTTAGGCAATTGAAGTTTATAAACTGGCTGAGAGGAGAAGGGGATGAGAGCTTGTAAATTAAAAGGTAAGGAAAGCAACTGACAGGAACACGGAAAGAGCAAATATTTGGTAAACAAAATGTTTGCTGGGTCAGAGACAGTGGGACAGACAAGACTTTCACAAACAGGCCTTGCTAAGTTTCCCCCAGTCTACCACACACTTCATATTATACTTTAGTTCTCTGTGGTGATAGTTCTCTTTTTCTGGAATAGGCCATTTATCTAAATTATTTTAAACAGGTAAGGGAGGAGATATAAGCTCCTCCTGAAGCTTTCATTTCATGAAAGCAATCAGTCCCCAGAATCCTGAAGCTGAAGAGACACATTTTGGCGTGGCCACTTTTGTTTTCCTTCAGCTGCATCAACATTTTGTGATGTCAGTTGATGACTTTGCTAACACAAGTATTTCATGATAGGTTTCTTGTTTCTGACGTACATGAGCAGCGGAATAAAGCAGATTTAATTTATACAATGGGGATGAAGAGAAATTACGTGAAGAAATATTTTGGATTTTTTTGTTTAGACTGTCAGAATTTCAGTGAAAAGGTTATTAATTCATATAATTTGGTTTCTTAAAGACTACCTTTTACATATGTTTATTTGTATCATTAGGTGGTACTCATATGCACATGATTCAACAGTTGTAGAATTCATTGGCAAAAGGAAATATGGTAATCCTCATGCCTCAGGTATCAAAGTACATAATTGAAATGCACTAGGAGGAAAAGTCAAGTTTATTACCCTTGCCTACAACTTGCAGTGTGACATTTTGCTTTATAGCATTTGGAATCTCTCACCTCCAAAGAACAATGAACTTCAAAAACATAATACAAGTGGGAAAATTGCCTTAAAAATGTAATTTTAGAAATGATTATCTGAAAATACTGTTAAATGAAAAAGTTTGGTGAAAAGATGAAACTAATATTTCATTCATCTTCTCTTGATTCATATTTAAACCCAGTGTAAAGTTCAGATGTTTAGGGGAAAGAGGAAAAAAAAATGTGATTGAATAAAATAAGTCAGGATAAGTCCTTAAAGTTTAACTCAGATATTGTTATTTGAGAGTCTGTGGTGTGTGGCTTATGATTTTTTTCTTTGCTGTTGTTTCTATGGGTAAAACATCTTTTCAAGGAAATTAATACAATTATTAAACCTATGATTTCTTTGGGGGATTCCATTTTCATTTATTATGGACAATTTACCCATAAACAGCACACACAAAATCAAATTCTTTCATGAAGGAGGGGTAACCTAACTGAGCATATGAGCAGTGGTAATCCTAACTGTTCGTCTGTGGGTTGCAGGTGGTTCTTTCATAATACAGTGCTTACAATAGATAATAGTTCTTAACAGTGCCAGCCACTAAGGTCTTTACACAAGTTAAATCATTCCATCCCTGCATCAGTATTAGGAAATGGATGTGCTTATTGCACTCATTTTACACTTGAAGAAATGAACATTTGCATATGTGACCATGCCCTATGTTTCAGCACAGACTTCCTCCCATAGGGTCCATCAACTTATACCCCAAGTAAGCTTCAAACAAACCACCTCAAATAAGCATTCAGTCTAAACAAAAACAGCCTGTTCTCTATGCAGGCGCTATTTTCAATCTCCCACATTCCTTGTGGCTCCCAGCTACCTCATCCTTCAACTTCCAGTCAACTTTCTTTTATACCCTTCCCATATTCAAATGACAGAGACAGCACTAATGAGGGATTGGTCTATTGTTCCTCATTACCACGGCAACCTGCAAATTCCATAACTTCTGCAGGGTCAGCTTCCAAGTTTTCATTTTTTTTTTTTAATAACTTGTGAGAATTTTAGTCTGTCTTTCTTTTTTTTTCTTCTACTGAGAACAAAAGAGAGAAATCAAAATTCTGAAGCTCACCTCTAAACACCCTAACAAAGACTGACCTGAGCTGTGGCACTGGTTCTGAGTTCTAAGGAGCACTGGGATTAAGAGAATGCCCCCCTGTAACTCCAAAACCCCAGACAATCTTCATAAATTGATTATGTGGAAACAAAACAAAGTAAATAAATGCTCAGAAATCTGTCAAATTGCTTCAAACAACATTTATAGCTTCGTGTCTTCTCCCACTACTTTGTTTTTGTATGTGAAATTGAAAAATAAACTGAATTCTGAAAATGCCTAAGGGTCAAAGAATCAAAATGGAAGTGATTCAGAGAGACCACCATCTCCTGCTGATTAAAGAAATTAATGGTGGAGCCACTTAAAAATTTCATGAAATGAAAGACCCAAGAAATGCTATAAATAAATCAAGACCGAATCATCTCACCATTTTCATTGTTTAAAACCTCAGAAATATAAACCAGAAGTCATAATCAAGTTCATAAAGTTGCTTATGGATTATAGAGAAGTCATACAGAATTTGAATTCAACTGTTATACTAGTCCCCAGGAGAGAAAATTACCTAGGACTATCTGATAATTAAAAGGATCCTTCTATAAAGATTAGAAATGCAAAGCTGTTTAACTTTGAAGCAAATAATACTATTTCTATATCCCCAATCTAGTGTTTTATCTGTTCTTCATACAAAACCAATTCATGGGGTACTTAGATACTATTTCACAGGGAAAGATGTTTTATCTGAATTATATACCAAGGCAACTATTTTACTTAGTGAAGCCCTTACACACATAGATCTGTGGAAATGTTGGAACTGAGAATAAATAATATCATCTAAAGGTTACATTGCACTTTAGGAACTCTGGTCACCAAGGGTATTGTTCATTTATTGGGGAAGAGGGACTCGTGGTCAGCAGAGAGGTTTTCTTAGAAAGTTGGAAGAGCTATGCTGCTGCTGCTGCTGTCACTTCAGTCGTGTCCGACTCTGTGCGACCCCATAGATGTCAGCCCACCAGGCTCCCCCGCCCCTGGGATTCTCCAGGCAAGAACACTGGAGTGGGTTGCCATTTCCTTCTCCAATGCATGATGGTGAAAAGTGAAAGTGAAGTCGCTCAGTCATGTCCGACTCTTAGCGACCCCATGGACTGCAGCCTACCAGGCTCCTCCGTCCATGGGATTTTCCAGGCAAGAGTACTGGAGTGGGGTGCCATTGCCTTCTCCGTGGAAGAGCTATGGAATTTTTAATGAATACCATAAAAAAAAAGAGCTACCCATTTCTGTAAAGAAATGAACTGTCCAAGTAACATGGCCCATCACAAGCTCACGCTTAAAGCACAGATGCCATATTCTGAAGAGAACAGAAATCACCCACTAACTGGGTACCTGGACTCAACTTGAATATGCATGTTTCAATGTGCACATAATTATTATTATTATGTACCAGACACTGGGTAAGACTGTAGGGACAGATTGTTGTGAAAGATAGCCATGGTCACTGCTCCTGAGGAGTTAACATAATATTGGGGGAAATGAACAACTATGAAATAATAATTCAGTTTGTAAGTGTTGTGAAGAGAATCAAATAAGACATCTTCACTGTGGACCTGCTTGAGAGAGAGCGATAACTTTCTGAGAGGGGGCATTTGAGCTGAGGCTTGGGTGAGGGAAGTACAAGCATTCGGGTGAAGGAAGTACAAGCATTAATAGATCTAGGGAAGAGACTGTCAGGCAAAGTGAGTTGCAGTAAAGAAACAACAACTCAGAAGGACACTTTTGCTTAGAAACAGGAAATAGAGTCACCCCTCTCCCCACCACTTCCATCTTTGACCAACAGTAGGCAGTGTACATTTTGAGTAACATATTAAGTAAGACCAGCTCCAGACTCAGCCTGGAAGGGGTTTGCTGTCTTTCACTTCAGAAAAAAAAAAATATGGGTTAACAATGATAATGCCCTCCTCAACTTTCTCTGGAGCGTTGCTACGGTGACACTGTAATTCAAAGGACAGAATATCAATAAAGCCAGGATGTACAGGAATGTAAACAAGCTTTAAAAAAATAGTCCAAGTGTTTGTTAAATAGACCACAACGGGACAGGTCCATTATCATTGCAGAAAGCTCTGTACTTAGTATGTCCAATTATCTAAATAGCTCAAAAACATAATCAATCCATCAGTAGTATTCAGCTTTCTAGCTCTGATATCTGATTGTGAATCCTCTGTGTTTATTCATACTTCTGCCAAATGTCGATCCAGAAATGTATTAGCATCTGCCAGTGATGAATAAACATAAGATTGGGCCCCTCCTGCAGTTCTTAGTCAGGCTGATGAACAAGGCTACCATCCATGCCTCAAAGATGATTCTTCACATCACAGAACTGTGTCCTTTTCTGTAATAGAGTCAGCATCGTCAAGGACGATTCTAACCTCAAATCCTTAGGGGCGTCTCTCTTTTTTTCCAATGCTCAGCTTACCTAGAGTTGTGCGTTTTAAAAGACCAGGTATGCTGGCTTCCTTGTCCTTCAGTTTTCTCAACAGGCACATACTTGTGGGATTCCAGAGTTACTGGGTCTGAAAACCCTGGGGTGTTGAGAGCACCCAGGGCTGATTGGGAGGAAAGGAAATTGAAGGCAGAGGGTGAGAGCAGCAGCACTGCCCAGCCACTGGGCCTTTTGAGTGTGAACGTGTCTGTGGGTCTTTCTTTGCTTGTGTGACAGGCAGTGTGGTATGCTGACTAACTGTTAATTAGTCCATTCTATCCATAAGTTGTGGAATCCAGTCGTCCTGATGACTGGGTGATAAGAGGCAGGCGACTGTGGTAGAGATGAATGAGTCGCACACAACCTTGTGTGGACACACCCTGTCCTTCATTTTCTTGATTCTCTTTGCATGCAAGAATCAGCAAGTCTTCACATAGCTGCCAGGCCAAGTCATTTGCTGGCCTAAAGGGAGGCGTGTGCCCTCCTTAATCTCAATAGCATTGTTTTTGTGGTGCATGTCCTGCCCTCTAGATTAAAATGTAGCTGAGGAGAACTGAATCAGAAGCTCCATCTATCAGCCTGTTTTATGCTAATCTGAGAGACCAAGGGCTTTTAAAATCAGTGTCAGAATAGGTGCTTATATGAGGTGCTAGGGGTCCTAATCTTATGAACGTTGAGGTCTCCAGTTTCTATAGAAAAACCTGACATAGGGTGGTCATCCAGCATATTCAAGGAAAGGACATTCTTAGTGGTATTTCCTCATCCATGGGAGTGTGAGTGTGTGTTGTGGAGTGCGGGGGAAGGGGGAGGTTAGGAGGGAGGGGTTTTCACTTCACCACTGTGGGAACTTACCTATTGTTCAGTTCAGTTCAGTTCAGTCGCTTACTTACCTATTAATGCCTATGATACTAAGCTACCTGCTCCCTCTTGTTAAGAGAGTGTAGAACCCATTGTTACCATGATAAGTATCAGTATCTATAACTATAGTTATCCATGATAACTGTTGCTGTCACTCTGGTCATAGGTCAGTAGTGAATTCTCATTATTTACTGAGCATGCTAACTTCTTGTATCTTCTCATTTGTTTTTCCATCTACTGCTGCTGCTGCTGCTCAGTCACTTCAGTCGTGTCCGACTCTGTGTGACCCCATAGAGTTTCCATCTACTAGTTAGCCCTTTTTCAAATCATGACCTTCTCCTTGTCTTTTCAGGCGAGTTTAAATGCCATGACTCGGAAAGTCTTAGATGCCTCAACCCAGATGATCTCTTTTTTCGTAGAAGTCTGTGGTAGTTTTCATACACCACTGCTACTGCTGCTGTTTAGTTGCTCAGTTGTGTCTGACTCTGCAACCCCATGCACTGTAACCCGCCAGGCTCTTCTGTCTGAGATTTCCCAGGCAGGAATCCTGGAGTGGGGCTCCATTTCCTTCTCCAGGGGATCTTCCTGACCCAGGAATCCAACCAGCGTCTCCTTCATTGGCAGGCAGATTCTTTACTGCTGAGCCCCCAGGGGAGCCTAAAGTGCTTAATATTGAACTTCATAAATATTTGTTTACATGTCTGCCTCATTTGTAGCCTGAGAGCTCCAGAGTCAATCAGCAGGCAAGTTCATCAAAGGATTAGGAAGTAACTTTCAAACATTTGATGCTATTTAGCAAGAAAACTCCTTTATAAAGAGTTGGAAAATGTTGTTTGGCTAAACTGTTTTCCATTAGACTTTCATATCCTTGAGTGTAGGCATTGTATCTTTTTTATCTCATATACTCAGAAACCTAGCACGGTATCTGAACAGTGCTTGGTAATTGTTTGGTCAATGAATAAATAGTTGCCACTTTCTAGCTGCAGATATTTCAATGACACTATGCTCAGTTCAGTTCAGTTGAACAGTTGTGTTCAACTCCTTGTGACCCCATGGACTGCAGCACTCCAGGCCTCCCTGTCCATCACCAAGTCATGGAGTTTACTCAAACTTATGTCCATTGAGTCGGTGATGCCATCCAACCATCTCACCCTCTGTCGTCCTCTTCTCCTCCACCTTCAATCTTTCCCGGCATCAGGGTCTTTTCCAATGAGTCAGTTCTTTGCATCAGGTGGCCAAAGTATTGAAGCTTCAGCTTCAGCATCAATCCTTCCAATGAATATTAAGGATTGATCTCCTTTAGAATGGACTGGTTGGATCTCCTTGCAGTCCAAGGAACTCTCAAGAGTCTTCTCCAGCACCACAGTTCAAAAGCATCATTTCTTCGGCACTCAGCTTTCTTAGTCCAACTCTCCCATCCATACATGACCCCTGGAAAAACAGTAGCTTTGAGTAGACAGACCTTTGTTGGCAAAGGAATGTCTCTGGTTTTTAATATGCTGTCTCGGTTGGTCTCTTTCTCTCTTCCTCTTTCCGCCGCCCTTTCTTCATCTCTCTCTCTCCTCACTTGGTCCCTCACTGTCACTCTCTCTCCATTGTGTTGTCATCATTTCTTAAATGTTTTCACACTGAATTGCAGATATTTGGGAGCACATTTGCCTTCTCTCCTAACCAGTGATTCTCAATCAGGATCATTTTTCCTCCCAGGGACATTTAACAGTGTCACATCTGGAGGATGTAGGGCTTTTGTAATCTAGCATGAGAAGAGGCCAGGGATGCTGCTAAACATCTTATAATGCACACAACAACCTGCCACAATTAAGAATTATGCATCTTATAATAATGTCAGCCAGGCTGAGGTTGAAAAATTCTGCACTAGACTATGAACTCTTTGAAGGCAAGGGAATGTATCTGAATTCACTGCTACTTTTCTTTTTAATCTCCAGGGTTTAACAAGGCTTGGCCTATCTATGGTCAGATAATGTTTGATAAATGAATAAATGGATGGATGAATGACTGGTGGATGGATGAATGAGCAGACAGACAGATGAATCAGTTGATCAATATAGGACCATTTTTCAGCCCTATAAATTCTTGGTAACCTTTTCTTTACAAGTCAGAATTGCTATTTATTATCCGAATTAGAGTAATCAAGTCACCGGTCAAGATGTTGACCTGACTGGCTCTCATTTTGAACATGCACTTGACCACAGTTCTTGAGACATTTACTCTCAGTAGATATTACTAGCCCTCATCTGGTTGTTTGAAAACTAGGACATTAGTATGCTTCCCCTTTGTGCTGATCATCTGTATTACTGTATCTGTAATCTGTATTTTATCACCTGTATTACTCTTGTCATGCTTCTTATGACTGCATTATTCTCTCAAGCTGTTGAAGAATCTGATGTGACTCTCACTTTAAAAACCCACTGAAGGGTTTGCTCTCTGGGTTTGTCCTAGGCAATAGGACTTGGTCATACTCTTCAAGGTAGGAAACAAATACATTTTCTTTTGGTCAGTCTCAACAACTTAATCTTTTAATCAACTGCCTGTGTGTATATGTATCTATGTGTGTGTGTGTCTTTTAAAATAATCAAGCGTATCAACTGCTTTGTGTGTGTATATGTGTTTGTGTGTGTATATAAGTGTGTGTGTGTGGCTTTTAAAATAATCAGCATATCTAGAGATGAGAATATATTACTTCACTTAGTCTGAGAAGGTTCCCCAAATGAAAGCTATCCACATGTTATGAAGTTTTTACACCTCTTTTTATTATTTCTGCATTTGCTACAGCTAGTACTTATGGATTTTAGGTAAAAGAGTATGTGAGTTGCATGTGATTTTTCTGTTGGCCTCTGAAGTGGTTTCCATCTATGCATATCTTCACCACATTATGAGCTGGCTCTGGTCAAGGAATGCAGTGACAACATCCAATACTTGAGTTGTTACCCTTCCTTTCAGGTTGGTTCTACTATTTCAGTTCAGTTCAGTTCAGTCGCTCAGTCGTGTCCGACTCTTTGCAACCCCATGAATCACACCACGTCAGGCCTCCCTGTCCATCACCAACTCCCAGAGTTCACTCAAAAAACAACATAAAGGATCTTTGCTTATTTTTGGATTTAAGCTGTAAATAAAAACAGTAGTGTACACATACACAAACATATATACACTTCAATGGAAATAAAGGAATCACCAGGAATTATTTAGATTGCTTGAACTTTTTGCTACTGAATAAAAAGACTAGGGGGAAATCTCCTAGAAGAGAACCTATGTCTAGATTGACAAAACATGAATTAACTACATTGAACATAATTTTTTTAAAAGAAGATAAAGAAAAAAATTAGAGTTTAGATATCTTGACAGATTTATACTTCCTTTATCTGGCATGCTTTTTATTCCATTGTGAGATATAGTATTAATGAACTGTTGCATGAAAATGCAAACGTATCATTTAAAGGACAAAGTTAAATGATCATTCTATACCCACTACAAGGTGAAAAAATAAACATTATCATATCTGAAATATCATTATGTGCTTCTTGAATTCACACCTTTCTTCTCCTCTGTCTCCCATAGTAACTGCCATCCTGAGTTTTGTATTATTTCTTTGCTTTTGTTTGTAGTTTTTGCCTCATGTATGTATGCTTCAGTAAAAAGTATATTTTTTAGTTTTATCTGCTTTTAAAATACATTAAACCATATAGTATATTTTCTTCTGTCTTAATTCCTTCACTCACTATTATATCTTTGAGACCTGTCACTGTTAAGATGTAGTTCTAGGTCGTTATCTCCTTGTGTGAATACACCACAGCTTACTCATTTCACTTTGGACGAAGATTTGAATTGATGATTCTTTTCTTTCCCTTATACAGACAGTGCTACTATAAATATTTTGAACAATATATTCTGGTGTACTTTTGCAATAGTTTCTCGAGGATACATGTTTAATAATAAAGTGGTCAAATTGTAGACTATATACGGGGCTTCCCAGGTGGCTCATTGTAAACAATCTGCCTGCCAAGCAAACTCACAGGTTTAATCTCTGGATCAGGAAGATACCCTGGGGAAGAAAATGGCAACCCACTCCAGCATTCTTGCCTGAGAAATCCCATGGACAGAAGGAGCCTGGTGGGCCACAGTCCATAGGGTTGCAGAGTCGGACATGACTTAGCAGCTACACAACAACAGTAGTATATTGTAAGTCAGAATATATTGGATGCACCAGATATATAATTAAATAACAACAGCAGCAGCAATTATCAGCGGCTCACACCAGCAGAGGCTGATTGTGTTCTCTAGTTGCACATGTATTATTTGTGGGTTGGGCATCTTCGATGTATCTTCAGTCTAGGACCAGCTTCAAAGAGAAGCCCCAAGTGGTAATACTGCCAGAGTTGTGCCAGAAGGGAAAGACCACAACACACAACAATCAGGAAGTAAAAGCTTCTACTCAGAAGTGGTACACATCCCTCCCATTCATATTTTATATACTAAAGTAAGTCACTTGGCCAGTAAGAATTCTACAGGATGGGATTTAAAATCCATGGAGGGGCACTGCATTTGGTGACAGCATGGATTCCCTGGTGGCTCAGACAGTATAGAATCTGCCTGCAGTGTGGGAAATCCAGGTTTGATACCTGGGTTGGGAAGATCCCCTGAAGAAGGGAACGGCTACCAGCCTCCAGTATTCTTGCCTGAATGAGCCCATGGACAGAGGAGCCTGGCTACTGTGGAGTCTGTGGGGTTGCAAAGAGTTGGACACAACTGAGTGACTAACTCTTTCACTTTGGCCTTCCCAGGTGGCACTAGTTGTAAAGAACTTACCTGCAAATGCCTAAAGAAATAAAGAATCACAGGTTCAATCCCTGGTTCAGCAAGATCACTGGAGGAAGGCATGGCAACCTACTCCAGTATCTTTGCCTGGAAAATCCCATGGACAGAGGAGCCTGGCAGGATACAGCCCAGAAGGTCGCAAAGAGTTTAACACAACTGAGACAACTTAACATAAGCACAGCACAAGCACACAATACAGTCTCCCACAGTGTGTATTTAACTTTACGAGTAATATCGAAGTATTTTGAGAGTGGTTGCATCAAATTGCACTTCCACCAACAGAATCAGAATTCTTTTGTCCACATCCTCACCAATGCTCTGTATTTTCTGACTTTTAAATTTTTATCAGTCTAACAAGAGTGAATGATGTCGCCTTGTTATTTTGAGTTGCATTTTTCTGATTATTAATGGGATTGAATATCTTTTCATATAGGCCGTTTAAAAAATTAAGTGAAGTTTCTGATTAATCATTTTCCTTTTGTTGTTGTTCAGTTGCTAAGTGGAGTCAGATTCTTTGCATCCCCATGGACTGCTCCCCTGTCCTTCACTGTCTCTCAGAGTTTGCTCAGATTCATGTCCATTGAGTCAGTGATGCAGTCTAACCATCTCATCCTCTGCCACCTCTTTTCCTCCTGCCTTCCATCTTTCCCAGAGTCAGGGTCTTTTCAAATGAGTCAGCTCTTTGCATCAGGTGACCAAAGTATTGAAATTTCAGCATCAGTCCTTCCAATGAATATTAGGAGTTGATTTCCTTTAGGATTGTCTGTTTTGATCTCCTTGCAGCCCAAGGGACTCTAAAGAGTCCTTCCCAGCACCATCATTCAGAAGCATCAATTCTTCAGTGCTTAGCCTTCTTTATAGTCCAACTCTTCACATCCATACATAACTACTGGAAAAACCATAGCTTGTTTATCTGTTAAACTGGATGAATGTCTATGCTATTGTTTTCTTACTTACTCACGGGAATTCCTTTTCTGGTTATTAATCCTTTCTCAGTTGTGTGGTGCAAACATCTTCTCCCAAATTGTAGTTATGTCTTATGACAAGAGAACTTAATATTTTTCAATTATTTTGAAATGTTTAAATTTAAACTTAAAAGTTATAGAAAGTATGCATAAAGTCCAATATACTCTTTGCTCAGAATTCATTTTTCTTTCTTCTGAAGCATTTGAGAGTAAGTTGGGACACAATGCCCCATTACTTTTCAATACTTTGGTGTATATTTCTTATGTAAAAGAATCATCACAGTACATCCATCAAGATCAAGAACTTAACATTGACTCAACATTACCATTACGCCAAAGATACTATTCAGGTTTGGTTATTTGTCCTAATAATATTTTTTATAGATCCAGGGTCTAGTCCAGCAACACATTTAGTTCTTATGTCTCTAGTTTTCTTCAATCCAAGAACTTTGTCTCTCGTGTGCATTTCTCCTCATATCTTGGCATTTCTGAAGAGCACACTTCAGTTGATTTGTAGACTGTCCCTTAATTTGGAATCTGATGTTTTCTCATGGCTCATTTTTTTTGTTAAGAATTCCACAGGAGCCATATTGTGCTGTTCTCAGTGTATCATATCGGCATGTACACCACACTGACTTTATCTGTTCCATTACAGATAATGTTAACTTTTATCACTTGGTTAGATGTGAATTAACAAAACCATACACTCTCACATTAGTTACTTAGGATGTCGTTATGTCAATTGATAAGTAATTCATAAGTATATTCAGAGATTATTTGAAATTATGTACATGTCCTATTTCCCATTTGCCCATCAGATTTACCATCCATTAATGATTCTTACCTGACTTAATCATGACAAAAGTGCTTGCAGAAGCGTGATTTTTCTAATTCCACCTCTATTTGCTAGTTGGCATTCCATTGTGAGGTAGAGCTCTTCCATCCTTTTCAACTAAATTAATTAATGTGTTTACTTACTTATGTCAGTATAGACATGTGCATTCCTATTTTACTCAAAGGTTTATAGTCCCTTATTATCATTATTATTTTCATCACTAGATTATCCAAGATTTGGCAAATGGAAGGCCTTTCAAACTGACTTCTGTAACTATTGACATTTCCCTGATTCTTTGAGCACTTTCTTAATTTCTGGCTCAATTAATTGCAGGTTAGTTTTCAGCCATTTCTCTAACAATGTTCAAGTTCTTTTAGTGGAGAATGGTGTTTAGAAACCAAGATCAAGTTGGCTCACTGCTCCTAAGGTATCATTGCTTCTAGGTTCTTAGTAAACATAGAAGATGTAAATCTGTATGCACAGACATGTACACACACACACACAGACACACACACACCTCTGTATGTTTCTGTATATAATTCACACTATGTGTGAAGCCAGTCAAGCACCACAGAGTGTATGCTAGTCTTCTCTGCTCTGTGTCCCTAACTCCCTTCTAAAATGGTGAGAAATTGTCTCCTTTACCCTCAGTCCATTTACTTATTAGATCAACTTTCCCAGTAGGTAAATAAAGTTATAGATGAGTCAGACCAGAGGTGAGTGGTAAAAGCCTGACCATTCTCTTCTATTAGTATGTGCCTCTTTAAGGCTTGCAAGTCAAAGGCTCCACTAAAGAAGGAGAAAAAACATTAAGAGGAAAGGCCCATCAGAGAGCTCAGCCCTGGACATGAACCCATCCCATGGAGTGCCATCCCATGGCCAGGTCCCAGACACTTATAGGCACTAAAATCTCAGCTCCCCATAAAGGAAGAAAACATGGAGAAGTCCTTAATTATAATTTAGACAAATGAACCCAACTTTCATAGTTTCTACTTTTTTTTTTTTACATTTTGTTCATGAAATCTCCTACACCCAAGAACATTAAGATATTCTCAGATATTGTCTTCTAAATGTTAAATATTTTTGCCTTCACATTTAGGTATTTTAATGTTCCTGAAATTGATTTTTTTTACTGTGGTATGAATTTGGATCCCAATTTATTTCTCTTTTCCCATATGGATAGCCAGCTGTCTGAGCAGCACTTATGGAAATGTCCATCCTTTCCCCACTGAAATGAAAGACTACCTCTGGCATATGTTTAGGCTCCAATACTGTTTTATTAGTGTATTCTCCAGTTTTTGTACTAGAACCAACCTTGTCTTTATTGCCAGATCCAGGATCAGCTACATAATTTGAAGGCACGGAATGCTCTGAAAATGTGGGGGTCTTGTTCAAAAATTATCAAGAACTTCACAACAGTGACAACAGAGTATTGATCCAAGTACAGGGTCCTTCTGAAAACAGGCCTTATGTGACTGCACAGATCACACACCCATGGTGACAAACCTCACTAGAATTTTATGTCTTGTGTCTCTTAAGGGATTGTGCTTGCAGAGGGTCTTTCTTCTTTCATATCACTGCAAATTTATTTTCTTTCTGTTGGAATTTACTAAATCTCAAATGTGAAGATTTCACTCTCTAAAATAAGTCTACCTCTTGTATTATGCTTCCTGAAGAATCTTTTTTTCTTTCTATTCCAAGGGCTGCTTTAGCGAGCACAGAGTCGGTTGCTTAAAAATAACAGAAATGTATTGTGTCACAGTTCTGGAGGTCAGAATTTCAAAATCAAGATGTCAGCAGTGTCATGCTTCTTCCAGAATCTATCTGCAGGGAGGAAAAACCCCTCACACATTCTGAGCCTCCAGAGTTGCTGTGAGTTCTTGGCATTCCTTGGCCTACAGATGGCTCTCTGCAACCTCTGCCTCCATCTTTGGGTGCAGTGCTTTCCCTGTGTGTCTCCTGTCCTCACAGAGCTGTCTGCTTGTAAGGACACCAGTCACATTTGATCAGGAGTTCACCCTATCCCAGTATGACTTCATCCTAACTAATTATACCTGCAAAGACTATTTTCAAAGAAAGTATGTATTTTGTATTACTGGGGCATTAGAATTTCAGCATATCTTTTTTTTTTTTTTTTAATGAATGAAGCACAATTCATACTATATCAAATACTAGGAAATTCAAAGCAGAATATCAAACTCAGTGACAACTTTGCTTCCCATAGCTGTGTTTTATCCTTCATCCTTATTTGTCCTTCATCAACTGATAGTTCCTAGTTATATTTTACCAGGATCTAGTTTTTTAAAAAAAAAATATATATATATAAATTATGGAGATATATATCCATTTCTACTTATCATATATATATATATCAATATATTTGTGTGTGTGTGTGTGTATCTCCATTTCTACCATTTCTACCTATCATATATCTTTTGTGTATATTTTTGTAAGAACTACTCCCAGTCTTTTGTAGAATGATTCAGGTACTGCATGGATATTTAAAATTTTACAGGTAAATCTAATGGCATTGTTCAGTCACCATACAAACCTATCAATCTATCTGTTAGTTTTGTTTAGAGGAAGAAAACTATTTGATGGTTACCTAGAGACTGTCTGGATTTATGTGCATATTTAAACTTGTTAAAGTTTATAACTTTTTTAGTTCTCAAGTTTCCTAAACTTCAAATGAGAACCAAAGTTGTAAGTACCTCAACTGCCCACCATAAAAAAGTACTCAATAAACATTAGTCTTAATTTGATATTTTTGTATGCTTACTTAAGAATAGTGGATATATAAATTGCATAAAGTATTACCATAATTCTGTTCCAAGTGGCTTAAAGGGGAACTCATTCATTTATTTATACAACAGGAATTCATTGAATGCCTAGTAAGTGGAATACATTTTCTAAGTAAACTCATTTGTCTTCTAATCCTAGAACAGCACCCGGCAAAGACATAGTAGGTGCTTGATACATCACTATTGAATGATTAGAAAAGAACAGTGTCAGTATCTCCTGGGAGTTTATAAGAAATCCAGACTTGGTGAGAATGGTCATCATCAAAAGTCTACAAACAGTAAATGCTGGAGAGGGTATGGAGAAAAGGGAATCCTCCTATGCTTTTAGTGGGAATGTAAATTCATGCAGCCTCTATGGAAAACAGTATGGAGGTTCTTCAGAAAGCCGAAATAGAGCTGCTGTATGATCCAGCAACCTCACTCCTGAGCATGTATCCAGAAAAATATGAAAACTATAATTAGAAGAGATACATGTACCCCAGTGTTCATAGCAGCACTATTTACAACAGCTAAGACATGGAAGCAACTTAAATGTCTGTCATCAGTTGAATAGATAAAGATGTGATACATATATGCAATGGACTATTACTCAGCCAAAACCACCACACATACATATGTGTGTATATATATACATGGATACACATACAGTATTACTCAGCTATAGAAAAGAATGAAGTAATGTCATTTGCAACAACATGGATGGACCTATCATCATATTAAGTGAGAAAAACACACTAAGTGAAATAAGTCAGACAAAGACAAATATCATATGACGTTGCTTATATGTAGAACCTAAAAAAAGACACTGCTGGGCACACACACCAAGGAAACCAGAATTGAAAGAGACACATGTACTCCGTGTTCATTGCAGCACTGTTTATAATAGCCAGGACATGGAAGCAACCTAGATGTCCATCTGCAGACAAATGGATAAGAAAGCTGTGGTACATATACACAATGGAGTATTATTCAGCCATTAAAAAGAATGCATATGAATCAGTTCTAATGAGGTGGATGAAACTGGAGCCTATTATACAGAGTGAAGTAAGCCAGAGAGAAAAACACCAATACAGTATACTAACGCATACATATGGAATTTAGAAAGATGATAATGATAACCCTGTATAGGAGACAGCAAAAGAGACACAGATGTATACAACAGTTTTTTGGACTCTGTGGGAGAGGGCGAAGGTGGGATGATTTGGGAGAATGGCATTGAAACATGCATATTATCATATGTGAAATGAATCGCCAGTCCAAGTTCGATGCATAAAACAGGATGCTCGGGGCTGGTGTACTGGGATGAACCAGAGGGATGGGATGGGGAGGGAGGTGGAAGGGGGTTCAATATGGGGAACATATGTACACCTGGGGGAGATTCATGTCAATGTATGGCAAAACCAATACAATAATGTAAAGTAATTAGCCTCCAATTAAAATAAATAAATAAAAATAAAAAAAATTTAAAAAGACACAAGCATGCATTTATTTTCAAAACATAGAGGTTCAGGCACAGAAAACAAACTTAAGTTAACAAAAGGGAAACTATGGAGGAATAAATTAGGAGTTGAGATCAACAGATACAAGCTACTATGTATAAAATAAATAAGTGGGAAGGACCTACTGTATAGCACAGGGAACTGTATTCAATATATTGTAGTAACATTTAATGGAAAAGAATCTTAAAAAGCATGTGTGTGTGTGTGTATGTATGTACCTACACATACTCATAACTGAATCACTTTGCTGTACACCTGAAATATTGTAAATCAACTGTAAGAAAAAAGAAATTCAGACCCTCAGGCCTCACTCAGTTTGCTTCCTCAGAGTGGGACTCAGGAACTGATAAATCACAGACTCTCAGGGGAATTCTGCATGCCAAAGTTGAGATGCACAGCTCTAGCTTCTCACACATGCACATCACATGCTGGTGCTAAGTCACTTCAGTCGTGTCCAACTCTGTGCGACCCCACAGACGGGGGCCCACCAGGCTCCCCCGTCCCTGGGATTCTCCAGGCAAGAACACTGGAGTGTGTTGCCATTTCCTTCCCCAATGCATGACAGTGAAAAGTGAAAGTGAAGTCGCTCAGTTGTGTCTGACTCTTAGCAACCCAATGGACTGCAGCGGTTAAAATGTATATTCTTACTCAGTGGATCCAGAGTGGAGCCTGAGGTTCTACATTCTTTCAAGCTCCAAGGTGAAGCAGACACTATCAGTCCACACACCACACACCAGTGCCTGATAGTTGATGCTGGACAACATTTTTTATGAAGGGCCAGACAGTAGACAATTTAGGTTTTGCTACCATACAGTAGTAGTGATCAATGCAAAGAAATAGAGGAAAACAACAGAATAGGAAAAACAGACCTAACAGAAGCAGAAGATATTAAAAAGAGGTGGCAGGAATACACAGAAGAACTGTACAAAAAAGATCTTCACGACCAAGATAGTCACGATAACGTGATCACTGACCTAGAGCCAGACATCTTGGAATGTGAAGTCAAGTGGGCCTTAGAAAGCATCACTACGAACAAAGCTAGTGGAGGTGATGGAATTCCAGTTGAGCTATTTCAAGTCTTGAAAGATGATGCTGTGAAAGTGCTGCACTCAATATGCCAGCAGATTTGGAAAACTCAGCAGTGGCCACAGGACTGGAAGAGGTCAGTCTTCATTCCAATCCCAAAGAAAGGCAATGCCAAAGAATGCTCAAACTACCCCACAATTGCACTCATCTCACACGCTAGTAAAGTCATGCTCAAAATTCTCCAAGCCAGGCTTCAGCAGTATATAAACCGTGAACTCCCAGATGTTCAAGCAGGTTTTAGAAAAGGCAGAGGCACCAGAGATCAAATTGCCAACATCCGCTGGATCATGGAGAAAGCAAGAGAGTTTCAGAAAAACATCTATTTCTGCTTTATTGACTATGCCAAAGCCTTTGACTGTGTCGATCACAATAAACTGTGGAACATTCTGAAAGAGATGGGACTCCCAGACCACCTGACCTGCCTCTTGAGAAACCTGTATGCAGGTCAGGAAGCAACAGTCAGAACTGGACATGGAACAACAGACTGGTTCCAAATAGGAAAAGGTGTACGTCAAGGTTGTATATTGTCACCCTGCTTATTTAACTTATATGCAGAGTACATCATGAGGAACGCTGGGCTGGAAGAAGCACAAGCTGGAATCAAGATTGCCGGGAGAAATATCAATAACCTCAGATATGCAGATGACACCACCCTTATGGCAGAAAGTGAAGAGGAACTCAAAAGCCTCTTGATGAAAGTGAAAGAGGAGAGTGAAAAGGTTGGCTTGAAGCTCAACATTCAGAAAACAAAGATCATGGCATCTGGTCCCGTCACTTCATGGGAAATAGATGGAAAAACAGTGGAAACAGTGTCAGACTTCGTTTTTTTGGGCTCCAAAATCACTGCAGATGCTGATTGCAGCCATGAAATTAAAAGACGCTTGCTCCTTGGAAGGAAAGTTATGACCAACCTTGATAGTATATTAAAAAGCAGAGACATTACTTTGCCAACCAAGGTCCGTCTAGTCAAGGCAATGGTTTTTCCCGTGGTCATGTATGGATGTGAGAGTTGGACTGTGAAGAAGGCTGATCGCCGAAGAATCGATGCTTTTGAACTGTGGTGTTGGAGAAGACTCTTGAGAGTCCCTTATACTGCAAGGAGATCCAACCAGTCCATTCTAGAGGAGATCAATCCTGGATGTTCATTGGAGGGACTGATGCTAAAGCTGAAACTGCAATACTTTGGCCACCTCATGCGACGAGTTGACTCACTGGAAAAGACTCTGATGCTGGGAAAGGTTGGGGGCGGGAGGAGAAGGGGACGACGGAGAATGAGATGGCTGGATGGCATCACCGACTCGATGGACATGAGATTGAGTGAACTCCGGGAGTTGGTGATGGACAGGGAGGCCTGGCGTGCTGTGATTCATGGGGTCGCGGAGAGTCGGACACGACTGAGCGACTGAACTGAACTGAACTGAACTGAACCATACAGTTTTGTGTTGCAACAAGAAAGGTGCCATAGACAGTATAGACGAACCCATGGACAGAGGAGCCTGACAGGCTATAGTCCATGGGATTCTCCAGGCAAGAATACTGGAGTGTTGCCATTTCCTTCTCCAAAACTGAATTTAACGACACTGAAATCAGAATTTCATAAAATTATTGTATAGCTCAAAATAATCTTTTGACTTTTATCAACCATTTAAAAATGTAAAAACCATTCTTAGCTCACAGGCCATAGTCTGATGACCCCAGCCTACAATAATGTTACATAGGGCAGAGTGATTCTGTTTTCTTGTCTCCCAGTTGTTTAATGAAGGCATAACATTTATACAGGAGGAAGTTTTAAAAAATACATTTTTCCAAGGGGAGAGAAAGCTTTCAGGAAAAAATCTTCCTATTGTTAATGGCACGTAAGCATCAATAAATACTAAGTGTTTATTAAAATACAAACACGTTGTATACAACCATGTAAAATATAAGGGTTAGAGGAAGTTGAGGAGTGTTAACCTGGATATGACAAAATTTTTAAAAAAATAGTTGGTTTCAAATACATGAAAGGTTGACTTGGAGTAGGAGAAGGTTGTGAAACCTGCTTTTCTGCAGAAGGTAAAACTAGTATCACTGGGTCCTAGTTAGAGGGAAGCAAATTCCAATTCATTCTACCAAAGAACTTTCCTAAACAGTTCAAGCTGTGCAACAACAGAACTGTTTTCCCCAGGAGGGAACGTTTTTCCCATCACTACAGGTAATTTGGAGAAACTCCATCTTTGGGTGGGCATGTGGGAAGGGAAATTCTATTTTGGTTAAAGGAAAGATTTCATGCATAAGCTTTTTCTCAACAATATTCTCCTTTACATCCTCTCCAGTAGTCTCTTTGTTGAGTGATGTCCATTCTGTGTAACTGTTTTAAAACCTTTTACTGGCCTCTTCACCTCCATTCTTACCAACACAATTCAACAGCCCCATGTCAGACAAATCCTTTTAAATCTCAGCTCGATTATTTCTCTGTCCCTAAACCTTCAATGGTGCCAGATGAACTCTTCAGAAGTTTTCTTGTTCTGGTGTTCAGTCTCATTCACAGCTCTCACAAGCTTTACTTTCTACAATTCTTGCTCACCCACTTACAATGGACAACTTGTTAGTCATAGAACTGCCCTACATACTATCACCTGTTTTCCCTTACACAGGCTGTTCCTGCCAGCTGCTATACTCTTTTACCACTTCTATTTTTCATCTATCTATGTCCTACCCATCTTTCAAAGCCCATCTGAGATATTTCTTCCTTCATGAAGATGTGTAGGTATTATTCATACACACATACTCCTTTATTCTCCAATAGCATTGAACTAACCTCATGGTAATTAACAACCATTAGTTTTCTGAGGTATTTCTTTGGTAACTTGTCATGATCTCTGACTTTCACATCTCAACAACTTCATCTCTTATAACTCCCTATTTTCCCATTACATACTGTCTCCATTCTGACCACCATTTATTCCTCAAATGCTCTCAGCCTATTTCTAACTCAAACCCTCTCGGAGTCTAATGCTCTTCCTCTAGACTTTAGTGTAGCCAGTTCTTTTGAGAAATCAGCTGTTCATTCAAATTGTTATCTCCTTTGACTATGCCATCTAACCTCTATATCATTATTCTGTTTTTATTTTCTTAAATATTCAGAAAACAAAGATCATGGCATCTGGTCCCATCACTTCATGGGAAATAGATGGGAAACAGTGGAAACAGTGTCAGACTTTATTTTTTTGGGCTCCAAAATCACTGTGGATGCTGATTGCAGCCATGAAAGACGCTTACTCCTTGGAAGGAAAGTTATGACCAACCTAGACAGCATATTAAAAAGCAGAGACATTACTTTGCCAACAAAGGTCCGTCTAGTCAAGGCTAACTTTGGCCACCTCATGCGACGAGTTGACTCACTGGAAAAGACTCTGATGCTGGGAGGGATTGGGGGTGGGAGGAGACGGGGACAACAGAGAATGAGATGGCAGGATGGCATCGCCGACTCGATATACATGAGTTTGAGTGAACTCCGGGAGTTGGTGATGGACAGGGAGGCCTGACATGCTGTGATTCATGGGGTCGCGGAGAGTCGGACACGACTGAGCGACTGAACTGAACTGAAGACCATTATTACTCTCTGACATTATCTTATTTGTTTATTTGCTCACGATCAGCTTTCCTGCAATGTTTCTTGAAAGTAAGGCTCATAAAAGTGGACACATTTTCTAATATGTAACTACAGGACAGCTCTAGGAGCGTCATAGTGCTGACTGAAGGGACGGTTGAATGACGTAACGGTTACACTCTGTGTGCTCTAAGAGCAGATGTATTACCAGCGCACCTTTTTCTTCCCACTCAGTTATTAGCTGAGAGTGGGCCAAGAGAGCTACCAGAATGTCATGAATAAACTCTACCATCCAGAATATTGCCATCAGAGTTTTTACTGATCTAACCAGTGAACACTCATGATAAGGAGCTCAAGAACAACTAATGTGAGAGATACTTAAAAATGAGTAGTAAAATTGTATGAATGAATAAATAAAGGAAGATACATTGCATTGTGGAAGAGCACGATCTCCTTGTTGAGTGAAATAAGCAATGACTAAAAGTTTAGTGACAGAGGGCAATGTGGAAAGATGCATGTCATTAGTTTAGCAGGGATCGGGGATAGAACATAGTATGGGGATAAAAGGGGGGGAAAAAGGACAGGTAAAACAGTTAAACCCATGAAAACCAAAAGCGCTGTTGAACAGAACACTTGAAAAGAGAAATATTTTTGTTTCCATAACAAATGGACAAAGGTTAAGGGATGTGAAGGCTAGAAGGGTAATGCAAATCTAACTTCAGGAGTAGAGGTCAAGCAGAGAGACTGTGGGAATGGGCTCTAATTTTTCCAGTACTCATCTGATTTGATGTTCCCTCAATAATGTATCAGTGACACTGGGGCAAAAATTATTCTGTTGGACATCTGCTTCTGCTGAGCGTAAATGTCTTGGCAGGGAGAATAGTTAGTTCCGTTTTGGTGTGTGCCTCCTAAAAACTTACGCTGAAAGTAAGAGGAAGAGAATAAATAAGGAAAGCTAGTTAGCCACTGTTCCAAGAGTCACTTTCCTGATTACTGTGGCAATTTCAAGTACGGGGAAAAGTCCAAGATGAGGAAATACTGTCAGAAGCAAAAAATAAGAAAAAAGATTTAAAATATGATAAAGACTCCTCCAGGTAAGATCTCCATTCCAAGTCATTTGAGGGCATACACCACTGCCAAAATCCTGAGGACTCTCAAACCTGAGAGGCAACTGAAATGTCTACATCAATTTCTGTGGCACACACATCAAACACTCTCAGTCAATGCCCAGTGGATTGCACACGCCCAGAAGACAAGGAGCCATCCACATTATCTCAAATTACATACCATGTGCTTTGAAAGCCACCCACAAAAATATCACACTGGAATTACAAAGGAGCAGTCCTCATTATCCTTATTATCTTCCTTTTATGGAATTAAAGAAATAACAGCATCCACAGTAATTTACAATTTTTCTTAGCATTATAAACACATCAAAACCACGCTTTGTCGAATCAAGGCAAGCTCAAGAAACAAAGGCAACGTGGACAAACTCTCAGGTACTTACATTTTCACTCTGGCTTAATGCAGTTGGTGACTAAGAATGAGGGCTCTAGACTTGCAGAACCTACGCTGGAAGCTGTGTGATCTTGGGCAATAATGACCCCGTAAACTTAAAATTCACTGTAAAACATGCATAATACAGTAGATACATCAGTGAATGATTATTAGGAATTATATGAGAGTAGGTATCAAGTCTCTGGAGAAGGCAATGGCAAGCCACTCCAGTACTATTGCCTGGAAAATCCCATGGATGGAGGAGCCTGGTAGGCTGTAGTCCATGGGGTCGCTAAGGGTCGGACACGACTGAGCGACTTCACTTTCACTTTTCACTTTCACACATTGGAGAAGGAAATGGCAACCCACTCCAGTGTTCTTGCCTGGAGAATCCCAGGGACGGGGGAGCCTGGTGGGCTTCCGTCTATGGGGTCACACAGTGTCAGACATGACAGAAGTGACTTAGCAGCAGCAGCAGCAGGTATCAAGTCTTGGCCTAGGCTAAGTACATGATAAGGAATGAAGGTGAAAGTGAAAGTGGCTCAGTCGTGTCTGACTCTTTGCGACCCCATAGTCTATACAGTTCATGGAATTCTCCAGGCCAGAGTACTGGAGTGGGTAGCCTTTCCCTTCTCCAGGGGATCTTCCCAACCCGGGGATCAAACCCAGGTCTCCCACATTGCAGGCAGATTCTTTACCAGCTGAGCCACAAGGGAAGCCCAAGAATATTGGAGTGGGTAGCCTATCCCTTCTCCAGCGGATCTTCCTGACTCAGGAATCGAACCAGGGTCTCCTTCATTACAGGTGGATTCTTTACCAACTGAGCTATCAGGGAATGTCAGCCATTCTTACTGTTTTCTCGTTGTACAGAATAGCACTCAATTACATCTTTGTTGAATTGGCTTAGTCGTCAGTGACTTTCAGAGGAAATGAAATGCTAGTGCAGGCAGTTTCATTTTATGACAAAGGTATATTCCTAAAAAGGTCTCACAATTCAAAACTGACCTGATTCAACTTCTGTTTAGCCATAGTAAAAAATATTAATAGACTGTAATTGGAGTGAATTCACAAAGTATTTAAGTCTGTAATCACTATAGCTTAGGGGTTGATTTTGTGGCCATGTCACCAGCCGTTTTTCCACCTATTTACTGTGTTACAGAAGACAATTTTTGCAAACTCAAAGTGTAGCTAGATTAGAGTTGCTTTTTATTTTGTCAGCATCACCTCCAGTAGTTTGCACAATA
Organism: Moschus berezovskii; assembly: GCF_049115385.1. NCBI lineage: Eukaryota > Metazoa > Chordata > Mammalia > Artiodactyla > Moschidae > Moschus > Moschus berezovskii. The sequence continues at coordinate 32,374,150 of NC_142467.1, read as the reverse complement.
TCCTTTCTGAAATTTGTAGCATTTGTGTCCTGATAGTTCTTTGGCCTTCAGAGTTTTCATTACATGTAAATTCTTTCTGAAGTTACTACTTTCCAGTTGGAGCACTATCATTGGCTAGAAAAACGAACATTTCCTTGAAATTATTAAGGTCGTTTAAAGATACAGTGAGAATGAATACTGAAATAACAGTTCAGTAAGCTGATAAGCTGATCGATGAAGAATTGATGCTTTTGAACTGTGGTGCTGGAGAAGACTCTTGAGAGTCCCTTGGACTGCAAGGAGATCCAACCAGTCCATTCTAAAGGAGATCAATGCTGGGTGTTCACTGGGAGGACTGATGCTAAAGCTGAAACTCCAATACTTTGGCCACGTCATGCAAAGAGTTGACTCACTGGAAAAGACTCTGATGCTGGGAAGGATTGGGGGCGGGAGGAGAAGGGGATGACAGAGAATGAGATGGCTGGATGGCATCACCGACTCGATGGACATGAGTTTGAGTGAACTCCGGGAGTTGGTGATGGACAGGGAGGCCTGGCGTGCTGTGATTCATGGGGTTGCAGAGAGTCGGACATGACTGAGCGACTGAACTGAACTGAACTGGACTGAAGCTGATAAAGGGGCTTCCCAGGTGACTGAGTGGAAAAGAATCCACCAGCCAATGCAGGAAATGTGGGTTTGATCCCTGGGTCAGAGAGATCCCCTGAAGAAGGAAATGACAACCACTCCAGTATTCTTGCCTGGGAAATCTCATGGACAGAGAAGCCTGGCAGGGTACAATCCATGGTGTCACAAAAGAGTCATATATGACCTAGCAACTAAACAACAATAACAACAAACTGCCAGATCTTTCAGAAGTTCTGTTTTTTGTAATAACAGCTTGGTTCACCTAATGTTGAAAGAGGATACTGGGTGTTTCCCTTTACCAGACAAAGTGCAGTCAACACGAGTCAGCAGCAGTGATATAATTTAAAACCCACTTGATCTAAAACTTCTGAAGGATAAAATAATTGTCAACTTAAAAAAATTGTGGAATGTTAATTTATTTCAAAATGTATGTATATGATATGAGTTATTTAAAATATGTCTTATTCAAATGTTTATAAAAAGTGACCAAAGTCTAACAGCTCCACCACACCCAGTGAGTATCATGCCTACTGCAACCCGTTACATAATCACAAGCACACATGGTCTGAGTTACCTGTAATTGAGTCTAGTAAAGTCTCCCAAGTACTGCATTTCGGACTCTTTTGTTGACCATGATGGCTACTCCATTTCTTCTAAGGGATTCCTGCCCACAGTAGTAGATATAATGGTCATCTGAGTTAAATTCACCCATTCCAGTCATCTTAGTTCACTGATTCCTAGAATGTCGACGTTCACTCTTGTCATCTCCTGTTTGACCACTTCCAATTTGCCTTGATTCATGGACCTAACATTCCAGGTTCCTATGCAATATTGCTCTTTACAGAAATGGTTTTGCTTCTAGCACCAGTCACATCCACAACTGGGTGTTGTTTTTGCTTTGGCTCCATCTCTTCATTCTTTCTGGAGTTATTTCTCCACTGATCTCCATTAGCATACTGGTCCCCTACCGACCTGGGGAATTCCTCATTCAGTATCCTATGATTTTGCTTTTTGATACTGTTCATGGGGTTCTCAAGGCAAGTATACTGAAGTGGTTTGCCATTCCCTTCTCCAGTGGACCACATTCTGTCAGACCTCTCCACCATGACCCGCCCGTCTTGGGTGGCCCCACATGGCATGGCTTAGTTTCATTGAGTTAGACAAGGCTGTGGTCCATGTGATCAGATGGACTAGTTTTCTGTGATTATGATTTCAATGTGTCTGCCCTCTGATGCCCCCTCTCAATACCTACCGTCTTATTGGGGTGTTTCTTACTTGGTCGTGGGTGTCTCTTAACGGCTGCTCCAGCAAAGCGCAGCCTCTGGACCTTACCTTGGCAGAGGAACCAGAGATCAAATTGCCAACATCCACTGGATCATGGGAAAAGCAAGAGAGTTCCAGAAAGACATCTATTTCTGCTTCATTGACTATGCCAAAGCCTTTGACTGTGTGGATCACAATAAACTGTGGAACATTCTGAAAGAGATGGGAATACCAGACCACCTGACCTGCCTCCTGAGAAACCTGTATGCAGGTAAGGAAGCAACAGTTAGATATGGACATGGAACAACAGACTGGTTCCAAATACGAAAAGGAGTACGTCAAGGCTGCATATTGTCACCTTGCTTATTTAACTTCTATGCAGAGTACATCATGAGGAACGCTGGGCTGGAAGAAGCACAAGCTGGAATCAAGATTGCTGGGAGAAATATCAATAACCTCAGATATGCAGATGACACCACCCTTATGGCAGAAAGTGAGAGGAGCTAAAAAGCCTCTTGATGAAAGTGAAAGAGGAAAGTGAAAAAGTTGGCTTGAAGCTCAATATTCAGAAAACTAAGATCATGGCGTCTGGTCCCATACTTCATGGGAAATAGATGGGGAAACAGTGGAAACAGTGTCAAACTTTATTTTTTTGGGCTCCAAAATCACTGGGGATGCTGACTGCAGCCATGAAATTAAAAGACGCTTACTCCTTGGAAGGAAAGTTATGACCAACCTAGACAGCATATTAAAAAGCAGAGACATTACTTTGCCAACAAAGGTCCATCTAGTCAAGACTATGGTTTTTCCAGTGGTCATGTGTGGATGTGAGAGTTGTACTGTGAAGAAAGCTGAGCACAGAATAATTGATGCTTTTGAACTGTGGTGCTGGAGAAGACTCTTGAGAGTCCCTTGGACTGCAAGGAGATCCAACCAGTCTATTCTAAAGGAGATCAATGCTGGGTGTTCACTGGGAGGACTGATGCTAAAGCTGAAACTCCAATACTTTGGCCACCTCATGCGATGAGTTGACTCACTGGAAAAGACTCTGATGCTGGGAGGGATTGGGGGCGGGAGGAGAAGGGGACGACAGACAATGAGATGGCTGGATGGCATCACCGACTCGATGTAGGTGAGTTTGAGTGAACTCCGGGAGTTGGTGATGGACAGAGAGGCCTGGCGTGCTGTGATTCATGGGGTCGCAAAGAGTCGGACAGGACTGAGCGACTAAACTGAACTGAACTGAAAGTCTCCCAGCTCAATAAATCCTTACCATAATGTTAATATGCTAGCAACTCTTAGGGCTTAATTGTTTTACAACATTCATAAATGTGTCTGTCGTCCTACCTATTTTCAGAATAGAGGTACCACTGCACGTAGTTTCCTAGGCTATGAATCATCATTGTGCTAAGTCCTTTGAGTCACATCTGACTCTTTGTAACCCTGTGCCCACCAGTCTCCTCTATCCATGGGATTCTTCAGGCAAGAATACTGGAGTGGGTTGCCATATCCTCCTCCAGGGGCTCTTCCTGATCCAGGGATTGAACTTGTGGTCTCTTATGTCTCTCGCACTGGCCAGCTGGTTCTTTACCACTAATGCCACCTGGGAAGCCCCAGAATTGTCATTGTGTGTTAGTTGCTCAGTCGTGTCCAACTCTTTGTGACCCCATGCACTGTAGCCCATTCCATTGCATCTTACCTGGAATTCTCCAAGCAAGAATACTGGAGTGGGTTGACATATCTTTTCCCAGGGGATCTTCCTGACCCAGGGCTCGAACCAAGGTCTCCTGCATTGCAGGCGGATTCTTTACCACCTGAACCATCAGGGAAGCCCAAATAGGCCATTGTTAAAAAATAAATAAATAGAGGAGGAACAAGATGGCGGAGGAATAGGACGGTGAGACCACTCTCTCCTCCACAAATTCATCAAAAGAACTTTTGAACGCAAATAAAGTCCACAAAACAACTTCTGAATGCTGGCAGAGGACGTCAGGCACCCAGAAAAGCAGCCCATTGTCTTCGAAAGGAGGTAGGAAAAAACATAAAAGATAAAAAGCGAAACAAAAGAAGTAAGGACGGAGCTCCGTCCTGGGAAGGGAGGCTTTAAAAAGAGAGAAGTTTCCAAACACCAGGAAACATTCTCACTGGCGATTCTGTGGCGAGCCTTGGAAGCTCAGAGGGCCACATAACCCTCTTTTTTTTTTAAGATTTTTTTAAAACCCACAGATTACCCGCCAAACGGTAACTCCCAGCGGAGAAGCAGCGCAGACGCCTGCATACGCCATTAGCAAGTGGAGGCTGGACAGGGAGGAGCCGGCTGAACTGCTTAGAGAGAGGACTGGGCTTGAATGCCGCGAGAACAATTTGAGAGAACTGGGGAGAGCAAAGCAGACTGTGGGATAGCTTCCCCATGAAAAGGCGGAAAGCTCTAACCTGTGACTCGGCCAGCCCCGCTCACAGAATAAAGGACTGAGCAGAGTGAGGCGGCTGCGGCCGGCCCATCCCCCATCCCCGCTGAGACAGGCAGGGAGCGCAGCCAGAGCCTGAGCGGGCAACCGTGGCCCCAGAAAGGCATCCGATACAAACTGCAGGCAGGCTTGTTGCTATTCAGGACTTCTTGGGCTCGGGCCGGTCGATATCCCCCTGAGAAGGTGCGCCGGTTGTACACCCAGAAAACTGAGTGGCGGGGACTGGGGAGGCGATAAGTCGCAGAGACCGCGCTCGCCAAACACCTGGTCCCCTGAGCTGCTCGGACTGGGGAAGGCAGAAAACGCAGGCCCAACCAAGTCTGCGCCTTTGTGGAGTACCTGAGAACCTGAACTTGAGCCGCTCAGACCTGGGAAGTCCTTCAACCCGGCGCCGGCCTCGGACAGTTCCCGGCAGAGCAACCTAGAGCCTGTGCAGTATAGACTGGGACAGCATATGTGCTGTGAGCGGGGGCAAACCCAGTGTGGCCGAGACACTGCGAGCACTCCCCACAGACGCCAGAGATAATCGACTGCAGCGTTCCTCCCTTCCCAGAACAGGACTGAACAACTGAGCCTTAAAAAGTGTCCACCCACCCCCTAGTATCAGGGCTGAAATTAGACACTGAAGAGACCAGCAGACAGAAGCTAAAACAGAGGGAACCACCTTGGAAATGACAGATAGAGACGTCTAGAGACTACTCCAAGAATAAGACCAAAAACCAGAGGCAAGAGGCTTAAGCCCGAATCCTGAGAACACCAGAGAAGTCCTGACTCCAGTTCAGTTCAGTTCAGTTCAGTCGCTCAGTCGTGTCCGACTCTCCGCGACCCCATGAATCACAGCACGCCAGGCCTCCCTGTCCATCACCAACTCCCGGAGTACACTCAAACTCATGTCCACAGAGTCGGTGATGCCATCCAGCCATCTCATTCTCCGTCGTCCCCTTCTCCTCCCGCCCCCAACCTTTCCCAGCATCAGAGTCTTTTCCAGTGAGTCAACTCGTCGCATGAGGTGGCCAAAGTATTGCAGTTTCAGCTTTAGCATCAGTCCCTCCAATGAACATTCAGGATTGATCTCCTTCAGAATGGACTGGTTGGATCTCCTTGCAGTATAAGGGACTAACATTAATCGATAGGAGCTCATCAAACGTCTCCATACCTACGCTAAACCCAAGGGTCAACAAGTTCCAGAGCAAGACATACCACGCAAATTCTCCAGTAACACAGGAAACTAGCCCTGAGCTTCAATATACAGGCTGCCCAAAGTCACTCCAAACCCACTGACATCTCATAACTCATTACTGGACACTTCATTGCACTCCAGAGAGAACAAATCCAGCTCCACACACCAGAACACCGACACAGGCTTCCATAACCAGGGAACCTTGACAAGTCACCTGTCCAACCCCACACACAGCAAGGAAACTACATAATAAAGAGAACTCCAGAAACGACCAGAAGAGGGAAAGGCCACCCCAAGCAAAGCATTATAAGCAAGATGAAGAAGCAGAGAAATACCCAGCAAGTAAAGGAACAAGATAAATGCCCACCAACACAAACAAAAGAGGAAGATATAGGGAATCTACATGAAAAAGAATTTCGAATTTTGGTGGTGAAAATGATTCAAAATCTTGAAAGCAAAATGGAGTTACAGATAAATAACCTGGAGAAAAGGATTGAGAAGATGGAAGAAAGTTTTAATAAGGACTTAGAGGAAATAAAAAAGAGTCAATATACAATGAATAATACAATAGATGAGATCAAAAACACTCTGGAGGGAACAAACAATAGAATAACAGAGGCAGAAGACAGGATAAGCGAGCTAGAAGATAGAATTGTAGAAATAAATGAAACAGAGAGGAAAAAAGAAAAACAAATTAAAAGAAATGAGAAGAATATTAGAGACCTCTGGGACAATGTTAAACGCTCCAACATTCGAATCATAGGAATCCCAGAAGAAGAAGACAAAAAGAAAGACCATGAGAGAATACTTGAGGAGATAATAGTTGAAAACTTCCCTAAAATAGGGAAAGAAATAATCACCCAAGTCCAAGAAACCCAGAGAGTCCCCAACAGGATAAACCCAAGGCGAAATACTCCTAGACACATATTAATCAAATTAACAAAGATCAAACACAAAGAACAAATATTAAAAGCAGCAAGGGAAAAACAGCAAATAACACACAAGGGGATTCCCATAAGGATAACAGCCGATCTTTCAACAGAAACTCTTCAGGCCAGGAGGGAATGGCAAGACATACTTAAAGTGATGAAAGAAAATAACCTACAGCCCAGACTACTGTACCCAGCAAGGATCTTATTCAAATATGAAGGAGAAAGCAAAAGCTTTACAGACAAGCAAAAGCTGAGAGAATTCAGCATTACCAAACCAGCTCTCCAACAAATGCTAAAGGATCTTTTCTAGACAGGAAACACAGAAAGGGTGTATAAACTCGAACCCAAAGCAATAAAGAAAATGGCTATGGGATCGTACTTATCAATAATTACCTTAAACGTAAATGGGTTGAATGCCCCAACCAAAAGACAAAGGCTGGCTGAATGGATACAAAAACAAGACCCCCATATATGTTGTCTGCAAGAGACCCACCTCAAAACGAGGGACACATACAGACGGAAAGTGAAGGGCTGGAAAAAGATATTCCATGCAAATAGAGACCAAAAGAAAGCAGGAGTAGCAATACTCATATCAGATAAAATAGACTTTAAAACAAAGGCTGTGAAAAGAGACAAAGAAGGAAACTACATAATGATCAAAGGATCAATCCAAGATGAAGATATAACAATTATAAATATTTATGCACCCAACATAGGAGCACCGCAATATGTAAGACAATTACTAACAAGTATGAAAGGGGAAATTAACAGCAATGCAATAATAGTGGGAGATTTTAATACCCCACTTACATCTATGGATAGATCAACTAAACAGAAAATTAACAAGGAAACACAAACTTTAAATGATACAATAGACCAGTTAGACCTAATTGATATCTATAGGACATTTCACCCCAAAACAATGAATTTCACCTTTTTCTCAAGTGCACATGGAACCTTTTCCAGGATAGATCACATCCTGGGCCATAAATCTAGCCTTGGTAAATTCAAAAAAGTTGAAATCATTCCATGCATCTTTTCTGACCACAATGCAGTAAAATTAGATCTCAATTATGGGAGAAAAACTATTAAACATGCCAACATATGGAGGCTGAACAACACGCTGCTGAACAACGAACAAATCATAGAAGAAATCAAAAGAGAAATCAAAATATGCATAGAAATGAATGAAAATGAAAACACAACAACCCAAAACCTCTGGGACACTGTAAAAGCAGTGCTAAGGGGGAAGTTCATAGCAATACAGGCACACCTCAAGAAACAAGAAAAAAGTCAACTAAATAACCTAACTCTATATCTAAAGCAACTAGAAAAGGAAGAAATGAAGAACCCCAGGGTCAGTAGAAGGAAAGAAATTGTAAAAATTAGGGCAGAGATAAATGCAAAAGAAACAAAAGAGACTATAGCAAAAATCAACAAAGCCAAAAGCTGGTTCTTTGAGAAGGTAAATAAAATTGACAAACCACTACCCAGACTTATCAAGAAACAAAGGGAGAAGAACCAAATCAATAAAATTAGAAATGAAAATGGAGAGATCACAACTGACAACACAGAAATACAAAGGATTATTAGAGAATACTATCAGGAATTATATGGCAATAAAATGAATAACCTGGAAGAAATGGACAAATTCCTAGAAAAGTACAACTTTCCAAAACTGAACCAGGAAGAAATAGAAAATCTGAACAGACCCATCACAAGCACGGAAATTGAAACTGTAATCAAAAATCTCCCAGCAAACAAAAGCCCAGGTCCAGACGGCTTCACAGCTGAATTCTACCAAAAATTTAGAGAAGAGCTAACACCTATTCTACTCAAACTCTTCCAGAAAATTGCTGAGGAAGGGAAACTTCCAAACTCATTCTATGAGGCCACCATCACCCTAATCCCAAAACCTGGTAAAGACCCCACAAAAAAAGAAAACTACAGGCCAATATCACTGATGAACATAGATGCAAAAATCCTTAACAAAATTCTAGCAATCAGAATCCAACAGCATATTAAGAAGATCATACATCATGACCAAGTGGGCTTTATCCCAGGAATGCAAGGATTCTTCAATATCCACAAATCAGTCAACGTAATATACCACATTAACAAACTGAAAAATAAAAATCATATGATTATCTCAATAGATGCAGAGAAAGCCTTCGACAAAATTCAACATCCATTTTTGATAAAAACCCTCCAGAAAGTGGGAATTGAAGGGACATACCTCAACATAATAAAAGCTATATATGACAAACCCACAGCAAACATTATCCTCAATGGTGAAAAACTGAAAGCATTTCCCCTAAAGTCAGGAACAAGACAAGGGTGCCCACTCTCACCACTACTATTCAACATAGTTCTGGAAGTTTTGGCTACAGCAATCAGAGCAGAAAAAGACATAAAAGGAATACAAATTGGAAAAGAAGAAGTAAAACTTTCACTGTTCGCTGATGACATGATCCTCTACACAGAAAACCCTAGAGACTCTACCAGAAAACTACTAGAGCTAATCAATGGTTACAGTAACGTTGCAGGATATAAAATCAACACACAGAAATCCCTTGCATTCCTATACACTAATAATGAGAAAATAGAGAAATTAAGGAAACTATTCCATTCACTGTTGCAACGAAAAGAATTAAATACTTAGGAATATATCTACCTAAGGAAACAAAAGACTTGTACATAGAAAACTATAAAACACTACTGAAAGCAATCAAAGAGGACACTAATAGATGGAGAAATATACCATGTTCATGGATTGGAAGAATAAATATTGTAAAAATGAGTATACTACCCAAAATAATTTATACATTCAATGCAATCCCTATCAAGCTACCAAAGATATTTTTCACAGAACTAGAACAAATAATCTCACAATTTGTATGGAAATACAAAAAACCTCAAATAGCCAAAGCAATCTTGAGGAAGAAAAATGGAACTGGGGGAATTAACCTGCCGGACTTCAGGCTCTACTACAAAGCCACAGTCATCAAAACAGTACGGTACTGGCATAAAGACAGAAATATAGATCAATGGAACAAAATAGAAAGCCCAGAGATAAATCCACGCATCTATGGACACCTCATCTTTGACAAAGGAGGCAAGAATATAAAATGGAGAAAAGACAGTCTCTTTAACAAGTGGTGCTGGGAAAACTGGTCAGCCACTTGTAAAAGAATGAAACTAGAACACTTCCTAACACCATACACCAAAATAAACTCAAAATGGATTAGAGAGCTAAATGTAAGACCAGAAACTATAAAACTCCTAGAGTAGAACGTAGGCAAAACACTCTCCGACATAAATCACAGCAGGATCCTCCAAGACCCACCTCCCAGAATATTGGAAATAAAAGCAAAAATAAACAAATGGGACCTAATTAAAATCAAAAGCTTCTGCACAGCAAAGGAAACTATAAGTAAGGTGAAAAGACAGCCTTCAGAATGGGAGAAAATAATAGCAAATGAAGCAACTGATAAAGGATTAATCTCCAAATTATACAAGCAGCTCCTGCAGCTCAATTCCAGAAAAATAAATGACCCAATCAAAAAATGGGCCAAAGAACTAAACAGACATTTCTCCAAAGAAGACATACAGATGGCTAACAAACACATGAAAAAATGCTCAACATCCCTCATAATCAGAGAGATGCAAATCAAAACCACAATGAGATACCATTTCACACCAGTCAGAATGGCTGCTATCCAAAAGTCTACATGCAATAAATGCTGGAGAGGATGTGGAGAGAAAGGAACACTCTTACACTGTTGGTGGGAATGCAAACTAGTACAGCCACTATGGAGAACAGTGTGGAGATTCCTCAAAAAATTGGAAATAGAACTGCCATATGATCCAGCAATCGCACTCCTGGGCATACACACCGAGGAAACCAGAACTGAAAGAGACACGTGTACTCCAATGTTCACTGCAGCACTGTTTATAATAGCCAGGACATGGAAGCAACCTAGATGTCCATCTGCAGACGAATGGATAAGAAAGCTTTGGTACATATACACAATGGAGTATTATTCAGCCATTAAAAAGAATACATTTGAATCAGTTCTAATGAGGTGGATGAAACTGGAGCCTATTATACAGAGTGAAGTAAGCCAGAAAGAAAAACACCAATACAGTATACTAACGCATATATATGGAATTTAGAAAGATGCAAATGATAACCCTGTATACGAGACAGCAAAAGAGACACAGATGTATAGAACAGTCTTTGGGACTCTGTGGGAGAGGGTGAGGGTGGGATGATTTGGGAGAATGGCATTGAAACACGTATGTTGTCATATGTGAAACAAATCACTAGTTCAGGGTCGATGCATGTTATAGGATGCTCGGGGCTGGCATGCGGGGATGACCCAGAGGGAGGATAGAGGGAGGAGGGAGGTGGGAGGGGGGTTCAGGAGGGGGAACTTATGTAAACCCGGGGCAAATTCATATCAATGTATGGCAAAACCAACCAATATAATATTGTAAAATAATTTGCCTCCAATAAAAAATAAATTAACTACAAAAAAAAAAAGAATAAATCCAAAAAAATAATAATAATAAATAAATAAATAAAATTGACCAGTCTTTTTCCTTCTGCAGTGACATGCAGGTCAGTGACACTTCTAGCGACTCAGTTCTGTTGCTCTTCACACTTAAGGATAGAGGCACACATTCTTTGCTGCGTATTCTTCCCTTACTCTCTCAAATATTGATAGATGATAGACCTCTTCCTATAAGATTCCTTTGGTACTAACCTAGGGCCTAAAAATCTTCTAACAGTATATCTAATCTGTCTCTTGAGTATCATTGGATAGAGTAATTTTGAAATGAAGTGGAAAATCACAGAATTATATAGCCACATTTTAAATAAACCTGTAATGTGTTAGTGAGAAGACTTGTTTGTCTAACAGTTGACAAGGAAACCTCTAGGACCCTTCATGTTTGTTGGTAAATTTTCTTATTACAAAGTAGTGCCAAAAGTTAAATTGAACATTTAAAAGGGCAAATTGAACATTTCTGTGAGGGGTGGGTTTCCCACACTTACTTTTCTTTCACCATCTTTTTTCTGAGTACTTCAAAAACCAGTCTTTCTTTCAGAGGGATCAAGATGGCATGCAGAAAAACTTGATGCTTTGATGCTCTCCCTTCTCACTCAGAAAGAATTGTCTTACAATGGTCTTCTACCCGAACCTTCATTTTTGTTCACTGACAATGGTTGCTGAAGTGATTTTTCAGATAAAACAGCATTTCTCCCCAAAAATCTCCCCTGAACCCTAATTATACAAGATACTCTGCAGAAAAAGAAGAAAAGAGAGAAAGTTTTATTTGTGCTTTCATCACTATGCAAAATGCCTGAAACTTTATCTTGTCTCTTAGAGTTTAAAAATTGATATTCTTGTAGTAAAAATTCTAATTAATATGGAAACTGTCTTAATTTTGCTTAAACTGATATCCCCAGAATTTCACTTTGCCACTACCCCTCCACATCACTTTTTTCTTAAATGTGACACCTTCAGAAACACTGAAGTAACATAATCCTTGCTGAGATTCTAGCTCAAGGAAGATGGAATATGCAAGGTGGCACTTTCACATAGTGGGTAATTGATAACTGTCATTCTTTTTAGCCCCAGATTAGCAGTTATCGGATAAACCCCTGAGTGTGTGCCTTTGTATCCACACATACATATTTATCTAAGACCAGGTGTCTCACATTCTCTACACACAAGGTTTTATTGTTTTATTACCTGGTCAGTATGGAAGCGTCATCTCCATAGCTGCTAAAATTGAAAGTGTTTATTTTTTATGTTTTCTATTCTGTACTTATTTTATTTTTTTTGTCATCTTAATTTTCCAAAAACTTCTTTGTGGTTTCATGGCTGTCTGCCAACATTCTGGGAAGTGTGTGCTTTAAAATTATTTTTCAGAGATCCACACACTAGAAACACTGCCCCCAGTAAGAAAATCCTCTCCAAAGTTGGCCTTATTTTACTTTGTAAGAACAAGTTAGAGTTGATAGAAGCAACGCTGTTTATTTCTCATGGGCCTGTCCTTTGGCTTACTCGCCAGGAAAATCCTCATCTCTTCAGATCAAAAAAAAAAAGAAGAACTGCTTTCCAATGAATTAGAATACAATCCACATTTGCCCGTAGTATCACACAGTGATTTCAGAAATCTGGGCTTGTTCACATCTGGAGAACGATGGCAGAATGCCCCTAGTTAGAAGGGCTTTCAGAATCTACGTGGGTGATTTTGATTCCCTATGCCTCATTTTTTTTTCATCTTTGCCTGACTTGATTTCTTGTTCTGTTTTGTGCTTCACTCTTGCAAAAATGTCCTTCCTCTGCCCAGCCCTTACTGACTCACATGTACATACATACACAGTCACACACACAAAGATGCACATGCTCAGATAAGTCACATAGGCCAGGGGGGAAAAAGTGAAAGGTCACCTTCACAATGGGTTTTCCAGGATTATTTAGATGTAATGAATAAAATTGCAAATTCTATTGAGGCTTTTAGAACTAATGAAAATTATCAATGTGTTACACAGCTGCATTTCAGTTTTGTTTGCCTGAGCCTGGAACAGAATAGATTTTATAAATAGAACTTAAATGTGACCACAGAGCATGCATACTAATCAGTTCATTTTAAGATATTGTTTTTGCAATACTTTTAAGATGCACACATGCTGGGAAGAATTACTTGTCAGAGGAACAATGTGGAGCAATTTCTTACCAAAGTTGCTAATGGAACTACTTTTTTCTTTCTTTTTTCATTTTCCCTTTTTTTTTAAAAAAAAAAAACACGAAGCCTCTCTCCTGGAAAGATTTATAGAGAAAAAAGCCTTTGTTCCAGGGAATTTCTGTGAGAAATGTGACTTACTTGTGGAAAAGCTTCCATTAATTTGGGAAGGTTAAGATGACCGTAGTCAAAATATATTGGGTAGCACATGCTGAGTTGTGCCATCCATTACACACTCATGTAAATGTGGAGGGCCTTTTTTTTTCCTGCCTGGCTCTAAAGAGATTGGAAAAGTGTGGGATGGAGTGCTAAGTGGTCCCCCATTGAAAGTATTCTTTACCAGCCAGTGACTTCCTCTAAGGAGACAGGCCTATCTGAATACTTCTTACATCTGGATCACTTCCCTCCTCTTTGACAGCACATCCCACTGTGGGAATGCATTTGTTTCACTTGTTTGAAGGCGGAGATCCCAGGGGTGAGTTTTGACTTGGGATGAGGCAGCCAGCCCCAAAAGTGAAACACAGATGCTCTTTTAGAAAAGGAAAGGTGACTCAAAGGGAAGCTCCTCTTCCCCAACCATTAGCAGAAATAGATGCGAGATTGTTAAAGCGCAAATGTATTTTAAAAGCCAACCCTGGCCTCAGTAAAGGAGGTGTTCAGTTAAACTAAGTTCAGTTGCTCAGTCGTGTCTGACTCTTTGCAACCCCATCTCCAACTCCTAGAGCTTGCTCAAACTCATGTCTATTGAGTCGGTGATGCCATAAAACCATCTCATCCTCTGTCATCCCCTTCAATCTTTCCCAACATCAGGGTCTTTTCCAAGGAGTCAGTTCTTCACATCAGGTGGCCAAAATATTAGAGCTTCAGATTCCGTCCTTCTAATGAATATTCAGGACTGATTTCCTTTAGGATGGACTGATTGCATCTCTTTGCATTCCAAGCAACTCTCAAGAGTCTTCTCCAACACCACAGTTCAAAAGCATCAATTCTTCGGCGATCAGCTTTCTTTGCAGTCCAACTCTCACAACCATACATGACTACTGAAAAAACTATAGCTTTGACTATATGGGCCTTTGTCGGCAATGTACCTCCTCTGTTTCCACACTGGCCCATGAAGGAATTCTGAACTTCTGGGCACAATAGAGGTAATGAACCACGAAGAGATTTTTAGGAAATATAGTGGGAGTGGAGTGGGGTGGGGTGGGGAGAGGTAAATGACCTGGATAATTAAAATCCATGGAAAAGTAAGGCATTTTTTTGTTAGCCATTCTGCATCACTACAACTCTCACTAAAACTGCTGTGAAAGAGAAGAAAATAGACTAATTAATGCCAGTGCCTCTCCAAATCAAACCAGCAAATATCCACTGCATGACCACTATGCCTGAAGTATGGTCTTTACCTTTATAAAGCATCACAGCACAAGACAAAGGCTAAAATGAAGATGAAGGAGGGAAAGGAGATCCCCACCAAAGACTGAAATGTTGACTGACTGATCCTTGACAGAAGAAATTGGGCTTCCCCAGCACCGTACAATATACAGTAATCAAGAAAATAGCCTGGCAAATTGCATACTCCCTTAATAATTAAATGCTACATGAAGAACTGTACAAGTAGAAAAAGTTTGTTCTATAAAAAGCACCAGGGTGGCTAATGTTTTGTTTCTAGAACTTGTAGAATCTCCGGAGTGAAAGGAAATCTTGGGGGTCCGCTAATCAAAGTTTCCCAAAATGCAGCTCCCGTATGAGATTTGTGCAAGATAATTGGCAGCAGTGTCTGGAAGGACAGGTATTTATTTCAATGTAACAAGCATTTCAAATACATCATTTCCCATTTTACTCCTTGGGAGGAAGCTAAAATATTAAGTAAACAATTATGCAAATGGCAGTAGATATGTGAGTCAGCATTAAGGTGGTTTATGGATGAGTACAGCTTGCAAAACATGGATTTTAGTCCAATCTCTTTCCTATTTTTGAAGTGTGAGGGGTAGATAAGACAGTGTCTCATCACAAAACAAAACCCAAACACACTTAAAATATACCCTGATTATAAAATAAAGCATGCTCTGTATTTTAAAAATCAGATATTATCAATAATATGCAATATAGAAAAAGTTTCCAGTTACCCCTTTGCCATAATCACCCATTATTAAGAATTTGTTTTACATCTATTCAGATCTAATTTTCTAGGCCTGAAGTTAGATGCTTAATATCTATTATATATTGTGTGCATGTTAAATCGAGTTCAACTCTTTGTGACCCCATGGACTGTAGCCCACCAAGCTCTTCTGTCCATGGAATTTCCCAGGCAAGAATACAGGAGTGGGTTGCCATTTCCTCTTCCAGGGAATTTTCCCAACCCAGAGGTTGAACCTGCATTGCAGCTTTGATTCTTTACCTACTGAGCCATCAGGAAAGAAGTGTGATTTTTTTGGGGGGTGGGAGGGGTGGTTTCTGACATTGCTGAGTGATAAATTATTATTATGATTGACCCTCAAATCATGTTTAGATTTTTAAGGGAATATAAAAGGGGCTTTACATAGAATAGTGGTTGCAGTCCAAGTAGGTGCATATTGGAAAGCAGGGTGCAAATTGGGAAGGATTTTACCCATTAATTCCAGACACAGAAAAGGTTGGGAAACTAAATGAGTGGCCGTGAGTAGCTCATGCAAGTCTTCCATATGTTCTTCATGTCTGCCTAGGCCGCAGGTTAACCTGAAAGGCCAGCATCCTTGCTGACAGCTGTGCGCCCTGGGTGATGATGTACCAGTTCTTCCTCAGAGGAGTTCCTGCTTCTCTTCAAGGTCTCCTCACTCTCATTCACACTAGCAGTTCTCTGATTTTTTTAGATCACAGTCTGTTTTTAAACAGGGCTAAGAACATGAAGAGCCAGCTGCCACCCAAGGATACTTTTCAGTGGGAAATAAACACGTGATGAAAAGTTAGTTCAAAGGGATAAAATAAACAAGGGCAGTACAGCTTTGCCAGTAAAGTAGATGAATTGGGCATTGTTCACTTGATTTTTTTAAGTGCAAACTTAAAAACAATTGTCATGTCCCAGGGGTATAAGCTGATGTCCTGTACTTATAAAGCATGCTTTCTTCTTATAGTACTTCACAAGCTATTTACGTCACAGAAGCGTCACAAGTGTGTGAGTAGCACCTCACCACTGTAACACGACTTCTTTAACAATAGGAATGTGAGTAGCTCATTTTTGAGCATACAAGTGTTATAAGTCTGATTTTTAAAGAGTTATACACAACACTCCGGGAGTTGATGATGGACAGGGAGGCCTGGCGTGCTGCGGTTCATGGGGTGGCAAAGAGTCGGACACAACTGAGCGACTGAACTGAACTGTTAATGTAACCCATAGAATTTCGTTGTTATTGTTCAGTCATTCAGTCAAGTCCAACTCTTTGCAACCCTGGTGACTGCAGCATGCCAGGCTTTCTGGTCCTTCACTATCTCCTGGAATTTGCTCAAACTCATGTCCATTGAGTCAGTGATTCCATCCAGCCATTTCATCCTGTCTCCTCCTGCCTTCAGTCTATCATAGCATCAGGGTCTTTTCCAATGAACTGGCTCTTTGCATCAGGTGACCAAAGTATTGGAGCTTTAGCTTCAGTATCAGTCCTTCCAATGAATATTCAGGACTGATTTCAGTTAAGGTTGACTGTTTTGATCTCCTAGCTTTCCAAGGGACTCTCGAGTCTTCTCTAACACTACAGTTCAAAAGCATCAATTCTTCAGCACACAGCCTTCTTTATGGTCCAACTCTCACATCCATACATGACTCCTGGAAAAACCATAACTTTACAGGCCTTTGCTGGTGGTGATGTCTCTGCTTTTTAATATGCTATCTAGATTTTTCATAGTTTTTCTTCCAAAGAGCAATCATCTTAATTTCATGGCTGCAGTCACCATCTGCAGTGATTTTGGAGCCCAAGAAAATAAAGTCTGTCACTGTTTCTATTGCTTCCCCATCTGTTTGCCATAAGTGATGGGACCAGGTGCCATGATCTTAGTTTTTTGAATGTTGAGTTTTAAGCCAACTTTTCCACTCTCCTCTTTCATGTCCATCAAGAAGAAGCTCTTTGATTTCTCTTTCATTTCTGCCATTAGGGTGGTGTCTTTTGCGTATCTGAGGCAACTGATATTTCTCCCAGCAGTCTTGATTCCAACTTGTGATTTATCCAGCCTGGCATTTTGCATGGTGTACTCTGCATTGAAGTTAAATAAGCAGGGTGACAATATACAACCTTGATGTACTCCTTTCCCATTTTGGAACCAGTCTACTGTTCCATATCTGGTTCTAACTGTTGCTTCTTGACCTGAGTACAGGTTTCTCAGGAGGCAGGTAAGGTGGTCTGTTATTCTCCTCTTTTAGAATTTTCCACAGGTTGTTGTGATCCACACAGTCAAAGGCTTTAGCATAGTCAATGAAGCAGAAGTAGATGTTCTTTTGGAACCACCTTACTTTTCTATGATGCAACAGATGTTGGCAATTTGATCTCTGGTTCTTCTGCCTTTTCTAAATCCACCTTGAACATCTGGAAGTTCTTGGTTCACATACTTTTGGAGTCTAGCTTGAAAGATTTTGAGCATTACCTTGCTAGCATGTGAAATGAGTGCAGTTATGTGGTAGTTTGAACATTCTTTGGCATTGCCTTTCTTTGGGATTGGAATGAAAACTGACCTTTTCCAGTCCTGTGGCTGCAGCTGAGTTTTCCAAATTTGCTGGCATATTGAATGTAGCACTTTAACAACATCATCTTTTAAGACTTGAAATAGCTCAGCTGGAATTTCATCACCTCTACTAGCTTTGTTCATAGTGATGCTTCCTAAGTCCCACTTGACTTCACACTCCAGGATGTCTGGCTCTAGGTGTGTGACCACACCATTGTGGTTGTCTGGGTGAGTAAGACCTTTTTGTATAGTTCTGTGTATTCTTGCCAGCTCTTTTTAATATCTTCTGCTTCTGTTAGGTCCATCCCATTTCTGTCCTTTATTGTGCTCATTTTTGCATGAAATGTTCCCTTGGCATCTCCAATTTTCTTTAAGAGATCTCTAGTCTTTCCCATTCTATTGTTTTCCTCCATTTCTTTGCATTATTCACTTAAAATGACTTTCTTATCTCTCCTCGCCATTCTCCGGAACTCTGCATTCACTTGGATATATCTTTCCCTTTCTCCTTTACATTTTGTTCCTCTTCTTTTCTCAGCTATTTCTAAGGACTCCTCACACAAACACTTTGCCATCTTGCATTTCTTTTTCTTTGGGATGTTTTTAGTCTTCACCTCCTGTTCAGTGTTACAAACCTCTGTCCATAGTTCTTAAGGCACTGTTTATCAGATCTAATCATTTGTCTATTTGTCACTTCCATACCTCCAGGCAGCTGCGTTAAAAAACATGACTTTCAAATTTTTCAAGTGCCCAGAGCTCCTTCAGCCAGCCTCTAGGAATTATGTCCTGAGTCCACTGCTGCTGAGTTGACGTGCTCTGCATTCCCATGATATGCTGGGCATGCCTCATGAAGAGTACTTTCCAGACCGTATTTTAATTTTGAATTTACTTATCTGCCTTCCTCAGAAGATCCTGAACTCTTAAATATAGTGCCTATATCTTGTTCATTGCTGTATCACTCAAATTTAGCACAGCCCTGGCACCTAACAGATTAGCAATAACCATTATGTTTAACAAATGATTCTTTTTAGATGGCAATTTAAAGAAATATGAGTACTAGGAGGTACTAGATAGAGCAATAGAACTCGTACTAATATTTATTAAGTGTTATACATACTATCTCAGTAAAACCTTCCAACTACATTTCTTTAAGGAGCTGTTGTTACTTAGAAGTGAAATAATTTGCCCAAAGTCACAAAATAGTAAAAACTGAGCTGGATTTTATCCTATTTATCTGACTCAAAAGCTGTGTTCCTAACCTTTCTACTACGCTAGCCAAGTGCTAGAGGCTAATTTTTTGCAAATTATTTTAACTGTTAATTTTGAGTCCTAATACCCTGATAAATAAATCTGCAGTGCCCAGTGATGTGTGTGTTAGTCGCTTAGTCATGTCTGACTCTTTGTGATCCCATGGACTGTAGCCCATCATGTTCCTCTCTCCATGGGATTCCCCAGGCAAGAATACTAGAGGAGGTAGGCATTTCCTTCTCCAGAGGATCTTCCCAATCCAGGGATCAAACCCAGCTGTCCTGCATTGCAGGTGGATTCTTTACCATCTGAGCCACCAGGGAAGCCAAAGCGTGCCCAGTGATATGGCAAAACAAATTAGAATGATCATTTAACTTCTTCACAAACATCCCTTCTATAACAGTTTTTAGGTTGGAGAACTGTAGACTCAGGTTTGACCTTCAGCTCTGCAAGCCCCCCAAATACTTGATTACTTTATCTAAAATGGGTTCAAATTGGGATTTTGTTGGTGGGCCAGTGGTTAAGGCTTCACTTTCCAATGCAGGAGATTGGGATTCGATCTCTGGTCAGGGAGCTAAGATCTCACATGCCTAACAGCCAAAAGAACAACATATAATACAGAATTTTTTATATTTATTACATTAAAATGTATGTAATTTGTTGCATACATACACATTCTGTAACAAATTCAGTAAAGACTTTATAATGGCCCATATTTAAAAATTTTTAATAAAATAAATATTAAATGGATTCATATCATGGTGGAGTTATTTTTAAAGTGGGAAAGACATCCAAACTGAAGAATGTGTTTGAGCAGTGAGCTGGGTGTTCTAGGAAAGATGATCATTCATCAGTCTTCTTGGTCGCCCAATACTCATTGAAAATAGAACATTTTCCAGGGGTTTTATTCCAACTTCAAGACATGATTAAAACTTTAAACAAATTATGATTGGGAAAGCAATTGTCATTTTGGAACTCTGGAATCCTCCCCTACCCCCAGACTGTTTAAGCAATGACCTTACCCCTTAACTTCCACATTTATACAAGAGGTTCACAAACAGAGAAACTTAGTTTCGGTTTCTCTCAGAATCTTCTCCCCAGGGACCACATCACGGCCATGCCTATTATGGTAATGCTTCATTCTATGTACTCTTAATCTGTTTTCCTTGAAGGAGATGTTCCATGGTAAAATCCAGTGGGGAAATAGAGGTGTTTAAGAATCTGGGCGATGTTTTTTTTTTTTTTTTTTTTTTTTCTGAAAAGCTTCTCAGATCTTTCATATGCTATGCACTGTGAATATCCAAAAAGGTGATATGATTTAGGAAAACCTTAATCTTTCTGTGTAACTTTTATTATTGGTTTCACTTGTGTTCACTGGAAGAGTGTAGGAGTCATGGAATTAAATTTTTCATTTAACAACGTAATTTTATTCTTTCTCAGAACCCTCACACAATGTATCAGTACATATAAGGATGGTTTTGAATTGTTTAGAAAGAAGTTCACTGTTAACTCCACTGGAGACTCCTGAATGGCTATATTTGGCTTCTTTCACATCAAGTGAGGGAGATTGTAACCATCATATTTCCTCCAGTTCTAAATCATCCAAGGTCTATCAACATGGACTACGTGGTTGGGAGAAGAGAGCATCTTTGGGGATGAGGATTGTCAGGGGAATTTGTCATAGAAGAGTCAGGATGTAAGCTTGAGTTAAAAGTTACTTAGCTCAGGCTGAGCAACCAGGAGGAAAAGGAGGAAGATGGGAATCCCCTGGGGGCAGCGGGGAGAGAGGAGTGTAAGCACAGGCACCAGGCAAGAGTTAGGAGAGTCCAGGGAAGGGGAGACAGCCTAGCTTAAGCATTCTTGGCTTAAGTATTCATTTCATAGTCAAAGACAAAATGAGATAGGAAAGGTAGATTGGAGTTAAACAGGAGAGTTTCAGTTCAGTTCAGTTCAGTCGCTCAGTCATGTCCAACTCTTTGCGACTCCATGAATCACAGCACGCCAGGCCTCCCTGTCTATCACCAACTCCCAGAGTTCACTCAAACTCATGTCTATCGAGTCAGTGATGCCATCCAGCCATCTCATTCTCTGTTGTCCCCGTCTCCTCCTGCCCCCAATCCCTCCCAGCATCAGAGTCTTTTCCAGTGAGTCAACTCGTCGCATGAGGTGGCCAAAGTATTAGAGTTTCAGCTTTAGCATCAGTCCTTCCAATGAACACCCAGGATCGATCTCCTTTAGAATGGACTGGTTGGATCTCCTTGCAGCTTCAGGTTAATGACAGAGTAGTCTAAATATATGAAGTTGGATATGAGAAGGATTCTGACATTTCACTGTTTTTAGTGCCAGTACATAACAGACTCCTAGTTTTCATTGCTGTTCTTAACAGAGAAAAGCTATATAGGCCACCAAAAGGTGTTTTGAAACCAAACTAGATTTTGTTTTCTTAATTATCATTCAAGTGTGGGTCTTCTAACTGGGAATCAAAAGACCTTGATTTGGGGCAACATGGAAGAATCACAGCAAAACAAGATTCTGAGTGCAGATTAGTTCGTGAAACAGGCCATGGATGTCTGTCTTTGCCATTAATCACCTAGTTTTATGTCACCAGTGCTGAGAGGTCTGGTTTCAACCGTGCTGAAGCCTGATTCAGAATGGGCTACAAATGATGGCAACAGGTCTCAGTCACTCAGCAGACACCGTGCAATGGTGCCCACTCATTGCTTACTGAAACTTCCTTTAATACTGAATAACAGTGATGAAGACTACACAGATACTAGGATTGGATTGCTTAGATTTGGAACCTAGTTTCTCTGATACAGTTTCATCATCTTGGGCAAATCAACTGGATCCATTTTAACCTTGGATCATTTCATTTGAAATGGGTATATCCCAGTTCTCAGCCTTTAGGGTTGCTGAAGGATTGATGACGGCTTTAGTACAGCTCCTGTCATAGGGTAAATGATGAGTACATTTCAACTTTTTTTGTTGTTGTTACCCCTGTGCGTGCTAAATCGCTTCAGTCATGTCCGACTCTTTGCATTCCTATGTACTATAGCCCTCAGGCTCCACTGTCCATGGTATTCTCCAAGCAAGAATCCTGGAGAGGGTTGCTATGCCCTCCTCCAGGGGATCTCCCCTACCCAGGGATCAATCGCACGTCTCTTATGTCTCCTGTATTGGCAGGGAGGTTCTTTACCACTAACACCACCTGGGAAGCCAGCTGTTATGCCTAGCCATTTGGAATAATCCAAGAATCTTGTTCCTACTCTGAAAATCCCTAAAGAGAGAATCTTACAGAAATATGAAAAATGACATGAATGTAATTGTTTTATCACAGGCAAATTAGTACATTTTTTACATATTTTGCCATGGCCAGAAGCCTTAAAAGACAATCATAGTATCAGCACCTCTGAGTCAGTAAAAAAAAAAGTTATAATTTCTTTTAAATCTCATGTTGTTTCAATCCTGTTAGTAGCCAGTGCATATTTAACATGTTCAAATAAAATGTAATTCATAACTACATTAATATATGTTAGGGTAATTTTTGAAATCTGAGCTGAGAGGCATTGATGCAGATTTTTACTTATCAATATATCTGTTTCCCTGTTTCTACTCTGTGACCGTAATAGTTATTAATTTCATTATTTCTAATATTTTTTTATTCTTGGCTACTTCTCTGACATATTAGTTCTTAGCAAGAAAAAAAAATGACTCAGTAATAGTAGACATGAATTCCACTATCTCTTCACAGCTCACTACGTCCAGTAATAGATAATGGCATAATTACTTTTTGAGTTTTAAAAATCCAATTGGAATGCCTGCAGGTATATGTACGTTTATTTGGCTTGGAACTTATTTTTTTTTTTTTAGCATAATTCATTTACTGTATTTGGTATGACGGGTCCAAATGAAACCAAGCATCCCAAGGAAATTATTTTTTAATGCAGACTCATAACCTAGGTATTAATAATGTTTCCTTTTTTTCACCCAAAGGCAATAAGGCAGTTTTTCTCCTCAAATCCATCATCACCATCCATCAGGAATACTTACTGTTTTGATTGGTTCCTAGGGGGGTGGTCTGTGAATTGAGGCAAGGCTGGAGAAGGCTCTCATTCATACTGCTGTGTACAAGGCACTGCTTTAGGCACTGAGGATTCATCAGTGAATGTGAAACAGATAAAAGTCCCCTCCCCCTTGGAGCTGTAATTCTAGTGGCATCACATTACATTACCACCAAGTGATGGCTAAAGAAAGACACACTGTCTCTCTCATACCTAGGCTTAAAGAACTAAAGCGATGATGCATTACAACCTGGCCAAATCTTTTTTGGCCATTCTGTCTAAAACGTGCCAACTTATCTCTATGTGTGTTAAATCAGGAAGCGTGAAGAGTCCAAGAAACTAAGAGACCCTGGGATCAGAGACAAAGATAGTTTTATTATTCACAACAAAAGAGGCAATCAGAGTGACATAGAAACAGTTCCCTGAGACACACTCTCTCAGGGCACTCAGTGATAGCCGGATGGTACCTGTATATGCGAGGTATGTTACAACAGGGGAAACTCTGATCTAATTTAGGAGACTCTAATCTTAGGCTCAGAGATAAAGAATCCACCTGCAAAGCAGGAGACATGGGTTCAATCCCTGGGTCAGAAAGATCCCTGCGGAGGACACGGCAACCCACTAGAGTATTCTTGCCTGCAGAATCCAATGTACAGAGGAGTCTGACAGGTGACAGTCCATGGGGTCTCAGAGTCGAACACAACTGAGCATACACACGCATGCAGTCTCATGTAAGGGTTGTGTGCAAATCTGCCCATTCTCTCTCCAAGAAGAGATATCATTTTTATTATCATGGAATGTGAGTATCTTCAGGAAGAGATGTCTTATATCTCTAAATCGTTCAAGAAAAAAAATCACTCTTAACTCTACTTACCCACCAGTGTATCTACATATGTTCCTTAGAGGTCTCCATCTCCTTCTTTCCAGAGTTACCTGCTTGTATGCTGCTAAGTCACTTCAGTCGTGTCCAACTCTGTGCGACCCCATAGACGGCAGCTCATCAGGCTCCCCCGTCCCTGGGATTCTCCAGGCAAGAACACTGGAGTGGGTTGCCATTTCCTTCTCCAATGTGTGAAAGTGAAAAGGGAAAGTGAAGTCGCTCAGTCATGTCTGACTTGTAGCGACCCCATGGACTGCAGCCTACTAGGCTCCTCCGTCCATGGGATTTTCTAGGCAAGAGTACTGGCGTGGCTTGCCATTGCCTTCTCTGACCTGCTTGTATAGGCCTTCCTAAAAAGATAGTCCCAGAGCATATGGGCTTTTAATTACTGAGCATGTAAGGATGTCATAGATTCATAGAGAAATATCCCAACAATCGTATACTTCAAGTAGATTGTATGACCCATGAGAGTAGGGATGGCGTTCTATCCCATATCTCTGCAATAGTGTCAGACACATGGTAGGTACTCAATAAATATTAATTGAATAAATGAATTGGATTTATTTTGAAGATGATTATGATTGATGGTCATGATTTCACCATATTTCAATTTTCAGAAGGAAATTATTCCTTTTGTGGCCAAGGCAAAAACATTCCAGGTATATCTTAGAGTGAAGCAGAAGTCTACTAACCACATTTGGTCAAAAATATGTCTGAGTAGGGTAAATTACATCGTACATCAAGGAAACGGTGGTTCCCAAATCTGTAGGGTTTTTTCACCTTTATTTTGTGATTTTATTTGGTTTTGCCAATAAGCACTACACCTTTATAAAATGATTAGGTTAAATATAGTAATATCAGAATAATTAGAAAACATTAGAAATTGCATCTTCCTGTTTAGGATTTGTAGTGTATGTGACATCTTCAAAATGCTGAGAATTTCTTCAATAAAAAAATCAATAAAATAAATAACAACAACAGAAAAAAAAGAGTAAAAATGAATGACCTGATTAACTTTTTTACACCTATCCTTTCTAATGTCCCTCTTTTAAATGTTGGTTTAAAATTTACTAATGTTTTACAGGGTATGTATACAATAGAATGTATTTTATGAACTACAGCTTTGTTTCAGATGCCTTGTTACCTTCAAATGTTTTACTGATCAGGTTTCTTGTTGTACCTTAGTCTTGGTTCTGGAAATGTGAAATTCCTAGGAACTCTAAACTGGGAATATTAATCTTCATGGTGTCTAATAATGTTAAAAAAGCAAAAGGGGACAAAAGTGGCTTGCATTAAAAGCCATGGCTTGTCACCTAGCCAGCTATATGGTCTTGGAAGAAAATTAGAGAACTTTGACACAGTTGTAGGACTCTATATCTCACGGACGGGGCATCATTGCCATGGCTCCCCGTTGCTTCTTCCCATTCTCTTCTGGTGCTTGCAAGATTTCTGCACCAGCAGGCACTGTTTGCAGTTGACATTGGCTGGTTGCAGAAGAAATGAAGTTTCTTCTTAAAAATCTTTTTATAGGAAGAAGGAAAACACTTCCTAAAAGCTTTGAGAAAGTACCCATCAGTCAGCCAGAAGAGACAGTACTTCCAGTTGAAAGGAATTGTTAGCAAGAGGGCAAGGCCACCTGATTAGATCAGACCAGTTACCCATTATCACCTGGGGCCAGGACTGCCTGCCCTGAATACACTCCTCACCGCTGCCACCCCCCTACCAGGATATGGCCAAATAGCAGGGTTCTGTTGGCAGAGAAGACAGAAAGGCTGTTGGCCAAGCTGATGCTTCAGGTTATATGGATAGTAGACAAGGTTGTATATTGTCACCCTGCTTCTTTAACTTCTATGCAGAGTACATCATGAGGAATGCTGGGCTGGAAGAAGCACAAGCTGGAATCAAGATTGCCAGGAGAAATATCAATAACCTCAGATATGCAGATGACACCACCCTTATGGCAGAAAGTGAAGAGGAACTCAAAGGCCTCTTGATGAAAGTGAAAGAGGAGAGTGAAAAAGTCGGCTTGAAGCTCAACATTCAGAAAACTAAGATCATGGCATCTGGTCCCATCACTTCATGGGAAATAGATGCAGAAACAGTGGAAACAGTGTCAGACTTTATTTTTTTGGGCTCCAAAATCACTACGGATGCTGACTGCAGCCATGAAATTAAAAGACGCTTACTCCTTGGAAGGAAAGTTATGACCAACCTAGATAGCATATTAAAAAGCAGAGACATTACTTTGCCAACGAAGGTCCATCTAATCCAGGCTATGGTTTTTCCCGTGGTCATGTATGGATGTGAGAGTTGGACTGTGAAGAAAGCTGATTGCCCAAGAATTGATGCTTTTGAACTGTGGTGCTGGAGAAGACTCTTGAGAGTCCCTTGGACTGCAAGGAGATCCAACCAGTCCATCCTAAAGGAGATCAGTCCTGGGTGTTCATTGGAAGGACTGATGCTAAAGCTGAAACTCCAATACTTTGGCCACCTCTTATGAAGAGCTGACTCACTGGAAAAGACTCTGATGCTGGGAGGGATTGGGGGCAGGAGGAGAAGGTGACGACAGAGAATGAGATGGCTGTATGGCATCACTGACTTGATGGACGTGAATTTGAGTGAATTCTGGGAGTTAGTGATGGACAGGGAGGCCTGGCATGCTCTGATTCATGGGGTTGCAAAGAGTTGGTCACGACTGAGCGACTGAACTGACCGACTGAACTGATGCTATGGAAAGGTAATTGAGGTTGAAGTGTTGGAATTTTGAGTGTAATTCACAAAATATCTCAATACCCAAACTTTGAAAGTCTACCTGACAATCTAATGTTTTATCTAGTGTTTACAAGGCAGAACAAATAAGTTTTTTGGTTTTTTTTTAACTGACATTTGCCTCATGAGAAAACTGAGGCAACACCTCCAATCCTTTATTTCAAAATCCCTTAACTATCAATGCAATCCGTATCAAGCTACCAACAATATTTTTCACAGAACTAGAACAAACAATCACACAATTTGTATGGAAATACAAAAAACCTCGAATAGCCAAAGCAATCTTGAGGAAGAAGAATGGAACTGGGGGAATCAACCTGCCGGACTTCAGGCTCTACTACGGAGCCACAGTCATCAAGACAGTATGGTACTGGCATAAAGACAGAAATATAGATCAATGGAACAAAATAGAAAGCCCAGAGATAAATCCACGCACCTATGGACACCTCATCTTTGACAAAGGAGGCAAGAATATAAAATGGAGAAAAGACAGTCTCTTTAACAAGTAGTGCTGGAGAAACTGGTCAGCCACTTGTAAAAGAATGAAACTAGAACACTTCCTAACACCATACACCAAAATAAACTCAAAATAGATTAGAGAGCTAAATGTAAGACCAGATTCTATAAAACTCCTAGAGGAGAACGTAGGCAAAACACTCTCCACATAAATCACAGCAGGATCCTCCAAGACCCACCTCCCAGAATATTGGAAATAAAAGCAAAAATAAACAAATGGGACCTAATTAAAATCAAAAGCTTCTGCACAGCAAAGGAAACTATAAGCAAGGTGAAAAGACAGCCTTCAGAATGGGAGAAAATAATAGCAAATGAAGCAACTGATAAAGGATTAATCTCCAAAATATACAAGCAGCTCTTGCAGCTCAATTCCAGAAAAATAAATGACCCAATCAAAAAATGGGCCAAAGAACTAAACAGACATTTCTCCAAAGACATAAAGATGGCTAACAAACACATGAAAAAAATGCTCAACATCCCTCAAAATCAGAGAAATGCAAATCAAAACCACAATGAGATACCATTACACATCAGTCAGAATGGCTGCTATCCAAAAGTCTACATGCTAAATGCTGGAGAGGGTGTGGAGAAAAGGGAACCCTCTTACACTGTTGGTGGGAATGCAAACTAGTACAGCCACTATGGAGAACAGTGTGGAGATTCCTCAAAAAACTGGAAATAGAACTGCCATGTGATCCAGCAATCGCACTCCTGGGCATACACACCGAGGAAACCAGAATTGAAAGAGACACCTGTACTCCAATGTTCATTGCAGCACTGTTTATAATAGCCAGGACATGGAAGTAACCTAGATGTCCATCTGCAGACGAATGGATAAGAAAGCTTTGGTACATATACACAATGGAGTATTATTCAGCCATTAAAAAGAATGCATTTGAATCGGTTCTAATGAGGTGGATGAAACTATAGCCTATTATACAGAAGGAAGTAAGCCAGAAAGAAAAACACCAATACAGTATTCTAACGCATAGGTATGGAATTTAGAAAGATGCAAATGATAACCCTGTATAGGAAACAGCAAAAGAGACACAGATGTATAGAACAGTCTTTGGGACTCTGTGGGAGAGGGTGAGGGTGGGATGATTTGGGAGAATGGCATTGAAACATGTATATTATCATATGTGAAACGAATCGCCAATTCAGGGTCGATGCATGTTACAGGATGCTCAGGGCTGGTGTTCCGGGATGACCCAGGGGGAGGATAAGGGGAGGAGGGAGGTGGGAGGGGGGTTCGGGAAGGAGAACTCATGTACACCCGGGGCGGATTCATGTCAATGTATGGCAAAACCAACCAATATAATATTGTAAAATAATTAGCCTCCAATAAAAATATAAAATTAAAAATAAAATAAAAGTCTATAGAAAAGTGAAAAAAAAAATCCCTTAACTAACTGATAGTACAAAATGGCTAAATACTTTGGCGTCTGTGGCTCAGCTGGTAAAGAATCCGTCTGCAATGTGGGAGACCTGGGTTCGCTCCCTCAGTTGGGAAGATGCCCTGGAGGAGAGAAAGGCTACCCACTCCAGTATTCTGGCCTGGAGAATTCCAGGGACTGTAGAGTCCATGGGGTCGCAGAGTCAGACACGACTGACAGGCTTTGACTAGATACCTTAACCTCTTTCTTCATGAACTCTATGATTTGGAACTGTGGTGTGATATACTGGAGAAGGGCTGCCGTGGAGGCATGGAGGTGGGGCTGGGGTCCTTTGGCTTTTTTGGCAGGACTCACATCTATAAATAGGTACCTGCGTCTGCTCAGGGGAGTCACCCCACGGCTTCAGGCAAAGAGCACAAGTTGACGGCAGCCTGCATTAGTGGGGTGAGCCCCTGGCCTGACGTCAGCCCTTCTAGCTCGGGAGCCGATGTGAAATTGAAAGCAACTCTGTGTCGACTGCTTTGACAGAAGGTGCCACACACGAATTGTAGTTAGTTCAGGAATTAGCTGCCAGATTATTAATTTGAGAGAAAGCAGCACAGCAGAGTTTCTCCCTTCTAGATCTCTGGCTGAGCTTTCTCTTCTGTTGGTATCACTCTCCCTGCTTCCTCCTGCTCCCCATCACAACACTGAGACTCTGAGAGTCCTTGCCAGCAAAGACCCACAAAGCAGAAGACAGCGAGAGGCAGGTTTTTGCTCATTTGAAGTTTCCAGCGGGCCTTGACAATTTCTGAGGCTTTCTGAACAATTAATTCGCTTGTGGAATCAGGCCAGTCAATTCCTTGACCCCAGATTGCTCATCTGGAAAAAAAAGAAAGAAATGAAAGTTTGGAATAAATAGGCTAGAACTATAATCTCTCAGGATACTTTACAAAATCCTTTTTGTTTCTAATGTTCAATATACTACATAATTGTGAAATTAGTACAAAAGTGTACAATTTTGAATATGAGAATTACCTGTAATTCTGTCTAATTCAGAGATAGCTCTTATCATATTTTTAGTATTTATATATTTATTTGGCTGCACTGGGCCTTCATTGTAGCTTACAAGGATCTTTAATTGTGGCATGCAGGCTCTCAGTTGTGCCATGTGCAATCTAATTTCTGACCAGTGATCAAACCTGGGCCTCCTGCATTCGGAACATGGAGTCTTAGCCACTGGAATACCAGGAATGTCCTCTTATCAGTGTTTTATTATATATTCTTTTAAACTTTATTTCTTGTTCATATACTAAATTTTTATATATTATGGTTCTGCAGCTTCTTTTTTGCTTATTAATTAGGCATACTTTCATGAAAACAGTTGAGTTTTTGATGACTATGTAGTATTCCACCCCAGACTTTTAACAATCTGTATTGGTGTGCTTCCAGTTATTCACCAGTGCAACTAAAACTGCAGCAAACACCCCCCTGGATGCATCTTTGCACTTTTGTCTGTGTATTTCTGCAGGATAAATTCTTTGACATGAAATTGCTGAGCCAGTTTCAATACCACTAAAGATGCAGAGACCCCGAGGCAGCTACCTCAAACCAGATCTTGTCTTTGAGTGAGAACTCCCTTTCTCTGTGATGGCCTGAAAATTAGCAAATTTCTGAAACTGCACTTCTGATGGGGCTTTTCACTTTCCTATCCAATGTGCAGGCCTAAAATGATTCCTTTCTTACTCATTTTTATGGGTGATAATGTGTTCCTCCCACTCAGCACTTCTTTTTATTTCGCTACAGCTATAACAAGCATTTATAAAAGCGGCAATCTAGGTTACCTGAAAACCTTTTCCTTGTTAACTTGGCTCCAGAAAACTAAGACTAGAGATAGAATTGGAAGGCAGTAGCTCAGTCCTGATTATATAAAGCTGCTCTTGGGCATATCATTAACATTTCTCTTTGGTTTATCTGTTAAAAAAAAATAGGGATACAATTCACTTGTTAGGCTAGAGAGGATGAACTCAGAGATTCTGTTAAGGGCAGGCGCACTCTCTCATTCCCGGGTTCACACAAATGCAAAGCAGTTTACTTTAGAAAAATGCTAAGTGAATGAGATGCTTAATAATAATGAACAAGTATCTTACAACTCTGTGATTAACACTCAGTCATGACTAATGTTTAGACCTTGTTTTTGTCAAAAATCCATTTTATCAGACACAGAAATGGCCTAAATTATTTGATATGCATTAGGTATGAAAAAGGACCTCTTGCAGCACTAGGTATTCACATCTCTGACCCTTCTGAGCTGGAGCAGCAATTAGGCGAGCTGTCTGTTCCATTCAGACCCAAAAAAGAAAGTATTCAATGTCAGCAACACAAAAGCACAGTAGTTTTAAACTCCAGATACTCTCATTTCAGTATTGACTGGTCTACCCTCCCCCATCGCCCCTTGGCCCCACATTGCTCCCATTACCCTCCAACTATCTGGCATTTTTCAAAGACTTCTCAGGACCCCCTGCAGAACAGCTGCCTGCTTGTTAAATGACAGATTACTGGGCCCTATCCCATTCTAAAGAAAGGAGGCTTGGAAATCTTTAACAAGCACCACTCCCTACCAGGTCACTCAGATATATTCTAATATCCGAGGACCTCTAACATGCTAGACCATGCATCTGAAACATTTACATGCATGGGGGGACCTGGTTTCTAGTTAACATATAGAAAGTGAAAGTGAAGTCGCTTAGTCTTATCCAACTCTTTGCAACCCCATGGACTGTAGCCTACCATGCTCCTCCATCCATGGGATTTTCCAGGCAAGAGTACTGGAGTGGGTTGCCATTTCCTGCTCCAGGGGATCTTTCCAACCCTGGGATCAAACCCATGTCTCCTGCATTGCGGGCAGACGCTTTAGCATCTAAGCCACCAGGGAAGCCCTAACATATAACTCTGGTTCAAAAGATGTGGGCTGAGGCCTGAGACTCTGCATGTCTAACAAGATTTCAGATGATGCTGACACTGCTGGTCTATGGACCACTATGGGAGGTCCTACTATGGGATATTTGAGGGGCAAGACTCTGTCATCATTTATGTTTATATCCTCAATGTGTAGTACAGGGCTTGAGCATAATACATGTTTCTTTGAATGAACTGATGAATGGATGTCCAGTGGGCAGAGGCAAGAAAACTGGAAGTGTTATCCAATCTGTAGCTAACATTGAAAAAAAAAATTCAGCACAGACAGTGTGATATCTAGGTTTGTGTTCCTTTTCTGAATCCACTAATTATTCTATTGAAACTCAAATTCTAAAGAAAGAATCATAGAGGTTATATTCCAGTGGACTCAGTATAAAACAGTCAGAATTATAATTCCAATTGATTAATAAATAATTTTACATTTTTCATAATTTTAAATGCTTATTTTATATTCCAGTTTGAAAAAAATTGCGGGAGAGGATCTATAGCTATTAAAAACAAACAAACATTATCAACACTGTGTTGTGCAAGAATTTATTTTGATTATGTGAATTTGGATTTTCAAATAAAAGTGCTCCGAACTGTAATTTCTCTGAGAATTATTTTCTTAAAAAGATAGCATATATAAAACAGTAGAAATTCACTTTTCCTTATATTAGGGAGACTTGAGGAATATTCAATTCAAGTCAGCACTTAATCTGCATAAAGCAATACTAACAGAATTCCTTTAAGAAGCTTTATTTAATTTACTAAGAAATCCTTGAAGTAGGATTGACTATAGAACCTGGGAGTGGTTAGTCTCCCTAATCAGGTATACACATTCCACATGAAAAGCTACATAACAGAGGAAGCTATTAAGGGGCAGCTATGTTTATCTACAAACAACGCTGAAGTTTCATTAAATAACAAAAGAAATGTTAGTAAGACTACATCAGTGGGAAATCTGTGATGTTCAAGACGAGTGCATTGATAAAATATTGTAGAGGTCTTCCTGCTTTTGCAAGAAACTAAGAAGCTCAGAGGTTAAAGCATCTGCCTCCAATGCGGGAGACCCGGGTTCGATCCCTGGGTCGGGAAGATCCCCTGGAGAAGGAAACGGTAACCCACTCCAGTATTCTTGCCTGGAGAATCCCATGGACGGAGAAGCCTGGTAGGCTACAGTCCACGGGGTCGCAAAGAGTCGGACACGACTGAGCGACGGAACGGAATGGAAGAATTAATAGGAAACAGACTACGTTCTCAGGTTACCATGATACTGATTCTTTCCATCATCTAACTCTGTTGTTGGGCTTCCTCAATGGCTGCCTACCAATGCAGGAGACGAGCCTAGAGTTTGATCCTGGGGTCAGGAAGATCCCTTGGAGAAGGAAATCGCAACCGACTCCAGTATTCTTGCCTGGAAAATCCTATGGACAGAGAAGTCTGATGGGTTACAATCCATGGGGTTGCAAGAGTTGGACATGACCGAGCATGAGCCCAAATTCTGTGGTCAGTCAGATCCTTCTGAAAGCACCTGCCTTAGTGATACAATTTTTGCAAGGCAGTCTTGGAGCACTTAGAAGGATGGAGACCTGGCATTCATGTATGTGATGGCCCTGTGCCTGCATGCTATTAAGTGCCTGTTGGTGGAGCTAAATTTGCCCTGACACTTGTTTTCACTGTAGCCTATTGCCGAGTGTGTAAAAGGAGGTCTGTAGCTCACATGTCAATTTAACAATGGTGAATAACCAAATTGATTCACGTCAATAGGCAACAGAAAGTGTTAATAACTGGGTTCAGATCCACTGACATCTTTAAATTTCATCTGTTCATATAAATTTAAAATAATTAAGGTGACTCACAAAGAGTTACATAACTAACATTGGCAATGTTAATTGGAATCCTATAATACTCCTCTTTTTAGCAAATCCTTGACACAGAAAGCTAAATGATTTGTAAAGACGAAGAGTTTACATTCACAACATCCTTTCTCGGGACATTTAAAACCTGGGCAAGTTGAAGCAGCAAGGTCGAAGAGCTGGCTCTGAGTCCTTTATACTAGGGATGTGTCCTCCTAGGGTGGGAAATTTCACTGTGGCAGCAAGACCATGATCCTCAACCTAGCCCTCAGAGAAGAAAGGCAGAGGTAAGAGGCAGTGAGCTGATGTAGAGAGGTGAACTTGGCTCTAACTTGTCCTGCTGTCTCCATCCAATTGACAGATGCAGAAGTCTTCTTTAATGAAACTTTTTGTCTGGGAAAGTGCATCTGGGGATGCTTCAGGCTTCAGTACCAGTGTCTTCAAAGGAAACAAATAGTAATAATGATGATGATGATGATGATACCTACCAAAATATAAGGTGAAGTGTCATGAACATACTTTATTAAATGTCAGATATTGTATATCCACTTCACTGATCAAACCCTGAGTGATACATGAGTGATAATTAGGACAGTATGTACAAAGGTAAGAAAATGTGAAATTCAACTATGTTGAAGGAGACGAAGTCCTCGAATGTCAGTAAAATATTCGGGAGGTTTTGCCTTGTGAGATGGTACAAGGCCTTTTGGATGACTGTCAGGAGTACAGAAGTCTAATTTAAGCAGAGCTTGAGAGAGAGGTCCCACAGAGGGTTTTTCCTCCCCTCTAGAGTTTTAAAGATGTATGGGCACGCATAGGAAGGCAGAACAGTGTGGACATGGGGGGATTCTAAGGTTAACAGAACGAGTTGCATGAATGCTTTTCCAAATTTACTCAATTACCTATAGTTTAAACGAGAAGAGGGAGGAAGTTGTGTTTTGATCATCAAAGTGTAAGTTAAACTTTGGTCCTACTCGAAATTGTATTAAATGTTCTATGAAAGGGAGTCAGGGCTTGAAAGACCAGGAAGGAGACACACTGCTGGTTACTTTTGCTTCTCCTGAAAGGCCTTTTCATTCCTCAAGTAAATCCTGGCCTTGTGCAATTTAGGCCATTCTTTCTGAGTTCACCAGCCCACGGAGGTCAGCAGTGGAACCATGTATAAATGAGTGTAGGAGGCTTTTAGGACCCAAGCCCTAACTTTGTGACAGGTCTGGCCATATTTTCTGTAAATGGCCAGATAATACATACTTTAGTGATTGTGGGTCATCTTAGTTTCTATCACTATTACCCAACAGTACCCTTGTAATGCAAAAGTAGCTGTAAGTAGATAATATGTAAGCTTGTATGATTGTGTGCCAGTAAAACTCTATTTATAAAAGTGGATGGAGAACTCTAGTTTACCATCCAATGCTCTGTGTCAGTGAAGTGTGTGTCTTTGCCCTTGCTCTGTTTCCTGTGAGTAAAACGGTAGTGCTAGTGGTTAGGAACCTGTCTGTTAAAGCAGGAGACTTGAGACGGGTTCAATCCCTTGAATCCCCACTAGAAGATCCCCTGGAGGAGGGCATGGCAACCCACTCCAGTATTCTTGTCTGGAGAATCCCATGGAGAGAGGAGACTGGCAGCCTACAGTCCATAGGGTTGCAAAGAGTCAGACACAACTGAAGCGACTTAGCACACATGCAAAATATCTTTTATAGTGGAGTTGTCTTTAGTGATTCTTTCTGAAAAGTTTAGCAAACTTTTCTTCAGTATCGAGCATGTGGTCTGTACTGTATTAGTACCAGGCACTGGGGGGTCGGGAAGTTTGGCATGAGAAGAAAGGAGATAAAACCAAGTCCACCCTCCCCCGCTCCCAGAGTGGCTTCACTTTTCTTAGGGAACACAGGTATGTAAGTTAATAGGCAAGTATCAAAAGTAGGTTTAATGTATAAGCAACCAGGTATTGGTTACCAACTGTATTTTTTTAAATATGTTCCATTGACCCAATGGTATATGGATAGTAAAGAATTCTTCCCAAGCCCAGAGGATGTATATAGCATTGACTGATGTGATTGTAATTCCATCTATGAAATTCAGCCCTTTTGATCTGATGGTATCTACTCCAACCTCTTCTTTGGAAAGACATGATTACTAAGGCTTTCATCTATTTGACACATCACTCCGTAAATGTTAATGTTCCTCGGTATCATCGGCAGGGGCTCTTGTTAAAATGCAGGTTCTGGTTTCATAGGACTCGGCTGGGGCCCAAGATTCTAAAATTCCAGCATTGTCACTGCTGCTGGTCACCGAGGACACACTCTGAAAGACAAGGTCTGAGAGTACTTCAGCAATTCTACAAACAGCATTCGCATTATGTGAGGAGACCAGCTTCCAAAATAATGATTTTTCTACTGGAGGAATTTCCAAGTTTAAATGTTGAATAGATAAATGATCCTACTTCCTTAAAATATCTTTCCAACTTCCTTCCCCAACAGTAAGTATATGAATTCCTCATTTGTTTATTACTCATTTATTTTATTGAGTTATAATTGACATATAATGTTGTATGTTGAAGGTGTGCAACATAGTGATTCACAATTCTTAAAGGTTATACTCCATTTATAGTAACTATAAAATATTGGTGATAATACCTCATGTGGTACAATGTATCTTTCTAGCTTATTTTATACATGAGAATTTATATTCATTTTGATAATATGAAGGCTGCTGTGGACATGCAAGGGTATCATCGGAGTTGGTTAACACTTTATGCTAAACTTTAAAATTGCAATTTACGTAGAAATGGCTTCTCAGATAACTGTGAGCCCCCAAGCAGAAACATCAGAGAATGGAATACAAGGAAAGGGAAGTTTGATCAGGCGCTCAGTCAGTTCAGTTCAGTTCAGTCTCTCAGTCGTGTCCGACTCTCCGCGACCCCATGAATCACAGCATGCCAAGCTTCCCTGTCCATCACCAACTCCCAGAGTTCACTCAAACTCATGTCCACAGAGTCGGTGATGCCATCCAGCCATCTCATTCTCGGTCGTCCCCTTCTCCTCCCGCCCCCAACCTTACCCAGCATCAGAGTCTTTTCCAGTGAGTCAACTCATCGCATGAGGTGGCCAAAGTATTGGAGTTTCAGCTTTAGCATCAGTCCTTCCAATGAACACCCAGGATCTATCTCCCTTAGAATGGACTGGTTGGATCTCCTTGTGGTACAAGGGACTCTCAAGAGTCTTCTCCAGCACCACAGTTCAAAAGCATCAATTCTTCGGCGATCAGCTTTCTTCACAGTCCAACTCTCACATCCATACATGACCACGGGAAAAACCATAGCCTTGACTAGACGGACCTTGGTTGGCAAAGTAATGTCTCTGCTTTTTAATATGCTCTCTAGGTTGGTCATAACTTTCCTTCCAAGGAGTAAGCGTCTTTTAATTTCATGGCTGCAATTTCAGCATCTGCAGTGATTTTGGAGCCCAAAAAAATAAAGTCTGACACAAAGGATCACAAATGCTAAAGTCATAGAATCTGGCTAAGACAGTTAAGGCAAGACTGAAACTACTGGAATAGCTGTGGACACACAACTGGACTCCAGACTCAGGGCTGAAAGAGCAAGATGGGGAGGAAAAGGTCCAGAGGAAATATGAGCAGGGAAAAGCCACTGGAATTTCCTCCACTTCATAGCTGAAGGGGGTCTTGGGGATTATCTGGTTCTCTGTCTCTCACCTTTCTGGTCCCTCGTTCCTAAGGCATACTTGCCATCAGTAATAGTGGCCCATCACGAGAGTCCCTCTGAACCTGTGAACCACATTCCACCCCTCAGACAGACTTATCAGCATCTCAGGGAGGAAGCTGAGGATTCTGATGTCTGAAAGGTCCCACTATTTTGAGAATCCATAAAGTCACTTATTTTACAGATGGCCAAACCAAGGTGTAGGGAAGTGATTTGCCAAAGTGATTTTCCAAAGCTTAGCCAAGTCACATTTTGATAATCGTTCTTCAAACTCAGAACTCTTGACACTCAAACTAGCATCACTATGTTACAGTCTCTACTGCCTTATTGATTCAGCATTGTGTGGACTATTTATCAACTATTCATTAGATCATTTCCCCCCAGAATTATGCAGTTATTCATCATAACTTTTTAAATGGGTAACAGATAAAATTTGCATTTTTAATTTATAAGGTACCACTTACCCTCATACTGGCCTGAACTATTGATTGTATGAACTTAAGAAAACCTTGATGTATTCACTGTTACTACCTTATCCACTTAGTAGCAAGATTAATTTATTCAAAAATGTTTGTTTGACAAATTGGGTGTGATAATCATATAAGAAGCATGCTAGGAAATATTATATATGTAAACAGGCTCTGTCCTTTAAAAGCTTGCATTTTTAGTGGTGAAACATATATTCATGAAAATCTTTGAAGAAAAGCTCCATGATTTGTTAAGAAGAATTTGATAGAATTTTCCATAACATCTTATTTAAAAATATAACATGTGTACCATATTAGAATAGTTTATTACACTGAATTTTTAATTGTTTGCTGTGTGTTTGCATCTCTCATCACATTAAAAAAAAAAGAAAGCAGAAGTTAATCATTGCCTAGCATAATGAATATGCATATTATTCATTGAATAATTATTTGTTTATTGAATATGCATGAATACATAATCATGTGCTTTGTGTTTATGGTATGGGATATATATGCATATAAATTATACATCTAAGTACATATAATTTATTTAGCATATTTTTATAGTTTATACCTTATGTATAATGAGTCTGATCTTATATATAATATTCTTTTTCATTTTGAAAAAAATAATTTACAGTATTACAAAATATCCAGTATGGATATTTTGGTTCAACAACTAAACCAATCCTTCTCAAACGTCAGCATGCAAAATTATGCTATCAAATTTGGAAACTAATGTTGAATACCAAATATTTTGCATATACATGGTATATATATCTAAACACCAATGTATTCCTCCTGCAAAGAAGACATACCCTATTATAGTAAGTGCTTTGCATAAATTATTTCATTTTTATTCTCACAACAACCATATGAGATAGGAAACAGTTATTCCTGCCATTTTTACAAACAAGAAAACTAAAGTAAGTTAGCTGAGGTCACTAAGTTATTAAATGGTGAAAGCAAGACATAAACAGAACAAACTCCAAACCCCCATTCTTTCAGCCTCTCAGCTATACTGCTAGGCTTGGCATACAGTGCTCCCCTCCCAGGCCAAATCTAGCAGCTGCCTGTTTTGTAAGTGAAGTATCTCTGATGGTTTCTCTAGAGTTCCAGCAGCAGAGTTGAATACTTATAATAGAGCCCATATGGACCTCTTCATTTATAATATTCACCGTCCGATTCTTTACAGAAGGAAAAAGTGACAATCCTCTTATGTATCAAGTATATCATTCAACTTTCCAAATGAATAGCTGTGCCTTAAATTTTGAAATATATGTTATACTTAATATAGTGTGTGAAATGCATAGGTGGACCCCTCTGCCCACTTTTGATCATGGTTCTGATTAGTATATATAGGTAAAAATTCAATATTATTTGTTACAGTTTCTATCATTTTGATCAGTGATTTGTAAGACACATTAGAACTATATTGTATTAACTCTTGCTAGACATCCTTCATAATTTGGCTCAGGGTGTATTGAAATGTAGTTATTAGGATTAACATTTTAAGATGTATTCTTCTTAAAAAGGCTGCATTATGCATATAGTTTTGAAATCTAATGAATGTTTGGTGGTGTACTTTTAGGATAATAACTTCAAAATATATGTATTTTTAATTATATTTTCTTACCAAGTTCTATTTTAGGAGCTACAGAAAAGCATACATTGTAAAATTGCTAATAAATTGTGGAGGGGTTGAGCAGCATATTTTTCTTACTAATTTTAAGGAGGAGTTTTTCAACATTATTGTGAATCATAATTATGTCATTATATGTTATAAATATATTACATGTATTTACACTACATAATTAGACCTAATTCTAATTATGTAGATTCATGGTAATCAGCTAAAATTTGCTTTAAAAAACCAAGATAATTCCTCTAACAGATGCTACCTTAATAGAATATTAAGTTCGGGAAAATCTCATGAAAATAGGAAAATTAATAAGTAATGATTAAACCTCTAACATGCAAGCGGAATAAGATACCGTATCACCACTCTCCTAAAGCTTCGTTATAAATAAGGAAAAGTGTGTGTTCTGAGATATCCTCAAAAATTTTGTAAATAGTGTTTTAGACAAATCATTTCTTAAATTAAAAAAGAAAGCAATCCAATAAAAAGACCTCAAAGTTTTAAAGACTTGTTTTGGTTATAACATAAACACTCCCTTTTCAAAGCTCTTTATATGAAATTTTAAAAAAATCGTTCTAGTAACAAAGAGGTAAATAAAAACACTATTTCCCACTGGAATCTTGCTCTCTAGATGTTAAATCTAGCATCATTGCTGTAAATTGCTAGTTGTACTCTTTGATTGACATGTTTACCCAGATAATGTAACAGTTTTTGTGAAAGAAATCTACTTAGTGTCTGGATGACATGAAACATGTTTCTTGTGGAAGGAAAAGCCCCAAAGTGTTCTTTCAAATGGGAGTCTTCTCTCTCCAAATCCTACAAACTGATAACAAATTGGATAATTTGTTTCATTCCCTCATTTACCCAACATTAGTTCAATTGCAGTTTGCATCTAAATATACTTTTAACAACCCCTCTGTGGCTCTGTCCTTTACTTTATTTAAGATTAATTTTTGACACTAAATTACAAAGAAGCCCCTTGAGCACCATATGATGCTTGACCAAGGAACCCATGTGGTTGTCTTGAGTGTGCTGTCTTCTATTGGGTTTTAACCCTGGCTTTGTTTTCTGGATACACAAACAACTTCCCAGCATGCTCCAAATGAATGAAATCACTCTCTATTACTAATGTCTTCCCACTAAGTGTAAAGTACATTTTTTTCTTTTTCTATAAAATATTCTTTTTTTTTTTTTTGAAGCCCCTGCAGATGTCAAATTAACATGAGGATGATTTCCCAAGCTTCTTGAACTTGTGTGGTCAAACTTGATCTTTACATGACTTTGAACCTTAAAGGTATAACATACCAAATGATAAGGACAGGTCAAGGAGGAAGTAAAACAGCTGCTTCTCAAACAATTGGTCAGAATGGGCAGAAAACAGCCTGATAGTTAACTCGAAACTATTCAGTCAATGAACTTGAGGATTTGTGATTGGTCTATGCTGAATTCCTCTACAACCATTCCACTCTGAACTGATAAGGCAATGACTTTAAACAGGCCAATCCCGTTATCCAGTGAATTTTGTGATCTTTACCTTTAGAAGCCCAACTTGCCTCAGATTTGGGAGGCATGGGGAGGCAAAGGGATACCCTTGCCCTTTCATGATCTATATCCAAGTCAATTACTAAGGCTTTATTCTGCTTCCAGTTAATAGCCCTTTGACAGTCTGAAAACTTCAGTCCATATAGCCTAATCTTTGCATTGAGTCAGATTTTCTTAGCTATAGGGAAAGCTCAGGTTCACAGTCATTATGTTGCAGGAAGGGCATTATGTTGCCCTTCCAGGGCCCGAAACTGGTCTTTTGTCTAACACTCGGAAATGAATTGTCCAAGAAGACACATATGCTAACAAAGCAACAGGTTTTATTGGGAAAGGGCACCCGGGTGGAGAGCAGGAGGGTAAGGGAACCCAGGAGAACTGCTCTGTCACATGGCTTGCAGTCTGGGGTTTTATGGTGATGGGGTTAGTTTCCGGGTTGTCTTTAGCCAATCATTCTGACTCAGAGTCCTTCCTGGTGGTGCATGCCTTGTTCAGCCAAGATGGATGCCAGAGAGGAGGATTCTGGGAGGTGGTCGGACATGTGGTGTCTTCTTTTGACCTTTCCCGAACATGTGGTGGTGGCTTATTAGTTCCGTGTTCCTTACCAGAACCTCCTGTCCTAATACAACTCATACAAATGGTTACTATGGTGCCTGGCCAGGGTGGGCAGTTTCAATCAGTGTGCTTCCCCTAACAATTCCAAGCCTTTATTTTACTTTTACCAGGGAAATTAAATCAACCCTGATACAAAGAAATGAAGTCAACAAAGTTTTATGTCAACCCTAGCTATAGCAGACCCTTAGCAGCTAAAGATTTCATCTGTTTAATTTCACTCAGTCACATGTCATTTACTCCTTTTTTGTGCTAAGATACAAGTTTGATGGTGCCCTTTAAAACTGGGTTAACTTAGAGTCATTTGATTGAGCATGTAGCCTAGAACCCTCATCTCAGAATAGCTTATTGATTTGATTCTCACTGTATGTGAAACAACTGAGAAAAAGTGGCAAAACTTTCTTTTTTATAAAGATTGGCTGCTAATCTAACATCTGTTTGTCCTAGCCATAGAAATGGGAAGATTGAGAAAAGGAATTGCTTGTAACTAGAAAATCATGTTTTACATTATTATGTACCTAGCATTAATCTAAAGACGTTGTTAATATCCCTTATTTGATTTTATGGGAGAAATAATAATGACATACAGTGTTATTTGGAGGGGAACCTCCCAAAGTTTCATTGACACGTCCTTCTGTCTGGGTGACTACTTACCTGTATACATTCCAGAGTAATTATCATATGGAAAGCCATTGTTATTCCTAAAGAAGTACAAAAGTCTCATTG
The DNA here is from genome assembly GCF_049115385.1 of Moschus berezovskii. NCBI lineage: Eukaryota > Metazoa > Chordata > Mammalia > Artiodactyla > Moschidae > Moschus > Moschus berezovskii. The sequence goes on along the minus strand of NC_142467.1, from coordinate 32,331,879 downwards.
ACCTCGTCTACTTAAAAGCATTCTTAAAGACTAAATCTCTACCACCATCTAGATGAAAAGAAAAATTGGCCTATATTTATTCTTTGCAACTCAGAAAGTAAAAAAGTACTAGAAAAATACTTTAAGAGAACTGTATAGATTTTGGAAGAAACTGTATGTTCCTGGGAAGTCGATACTCTGTGTCACTATTTTAAAATTAAGAGTATGGTTTATGTCCCCACCTCCCACCCTCACAGGAGAAGCAGACCTCTACACCATTTGTTTTGATATAAAAGACATTTTTTAAATTATTATTTAATAGCCTGTCCACACAGCCAAAAATAGTGCCTAAGGAAGAGGAGATGCTTCACCAGTACTTAAAAGTAATCTCCATTCATTTTTTTCCTTTTGTGTGTTTAATTATGCAACACAGAAGCAGCAGCATACCACCGTCTCATCAGGTGCTCAAAATAATCTGGAGAGGAAGTTGGTTAAAATGACTAGAAATGAATGAGCCAGTGTGTGAAATATGTGCCATTATTCCCCTTGCGTTGTCCAAGCAGACATCATTAATCCATCACAGCCCTCTTTCACGCTGAGCCTGGACACATCATCAGAGTCGTTCTCAATGCAGGGCTCCCATCAGCCACTGCCAGTCAGTTGGAGTTGGCAGCTACTTCCAAACTATTTGCCATTGCTGGACTGTACTGTATCTCCCTAAACCTTAAGCAGAAAGTAGCATCTTATAATCATGACACTTTCTTGCTTTCAAAGTACTGTTGTGATTACTTTCCTTTACCTGTGTCTTATAGTCAGCTAATCTCATGATTTTAAAATGTTAACCTAGGTGCAGGTATTTTGTGAACACAATGGGTTTAATCAGCAACTTTTCAGACTTCGGAGCCATAGTGCAAAATTAATTGTTCTGTTTATGCATTTTTACAGTTAAATGCAAATTTTCTTAAGAATAATTGGGGATGCATCCTTATCAAAGAAACTAAAGCATCCTTTTCTACTAATCCAGTGGTTCTCAGTGAGAGGTGATTTTACTTACCAGGAGACATTTGGCAATATCTGGAGTGATTTTTGGTTGTCCATGGTGGAGAGGAAGTGCTACTGGTATCCAGTGGGTGGAAGCCATGGATGCTGATAAACATCATGCACTATCAAAACAGTTCTCTACAAAGAAAGATTATCCAGACCCAAAATATCAGTATGATTGATGATGACAAATCCTTCACTAAGCTATTGAACTTAGTTCTAAAATACAGGTTGAAGGAGATAATTTTTTAACTGAAATCTTTATGTTATGAACTTAATTTGAAACAGAAACTACTTAACTCTTTTGACAAAAAATATAGTCACACTCCTATTTGAAATTTGCCTTTGGGTCCTGTTTTACCAATTTGATGAATAAGACATTCCTCAAAGACAGTGGGATTCCATGGGACCTGCCTAAAGACGGCAGTTGAAATTCAGCATTGTATACTCCTTTTCCATCATTCTGAATGACCCAAGTGTGAGTTCTTCAATATTTCACACTATATTGAATCTCAAACTGAGAAACTACTCTTATAAGACAAGACGGATGTCAAGGGTTCTCCATTTTCTTTCAAGTGTTAAATTTAGCCTAGAAATAATTTTTTTCCTCATGAAAACCCAGTTCTGTTTCTCAAACAAATCAGTTGTTCATTTATCAAGTACTACCATTACCAGATGTGGTTGAGTTCTCCTAATGAAGTGATAGGAGTAAGAAGGTTTTTACTTACACACACCTCAAAAGCAGGGCTTCCCTGGTTGCTCAGCTGGTAAAGAATCCACCTGCAATTCAGGAGACCCTGGTTCGATTCCTGGGTCCTGAAGATTTCCTGGGGAAGGGATAGTCTACCTATTCCAGTATTCTTGGATTTCCCTGGTGAGTCAGCTGGTAAAGAATCTACCTGCAATGTGGGAGGCCTGGGTTCGATTCCTGGGCTGGGAAGATACCCTGGAGAAGGGAACAGCTACCCACTCCAGTACTCTGACCTGGAGAATTCCTTGGACTACATAGTCCACGGGGTCAGAAAGAGTCAGACACGACTGAGTGACTTTCACTTTCACATTCACCTCAAAACAATGCTTTCTGAGAATTCAAGCCAGCACTCTACCTCCTACTATTGTCAACCAGAGATAGTGAATGTCTTTTAGACTAAAAGATTCTCAAGGCATAGTGGCTGAGAACATTTCATATTAACTCAAATATATAAGCCTTAATAAGCCAATTTCCCATTCAGTTTAATCTATTTTCAACAGATCAAAATAATTAAAAATGCTAACAGTTATGGTAATTTTCAATACACTGTGAGAGAAGCAATTTAGATAGCACCTTCCCGCCGAATCTATATTTGTATAAATGCTGATCAAGAATATTTGTTCAATTTTATACAAATCAAACATGAATAATTTCTTCCATATTACTCCTTCCATTGTTGTGTTTTCCCTCTGTCTAGTTATCCATTTGCTACTGGCATGCTGCTCTAAGAAGATTTGATTAAAATCAATAAGTTATTGGGAAGATGGCAATTAGCAGTCTCTCACCTATAATAGCATTGTCTGTTAAGCTTCCTTTTGTTAATCACAATATTTTAGCAAGACTCTCCTATCCAGCCATGCAATTTAATGAAATGGAAGGTTTGAAAAGCATCCTTAATTTGGGGCACTGGAAATACGCTTCTTTTTACACTGTTTTGATAGGAATACCCAGCGTTTCTGCAGTACATCAGAATCTTCATCCCCTTTGAGAGTTTCTCAATTTTAAGATCTCAGAAATATCTGCACAGAAGTTAATACTGCATAAACCTCAAGTTGGTTCAATGTAGCATAAAAAAGTATGAGCAAATATCAATGTATAGATTTGTTTAACTATTTTGAAGTGACTCAGTAGTTTGTTTGTAATAGATAATTGACATAGAGAAGTTCTTCACTTTGACTGTGTGATATTGAGTGCAAAATGCCTGGGTTAAAGACTGAACCTTGACTAATGCCCCTCGACAGCAAGTAATGATTGTCAAAGTCATTAATTAGACTTAAGTCATGGTATCCTTCTTTTTTATATTTGTCATTTGCTTCTTTGTTCTGAAGACTCCTTAACTTCATTTTTGTTTTTCTTTAGCGGAAGCATACACACAGTTAATGTGCTTGCTATTTAACTGTGCTTACAGGAAGGGTCACTTTTATTCAAATATTTTACATAATGACAGTTGTTCTAAAAATACAGACACGTAAGCTAGTAAGTAAATACTGTTCATTTTAGACCTATAGCTAAAATCCTAATTCATCAATTTACTACTATTCTCTATTTAGAGAATTAGTACCCCAAAAAACATTAAAATGGAGACATTCACATAAATAGTGGCGATTTGGAAATATTTTGATTTCTTAGAGTGTAGCCTATTCAGTTTTTGCCTAATAATATAAGACTTTGTGTGTTTGTCAGATGGAACCTCTGAAAATGCAAAGTTCTAAGCTAGGATATGTAAATTGTACAGAAGACATGTGTAAATGGTTTTTACCCTCAAGAAATTATTTATCTAAAAAGCCAGTGGTATAAAGCAATTACATGGGTAATTAAAAGCAACTAATTTTTGGAGTAAAGGAGAAACTAAAATAAGAATCAGATTTTTCCAGTGTATAATATTCTCTCATCTACAAAATTCTGTAAATAATTGTTCAGTTCTCCATTATATTCACTTTTTTAGACACAATCCAAAATAAATGAAGCAGTTGAGGGCACTCAACATTGCCTTAACTTCTTTTTTTATTTTATTTTTTAATAATTTTGTCTCTATACTAAGGAAGATTTCAGGTACTTGGTGTTATTTTATGTGCCTAGTAGATTCAAATGACTCTTTAATAATAATGGATCTCTTATTAGACTCAAAAGAAAGATGGAAATTTTTTTTTGGCCTAACATCTGAAATTCTTACTGTAAAATCACTGTATTTGTAATACTGACATCTGTGTAACATTTATTACAATATGAAAACTCCGTAAAAAGTTTTTGCAGTAAGACCATGGCAGTTGGTAGGGATCCAAGGAGATGAAAGGACTTAAAATAAAATTTTTTGCTCAGTTTGCATTTTGCCTAGAACATTAACATTGCTCTTAAGTTTGAAAACAACAACAATAACAAAAACAAATCAGCTGGGATTCCCAAGTCCTAACTCTAGAGATTCTGTGAAAGTGAAAGTCGCTCAGTCATGTCCAACTGTTTGCGACCCCATGGACTGTCCATGGAATTCTCTAGGCCAAAATACTGAAGTGGGTAGCCTTTCCCTTCTCCAAGACATCTTCCCAACTCAGGGATCGAACCCAGGTCTCCAGCGTTGTGGGAGGATTCTTTACCAGCTGAGCCACAAGAGATTCTTCAGTTCAGTTCAGTTCAGTCGCTCAGTCGTGTCCGACTCTCCGCGACCCCATGAATCACAACACGCCAGTCCTCCCTGTCCATCACCAACCCCCGGAGTACACTCAAATTCATGTCCACAGAGTCGGTGATGCCATCCAGCCATCTCATTCTCCGTCGTCCCCTTCTCCTCCCGCCCCCAACCTTTCCCAGCATCAGAGTCTTTTCCAGTGAGTCAACTCATCGCATGAGGTGACCAAAGTATTGCAGTTTCAGCTTTAGCATCAGTCCCTCCAATGAACATCCAGGGTTGATCTCCTTTAGAATGGACTGGTTGGATCTCCTCGCAGTATAAGGGACTCTCAAGAGTCTTCTCCAACACCACAGTTCAAAAGCATCGATTCTTCGGCGATCAGCCTTCTTCACAGTCCAACTCTCACATCCATACATGACCACGGAAAAAACCATTGCCTTGACAAGAGATGCTTACCTAGTCTTAATAGATGGGCCTAAAGAATGTGTATTTTAACAGATATCTTTGTTGATTCAGATGCAGGTGGACTAAAGTCTAGAACTTAAGAAACACTGGCTGAGGGACAAAGAAAATTCACGCCTCTCTCATATTACAATTCACTACCACCTAGTCAATATTATTGCTACTGTATCAGATGTGAGTGAAACATTTGCTTAGTGTGATATATTAGAGGCCTCACTAGAGATGGTGTAGGTTTTGCCCATTTCCTCAAAACTCTTGACTACATCATAGAGTATTTTTGATGGAAGCCAATTATTGAACATTCAGAACATTATCAGATTAAGGGTCAGTTTCACAAGCTGCTCCTTGGGCAATTGTCTAGATCATCTCTCTGTAAGCGACACTAGGGTATTACAGCAAGTATAATTAGATAGGGGAAATTATATTTTCCAGAACTCTTCTTTGGTTGAAAGGATTAACATGATTAACTGTTTGGGAGGTGTTGAGTGTACAGGTAGGTGAGATCCCCAAAGTAAAAGTTTGAATAACTTCAATTTCATTCAAAGGAAGGAAAGTGTAGATAGCTGAAGGGAATTTATTTTGTTGAGTTGGTGAGGAGTTGGGCTGGGGTGGGGTTTGTGGGTGGGAGATTGGGGAGTGGGGGTGGGCTAGCAGAGCTAAGTCTCTTGAGATGGTAGAAAGATCACTTCCTATTTGTTGCATACCTTGCAGTAAAGCAAAATTCATTTAAAGAGTTCTTTGACTTCTTCAGAGAGTAATATATATTAACTAGTTTTTGTCATTCATCAAATGTGTAATCCTCTCTGGAAGATGATTCCTTGGGACACTAGTCGGCCAACTTTCTGCTGGCTTTCTGAATAAAGTTGCTATTCCTTGTCTTCCCCCAGTCAATGACAAACAAACAAACAAAAAAAACTCAGATTATCTCTGACATTTTGGTGAATTTCAAAATTAAAAGAACAGTTTATTGCTCTCAAGGATTTATAGTCTATTTGGAAAAATAGACACACAAATATCTGCTATGACATTATTTTAAATGTACAGAGTATAGCAGAAGCCTTGAGAAAGCCAACGCTTGTTCTGCCCAAGGGTATCAGAGAAGGCTTCACACAGTAAAATGTGAACTAGCAAGACAATACAGGTTTGAAAGGGAAGTCAGGACATTCTGAGTAATAGGACTAATGTATGCAATGGCAAGGAGGTACAAAAGAGAATGTTCAGTAAATGGCTTCAGTTTCTAAGACTCGAACAGAATGTGAAGAAGAACTGGACAGCTGAACAGCGGACAAAGTACACTGGGATTTTTACATAGAGAATATATAGAGGGACAGTAAGTTCTGGGGGCTTCCCTGTTGGCTCAGACAGTAAAAAAATCTTCCTGCAGTGCAAGAGATGTGGGTTCGATCCCTGGGATGGAAAGATCCTCTGGAGAAGAGACTGACAACCCACTCCAGTATTCTTACCAGAAGAATTCCATTGACAGAGGAGTCTGGTGGGCTACAGTCCATGGCATGGGGTCACAAAGTGCTGGACATGACTGAGCAACTAATACACACACAGTAATTTTTTTGGGTGAATTTTACTAAAATTGAAATATATTGATGCTGGATGCTTGGAATCACAAGGTATTTTCAGCTGGACTGATATGGTTGTAATGTCATGCAAGTTCCTTCTGAGAAAGAATAAAACATTGAAGATGGCAAGATAGGAGGGAGGTAGGAAACTACTGATATAAGCTAGAAAAAGATGATACGGTTCTCAACCAGGCGGATGGTAATGTGGAGTGAAAGAAAGGGTGAAAAAGGGAATAGGTTGGAGAGAAAGAAAGGGAAGTATGTTCTGAATGACTTGGTAACTATGTGATGTAAGAGATGAGGCTAAGGTAACACTTAGGTTGGCAACTGTGTCCATTTAAGTACCATTCGCTCAAAGAAAGAAGAGAAGCCATTTCTTTTTGGTCATCAGTATAGCTTGGGAAGATTACTTTTGAGAACACTGAGTAGAATATACACTTCTAAAATTGATAAGGCCTTTATTAAAACACTGAATATATGTTTAATAGCTTTTGAATGTTAAATTCTAAGTGGGAAAAAAATGTCTTATCATCATCTTCTTTAATTCTGTCCAAAAAAATATCACAGAGAAAGAAAAGGTACAAGATAAAAGACAGCTGAGAGAGATCCTTTCTTGGATCACAGAAGCAAATAATTTTAGAGACCACTGTGTCTTGTGAAGTAAATATCTAGTTCTCCTCATGGGGACAAAGCAGGCTTCAGTAGCCCAGGAGCAGTCCTCCAAATAAGAATTGTTATTTCTGGAGACAAAGGTACACTGAAACCAGAGAGCACTTCCAAAAGAGATAAAATGGGATCTAAGGGGATCTGAGTGGAATAGAATACATTCTTGGCTCTAAAATCCTTTTGAGAACTCTCTAGAAGACTCCTGCTTATAGGATCTCCTGTCACTCTGAATTTTTGTTCACTGACTTTTTCATAAATGTAATGAATTAACTGTGGTATGATGCTTTAAAAATGCATTCCTATCTGTATTATAAATGTCATTAGGGTAGAAATTTTATTATTTCTAGCTGTGTGTGTCAGGGTTCCACCAGAGAAGCAGAACTGCTAGGAGATACATCCATGTGGTATCAAGTGATTCACTGCGGGTCTTCGTTATACAGTGTGGGTGTTGGTGAAGCCTTCTCTGTAAGACTTTGTCTTCATGTCTCAAGACTTCCCTGGTGGCTTAGGTGGTAAAGCGTCTGCCTACAATGTGGGAGACCTGGGTTCAATCCGTGGGCCAGGAAAATACCCTGGAGAAGGAAATGGCAATCAACTCCAGTATTCTTGCCTGGAAAATCCCATGGATGGAGAAACCTGATAGGCTACAGTCCATGGGGTCAAAGAGTCAGACACCACTGAGTGACTTGACTTTCTTTGTCTTCATGTCTCATGCTGAAGTTCAAAGTCCACAAGCAGACAGGCAAGAATAGAAGACTGGGTGTAAGGTGGAGGTGATCAGGAGTAGGCTGGAACCCACAAACACGAGCTAAACCCCACAAAGGTGGGCTGAAACACGTGTCAATTTTTGTTTCCTCTGGTGATGGTAGTATGGATGTCCTGCAGGAACCAGGGCCTATTTTGATTTAAGAAGCACACATTCCTGGCCCATGAGTCAAAGGAACTTGAGGAAGATCCAGGGAAATGTGGAGCATTATCGGTCCAACTGCTAACTCACATCAATGAGGTGAGCCTGTAGACCATTAACACTGTGTGAAATTCAAAACAGCTCTTGCTTTGCCTCCAGTCTCCAAATCTCCCACAAGAAATGTCTCTTGTGGCTCACTCTGACTAGAAATATACAGGAAAAGGAATTCTGTGAAATGTCATTCAGCCTCACTAAGTTGATACATTACAAAGGCACCACAATAGCTATATCCTCAGCAACTTCAGAATGCCTCCTACAGAGTGGGGAGTAAATTAGCATTCATGGAATTAACAAATATTAACACATGAATGACTTATGGAAGGGGCAGGGTTTACCACAAACTGAGTTCAAACTAAGTTCAAAGAGCAGGAATGAAATAAATGTTTAACACATTTCAGAATGGAGTCAAATGCCAATGAGAAAATTCATACGATTCTGTTTCTCTGTCTTGTCTCTCTCCATGCCTGCATGCATGCACACTCACACACACATACACACTCCTTTTTTCCTCTTTAGAATGTGTAAAGTGTAGGTAATGAATTAGTTGAAACAGCGTTGTCCTACTTTCCAGGCTCTAAACTCATCACTGTAATAACTACAAAGCCTTTACAGCAATGGCACATGAGTAGGAATTTGTGAAATGAATTTTTTGGCAGTTCATTAGTAAATTTGGGTTTTGCCTCAGCCTCAGGGAACAGAAAGGATCCCAGAAGGTATAGCAATCAGCAGATGAACTAACCCTCTCCTCAATAATATGAAATGCTATTTTAAAAGAATTAAGCAATGAGAAGTAAAGCCTGGAAAATGAAATAATAGCTCATTAAAACTAATCTTTTTGAGTTATGTGGGATGGGACAAAATACATTCTAATCACCACTGTAATTCAAATAACAAATGTGATAGTTTCAAAGGATTTTTTATTGTGTGTTCCCAAAAACTCCTTTCACACTGGTTAGCTAAATGCTTCAAGGTCTGTATCATGCTTTAATTCATTTTGTGTCCATGGAACCTATCAGAGTGCCAGCATGTCTTAATGCTTAGTAATAGTTGTTGGAAGAATAAATGAGAGAATGAATTAAGGGCATTTAAGAGGAACAGGCTGAAGTCAGTTAATGATACAGACTTGAGTTGTAGACACAGTGTAACTTAGAACACTAAATAGTGGATCCTTGTTGAGATGACAAATTGTCCTCCCCCAATGTCAATCCTAAGGAAATTACAGAAACTGAAGAAAAGCCTGGATTTGAGGAATGAAGAGTGAAAAACCACAGAACCCCTGAGGACTCTGAGGTGTGCCAGGGCTGTTTGGGAGTTTTGGATGGTTGATGGTTAAAGTACAAAATCAGAGGAGAAGAGGAGGCAGTCGTGAGGACACAGCTTGTAGGATCCTTTTGAGCTTTGCTCCTGCTCTTTTATAATAGAAATTGTATGTATTACTTTAGGCCTCCATTGCTGTAGAAGAGTAAGGCTAAATTCGGGACTATGTAAAAGTCATGTTGCACTTCCCTGGTGACTCAGTGGTAAAGAATCTGCCTGCCAATTCAAGAGGTGCAGGTTTGATCCGTGGGTTGGGAAGATCCTTGGAGAAGGAAATGTTAACCCACTCCTCCAGTATTTTTGCCTAGGAAATCCCGTGGACAGAGGAGCCTGCCTGACTAGAGTACGTGGGGTTGCAAAAGAGTCAGACATGACTTAGTGACTAAAGAGCAACAGTAAAAGCCGTGTTATATTACTGAATGAAAACTGTCAAGTTGGCCAAACATGCTCAGGTATTCACATCTCTATTTCTCCAAACTCAGCAATAAAAGATTAGAAGTCCCTACCTCCTGTTAGAGCCACTGCTGCTACTGCTAAGTCGCTTCAGTCATGTCTGACTCTGTGCGACCCCATAGACAGCAGCACTACCTAAGTGTTTAAAGGTAAAGCAATGATCAGAAGAGTTGCCTGGTGAATTGGAAATAAACAGGCGTTCTTAGAAGACTTTCTATAGTTCCTAGAGTTCTGTGCTAAGGAGCTTTGCCATTTTTAACTCCATATATTCACCTGGAGGTTTTCCAGCCAGATCTTTCAGCACTTTCTATTGGTGATTTCACACAGTTCATCAGGTATCCATGAGATGAATTCACAGGCAAACTAGCTAGGCATTTGCAAAATAACCAGTTACTGGTAAAGAAACATCACAGAGGAACAGCATAAACTACCTGAGGAAGAATAATTGAAATATATGCATAAAGAACTTGAAATAGGCATGATGAATCCACTAAAAGATAAAGGAAGATGTTTGCAATACGAAAAAAGAACCCAAAATCATAGAAGGAGCCAAGTGGAAAAACAGGAATATAAATGATAGAAATAAAAAACTCAGTAGTTGGAATAAACATTAGGACATACAGAGGTAAGACAAGACCAGATGGACAGACTTAGAAAAAAGTTGAACAAAAAAGATGGAAAATAGAAAAAGAGATTGAATGAATAAAAATGTTGAAAAATAAAAATACCAATATCTAGGCAACAGAAAGAACAGAATTAGGGAGAAAAAGAGAAAACAGAAAAAATGAACTATCTGAAGAAATAATCACGATTCCTAATTAAAGTTGAAAATATTATAATAAAAGGACTCAGATTGATAGAGACAAGGGCAAGGCAAATATTAGGGGTAAGACAATGTCACAGTTAAGTATTTAGTGAAATTTAAGGAAAAAGAAAAAAAAAATATTCCAGAGAAAAAGAACATGTCACCTACAAACATTGTCATTTATTCATTAATGTTTTTTTTGAGAGATAATTGGCATATATCATTGTATTAGTTTCACGTGTACAACACAATGATTCAGATTTTATATCTGCTGTGAAAAGGTCACTACAGTAAGTCTAGCCAATATCTGTGACTGTACATAGTTACAAGTTTTTTTTTTCCCTTGGGACAAGAAGTCTTAAGATTCATTCTCTTAACAACTTGTCAGTATGCAATATGATATCATTAACTATAGTCGCCACACTGTAGATTACATCCCCATGAGTTATTTATTTCACAGCACAGGGTTTGTGCCTTTCGATCTCCTTCCCCCATCTGTACAGCCCCTGTCACAGTCTTCCCCCCCGCCCCTGCCCACCTCTGGAAACCACCAATCTTTTCTCTGAGTCTGTGAACTTGGGACAGTGGGGTGGGGGTAGAAGAGTTGTCTTTTTTTCTTTTTCTTTTTTTTTTGATTCACACAGTATTTGTCTTTCTCTGTCTGACTTCACTTAGGATAATACCCTGAAGGCCCATCCATGTTGTTACAAATGACAACATTCCATTGTGTGTGTGTGTGTTTATGTGTATCACTCTTTATCTATTGACCCCTCAATAGGCACTTAGGTCGCTTCCACATCTTGGCTGTTGTGAATATGCTGCCAAGAACCATGAACATGAAGGTGCATACATCTTTTTGGGTTACCATTTTTGTTTTCTTTGAGTAAATACTAAGAAGGGGAACTGCTGGATCATACAGTAGTTCTGTTTTTATATTCTTTGTGGAGCCTCCATTTTGTTTTCCATGGTAGTTGAACCAATTTACACTTCCAGAAGCCGTACTCAAAAGTTCTCTATTCTCCACATTCTTGTCAACAGTTGTTATTTCCTGTCATTTTAGTAATAGCCATTTTGATAGATGTGAGGTGATATCTCACTTTGGTTTTGATTTGCACTTCACTGATTAGTAATGTTGAGCATCTTTTCATATACCTGTTGGCTACCTATATGTCTTCTTTGGAAATCAGTTCATTTCAGTCACTCAGTCATGTCCGACTCTTTGAGACCCAATGAACTGCAGCATGCCGGGCTTCCCTGTCCATCACCAACTCCTGGAGTTTACTCAGACTCATGTCCATTGAGTCAGTGATGCCATCCAACCATCTCATCCCCTGTCATCCCCTTCTCCTCCTGCCTTCAATCTTTCCCAGCATCAGGGTCTTTTCAAATGAGTTAGTTCTTCCCATCAGGTGGCCAAAGTATTGGAGTTTTGACTTCAGCATCGGTCCTTCCAATAAATATTCAGGACTGATTTTTTTTAGGATTGCCTGGTTGGATCTCCTTGCAGTCCAAGGGACTCTCGAGAGTCTTTTCCAACACTGCAGTTCAAAAACATCAATTCTTCAATTCTCAGCTTTCTTTATAGGCCAACTCTCACATCCATACATGACTACTGGAAAAACCATAACTTTGACTGGACGGACCTTTGTTTGCAAAGTAATGTCTCCACTTTTTAATATGCTGTCTAGGTTGGTCACAGTTTTTCTTCCAAGGATATGGGAGGTGATGAAAATCAAATAATTTAGTTATGCTTCAATTTGCTTAATAGGGGAAAGAGAGATACAAGTGTATTTTTAACAATTCAGAGCAATCCAGAATGAAAATATAGAAAGTAAAGGAGGAGATATAGATATTGAGAAGTTTAGGAAATTAATGAGTAAATAAATATAGCCTTGATCTTGAAGGTAGAAGATATGAATACAAATGTGTAACATATAATTTCAAATGTGAAGAACAAAAGTTGTTTATATAGAAGAGAGTAAGAAATGAGAAGGTAAAAGAGAAAAGTGCAGAAAATGAAAAATATCCAATGAAACAGCAAAAGTGTTCTGCTATAAAAATAATTTAAAAATTTATAATAGACAATACGAGACAGTCTCAAACCGTATTCTTAACATTAACAAAAATGATCCAAGTGGTCTTTTCAAAAAGAGATATTTAACACACACACAAAAATACTAAAAATAAAAGATGGAATACAGAAAGGCAAACATGAATGAAAACTAAAATGGAGTTCTACTCTTAATATCTGACAAAGTATAATTTAAAGGGGAAAAATTGTAGTATAATGAGTACATTTGTTCAGGGCTTTGTTCTGGGTTACCTGAAAGAAGGAACAAACTGTATTCAGTCTCACATTTCTCTTTTCTATCAGGAAGAAAGAATGCATTTGAACTCAGTTTGCTATGAGATTAGTGGCCCTTCCCCTGTAACTGGAGGAAAGATAATTATAGACAACTTCTATAAAGAGCCATTTAAAATATCTGGCACCCACAGGATTTTTCACTGATAAAATTCCTCTACAAAGGAGTTCAAAAAGGGTTTCAATTCTGACCCCTGACAAATAAACTCATGCTATGGGTCCACAGTCCTGCTCTTCCTCTGTCTGTAATGTATGAAGGATGGGGGGATCTTCTCCAGTTGTTTTCTTTTGACTCTTGTCTTGTTAAGATACCCCTTTTCCTTAACATGTACAACATAATGCTGTAGAATTCATCCTGAGGACTGATGAAGAGAATCCACTCAGAAATCTAACCTCCACAAGAATATTTTAAGGGTCAGAAAAGGTTATCCACTTATAGAAAGAACATTAGAGGAAGATGCTGTTATTAATATCCCTACTCATCTAACACATTAAAGATTAATTTAAAAAACAGAAGTTGGTTCCTTGAAGAAATTTTCAGCCTTGTTCCTGAGACTGACTACAAGAGTGGGGCTTCCCTGATGGCTCAGTGATAAAGAATCGCCTATCAATGCAAGAAGCCCAGGTTCTTTACCTGGGTTGGGAAGATCCTCTGGAGAAGGAAATGGCAATCTACTCCAGTATTCTTGCCTGGGAAATTCCATGGGCAGAGAAGTCTGGCGGGCTTCAGCCGATGGGATTGTAAAAAAGTTGAACAAGACTTAGCAACTAAGACTGCCAGGGGGGATGGGTGACAGAGGATTAATATCTAGAAATCACAAGTCAACAAAAAGAACACAACTCTAAAGAAAAATGTCAAAGGATAACAACAGGCAGTTTCTGTAAGTAGAATATCCAAAGGCTCATAAATATATCAAAGTTTCTGAAATGTGTTAATAACTAAACTAATACAAATGTGAGCTATTACTTTCAGTTCAGTTCAGTCGCTCAGTCGTGTCCGATTCTTTGTGACCCCATGAACCACAGCACCAGGCCTCCCTGTACATCACCAACTCCCAGAGTCCACCCAGTAAATAAGCAACATATTAAAATCTAGGAAAACAGCAAATAGTGGTGGAATTGAAGATTATTGCCACCGCTCTGAAGATCGGTTGACAGTTCCTATTCAAATTCAATGTGTATGAGTATATATATACATTGTATGACTACTAAATATATATATATATTATATATACACACACATATATACATATACTGAACACACACACAGACACATGATCAATTAGTTGTGGCCCTGAGTTTAAAGCCTAAAGATTCTCTCACACAGATGATAAAGGATCATGCTTGTCACAGTTTTACTTATGGGGATTGGAAATTGGAGTCTGTTCCAAGCTGAGTATCTAGCAGTGGGGGACTACATAGGTCCACACTGGGAGATATATTCCATGAAGTACAATGAAGCCTTCAGAATTCACAGAACCAGAAGCAAAACTGGATGACACAAAGGCAGTTAAATGGATTGTAAAAATATTGTTGTGGGTATAAGGAAATAAGAAAGAGAATTATCCATTTATTGTTAAGATACATTAAGATATATACAGAAAAATAGGAAACATTGTACAAATTGCACCAAGTGGTGATTACCTGACTGAGCGAATGAAAGTTTAGGATACTGAGTTAAATTTGAATTTCAAATAAAATGTTGTATTTTTTAGCATAGTATAAGCATGTTACATACAATATTTGAGACTTGCACTAAAAATTATTTGTAGTTTATGTGAAATTCATATCTAACTGGGGATCCTGTATTTGATCTGTCAACCTTATACCAAACAAATAATATATAAACACATTAGAATGGTTGCCTTTTGAGGGTGGGGAGGTATAGAAAAACACAGATAAAATGAAATAGACAAGAAGAATAAAAGCAAAAAAGGCAATGCATAAATCAGTGGTGATAAAGTGTCATGCTCTGAGCATAATTAACTAGCTGAGTCTAAGAATAAAAAGAAAAAAGGGATATTTTGGAGAAAAAAGGGATCTTCTGCCATGATTCACATGAGCTGGGTTTTAAAAAACATGTGAAGATCATGGTGTGGAACTGATTTGTCAGTGAAATTCCCTAGTAAATTAAAAATTTTCCTTTTGGTTTTGGGAATAACTATTTTTAAATAAGCAAAAAACCTATTTTTATTCTTTCTGGAATTTTCATCTTGTGAATAAAAATGTTTAATGAAAGCTCAGTGTGTTAAAATGGTAAGTTCAGGGTTATTGTGTGATTAAAAGCATATTTTGAAATACTATACTGTAGTTGAACACACATGGGTAAATGCACACACAAAGTAATTTCTTGAGTGGCAAAGAGAGTTAGCTCTAAGGTACTTTGATCTCCACCTGCCTTTGCTGCTTAGAGAAAATGCCCTCAGCCAAAATAAAGCAGACCCTTGAGTCACAAAGCCCACAACCCATCAGATGTTCGGGTACCTTAGCAGCAGCAGCATCCTTTTTGCCTTTTTTGTCCTAAGACAAACATAGTGTTTCATGCCTGGCCATTGAAACACTGATGTTAACACCTTGCAAATTTGAAACACGTGCAAATCCAAATAATGGATCGATAAACTCTTAAAAGCAGCCATATTCAGACAAAGTGAGTTCACTCATGGGGCTGTCCAGATGAGCAAATGACAGGATTCTTTGTTAGAGTCTTGTTTTCATAATTGCATCTGTATCTGGATATTCTCTACTCATTTTCCACAACTTGAGATATTGGCATCTGTTAGAAATGGGACAAATTTCACAGACCTCAATTCCCGGTCCTTCTAAGTCCTCCAGGCTCGTCCAGAGGGAGAACCACTTTCCTTTCTCTTAGTTGTCTATTTCCCTTTACTCTATCTTACTAATAGCTATTCACACTCTACCCCTTTGTTTCCTAAGTCAGGTCAGCCATGCTTGGTACCCTTTTCTTTCTTGCTTTAATATAGAGTTTCGCCAGTCAGTTCCTCAGGGTTTAACTGTGTTCCTACTTTTCCCAAGGTTTGTTTCTATAACTTGAGTCTTTCCTGAATTATCAATAAAGTGCTTGACTAAGTGTGCTGTGTGCTTAGTCTCTCAGTTGTGTCCAATTCTTTGCAACTGTTTGGACTATAACCCACCAGGCCCCTCTGTCTGTGGGATTTTTCAGGAAAGAATACTGGAGTGGGGTGCCATTTCCTCCTCCAGGGACTCTTCCCAACTCAGGAATTGAACTTGCACCTCCTGGGTCTCCTGCATTGCAGGTGGATTCTTTGCCTGCTGAGCCATCAAGGGAACCAAACTGACATCAATAACAGTTTATTTCTGAGATCAAAGATCTTGAGCCAATTTCATATTTTCATAATAAACAGTTAAAATGGCCCTCTGCAATTTGTCTTATATCATACAGTTTTCAGAGTCTAGTAGCTGTATTGTGGGGTCTGAAATTATTATACTGAATGCTTTGAAATCCAAGCACTGGTGGCCAATGGCTATGTAAATATGGCAAGTCTTTGAACTTCTCTCACCTGTATTTTTAATGTTCCAACCAAATACTCTTTATTTTTTAATGCAAATAAAGGAATGGTCATTGTTATTTCTTCTCTTATATTTTTCAGCAAAGTTCTTCAAAGAAAAAGCAGAGCAGAAAAACATGTTTCTAGTAGAAAATATTTGTACTCTTTGTCAATTAATTTGATTGTGGTCTTGGGCAGATAATTTCCACTTTGGTTTTATGTATAGATATGAATAGTAATCATACCTACTCGTGATATTACTGTGAATGTTAAAAATTCAGCAAGTATTTATTGAGTGTAATGTGTATCTTCAGTAAACAAGATGGTCTCTTAAAACTTGTTTCTAGGGTGGGGAGAGAGAAAATAAGCAAATAGGCAAATATTAAATATGATAAATATCACCAAATGATAGTGACTTATGAATATATATTCAGTTTTCAAAATGTTTGTATTGTTTGCTTTTATTCATATAATCATATGCATAGATATAAACAAATTGAGTTATATTCTCACAGTCCTAGATACTCTGCCAGATAAACCAGGGTTGGCAAATTTTCTTTTCTGTAAAGGACAGATAATAAATGTTTTAGGCTCTGTAGGCCATAACATCTCTGTCATAATTGCTCAACTCTGTCACTGCAGCACTTAAGCAGCCACAGACAGTGCATCTACAAACAGACATATCTACATTCAATTAAAACTTTATGGACACTGAACTTTGAATTTTATGTAATTTTCATGTGTCACTAAATAGTGATCTTCTTTTGATTTATTTTCAACCATTTGAAAATATAAATGGTACTCATATTTGACATGCCATGCAAAACAGATAGCAGGCTGGATCTGGCCCCAAAGCTTCTTGGTGCAGACCAGCTTCTCACACTTTAAAATGTGTACAAATTACTTGATATCTTGTTAAAATGCAGACTTGGTTTAGTGGGCCTAGATGGGACCTGAGATTCTCTGCTTCCAAGAAGCTCCAAGAGAATGCTGATGTTACAGATCTTGAGCAGCAAGAATATAGAAATTATTTTTGTGAACATACAGAGAAAGTTCTGCAAGGATACAGAGAACGTGCTATAGAATACATCTTGCAGGACAATGGGGAGTAAATAGAATATTCCCTATTTTTGCTTTAACTTCTGTTTTGCTGATTTTTTTAAACTTAGATTTCACTTCCAAAATAATTTTTTAAATGATGTGAAATTCAGGGTAGGCAGAAGCAAACTTGGCAAAGTCATACGATGGCATTTTAAGGAGCTATTAAAACTCACGTTTTCTAAGAATAGTAACAAACTTGGAAAATGTGTGTAATATCATGTCATGAGAAAAAAATCAGAATACACAGCATGTATTGTACCATACATATATATATCTATACATACCCACTAGAAAGAAATACCACAAAACATTGGCAGTGATTATACGTGGGGGAGTAAGAGAGGTTTACTTTCTTCTTTATACTGTCCATATTTTCCAAATTTTACATGGCAGACATATGTTATTTTAAAATCTGAAAAAACTGAGATACTTTTTGTTTTAAGAGAAGATAAAGAAGCAAAAATTGGGCCATGCTAAATTCACGAATTATTCTTCACTCATAGTCAATCCCATGGACAGAGGAGCCTGGTAGCCTTCTGTCCATGGGGTCGCTACGAATTGGACACGACTGAGCGACTTCCCTTTCACTTTTCACTTTCATGCATTGGAGAAGGAAATGGCAGCCCACTCCAGTGTTCTTGCCTGGATAATCCCAGGGACGGGGGAGCCTGGTGGGCTGCCGTCTATGGGGTCACACAGAGTCGGACACGACTGAAGTGACTTAGCAGCAGCAGCAGCAGCATGAGCTAGTTTACTCAGCAAATGCTCTCAGAGCACAGACCGGTGACCTTGAGAGAGTAGTAATAGTATTTTGTTCTGCAAATCAGGAAGCTTCCAATGGGGTCTAACAACTGATGAGTACCCTGACCTAGACTCCCACTGAGACCTTCTAATTCCAAGATCCATATATCTTTTCCTCCTCTCTACTGATTTCTCCCTTGCAATGATGAAGTCATACAAGGAAGCCTGCTCTTCATTCAGATCTATAGGTAAGATCACCCTTGGAAGAACTATAAATTTATAAATGTTTGGCTTAGACAGTGCTGTGAACTAAGATATACACGTGTGTGTGTGTGTTCAGTTGTGTCCGACTCCTTTGTGACGCCTGCCAGGCTTCTCTGTCCATGGGATTTTCGAGGCAAGAATACTGGATTTGGTTGCATGTGAAGGGTACTTTCATTTTAACAGATGTAATCAAAACAGTTGTATTTTGCATATTGACATTCGAAGTTTGTGAAAGAAGAAGACCTTTCTTCTAAGAACTGGGTAAACACAATACAGAGGCTTAATTATTCTTCTTTGGAGAACAGAAATGCCATCTATTTTTGTTCAATCTGAAGCAGATCAAAGGAAATAGAAATTTATGTAGTAAACCTTAGAAAATAAATCACGTGGTCTCTGGAAGTCTCCCCACCACCTCTCTAGGTAGCCCACGCTTTGTTTTGACAACATTTGCTCTTACAAAGTCCTTAGGTTGGGTTTTAATTAGCAAACTGCCACCATCTGGGCTTCCTTGTCTTCCCTGGGGCCATGTGGAAAAGTCATGAGATGTACAAGCCTCTTTTGTGAGAGAGCAGAGTTCCAGAATATCACTACCCTCTGGCTTAGGAAGTTGATGTCACAACTTAGCCCTGTTTAGCACTATACCATGCATGCGTGCATCGCTTCACTCATGTTCGACTTTGTGTGATGATATAGACTGTGGTCCTCCAGGCTCCTTTGTCCATAGGGTTCTCCAGGCGAGAATAGTGGACTGAATTGCCATGCCCTCCTCCAGGGGATCTTCCTGATCCAGGGATCCAACCTCTTAAGTCTCCTGCATTGGCAGGTGAGTTCTTTGCTACTAGCGCCACCTGGCAAGCTGTTGCTGTGTGCTACCCTTGATTCCAACTTTGTATATTTCAAAGCCATTAGTAATCTTATCTCATTTAATCCTAACAACATCACAACTCCTCTGATGTAGCCTGGGCAGGGTCTTAAAAAACAGGGCTCATAGTGTTTCTGCAATTTGCCCAAGGACACACAGCACAAAGACGGTAGATTTTACAATAAAAGTTGAAATCTTCTGATTCTTGGCCCAATTGTCTTTTCACAAAACTTCCCTGTTGATTTTGCAAATGGGATAAACACAGAGCCAGATGATAGACAACTAGATTTGTTAGGACATTTCACTTTGTTTCAAGTTAAAATTTTCAGCAGTTTTTTGGATCCTACATTAAATCTAGTGTGAGTAAAGCAGGAACTGAAGTAAACTAGGGCACATTTAGCCCTGATGTTATGTGTCAAAATACCATTTGGATCTGTCTATTTGAATCTACATTCTAGGATTTTTCACAGCAAAGAATAAATACATGCATTCTTGAGCACAGTGTTTCATGAATTTGGGAGTTTCATTTTGTGCCTTTTTTTTTTTTTTTTTTGGTAGCCTGATTACTATTCCAAGTATATCTTTTGATCTTCTAAAATAAATGCTGTTTTTTGTTTTTTTAAAGAAATAGCTATTGAAGTTGCTGCTGTGTTTTGGTTTTGATATGTTACTTTATTCACTTTTTTTCTTGTTTTTCCTGCTATATATTACATTTCAGGGTCTTTGAGAAATGACCTCTTCATTTACAAAATTCTGATTACAGATTTTTAATGAAAAAGGGGTATGGTTGCACTTGTTATTATAGATTGAGTTAAAATCCATTAGTAAATTAAACTGAAATTATTTATTTTACAAAGGAAAAAAATTTATAGCTCAAGAAACCCAAGGTTACCATAGCAATCGGTGGCGTCTAAAGACTGGAAACAGAGGACTATATTCTACTTTCTAGAAAACACTTCATTAGAGGAAAGATATATGATGTGTCTTCAGGGTGGAATATGACAAGAGTAGATCATTGCTTAACAAAAATACTTCCATTTTTTTCCCCGACTAAAAATAATGCAAGGTAATTTGGAACAATTTTTATCAAAAATGTGCATAATGCTTCTGTCTTTGGCATCATTTGATATTTATTCAATAACAGGAATGGGGTAGGATTGTGTACTTAGCTGACTGTATTCAAACTGGGCAGAAGGAATGAGATTGGAGACAGGAAGGCGTTTTTTAAAAAAGCAAGAAAAGAATCAAAGGGGAATAAAATCAATCAAATGAGATGGGTTTTCTCTAGGAACTGACACAGAATTGTGTGTGTGTATGTGTGTGAGATGCTTGTATTGTTGCATAGTTTCTGGTCTCATTTGGCTCATCAAAGATATACCAAATAGACCTGCTGCAATGGACATCTGTTGTTTTTGCCTGCCCAGTATCCATTCCCCCTTCTTTTGGAAACAGCATTTCAATTTTCCTTTGAAAAACTACACTTTGCCCAGCATGTATCGTCTTTGTGTGATATTCATTCAAGGTGCCTTGTTCTCTGGTCACCTGAACCCAGTGGACCAGCCGACCTCTCCTTTGGGCATCTGAATCTTCCGTAATTGATGTATGGGCAGGAAAATGTTGGCAGGGCTCCATCTCAACCATAAAACCATGAAGAGATTCTCCTTTGATTCCTAAATTTTGATACTCAGAGTTGTCCCATTACTGTCTTTTCAGAGGCTTGATCGCTCAGTTTGTCTTGTATTTAGATTTTTTTTTTTAATTAGCTTAAGTCAGCCGGACTTAGTTTCTGTTCAGTCAGTTCAGTTCAGTTCAGTCGCTCAGTCGTGTCCGACTCTCCGCGACCCCATGAATCACCAAACCCTAACTGATATCATGCCAAATAGAGATATGAAATACAATTGCCAGATTGCATATTCTACAATTTTCTATTTTACTGTTGAGTTTCATTTGGGAAGCACAATGATCCTAACATCATCATTTTCTAGGGGCTGAATTCTGTCCTTTCAGCAGTATCCTACTTAACAGCTTAAATCTGAGATTCAGGATGCATGTGAGGAAGGAAAAGCACGACAGTCCAGAATACAAGCCAGCAGTGCAGTTTGGTTATTCCAGTGAAGCAGCAGAAGGGGAAGCAAGAAAACTAATCAGTGTTCTGGACATTTACACTCATAGGTAGGACTGTGTGCCAAAGACAACTGGAGACTTGAGCTACGCTCAGAGACTCCAGAACGTGGAGAAGAAAAACCCACAGTCATCCAAGTATTTCACAGAAATAGGATAATTCCTGAAAGTAGTTTCCAAAGACCTTAGTGGATAAAAGCATTCAACTTTTTGTGAAGGACTTTAGAGCAAGAACAAGAGCAGTTGCTTTGATTTGGATACCAAGCCTGTAAGTTGCACTTGTTATTTTTTATTGTTTTCTGAATCATTGACTGGCAGATTCTATAAGGCTCAGGTGGTAAAGAATCTTCCTGTAATGCAGGAGACCCAGGTTTGATCACTGGATCAGGAAGATCCCCTGGAGAAGAGAACAGCAACCCACTCTAGTGTTCATCCCTGGAGAATTCCATGGACAGAGGAGCCTGGTAGGCTACAGTCCATGGGGTCACATTGAGTCAGACATGACTGAGTGACTAACACTTTCTTTCACTTTCTGAATCAATTGTTGGGATTTCCTTTTATGAGTTAGAGAGATGAGAGCCCATTTTGCAGATAAGAAAATTTAGTTATCTTTGGAAAATGACTTATTCAAAATAAAAGAGGTAGTGAGTGGAAAAGTCACTACCAAGTGACTTCTCTTTGCCAAGTCCTTGTTCTCAACAATCTGAAATTCTATACTTTTCAAATGTAACAACTCCATAAATTTCATAAATAATACCATACCATTTTGCATATGGTATTGCATGTATGATATTATAATGTGAATTTCTCTCAACATTGGAAGATGATTTCAGTCTCAAAAAGGTTGTCAGTTTTTATCAGACCCCCAGATGTTCTCAGGCGTCTATGCCCCTCTAAATATAAGAATTGATGGCAGCACTCTAATAACAACGGACAAGCCTGGTGGATTACTTGCCTTTTCTCACTCTCTGTGTTAACCTGAGTGTATTCATTATTTCATTTAAACTTTACAAAGTAGTCATTATTAGTATTGTTGTTATATTCCTTTTATACATGAAGAAACTAGAGCTTAGGAGAGGTAAAAGCGAACTGCTTGAAGTCTCCCAGTTACTGAGACGTGGAAACAAACACAAGAAGTTTGTCTCTGAAGACAGGCTTTCCTAATATCACACTCCTTTATTCTCAGACTGAGCTTTGCTTTTGCTCAATGGGCTGCATCTAGGAGTTGTCATTCCTTAAAGGGCTGTGCTAAAAGTTACTAAGAACACTGTATTTGTTACTGTCACAACAATATAGAAGAGGTCAAATTTCAATTCTTCTTTCAGGATCTCTCTCTCTCTGTCCCTGTCTCTCTGTGTGTCTCTCTCTCTTGAATCTCTCTTCAATTAGTGCAAGCATGCATGAAGAGTCACTTCAGTTGTGTCTGACTCTTTGCTACCCTTTGGGCTATAGGCCGCCAGGCTCCTCTGTCCCTGGGATTCTTTAGTCAAGAATACTGGAATGGGTTGCCACACCCTCCTTCAGGGGATCTTCCCCACCTTGGGATCGAACCCATGTCTCATGTCTCCTGCGTTGGCAGGTGGATGCTTTGTCACTTGCACCACCGAGGAAGCCCCCTTCTGAATTACTAATAATATCTAATTCCAAAGGAACTGTGGCAAGCCTCCCTCCCACTCTATCTCCCAGACTTTTAACTCTTCTATTTCTTCTGTTTTGAGCTCCATCTAGAGCCCATTCTTAGTTAACCTTCCTGGCAATTGATTGTTCTCTCCTCGGCTCCCCCATAGGACTGATAACAGTGTAAAATATCTTTTTTCGGTTACGTATCTGGCTTCCTCGTGAGACTGTGTACTGCTCTAAGTAGAGAACTCAGCTTGTTGTATTCCCAGTCTTACACACTGCCTGGCACATGGTGACACACATGGTGCCCATGAATGAATGGCCTAAGGAAGTCATTCTTTGAAATCCACATTGCCCTCTGCCTTGCAAGTACATTTTTAAAAACAGAGCTCCCTACACATGATGTCCTCCCCTTCCCTTGATTTCAATTATTTACATCAGTATTACTTAATCATGTGGCAGATAATTAAGGAATACATTATTTATGTTAAATAAATTAACCCGACATCCCTCCTCCTCTCCTTCCCCTTGGCTGCTGAGCCTGGGTTTCCATCATTTCACAAGGACTGCTGGCATCTTGCAGTCATGATCTTGCAGCCCTTGTGGTACACTGTCATGGCTGCCTGTTCTGCCAGATGCTCTGAGCTCACCTCCCACCTCATGCCCTCACTCTGCTTTCTCTGTCCTGTCGCTTCCATACTTCAGTTTTCAGTCCTGGAAGTTCTGTGCCTGTGTGGGCCTCAGTTTCCTCATCTCTTCTCGATGCACAGAGTTGTGGGAAGGATTTAATGAGGTCATGCCTTGGACCTTTTAGGAAATAAAATGTCAACTTAAACAATTTTATGCTTCAAAATACATTAGTATCCTATTATATGTCTGTAGGAGGCATCTATATTTACCAGCAATAAATTGAAGTGCCATATCTATGGAATCTCAGAGCTGGAAGCAGTTTATCATAATAATCTATTCCAATTTCTTTTTCCACAGATGAGAAAATAGGCTCAGAATGCATAAGTTATTTTCCCAAGATTTAGTTAACTATTAACAGTAATGATGAACATTTATTAATAATAGCTAACATTTAATGAATCTTGGTCTATACCAGATATTGTGCTAAGAGCTTAACATATTGTATTTTGTTTCATGATCACAATAATGCCTTGGAAAAAGTATTATTGTCTTCATTTGACTGATGAGGAACCTGAGGCAGAGAGTTTATGTAATACGAACCAAGGCTATGGAGGTAATAAGTGGAAGTGTTAGGGCTCAAGCCCAGGTTCATCTTAGATCAAGAGCCTAAGTTCTTGCTCATTGTGCTAAATTACTACCCACAGTTTCATCTGTTAGGAATAGGGCCCAGAGTAAGCACTGGAAGCCTGACTTCTTGCTTCTAAGCCATTGAATCTTTATGACACTCTTTTTTAGGCTACCAAATCTCCAGACACACACCTCATAAGTACATAGCCCATCCCAGCAAAAATGTCCCTAATGACCTCTTGATAGAGCTTCATGACTGGGCTCTCAGTCACTATCCATACATCTATTTGGCTATCTTCTTTATGTTAGTTAGCATTTTTGCTCATGGAGTTTTAGCATTGGTAAGAGCACTCTCTTCTTTACCACCAAATGGCAAATGTGCTCTGAAATATCTATAGGATTTTCACACCTAATGGACCCATCCATGCACAGTGGTCAATAACACTGTCTCTAGACAGTGGCTGCTTTCTCTGATTCAGGTGGGCACTTACTTGTGTGGTGTATGACACTCAAGTGTACTGTCAGCCCCCAAATAGAGATTTGTTTGATTTCAGATGCTGAATATAACTGTTAATTCTGGCTCAGCAGTGTTCCATTTTCTGTCCACTGTTTATGTGGAAGCAGTTGAAGACTTCAGGGAATTTATGTAGCACACTGGTGCTTTAGTTCGTATGAGGGAAGATGCTGTGTCTGTGTTTGCTGCATGGACTCTGTGTTTTATTAAATCTGCAATGATCATCAAACATGCTGTGTTGCACAGAAGACAGTGTTTTCCCCAGAGGAGAGCTCCCGTGTTTGATTGACAGAGCAGGTGACCATAGGTCAAGGTTGCTTAGTGGTATCGGCCATCTGTTTTCTTGGCAAGTATTTGACTGGCGGGCATTAATATGTTTGTAATTCCCCACTTGATCTGGGAATAAGGCTAAAAAGACATCGTCACCAGTGGGAACTGCAGAGCAGACCAACACCAGCAGTTGTCTCCTGGCTTCTTTCTCACAGTGGTATGGGCTGAGCTCAACTTTTCTTTCTGGGTCCTGCTCCCTGACAAGTCATTGAGAAGACAGCCTGCTTTGTCATGCTGCTTAGAGAGAAAAACCAAAAGCAGATCTCATCAGCAGGATTATATAAAAACAGTTTTAAATCACTCCAAAAGGTCTTGATCATTATAAAACCTTTCTAAAGTAAGACAGCCAATTCTTCAGTTTTGCTCAAAAGCAATGAAATCTCAGTATCTATTTATATGTTTATTTTTCATTGCCACATTTGGCTGAGAAGTCTGTACTGAAACATAGGATTTTGATTATGCCCTTAATATTCAAGGAAATATTTGCCTATCGTTATGCCTGCTGTATGGGAGAGAACAGAAGTGATCACTCTGAAACTTTTGCAGTTAATGGTCAAGTCACTTTCCCATTTCTTCATCAATGCAAAATTCTCAACAAATAAAACATTCCAGAGAAAGGTTAGATATAAAATGTCCTTAGAGCCAACATGAAAAGCCAGGTGAGCCATTCTGACTAACAGGAAATAAGATTTTAACATCCTAATGAATGCATTAGTGTGTGCTGCTATCTATTGATCCATTGAGTTTAGGCAGCTCTTCCTTTTAAACTAAAAGAAGGAATAAAAGCAGATGGAGAAGACATTCTTAAGCTGACTATAAATGAATCAAGAAAAATAACATATTTTCATATAGGGTGTGCTTTAAAAAATAAATAGTCACCGGGAGAGATAAGATTTATCAAGAAGGCTTTTATTGCTGAAGCTTAGTTTTTGGTTGGGAATTCCAACTCCTTAGAAATGTTAATCTAGTGGAGGACCAACATGTATAAATTCAATTTTCAGAAGATATCTAAAAACATTAAAATATTATTAAGATAAACCCAGATCTCTCTTTCCTCATGATTTTTATCTTTAGCTAATAAATCATTGCTGAAAACACTCAAGCACATGTGTAGACCTTAAAACCAGTGATATCTGTGAAAGGAAATTAGACTTAGCCTTAAAAATGGATTCTCTAGATTTTCTAATTCCAGAGAGATGAAGGGACCTGGGGGACTCTGGTGGGGTTCAGAATGGAGGAATTCAGATTTTTTGACTATTATGATAACATTGCTTTATTTTTAGTTAATAACAAGAAAACTTTTCCTGAGAAGTACTACTTTCTTTATATTCCCCTGGTGGTGGTTTAGTCGTGTCTGACTCTTGCAACCCCATGGACTGTAGCCCACCAGGCTCCTCTGTCCATGGGATTCTCTAGTCAAGAATACTAGAGTGGGTTGTCATTTCCTTCTCCAAGGAATCTTCCTGACACTGGGCTTGAACCCATGTTTCCTGCATTGCAGGCACACTCTTGCCTTGCAGGGAGATTCTTTACCAACTGAGCCACCAGGGAAGCCCCTAAATGTATTCAAATCCTTCTCTTTGATAATTATTCCAAAAATCTTCTCTAATTTTTTTGTTATTATAAGAAACTCAAAATTGAGTATCATTTTAAAAAAGCCCTTTCAGTTTTTACATGCCTATATAAATACTTATGTCTATATTTATACAGGCATAAATGGCATATATCTATATACGTTATTGACTGAAAGTTCCACCTGAGGAATAAATGCAGGTCACTGTCTTCCACCATGTCAGATTAGTTTTTACTGAGCTCCAGAGGTATAAATTAATGCTACTGATAGGGTGAAATATAACTGAGAAAAAAAGAAAGCAAATCATCCAGTGATTAAAATCAAGTCACTCTATCTTTCCAATATTATTTGCTTAACTTCAAAGCAAATTTGCTGGCAATGGATTCTTTTAGTTTTCCTTCATCTGATAATGCTTTGTTTTGTTCTTAATTTCTGAAGGATATTTTCATGGTGTAAATCTCTAGGTTCACAGTATTTTTCATTCAGCACTTTAAAAATGCTGTGAAACTTCCTTCTGGTCCCATGGTTTCTGAAAAGAAATCTACTCTCATTCAAATATTTTTTCTCTTATAGGGAATATGTTGTTTTTCCATGTTTTTGTTTGTTTTGGGGATTTTCTTTGTGTCTTTTGTTTTTAGCAATTTTATTATGTTTTAAGGAATTGTTTTTTTTCTCTTGTCTGAGATTTGTTGAACTTCTTATATCTGTAGATTTATGTATTTCACCAGCTTGAAAAGTTTCTCGCTATTATTTCTTCAAAATGTTCTTAGGACTTCACTCTTTCTCTTCTCTCAGAGACAATAATAGACATTCTGTCATTGTCCCACAAGTCACTAAGACTCTCCTTTTCTTTTTCTTTTTGTTGTATAGATTGGATAATTTCTGTTGTTCTATATTCAAATTCACTGAATGCCCTTTTATCTCCTTTTTACTAATGAGCCCATCCAGTGAGTTTATAATTTCATTTATTATATTTTTTTAAGTTCATTAGTCTAATTAATTCTTTTTTTGTATTATCTTTTTCTCTGAGGAGACTTTCTATTTTTCTGTTTAAGTGTATTTGTAGTTGTTCATTAAAGCAGTTTTATGCTTTAAATTCTTTATCAGATAATTGTGACATTTTTCTCATCTGAGCATCAGTATCTGTTAATTGTCTTTTCCCATACAAGTTGAGAGTCTTTTGAGTCCTGGACATTTTGAATATTATGTTATGAAATTTTGAGTCTGTTAAATTATAAGGAGAATGTTTACACTTTTGTTTGACCAGTTTAGATTCAAGTTGCAAGTCATAATGTGCCTTCTTTGGGCTGTAGCCACAGTGTCAGTTCATTGTTCAAATCCTTTGTAGTGCTATTCAGATCTGTTCCATATGTGTGCCACATAGTGACCAGTCTGGGATCCGGGCAGTGATCTATTCATTCAGCTCTGAAATTATTCAATGTGCTGATTAGAATCAAATCCATACAGTTCATAACAAAGTTCATAGGGCTATTATTCTAAACTACTTTCATTTAATCTCCCCTGTATTTAGCAGTTCTCTGGAGTGCTCCTTTTCAGTTCTCCATCCAGAATGCTGGGGCTTTGGCAACCCAGTGTCCAACCTTGGTGTGCACTACTGTGATTGTGTCTATATCCGAGACCAAGTTGCATGAGGACAGAGAGAGAGAGGGAACCTTCTCCCCACTCTCTTGGAACTATAATTTCATAAAATAGAGAGAAACGTGTTCCTCTCTTTAAGTTTTGTCTCCGACTGGGTCCCATGTCTGCAACTACTTCTGCTAGCACAGGATTTCCCAGGGGCTGCAGCACCATGAAGAAATGGAGAAATAGTAAAAGGAAAAAAAAAAAGATCCTTTCTGCCCTCTCTCTGAGTGTTTGGAAATTCTTTCCACTCTTCGAGCAAAATGAGAAGGAACTCAGTTACCACTTTTACTTCTCAGATTACACTGAGATCAGTTAGGTTGAAAGAAATAAAAGGAAAAATTGTCAGTAAGCTCATTGCCAGTTCAGGAGTATTAATGAATTTTTGTGTTCTTCCCCAGTCTGCTTGCTGCTCTTTATTTTTCAGAGTTTTCAGTTAGTTGCTCCTTGTATGCTGTCAGGTTTTGTAGCTATGTAGAGGTTGAACAGGGCTTCCTGGGTGACTGAGACAGTCTGACTGTAATGCAGGGGAACTCGGTTCGATCCCTGGGTCAGGGAGATCACCTGGAGGAGGACATGGCAACCCACTCCACTATTATTGCCTAGGAAATCCCATGGACAGAGGAGCCTGGCAGACTGCAGTCCATGGAGTTGCAAACAGTCAGACATGACTGAGCAACTAACACACATACACATATACACAAATGGTGTACAGCTGTGTCAAGAATATATACAGTGTGACTGGTAGGGTGGAGTGTGCTTCCTTTACCTCATCAGACCCTGGAGCCAGTTTGTTTAATGTTAAAGTATTAGTAATAATAGGACCAGTCTCACCTAGAACTCTTGAAATACAAAGTTCTTGAAATGTATAATGCTAGTGCCTCTAATTCTGCCTTACTAATACTACCAAAAGAAAAGGCTACAACTGTGCATTAGTGATTTTAAAAATTAATAGGTTATTCTGAATGTTGTCCAGTGAGTGTGTAGTTATCACAAAAGATGGTCTCTTCTCTAAGCCCACAAATTGTCTTAAGTGAGGATGCATAGCTGCCACAGTAAGTACTTAAAGCAAAGAACTGTACTTTGCTTATTATATTTTGTGTGTGTGTGAACTGACAAATGTTTTGTGAGCTGAAAAATGTTACTTTTAAAGAAAATTGTAATATGCTCTCCACCTTGTTAGAAAAGGGGAGGTCAGTATCTTATTCAAGACAGAGTCTCAGAATATCAAAGCAAAAGAAATAAGTTATTTTGTAAAACAGTTTATCATTATTTAAATTCTATATAAATAAATGTCCAAGAAAATTTCAGGTTGCTCTGTTTAAGGGGATGCAACATTTGGGCCTATAGGGTCTGTGGTCTACTTTAATAGATGCTCTGTTGCTGCTAAGTCGCTTCAGTCGTGTCCGACTCTGTGCGACCCCATAGATGGCAGCCCACCAGGCTCCCCCGACCCTGGGATTCTCCAGGCAAGAACACTGGAGTGGGTTGCCATTTCCTTCTCCAATGCAGGAAAGTGAAAGTGAAGTCACTCAGTCGTGTCTGACTCTTAGCGACCCCATGGACCGCAGCCTACCAGGCTCCTCCGTCCATGGGATTTTCCAGGCAAGAGTACTGGAGTGGGGTGCCAATGCCTTCTCCGAATATATGTTCTTGGTAGTATTTATTCTTAAAAAGAAACTGAGGTAAATGGTTTTGGGTATCGAAGATATAAGTCATTACTGGCAGCGTTCTTATGTTTTCCCAAATGGAAAGGTGGATACAATTATAAATATGTTCCCTCGTAATATCGCTTGGCCTTTGTGGCACCTCTCTGCTCATCTTTCCCATTTCTATGAGGTCATGTTATGTTTTTCTAAGCCAACAAGATGATCAGTGATTTCCATTTATTAAAGTCTTGGCTGAAAACTCTATTGTGTCTCTTTAAAAAAAAAATTTTTTTTAAAGATGGTAAATTGTTAAAAAATAGAGGAAATAATGAGATCCAGTAGTAGATTTTGGGGCATGTTAGTTGGCAAGAGAAAGAAATTCTGGTTAAGGAGAGTCCCATTCCTCTAAAATTAAACCATCTCTGTATGTGCTTATTTATAACCCGTGTCCATTCTTCACCCCTTTATTGCCTTTGAAGTACATTGTTTTTAGCACTATCATTCCTAAAGCTGGGAAAGGTCAATGGAATACAGCATCACCAAATGAAAGAGTAATTTCATTAACTATTTATTAATGTATTTGTAAATGAGGGCAGCAGTTCCTTTAACAAACTGTAAATGGTAGCTGTGGTGTTCTTTTTCCCCCAGTGACTTGGTACTTTTTGTTCTGTGATGACAATATTCTACTTCCAAAACAGATGAATCGGTCGGTAAAACAATGTCTTCTTACTTGCAGAATAAGATTGCTAATACTGAAAGGATGGATCCCTGCACTTTGATGCTTGCTATCTCTTAGGTTTCCAAGTGACAAAAAGTATTTTGTGTTACCCATGAAAGAAGAATTCAGATAGCTAAAATTTATCAAGTCCTTATAAGTGCCAAACATTGTGTTAAGTACCACATGCATTAACTAATCACACATATACCACCCAACCTATGTGGGAAGATGCTGTCTTTATTCATAATTTATAGATATATTAAACTGACACTCAAGAGAGATGAAGAAAATTTCTCAGGATAATCCAGGTAGCAAGTGGCAGAGTTGACATTTAAACCCAACTTTGTCTAATATGCAGGACAACGTCTTGTCTGTTCTGCTGTCAATAAATAGGAAATAACTATTGCTTATAACCTTTCACTTCTTATTATTTTCTATTTATCCCTACCCACTTTTGCTATCTCATTAGACCTCCTTATCCTCACCAAAGGGGCTCCCCAGGTGGCTCAGTGGTAAAGAATCCACCAGCCAATGCAGGAAATGCAGGAGACGCAAGCTTGATCTCTGGGTTTGGAAGATCCCCTGAAGTAGTAAATGGCAACCCACTTCAGTATTCTTGTCTGAGAAATCTCATGGACAGAGGGGCCTGGGTTGGGGGCTGAAGGGCTGCAACCCATGGGATCGCAAAGAGTCAAACACAACTGAATGATGGAGCGTGCACTCATTCCCACCAAAGCCACTGCAAGTGTTTTAGAAGGTCCCAGGCTTTTCTTATAGGGCTCGTGAAACAGTTTTTACAGCAATTGCGTGGCATTCAGATTTAATTTTTCCTTTTAGTTTCAGTGGTGTTACAAGAGGGTCCCCACCGCCCTCACTGCAGACAACTCTTGCTGCCCTTCTTGGATCCAGCCACTGGCTTGCAGATGTTCCATTGTTCTAATGCCTCGCTACACCTAAAGTTGTATCTTTAGAAATATTGATCTTGACTCCCTTTTTTCCAACTCTTTTCCACTCAGTGGATTGTAGCCCACCAGACTCCTCTGTCCTTGGAATTCTCCAGGTAAGAATACTAGAGTGGGTAGCCATTCCTTTCTCCAGGACATCTTCCCAACTCAGGGATCGAACTCTGGTCTCCTGTGCTGCAGGCAGATTCTTTATTGTCTGAGCCACCAGCGAAGCTCCTTCCCTTTCCCGGTTTGATCTAACTATATTAGCTGTTAGAGTCCTGTTCTTCCAACTCTCTCCAATATTATCTTCTCATCTTACAAGTCTCCTCAAAGACATCTTCTTTGATCTCGTCATCTAAATTATATCTGTACTCACACTCATTTCCATCAGGTCACTAATTATATCATATATATATATATATATATATGCCTTTTAACTTAATTGTCTTTTCATCTGCTTAAATGGTAAGTTCCATGAAATGGACCCTCTTTCATCTAACGCTTCAGTATTCCCAGGGATTCACATCATGCCTGGCATGAATAAACACTTGTTGAATGAGTGAATGAATTTCACCCTGGGTTTGAGCCCCTTAAGCTAGGTATGGAATAATATAATTGACATATAAAGATGGCTGCATTTATCCCAAGTTATAGAAAAGAAATATTAGACATTATGTTTTCTTTTTAGATGAACATTAGACATGGAATTAATTTTAATAACTTTATATAAAAATTGGTATGATATAGCCATGGGGCAGAGTGGGAAACCTATATTATGGGCTGTTGACAGAGGCCCCTCCTTTTTCTTCCTTGAACATATTGAGACATATTATTGCTTTTTACATATGCTTTGTTAAATGGATTTGCAGAATATATTGCCAATTTTTAACTAAACAGATTCTTACAAAGAAATTGCAGATTGATGATAGCAAAACACTAATGATAGAAACATAAATGAGCAATTGAAAATGAAAGAACTGACACTTCCTGTTTTAGAATATCATCTTCAAAAGTCGCAGAATGAGGTAAAATACAAACACACCAATAATGACCATCTAATCACATTTGAATGAAAAGTTGGTGCCCACAAATTTAATTTATCAAGAATAATATCTGATGTAAGGATTTATATTTATTTGTGTCTAGGATCAACTTTGCACTAAGTGTGGGTTGTGCCTTGAAACATTAGCTAATGTAGAATGAAGCCATCACAATTAACAAGACATTTAAAAACTAACCATGTGGAACTTGAAGGCAAACCCAAGTTGCTTGGAGGCAAACTCTATAGAGTTGTTTCCAGGATATTAAAAGGCACACAGTGCTTATTCTAGTACTTAACAAAATTGTATTATACTTAATGATAATATGTAGGAGTCTATTTTAAGGTTTCTTAATAGCAAGAATTAAAAAGCCACATATTTGTTCTTTCTGCTACTGCAGAAATAACTGAAATAACATAAAAAATAATATAGAGCACAAACTGAAATATATTTGTTAATAAATACTGTAAAATGCATAGAAAATATGAATAAATAATTGGAGATACAACCATCATTTTGAATTATGAAATGTGGAATTTATCTATGCAGTTGAATAAATATTCAGATTTATAATTTTAAAAAATAATGTAATTACTTAATTTTTATTCTACAATACATACAAATATAATCTTTTTAAGTCAATATTAAGAAAGGTGTTCCCATGAAGTTATTTTTCTATCGCACAGCTTCTCTAATACAAACTATGTTTTGCAGAAAACTGTAGGATTATTTCAGTAAGTGGAATATTGATGGCTAGGCTTGTTGACTAGAAGAGAAAAGATTACCATATTAGGATTGTGGAAAAGGCATCAGATATGAAGTTCATACACTAACTCATTGAGGGGTAAACTAAAAATTCCTATTTTAATACAGGTTATCAACAATATAGCTAATTTTATAAAAGCAAAACTATTAAAAATGAGTCTTTGTCTACCATACAATGAAATGGAGATTGATTATAAAGACTTTCATCCCTCATAGAGATTCTTAGATTCTCTCTTGTCAAAGTTCTTAAAAGCATTATTGAACTCAAAAATGAGTTACATGTTAGTGTGCTAATTAGTAAGTATATATTTGAAAAAGGCACACTTAAACAGTCTCTCTTTAATATTTTCACAATGAGTGTGAAAGAAGTGCATATTTTAAAAACTTATGCTCTGGAAAAGCATTTTAAAATACAATGTTTGGAAAACTTTACATTGAAAGACAATTTAATTGCCAAAAGCAATGCATGTCACATTAAAAACAAACAGACTACAACCCAAAACACTCATGTATGAGCACTTGAAAATTTGGAAATAGCCTTTTTTCAAACCTATTTTAACACTCCAAATAGTGTTTTTAAGTTGAATTTTTAACTAATCTTTACATTTTAATAAAAATAACACTTTATCACTAGTTTGCAAGAATAGCTGAGTGACATTAAAGAAGACTGAAATTTATGAGCTACACTTAAGCCAAAAAATTACCCTTACATAATTGGTGGATGAGATTGAAAAATGAATATCATGATTTAGTAAGCACAGTCAGTGACCTGTGAGGTTTCCTTTTTATCAATGACAATGATTAAGAACACGTTAGGAATTAAAAAACAAAACAAAATTGAACTTGAAACTAGACCTGTGAATCACTGTAACACAAACTGCATATTCACTTTGCCCTCACTAAAATACATACTAAAAAACACAATGATGATGTGTGCCAAACCACTTCAATAGTGTCTGACTCTTTACCCCCTCATGGACTGTAGCCTGTCAGGTTCTTCTATCCATGAGATTCTCCAGGCAATAATACTGAAGTGGGTTGCCATTCTCTCCTCCAGGTTATCTTCCAGACTCAGGGATCGAACCCGCATCTCTTATGTCTCCTACATTGGCAGAAGGGTTCTTTACCACTAGCTTCACCTGGGAAGCCCATGATGATAATGATATTCTTGTACTTCGAGACTCAAATACAGGAACAAACAAGAAACAGAAAAGGTATTAAAGGAGTCAACCCACAAACAAAGCCTTTGTTTTCCTGACATCCAAATATAACTGTCTCCTCATTCTCCAAATTCTAATCAAACATAAAAAAACACAATGCCTATTGACAAAATAATACTAATATATTCAATCTAGATAAGAATAATAATGACAACTCTCAATATATTTGAGAAAGAGCATATATATAATAATATGACTTTTCATGCTTATCTCACCATTTTCTATTTTTCATGTGTTTATAATGTATATAATTTGATGCAGTTTTAAATATATATAATGTATATTTAAGTAAGAATTTGTTGGATTCATGATCAACCAATTTCTTTTGTGAAGACTGCTCCATTTAAAATCTTGAGAGGCCAATGGAATGAGATTTCTGTGCATGGGCAGTAGCAGAAGATGGTGGCGTAAAGCATAGCTTTTGGAGTCAGTTCTGTGTTTGAAGATCAAGCCAGCTCTGTGTTTCCCAGTTGCTTCTATTCTCCAAACCCCAGTTTCTGTAAAATGGAGATAAAATTGCTTACTTCAGATTGTTACAATGAGAGGTATATTATATAAAACACAGAGCACAGTAGTCATACCTCATGAGTGTAATACATTAAAAATTCTTTTTAAGGCAACATCATAAGTTGCATAGACTGTACAAAGAAGTGACAACATGTCTTGGACCTATTTGTTCTGAGCAGATAAGAATTTATCTTTACGTATGATCAAGAACAGTAGCACCAGCATTGCTTATAATTGTATGAAAACTGGAAACTGAGTGTCATAGTTGAAAAGAATATATAATTTATATTTTATTCATCTAAGTACATAGTATGTGAAATGAAAACAAATGTACTAACATGGATAAATTGTGAAAATTCAATGGGAGGTTTTTTCTTTTAAACAAAAAACCAAATCATAGAAGTTTTAAAAAGCAAGTTGTGCAATATAACAACACATAAAAAAAATTTGTAAACTTGACAAACTATTGGTGCCGATAGAATAAAGGTATGAAGAAATACTTGGGGAAGATAGGTACCGTATTCTGGGGCATGTTTCTCTTAGTGTGTGGAAAAGGAATGAACTTCAACAGCCTTTCTAAGGTTTTTTTATTCCTTAATTTTGATGAAAGAAACGTGAAAAAGCTCATTGTATTCCTCTTTCTACTTTTTATTGCCATAATTTGCCTGATTTTTTTTTTAAAGCAAAGAGAGAAAAATATTTGTATGAAGAAAAGTGAATGGCCAAACCTTTGAGACTGCTTCCTTAAAGGGAAGAGAGGGAGGGAGGGAGAAAGGAAGAAAGAAAAAATATTTTGAATAAAAATAATTTGCTTGACATTTTCCTTCAAAAGGCATTTTGAACAAGCAAGCCAAAAAAAAAAAAAAAAAAGGCGGGGGGGAGGGTGGGAGACACGCGTGGTTAAGGGGCTGGCATTGAATGCTTAATTATTCCATTTCTGACACAAGGACATGTTTAACATCTTGAAAATCCAGGTAACTTTCCTTATGTGAAGTCTGAGTGAGAAAAGGGAAAGCATTGTTAGTCTCTAGATCTTTTTTTCTTTTTATTTTAATAAGAAATGGTATCATCGTAGGCAGACAATTTGATGTCATATTTTTCTATGATATTTTCACAGTGCGCACCAGGGCGCCTGTACTCTGCAGCTATATGACATGCAGAGAGTTTTTTTTTTTCCCTTTCACATCAGAGCCTCAAAAAACAAGCTGTACGGCATCAGGCACAAAGACTATCAATAAACATTCCATCTTTTCATTTTCTCCCTTGTTATTTAATAAGGAAAAGTCAGAGCCATGATTTTTGACTGTCCAATAGCAGCAATCTTTCAGAAATGATTTCTCGTGGGACTTTGATGACCAGGAGTCCTCCCACCTTCAGCCTCTCTGCTTGACTCCCCCCAGGGATGGACAGGAAGCCTCTCTAGGGAATGCAATTGACAAACTTGCCCAGTACAGTCACTGGCCTCCCTCTTGATCAGATTGCCTACAGCTTGCAGGAATATCTGGCACCTGTGTGTGTCCTCTTCCTGGCTGCACACATTGATGTTCCCTCCTAGGCTTTGCTATCAGTAGGAGTGGCTTGCCGACATACCTGGCAAAACGCTGGCCACTCCTGTTAGCATACCAGCAATGCAGCCTGGGTTGCTAGGGAGCTGCCCTTGAGCATCCCTTGATCTATTTTTAAATTTCCATGCTTGTTTCCTCTCTGAAAAGAAGGAAAGAATAATACCGCTTGGCTTTCTCCTCTCTTAAGGAACAAAGTAACCAACAAGGCTAAGACCTGTTGTGAAGTTAAAAAGCATTTGCTAATTAAGCCTCAGAATGTTAGGGTATTTGTGCCCATCTAGTTTCTGCTTAATTAATTTCCAGATAAGGCAGCATCTCAGAAGAGGCAGAAGCCAGTGTCTCTAAGAAGCATAGGTGAAATGTGCTGGTCTTTTTTTTTTTTTTTTCTTTCTTTTTAAAAAATCTATTATGAAGCTCTTGAAACACTGTTCTTCCAAGCATTTAATGATAAACCATTGTGAGGCACCCAGGTCCCCCCACCATGGGTAATAAATGAGAATTTTGGAGGGCTATTGAACAGTGAGTTTCACAGCTGATACACAGAAAAGTATTTAGCACAGGTGTTTTGGTAACTGTGAAATACTGGGGAAATTCAGTCTTCTGTGACACTTTGATTCACTGTCTTGTGTGGGATGGAGTCTTATGGAACTTGCAAAATATCTGTAATATAAATAAAAGAAGAAGGAGGACAAAATTAGCTTTTCACAGAACTCCAAAAATTGTTCCTTGTATGGAAAAGTCTTCCTTCTTGGCCATTGGTAACTAGCAGTTTTCTTAGTAATTTTTTTCCATGTTAAAATGAATCCAATTTCAAATGTTGTTAGTGAATTTTTAAAAGGATGTGTTATATGCATGCAGGTGTGGAGAAATCTGGTGGAATAACAAGTGTGCTAGTCTCCATGTGTCAGAATTTTTTTTTTTTTTTTGAGTCTTTAAGAAAAGATTTTTTTCTCTCCTTCTCCATGGCCAGTTTCAACCCTCCACAGCAGCTGATCAACAAGGTTAGGAGCTGTTTGCTCTTCAAATTACAATGCTAGAAATAAGTTACAGTTTCTAGAATCTATACTAACATTCCACCATTACCATTTGTTTCTTTGTACATCAGTGAAGGGTTCAGTTAGTCTGAATTTTGAGGTAATGATCTATATAAAATTCCATGAAATCTCTTGTCTTCTCTCTTACAATCTTAATCTTATTCAGTTCAGTTCAGTTGCTCAGTCTTGTCTGACTCTCCGCGACCCC
Organism: Moschus berezovskii; assembly: GCF_049115385.1. Lineage (NCBI taxonomy): Eukaryota > Metazoa > Chordata > Mammalia > Artiodactyla > Moschidae > Moschus > Moschus berezovskii. The sequence continues at coordinate 32,293,672 of NC_142467.1, read as the reverse complement.
ATGAATCACAGCATGCCAGGCCTCCCTATGCATCACCAACTCCCGGAGTTCACTCAAACTCATGTCCACAGAGTCGGTGATGCCATCCAGCCATCTCATTCTCTGTCGTTCCCTTCTCCTCCCGCCCCCAATCCTTCCCAGCATCAGAGTCTTTTCCAGTGAGTCAACTCGTCGCATGAGGTGGCCAAAGTATTGCAGTTTCAGCTTTAGCATCAGTCCTTCCAGTGAACACCCAGGATTGATCTCCTTTAGAATGGACTGGTTGGATCTCCTTGCAGTATAAGGGACCCTCAAGAGTCTTCTCCAACACCACAGTTCAAAAGCATCGATTCTTCGGCGATCAGCTTTCTTCACAGTCCAACTCTCACATCCACACATGACCACGGGAAAAACCATTACCTTGACTAGATGGACCTTGGTTGGCAAAGTAATGTCTCTGCTTTTTAATATACTATCTAGGTTGGTCATAACTTTCCTTCCAAGGAGCAAGCGTCTTTTAATTTCATGGCTGCAATCAGCATCTGCAGTGATTTTGGAGCCCAAAAAAATAAAGTCTGACACTGTTTCCACTGTTTCCCCATCTATTTCCCATGAAGTGATGGGACCAGATGCCATGATCTTTGTTTTCTGAATGTTGAGCTTCAAGCCAATCTTTTCACTCTTCTCTTTCACTTTCATAAAGAGGCTTTTGAGTTCCTCTTCACTTTCTGCCATAAGGGTAGTGTCATCTGCATATCTGAGGTTATTGATATTTCTCCCGGCAATCTTGATTCCAGCTTGTGCTTCTTCCAGCCCAGCGTTCCTCATGATGTACTCTGCATATAAGTTAAATAAGCAAGGTGACAATATACAACCTTGACGTACACCTTAAGTCTGATTTTTTTTAACCAGATGAGATATTGTTTAAAAAATGCATCTGTAGGAACAATTATATAGAAACCACTAGAATTGCAATAGAATTTCTTCATTTAAAGCCCACAGTTAATTTCTGACATCTGTTGATAACTTTCTGGGGACAAGTCATTTTTCTAAATTCTTCATTGCCCTTAAAGAAATCCTATAAAGGAGATGCTACTGTTGTTCTCATTTTTACAATGGAAACAACTCCTGTTTCCTGAGAGGAAGTTATGTGTCTTGGGTCGTTCAGACACAGGGATATCAGATCACAGAACCTACACTCTTACCTACTATCCTATGTGCTCTCACTTCTTTGGACAAATATCACCTGTGATTGATGTTAGCTGGAATTTTTTAAAGTTTCTCATTCAACAAATTCAAGACATCTACCAGTATATATCCTGAGAGGTTGCACGTGGTTGGATCACTCTTCAGACATTAGCCAAGGAGAGACAGTTTGGCCATGGGGATCAGCAAAGCAGTTTTAATCCCGGCCCCTCTAGTGACTACCTGAATTTGGACGAGTTATCAAAGCTCCATTCCCCTATCTGTAAAACACTGATATTATCTCCCTCCCTTGGTTCAAGGATTAAGTGAGATGCTATAGGTGAAAAACTTAATGAACAGTAGCTTAAAATTAAGATTTACACTGTCAAAAGTGTAACTTAGAAACTGTAATCACAAATTACCCTATGACTTCAGGAGTCTTATTCTTCCAAGTTGAAGGATACACATAGTGTAAAGGTCTGAGCACCAAGGCTCTCTTTCATAGTTTCAGTAACTTGTGTAAGAGCGTAGCTCTAGACTTTGAAGGAAGAAACCGGAAGGCAGGACATGTGATCACTGCAAACTGTCAGGGCAAATGGAGCGTGCTTTCCTTTGTCCGTGTCCTCAGTGTCTTGGTGGGTAATGATGTTCTTGGAGAGATAAGAATTGCTCCTTGTTGTCATGTTTTGCTTTGCTTTATATGGCTGTAGAATCCTCTGATATAAAATGAAATATCAGTGGCAAAGGATTGACTTTAATGTTTTTGAATATGCTGGCATGGCTTGGAAGCCAATGACTTTGACATTCTGAATTCTCATCCTGATGACTTACCATTTGTGGAATAGGACTGCAAAGAAACATCGAGTCTCCCTAGCCAAATGTGATTGTCTTGTTCTGTTCTGTAGGTGCAGACCTATAAGGAGAAGAGGGGGACAGAGGATGAGATGGTGGATAGCATCATTGACTCAGTGGACATGAGTTTAAGGAAACTCCTGGAGACAGTGAAGGTCAGGGAAGCCTGATGTGCTGCAGTTCATGGGGTCACAAAGAATTGGACACAACTTAGTGACTTAACAATCAAGTATCATTCCTCATCTTGAATAGTGCAGACACTGCAATGTTACTGGCTCCAAAGATCAACTAAAAAAGAATGAGCTAAGAGAATCTCTTTCATTTACTGAGTCCCAACTACATCCTCAAAACACTAAGCACAGTGTCAAGTCCTATGCAGCAAATACTGCCCATACTGAGTATACAGACACCAATTGGCTCACTTGCATGAAAAATCAAGCAGGTGAATAGGACCACAAGTGCCCTAATTGTTCTCTAAGAATATTGCTGAGGGAAGTTGGGGAAGGTAGGATGGACTTTTTTATTTTCTTTCCAGGAAATTCCTGTTGTTAATTCCCTTCTCCCCTTTGGCTTCCAAACCAATTGAGAAGCAAATCTAGGAAATGAGATAACATAGAACTTGTCAACTTCATTACAGTAGAGCACAATTGGAGAGTGTGACTTAGACTGAGGACCATCATGGATTTCTCCCAGCCCCCAGCCCTGTTGGCCTGCCCAAATGAACCCATTTGGCTTCCTTGGTCTCTGACACAGGACCCAGACTGCAGCTGGTTCAGCTCCCCTAGCTGGGGCATGGGGCAGTGCTCCAAAGGATGGCTCACCAGACAGAAAAGGAAATAGGTGTGGGCAATAGGTGACTAGCTTCACAGAGAGCCTTGAGAGGAATATGAATGTGTACTTTTCCTCTTACCACAAAGTTAAGTCCCTCTGCCACTCCTGAAGGTAAGTGAGAAATAGGGTTGGAAAAAAGGGTAGGCACTCACCTCCACCCACGAGGCTGAAAGACTGTATGTCTTGGCTCACAAAAGAAACACATTTCAAGGAGAAAATCTGTTCCCCTGACAGTGCTCCTTTGAGCTGAATCACGTAAGACCAGGAGGAGCCTGACGAAGAAGAAAGGGAAAAGTGTTTCAGACAGACGACATAGCATGTGCAAAGAAGGAGATAAAAGGGCCTGGTGTGAGATCCAGGTGAATAAAGAGAAGAAAATAGATGTGTTTGTGGGTTTCTGTTTACTGCTCCCGATGTACTTCACTATCAATATTTCCTTTTGATCTTTGTAATAACACCGTGAGAGAAAATTTTGATAGCGTTTGATATTCTTAGTTTATATGGCTTCCGTGATTGAATGAGCTAAGTCATATAAAGCACTCCACGCATTGTCTAAAGGACAACTGTCAAATACTAGCTACTGTCAGTTACCACTCTGATGCTATTTGTTACTATTGCTGTGGTGGTCATTATTGCTGTTGTTACTGCCAAGGTCCCATGGCTACAAAGTGCCATCATTAGCGATACAGCTAGTACGAGGTGTAGCTGGTGAATCTTGCTGCAAGTAAGTGGTAAAAGTGGGACTCAGTGACATGGTGTCTAAGAGAGTCCAGAGACTTAATAAGCACTCCTAAAAGCTGTGAAAGACTGTGAGTTTGCCCTGTTACATGAACAAGTTGGCCTGTGACTGTTTCATAAGTCCTGGTTCACAAGACTTCTAGCTCAGAAAAAAATAACTTTATGACTCGTGGCACAGCAGGAAGCAAGGGCTTCACACTCCCATTTGTTCTTCTTGGTCCCAAGTCCCACAAGGTCGATGTGGGGTGATCTACGGGGTTGTACTCAGAGTGCACTTGCACCACAGCTGAAAAATCCAAAGCTTCAAAACCCCCTGATTTCATGAAGAGTTGAAACTTCCTGACCTTTTCCTGGAGGGGAGATGTTATCTTTATTATTCTGACCAGGAGAAAAAGCCCTCTGTCCCTGAGAAACACAGGATCTCCATCGTCTAATGCTGTTTGCTATACAAACAGCTTGGAAAATTACAGTACAGAGCAACAACCAAAAAATGGATAAAAAACATGCAGAAACAGGGAAGAGTCTCTCAACAAGCATGTTGACAGAAAGTTACTCTTAGATTTTGGGAACTAGTCATTTAATAGTACCCAGAGAAAGCTTTGCTGTTGTTCAGTCACTAAGTCATGTCCAACTCTTTGCAACCCCATGTAATTGCAGCATGCCAGGCTCCTCTGTCCTCCATTACCTCCCGGAGTTTGCTCAAATTCATGTCCATCCAGCCAGTGATGCTACCTAAGCATATCATCCTCTGCCACCCCCTTCCTCCTCCTACCTTCACTCTTTCCCAGCATCAGGATATTTTCCAGTGAGTCAGTTCTTCCCCTCAGGTGGCCAAAGTATTGGAGCTTCAACTTCAGCGTCAGTCCTTCCAGTGAATATTCAGGTTTGATTTCCTTTAGGATGGACTGGTTTGATCTCCCTACCGTCCAAGGGACTCTTAAGAGTCTCCTCCAGCTCCACGACTTGAAATCACCAGTTCTTCAGCACTGTCTTCTTTGTGATCCAACTCCTACTCAATGCAAATAATAAAGAGGTCACGGTAGTTAAGTTTAGTAAACAGATTTCCTTCACCAGAAACTTGCTTACAACTCTTCCCTTAAGGTAGTTTCAAAAGAGAAGGGAACTTTTCCAGGGAGAAACCCAGCAGAATCTAAGATCCCTCAGACCATGGATTCTCAGAATCCCATAGGGACCAGAGCCCTTCAGGGCTTGGAAGGAAGCAGCAGCACCTTGAGCAGCACATGCTCCAAAAGTGATGATGGAGGCGTGTATATTACAAAACAGAGACCTGGTCTAAAAGTGAAAACCAGTGACAGACTACAGAGGGGCGGGTGTGAGGCCCTATGTTCCTCTGGGTAGAAGCATAGATTCGAGCACTGAATCCTCTCTTTTCCCACGTTGTCCAGGTGTATATTTTAATGAATTATTTAACTTTTTGAAATACCTGTTCCTGGTTCCCAACCCCAAGCTTTCTCATTCAATATGATCTGAGGAATCTCTTCTCTGAAAACCTCTCTCGAGGTGATGAATGTACAGCAAGGGCTAGGAAGTGCTTTTTGCGGATACATTTAATACTTGGTTTCGTATGCAGCTGAGATAAGTGATTTGTAAATAACTGTTACAGCAGCTTATAATTTAAGAATTATCCTTTCAGAAAAAAAAAAAAAATGAATCTTCCCAGACAAAGTAGCAAGAATTAAATAGTAATCTTTTAAATCTTGTCTTATATTTGGAATTAAGATGTGTTGTTTCATTAAGTATCTACTCTTGGAAGCTCTAATGCTTCCTCTTATAAGAAAATAGGTTATGGTAATAAAGATGCTATGCTAGCTAGCAGACTTGAGGTTTTGTTGTTTTTTTTTTTTTTGCTTTAGAGAAATCAGGTTTCCCAAATATACTCAAGAAGGGATATTCATGTCAGCTTCTCTCATTTGTGATGCCACTGTAACACAACTTCAAATTCATCTTGAGTCTGTCAATTCCATTATTTAATCTCTAATAAAAAAAAGGTGCTAGGCGACTCTGGTTCACATGCTAATGTGACTTTCTCTTTTTCTTGACACTCTGATATACTGTCAAGACTCTTCCTAACTCTCTTCCACCTTCAGTTTTTTCAAAGAGCAGACCTAGCCGCTGGAGGCCATAACATTGGCTTCATGTTTTCCATATGTGCAGATCAAATGCAGTCACAGTGGCTCCAAGACAACTGATTGTATAGACACCTCCAGTTTCACACTGAACTACATAGAGGGATATTTTATCCTCCCCAAACATGGGTATTAATATTCAATAGACTGGCCAAACCTTGTCTGATCTGAGGCAAGAGTGCTCAGAGGCATGTTTTAGGACATTATGAAAGAAGACTTTTTTGTGTGTGGTTAAATTGGTATTGCTTAATACATGTTTTCTTAGGAAAATTCTGCCTCATGTACTGGAGTTGTTTTGTTATGTTAGAACTAATTGCTCTAACTAGGATTTCTTTAAAAAAAAAAAAAGTGGAAGTAGTTACACTTTATTTGAAGATAGGAATGAGACCAAAATTATAGGGAGAGGGACAGTTTACTGTGTTTCATATTTGATGACTATTTAATTCAACAAAAAATAATTGAATGCCTTTTCAGTTCAGTTCAATTCAGTCGCTCAGTCATGTCCGACTCTCGGCGACCCCATGAATCACAGCACGCCAGGCCTCCCCGTCCATCACCAACTCCCGGAGTTCACTCAAACTCATGTCCACAGAGTCGGTGATACCATCCAGCCATCTCATTCTCTGTCGTCCCCTTCTCCTCCCGCCCCTAATCCTTCCCAGCATCAGAGTCTTTTCCAGTGAGTCAGCTCTTCACATGAGGTGGCCAAAGTATTACAGTTTCAGCTTTAGCACCAGTCCTTCCAATGAACACCCAGGATGGATCTCCTTTAGAATGGACTGGTTGGATCTCCTTGCAGTACAAGGGACTCTCAAGAGTCTTCTCCAACACCACAGTTCAAAAGCATCAATTCTTAGGCAGTCAGCTTTCTTCACAGTCCAACTCTCACATCCATACATGACCATGGGAAAAACCACAGCCTTGACTAGACAGACCTTTGTTGGCAAAGTAATGTCTCTGCTTTTTAATATACTATCAAGTTTGGTCATAACTTTCCTTCTAAGGAGAAGGTGTCTTTTAATTTCATGGCTGCAATCAGCATCTGCAGTGATTTTGGAGCCCAAAAAAATAAAGTCTGACACTGTTTCCACTGTTTTTCCATCTATTTCCCATGAAGTGATGGGACCAGATGCCATGATCTTTGTTTTCTGAGTGTTGAGCTTCAAGCCAACATTTTCACTCTCCTCTTTCACTTTCATCAAGAATGCTCAAACTACCGCACAATTGCACTCATCTCACACGCTAGTAAAGTCATGCTCAAAATCCTCCAAGCCAGGCTTCAGCAATATGTGAACCGTGAACTCCCAGATGTTCAAGCAAGTTTCAGAAAAGGCAGAGGCACCAGAGATCAAATTGCCATCATCCGCTGGATCATGGAGAAAGCAAGAGAGTTCCAGAAAAATATCTACTTCTGCTTCATTGACTATGCCAAAGCCTTTGACTGTGTGGATCACAGTAAACTGTGGAACATTCTGAAAGAGATGGGAATACCAGACCACCTGACCTGCCTCTTGAGAAACTTGTATGCAGGTCAGGAAGCAACAGTCAGAACTGTACATGGAACAACAGACTGGTTCCAAATAGGAAAAGGAGCACGTCAAGGCTGTATATTGTCAACTTATATGCAGAGTACATCATGAGGAACGCTGGGCTGGAAGAAGCACAAGCTGGAATCAAGATTGCAGGGAGAAATATCAATAACCTCAGATATGCAGATGACACTACCCTTATGGCAGAAAGTGAAGAGGAACTCAAAAGCCTCTTGATGAAAGTGAAAGAGGAGAGTGAATGCCTTTTAGGTCAGCATAATAACTGTACTAAGAAATATTCAAAATAATAATATCATTATTTCCTTCAAATAGCATTTGAATCTTAAAAACCTCTTGGATGCTTATTTTCTTATTTTATAAAGATGGAGAAAGTATAGCATTTTTATTCAGGGAGATTATATAATTTGAGGGTAGAGGGGTTGGAGGAGTGTGGTAGCATAAGTAATAAGTGAGCTAATAGGCTACACATTAAAATGCAATCTCTTGGCAATAAGATTATATAAAATAAAACATGGATACAGAATTTATTTGATAGTCATGATGAGTGGGACCAAATTATGAGCTTAAGACACATAGTCTAGTCTAGTGTTAGTCACTAAGCCATGTACAACTCTCTGCAACCTCATATACTGCAGCCCACCAGATGCCCTCTTTCCATGGAACTCTCCAGGCAAGAATACTGGAGTGGGTTGTCATTTCCTTCTCCAGGGGATCTTCCTGACCCAAAGACTGAACCTGGATCTCCTACATAAGTCCAAGTGAAAAATGACTTCTCTTTAAGAGAATATAATTGGATTTGGCAAAAAATTTCTTAAGCGGTTTAACTTTTAAAGAGCCTTTGCAGTTATGCTTTTTAAGAGGAGAGAATGGGTCCTCCTCAATGCTGACTTTAGCTGCTCATTAGCAGCTGTTATAATGGGACCCCAAAGATGAACAGTCCCCTTCTTCTGTCACAGATACTACAAAGGCCAGAAGAAGGAGTGAGGTTGTCTATGATTTTGAGGCAAGCTCACTGTCTATAGTCCATTCCAGCATCTAAAGAGGATAAGGGCCAAAACCAGGAAAACTGGGTTTTCCAAAGGTGACTAAAAATTCTAAATCAGGGTGAACTAGTTTTTAAACTATCAAGCTTTACTCTGGATTCATCAGTAACCACAAATGCTCTTTAAACACTTGTTTAAAGATAAGAACCTCATAAGTAGAAGAAAACTTTTCTGTTGTGTGTAGTTACCTATTTCTGTGTATTAAAAGTGAATATGTTAGTCATTTAGTCATGTCTGACTCTCTATACTTGAGTGGGTTGCCATTCCCTTCTCCAGGGGATCTTTCTGACCTAAGGATCAAACCTGGGCCTCCTGCTTTGTCAGGCAGATTCTTTACAGTCTGACCTGCCTCTTGAGAAACCTGTATGCAGGTCAGCAAGCAACAGTCAGAACTGTACATGGAACAACAGACTGGTTCCAAATAGGAAAAGGAGTACATCAAGGCTGTATATTGTCACCTTGCTTATTTAACTTCTATGCAGAGTACATCATGGAACGCTGGGCTGGAAGAAGCACAAGCTGGAATCAAGATTGCCGGGAGAAATATCAATAACCTCAGATATGCAGATGACACCACCCTTATGGCAGATAGTGAAGAGGAACTCAAAAGCCTCTTGATGAAAGTGAAAGAGGAGAGTGAAAATGTTGGCTTGAAGCTCAACACTCAGAAAACAAAGATCATGGCATCTGGTCCCATCACTTCATGGGAAATAGATGGAAAAACAGTGGAAACAGTGTCAGACTTTATTTTATTGGGCTCCAAAATCACTGCGGATGCTGATTGCAGCCATGAAATTAAAAGACGCTTACTCCTTGGAAGGAAAGTGATGACCAACCTAGATAGCATATTAAAAAGCAGAGACATTACTTTGCCAACTAAGGTCCGTCTAGTCGAGGCTAAGGTTTTTCCCATGGTCATGTATGGATGTGAGAGTTGGACTGTGAAGAAAGCTGATCGCTGAAGAATTGATGCTTTGGAACTGTGGTGCTGGAGAAGACTCTTGAGAGTCCCTTGGACTGCAAGGAGATCCACCAGTCCATTCTAAAGGAGATCAATCCTGGGTGTTCATTGGAAGGACTGATGCTAAAGCTGAAACTCCAATACTTTGGCCACCTCATGTGATGAGTTGACTCACTGGAAAAGACTCTGATGTTGGGAAAGGTTGGGGGTGGGAGGAAACGGGGACGACAGAGAATGAGATGGCTCGATGGCATCACCAACTCTGTGGACATGAGTTTGGGTGAACTCCGGGAGTTGGTGATGGACAGGGAGGCTTGGCGTGCTGTGATTCGTGGGGTCGCAGAGAGTCGGACATGACTGAGCGACTGAACTGAACTGAACTGAACTGTGTATATTCTCTCACTAGATTACAATCAAGGCTACAATCTAAGTGCTAACCAGGGCTTCAATCATCCCAAGCCTTGTCTTTGGGAGGATTCATTTCCACCCTGACTCACTTTGTGGACCTCCTCATAGGGCTTTGCAGAACTTTTTCTCCCAAAAGAGTAAAAGATTGGGGTGACTATGGGGAAGAAAATGGTAGTAGAGGGGAGAGAGAGAGAACACAGTCTTTGCATCATAATCTCAGTAGTTTAATCTTATCACTTTCAATTAATTCTAATTCAACTATTTATTAGCGGTGAATTACTAGGTATAGTCCACACTCAGAGAGAGGGAAGTAAAGAGAGGGATTTACACAGGGTGTGAATACCAAAAGGTGGATCCTTGGGAGCCATCTCAAAGACTCTCTTTCACATATAGACACAATCTAATCCAACCTGTCATTTTACACCCCAGAAAACCAAGGCACAAAGTAGTTTACGTGTTTTGTTGTATAGCCTGTGGCTATTGTTGCAAGAGCCTGTATATCTCTGATAAGAGAAGGACAAGAGTGGATGAGGTGGAACCATAGAATTTATCTTCAGCAAGGTGATTTGTAAACTGTTGTTCATAGAATAACATGGGTGGGCTTGAGATGGCTCATCTGGCCCCTCCGACAGTACAATATATTTCAATTAGTTTTACATACTGGTCTTTCTTTGAATGAAACAGTTCTGCTGGTCAAAATATCTTGACAGTAATTGTTCTTCATGAATTTTATTTGATAACGTTTTTCGGGGTTAATCCTGGAGCTGATCACATTTGTGCATCTTTTTCTGACCCTTACATCATTTTATCTAGAAATTATTATCATTTCTTATAAGTAGATAAAGGTTTTTTAATAATTAGTTTTCTTGTAAGACTCAGTATGTTTGAAACTGTCAGTTTTTAATCCTTTTATCAATAACTTAATTAAGCCAATTCAAAGTATACCTTCTTTGAATTGTTCTTGCACATCTTATTATAAAGAATGGGATGGTGAGACTTCTCGGGACCAGTGATATGATATCTTTCATGCAATAAAAAAAACAGGTACACATCTGTCTGGGACATATTACATGTAACTAGATCTTACATATATTTCTATTAAAATCATTTTATATCCCATGGCATACATTCAATAATACAGCTGCAAACCTCAGGAAGACACACACATAAAAAGAGAAAACTCTTCATGTGAGGTTTATTTATTCTTTTGCCAAATTTATGAAACTTCTGCTTGGAGACTTAATTTTTTTTTCTTTTAGTATATCACCTCAGCAATCTGTTTTTCAGCCTGCTTGTTTCACTTACAAGTTTAATAAACCCTGTTTAATTTCTCTGAAAAGACATTTTAAATCACTTTCACCCCTCATTGTCATTTAGAATGTTTCTAACGTTAAAGATTTATTATAAATACTGTGAAGACTGTATACTTTCATCTATATACCTTTCTCTGAGTACATCTTCTTCCGATAATTCTCCAGGAGTCAACTTTCAGAGCGAAAGGCTACTTAAAGATTTTTGGTATAAATGACCAAATTGCCCTTGAGAAATTTTACATTCCCAGGAGCAGACTAGGAAAATAGAGGAATCGAAATATAGGTTTCCACAACAACTTTTATTTGTGACAGCCCTTTTTTTAAAAGATATACACACACACAGTTGTTGTTTGTTTTTTTTTCTGGGAAGGAAGCAGTCACCATTTTCTAAGAGGTAGGAAACTTGTATAGTAGGAAAACATGAATTTAGATTCATGTCTCAATGCCCAAGAGGTCCAAATGGATACTCCTCTTGGCCCAATGCACTTTTGCATTCCTAATCATCCGTGTGTTAGACCAGGAAAAGGTGGTGCTATGTTTTGCTCACTCTCCCACCCATTTTGACACTGCATCACTTTAGGAAATATTAAAAAATATATCACAAACATTTAGAGGGGAGTGGGGTAACTCATTGATTTTCTGAAAGCAATTTGTTAATTAACATCAAAGGAATGAAATCTGACTTGCATAGCCTAGTGAGTGGCATTTTTCCATAGTCCTGGTTGCTATGGTGATGAAGGAAACTCGTTTGTTCTGGGTCACTCCTAAATTTGTGCATGAAAGCATAAGAGATTATTCCTGTCTAATCAAGTTATATGGAAAAGTTGAAGGGGAGGTGCTGTGTTTTACAGCCATCAACCCTCACAGAATAAAACACAATAGCTGAGAAAAGGGGATTATATCTTCCTTTTAAAAACAACAGAGAATTTCTAACTGACCCCAAAGCCTCTTCCAGTGGAATATCTTCTTTTTTTTCTTTCCTCCTGCACTAATATGAGAAATGTGGAATCACGTTTCTTAAAGGGAATTAGAGCACATATTGAAAAACTCTACAACTCGACTTTGCATAATGAATAAGGAGTAGGGTGTGCATTCATTAAACAATTTTACTTTTGAACTTAAATTCTACAGTGTGTCAAATGCCTCACTAGCTCTGCTTTGCCAGGAAGCCAAGTTCTGTTACAATTAACATAATTGGGAAAGCTGGAATAGAGAAGGAATGGCTCACCTCTTTTTTGCCAGATGTCTTGGCCCCTGTGGTGTATAGATTTAAGCATCTTTTGCACATTCCTCTGCCTGCCCAACACCTCAGTTACTCCTTAAGCAGCTGGTAGTTTTGTATGTCATTACTGGACTTTCTGTATCAACCCAAACATTATTTTTATAAAAGATGTGGTTTCCTTATATTTTGATTTTTGTTTCTACAAAACTTACTTGAAAAAAAATTCCTGCGATATGTAGATGTGAATTCAAATCTTTATCCTGCCATTTATTAGCTGTGTGTTTGGGAAAATCCCTTAATATATTTGTACCTCGACTGCCTTATCTATAGAATGAATAGATTTACTTATGCAGGATTTTTTAAGGTTTTCCCTTATATTAGTCATCTATTACAGCATAACAAAATACATTCAATATTTAGCAGCTAAAAACAATAAACATTTGTGATATGACACAGTTTCTGAGGGTCAGGGGCCTGGAGCAGCTTAGTCAGGTGGTTCTGGCTCAGGACCTCCTGTAAGATTGCAATCAGTCATCAGCCACAGCTACAGTCATCTGGAGATTTGACTGAGGCTGGAAAACCCGCTTCCAGGCTCACTCACATGATTCTTCAGTTTCCATTCCATGCTGGCTGTTGACCTAAGGCCACTGTTCCTAGTCGTGTGGTCCTGTCCATTAGCAGCTGGCTTCTCCAGGAATGAGTGATCTGGGAAGAAAAGTGAGAGAACACAAGAACAAGAAAACCACAGTCTTTTTTATAACCTTATCTCAGAAGTGACAACTCATCATTCTTCCAGTGTGTTATTTATTAAAAGCAAGCTACTGACACACAAAGAGTCCAGCAAACCCATAACCATGGAGAAGAGAATTAAGCTCTACTTCTGAAAGATGAAATATCAAAGGATTTGTGGATATATTTATAAAACCACCAAGTCTTCCATTGTATACAGTTTACATTCATCTCACGTACAAAATATATACCCATCTGAAGGCCACCAAAACTCTCATCCACTTGCAGCCTCAGTTGAGAAACCAGAATCTTACCATCTAAATTGAGTCCAGGTACAGATAAGACTCTTCGAATTTAATCCCCTAAGTGTGGCTCCTTGAGTACAATTTCTCTCTACTTATGAAACTAAAGGCATATATTATCTGCTGCCACACACACGGTATACATACACACCTATAATATTGCAGCAGACTTAAGATAACTACTCTGGGCTTTCCAAGTCTAAACAAGTAAAAATAGGCACTGAATGTCATTGGTGCATAACTATATATTATGGAATCCTGCTGGGCAACTGTTGGATATTTATGGATAAGTTCTCAAAGTTTGGGAATAATTTTCCATGGTTTTCAGTTTCACCATCTGGGCCCTTGGTTCTCCCTCATCCTTTGCTTTTATGACACACAGAATGTATTTGCAGCTAAGTAGTTTTCTCAGCCTGCTTTCTGATAGTAGAAATTTGGAGGTCTAAAGCCTTCGTTTCATTTTCTATTGCTTCTGTCTTTTTCAATTCAAGCTGGCAATGTTTTTGCATATATAATTCTTCTATAAAAGTTATTTGTGTGAATTTTATAAGGTTCACTCTATTAGACAAAAGTCACACCCCCAGTTTCCTTAAGTCCTTCTTTAGCATAGGGTTCTGCTGAGACTGTTGAAGGAAAATACCCTTAAGTTTCCTTAACATTTCTATTGTTTAAGAGGTTCTATAAGACATTCCATTGATATCTGTTGTGTGCCTTTTGTCTGATCAAAAGGAACTCTAAAGAACTGCTGTAACTTTTTCTGAGCTCTCATGAAATAATTTTACAGTCACACACTTGGCTTCACCTTTAGAAGAGTTTTCCTGGCAACAGTCTATATATGCACTTTGCTGAGAAGCCATTGCTTAATTTTAGAATTGTTTGCTATCTGGAATGTCTAAGATTTTTCCAAACTATCAAGTCCTGGTTCTTTCAAGTTTAGTGGCCTTTCCTTTATTTTTCTCCTCTCTCATTTTACTGTAAGGAACAAGAAGAAACCAGGCAGTGCTTAGAACAACCTTCTTAGAAATTATGAGGTTGCAGTCAGCTGTAGCTGTAGTTATCTCAAGGTTTAATTGGGGCTGGTGAATCCACTTACAAGATCACTCATAGGGTATTGATAGTTGGCAGAGTTCAGTACCTCACTGGCTCTTGGTTATAGGCCTCTTTTCTTCATTTATATAGGTCTTTGTGGCAGGTGGCTTCTCCTGGATCAAACAGCCTACGAGGATAGGATCTCGAATGTGAAAGTAGGAGACAGCACGCAGGTTGAAGCTGCAGTCTTTTTGTAACCTATTCTTGGAATGACATCTCATCAGTTCTGTCATATTCTATTCATTGGAGAAGTAAGTTATGGATCCAGTCTGCACTGTCAAGAAGAGGGGAAGTAAATATCACCTCTTAAAAAGAAGAGTATCAAAGAATTTTTGGATGTATCTGAAAAACCATCATGTCTTAGTTTTATTGGCTTACATCCTCCCAAAAATCATACATTAAAGTCCTGACTCCCCAGTTTGACTGTATTAAGAGATAGGATCTTTAAAGAAGTAATTAAGGTTAAATGAAATCGTTGGAGTGGGACCCTAATCCTGAAAGGACTGGTGTCTGTAACAAGAGGAAAAAAACACCAAGATCTTGCATCTCTTTATTGTGTGTGCACAAATAAAAGGCCAGATGAGAACACATCAATAAGCCAAGAAAAGTGGCCTTACCAGAAACCATCAGCTTTTAGAAGTGTGAGAAAAGAAATGTCAATTATTTAAGCCTTTCAGTCTGTAGTAATTTTTTTTACAGCATCCCGAGGAGACTAATACATTCAAACTGCTAAGGAAGGAATCAAACTTCTGAAAGTCAAAAAAATCCAGCCCCCAATTTACTAGCATGTGAGAAATTTGTTTGTAGTGCTTTTTTTTTTGTAAAGTTTATGAAAATATTATGTTATATGAGATCAGGTAAAATTGATGTTGTGGAATGATGTGCTATGTTATATTGTGAATAATGAGTAGGAAGCTCATTACACATAGTAGTATGCAATAAACAGTAATATTTTTAAATTAAAACAGGCATTATTTATATGTCATTCTAATCTATATTAAAAACCACATGATAATTAATACTATTATCCCAGCTTTCCATGTAAGAATTGGGCACAAAAAAGTCAATGGATTTGTCCCATCTTGGCACTACCAAAATAGTGACAGAACTGTGCTAGAGTTGCGTTCTTACCACTATCCAAATCTACCTTTCTAAAGAACTGACGCTGGTATTTTGAAATAGTTCACTTTTTGGAAAATTGACATGTTAAATAGGAAAACTTTAGGATCCTCCCATGACAAATATTATTGCCTGGAGAATCCCATGGACAGAGGAGCTTGGCCGGCTGCAGTCCATAGGTTCACAGAGAGTTGGACACGACTGAAGTGACTTAACATGCATGTGACAGATACCATGAGAAGAGAACAAATAAACAATTATTTTATCATACAGAATCAAATGAAACTCATAATTGCTAAACACCAAGCTTTACATATCAGCACACTTTGGGAAATAGAAAAAAATTCATTCGACATTGTTTACTCACACACTGCAAGGCGTTATTTTGGATGTCTAAGAGAAGGCTTCCAAGGACCCTGAATGACTCATATTATCTCATAGAGGAAATTAGGTATGACCACAAAGAATAAACTTCATTGCTTCAGTTACTATTGCCACAGGAATGCTGGGTAACAAACCATTCCAAAACTCAGTGACCTATAACAATAATTTATTCTTGCTTACTTGTCTGTAGGTTGCCTAAGCAGGTGTTATCCGACCTTGCTCCTTGCTTGGTTTGACACCAAGTGATATACTGCGTCAAGATTTGTTCCAAGTGTCTCTCATCCAAAGAAGAGTCAAAGAATACTCTTCTAATGCCGATGGCAGATGTCTAAGAAGGCAACCAAAAGCATCCAGTGCCTCTTAAACACTAGGCTCTGGACACATTGCTACTAATCTCATGTTCCACTGGCAAAAGAAGTCACACCATCAAGCTCAACCTTAATGGGGTTAGAAAATTGAGTCTGCCTTCAGTGGAGGACTTAGAGAGACCAAAAGACAGATACAGAGAAGGGTAATAAGTTGAGAATAATAATACAATTTGTCAATATAAGTAATAGAATATGATAAACTCCTTAAGAGGCATCCAAGAAAGAAAAAAGTAAGAATATGAAAAAGGAGTAGAAAAGCTCTTAAAGCTTATTTTAAATCTGTCTCCTTCTTTAGTTAAATATAAATTCATTGTTTAACTATTTGATGCTTCAGTTTCCTCATCTTAAAATAATTTTTGTAAAGATAAAATCTGATCACAGCATGGACATGAGTACCAGTGCTTGGCACTTAGTAAGAACTCAAAAAAAAAAAAAAAAAAGAAATACAAGGCTAAAGTTGTAAGAGTTAATATTCTACTGAAGGAAGCAAGACATCCAGTTGTGAAACAACCTGGAATGATTACAGGCAACCTCAAAGTAAGAATAAATAACATATCAAACTTCATCCATGTGGAGAGGGCTTAGCCAGTCTTCTTTATCCATGAAGAATGAAACTCACCAAATGAATAACTTTAGTTCTCTCTCTCTTTCTCTCTTTTATTTCTTAACAATTAATTTCAGGAGAGCATGCATACATTTCCATTCATCTTAGCTGTTTATAAGATACTCTGGCAGTGAAATGACATGGTTGTCATGGAAGCAATCAGGAATCAGGAATCAGAACTCAGGAGAGTACAGGCAGCTGACCATGGCTCATTTTTGACAACACAAAAGACTTTGGGCTTTTTCTTTACAGTAAGTCACTTGTGAAAGAACATGTCTAACAAAATTTTCACTTTATGATTCCAAATTACATTCACTAAGCAAATATAGTCCCCATGTCTAGATGCAGACACTTTATGTATATGTACTTCATATCTGTATGCATTATACATATTTGTGCATTTTAGGTATGGCTAATTCTCATTCCCTCAGTGCCTTAGCTAAGTTTAGTATTTTCCTAGTATCCTGGATGTTAAGACTAAAACTCAGCTCAGGGATCCTTTTATTCAACTTTGCTTCCTCAGTGGGCAAAACCTATCTATTCTCAAGCAATTTCCAGTTTATAGCAGACTCCGCCCCCATCCATGGCTTTGCTTTCTATGTTACTTTGCCCTCCAGTTACTCCCAGTCAATCATGACCTGCAAATAATATATGGAGAATTCTAGAAATCACAAATTCATAAATTTTGAATTGCCGGTCATTCTGAGTGACATGATGAAATCTTGTGCCACCTTCTCCATGTCCCCAGGAAATGCGTCATCCCCTTGCCCAGCAGGTCCACTCTATGTACGTTCTGACCCTTTCTCCTCATTAGTCACTCAGTGGCCCTTTAGGTTATCAGGTGGATTGTCACGATATCTAAGTGCTTGTATTCAAGTAACACTTATTTTACTTAAAAACGGCCCCAGAATGCAAGATTAGTGATGCTGGCAAAGTGGTTGTTCTCTGCTGTGTCTAATTTATAAGTTAAGCATTATCATAAGTATGTATGTACAAGAAAGTCATACTGTATGCAAGTTTTGGTATGGTCCACAGTTTCAGGCATCCCCTGAGGGTCTGGGAATGTATCCCCTATGGATAAGAGAGGACTATTATTTGAGGAAAAAAATTTTTTTTTAATGTTCAAGGAAACAGATAAGAACATACAGAAGGAATAATCAGGTTCCCCCAGATTCTGTTCTATGGATTCTGGCTCCACCCTCTTCATATTTTTTAAGTATTTGAATAGACTATTTTCCAAGGTGTCATCTTCATTTGTTTTACCCAAAATCTTTATTTCTATTTAACTTGGCAGTGATCACAAATGTTCTAATGGTAGAAGGACTGTGGGAGATGCTTTGGAAGGTACAAAATAAACAAACAGCAACAAATAAAGCTACCATAGTTGCTCAGAGAGATCCTAGCACACAGGAAGTCAAATATAAAGTTGTCTATTTTGTGACAAAAACCAGAAGAATGAAATTTTGTGTTTACTTTCCTCTAAGGAAGGAAGACTTCATAAAAATATAAGTGACATTTGAGCTGCTCTTAATTGATGGATAGAATTTCATTAAAGAAACACAAAGTGGAGGCAAAGTACGCTAGAAATTAAAATGTGGAGATGTCTTGCAGGCTTTTGAAACTACGCATCTTAGACTTCGGCAAAACACCAAAGCTGGAAATGTAGTTATGGAAGTTATAATAACAGTGGTGTTATATAAAGCCACATATGTAGAGAGAGCCATAGACAAAGAGATGGTGACCAGAAGGAAAGGAAACATAATGGATGATTAAAAAAAACAACAACAACACAGCATTGGCAATTAAGAAATGATCACGAAGGGCCATAAAGAGAGTGCAGTATCATGGAAAATGAGTAAGTATCAAATTCAAAAGAAAAATCAACTGGAGTATAAATGAGGATCATGAGCAGGAAGTTGGTGATAATTAATTTTCTTACTAGAAGGAGGATTTTTTTTTTCCAATTTCAAGGAGAATGGGAGAGAAATTGAAGAGGTCCATATTAAAGGATCATCAGTTTAGTTCAATCTCTCAGTCGTGTCCAACTCTTTGTGACCCCATGAATCACAGCACGCTAGGCCTCCCTGTCCATCACCAACTCCCGGAGTTCACCCAAACTCATGTCCACAGAGTCGCTGATGCCATCCAGCCATCTCATTCTCAGTCGTCCCCTTCTCCTCCCGCCCCCAATCCTTCCCAGCATCAGAGTCTTTTCCAGTGAGTCAACTCCTCGTATGAGGTGGCCAAAGTATTGGAGTTTCAGCTTTAGCATCAGTCCTTCCAATGAACACCCAGGATTGATCTCCTTTAGAATGGACTGGTGGTATCTCCTTGCAGTCCAAGGGACTCTCAAGAGTCTTCTCCAGCACCACAGTTCAAAAGCATAAATTCTTCGGCGATCAGCTTTCTTCATAGTCCAACTCTCACATCCATCCATGACCACGGGAAAAACCATAGCCTTGACTAGACGGACCTTGGTTGGCAAAGTAATGTCTCTGCTTTTTAACATATCATCTATGTTGGTCATAACTTTTCTTCCAAGGAGTAAGCATCTTTTAATTTCATGGCTGCAATCAGCATCTGCAGTGATTTTGGAGCCCAAAAAAATAAAGTCTGATACTGTTTCCACTGTTTCTCCATCTATTTCCCATGAAGTGATGGGACCAGATGCCATGATCATAGTGTTATGTTTTACTGAATGATCTGGATCTCAGTGATGTCACACTGTGAGTTTATTCTTTCTTTCATGTGTGTGTGTGCATGCTCAGTTGCTCAGTCATGTCTGATTCTTTGCAACCCCACGGACTGTAGCCCACCATTCTCCTGTGTCTATGAAATTTTCCAGACAAAAATACTGGAGTGTATTGCCATTTCCTTCTCCAGAGGATCATCCTGACCCAGGGATTGAACCCGCATCGCTTGTATCTCCTGCATTGGCAGGCAGATTCTTTACCACTGCACCACCTGAGAAGCTCTGTTCTTACTTTCACTGTCCCTTAAACTGGATGCCTGTACTCATTCTTTCAAAATCTGAGTAAAATCTCAGTTGGGTGTCACTGCTTTCCTGACCTCTTTAATTCCCAATAATAGCCTTATTTTGGTAATTGAATAGTTTCAAATAATATAATATTTAATTTCAATGGCACTCAATCTAAAATTGTCTCTTCTTCCCCAGCTCAGGCTAACTTTAGACATAGAAGCTTGCTGTGGGAAGGGATGAATGGCTTCATTCTTCTCTTTCCCTTTTTTTTTTTTTTTTTACCTGTTCCCCTACTTCCTATTTATTTTTATCCCTCCAGGACCTAGTGGGCTTCCCTTGTGGCTCAACTGGTAAAGAATCTGCCTATAGTGTGAGAGACCTGGGTTTGATCCCTGCATTGGGAAGATCCCCTGGAGAAGTATACCGGGAGAAGAATACCCACTCCAGTTTTCTGGCCTAAAGAATTCCATGGACCATATAGTGCATGGGGTCACAAAAAATTGGACAACAACTGGGCAACTTTCACTTTTAGGACCTAGTAAGGTAGAAAGTGAAAGAGGGAAATTGCTCTATGTGGCTAGAATGGTTATTATCTGTTGTCCTTATCTTCTCAAGATAGATGTACAATTTTAGCTCCATGTCTCTTTTGCTGAGTTTCTCGGAAGAGAATCTTTTGTTGAGTTTTTCAAAGATATGCCCACTGGTACATATCATGGCAGCTTTTGTAACTCAGGCAAGACTTCCACTCTGACTGGCTGCTTTTAATTTCACCTTTATCTCATCCTCTGGCTGCCTGGTTGTCCACCTCTCTGCTGTCATTTAAGCTGTCCTTGAAGTTCCTAAGGTGATCCCATACTGACACACTATCTTGAGAGCCATTTCATTTCCCGGGTAATGTGCACCTTTGCTAGCTGTTGGTGTAGAGGCGGTTCCTCCTGATGCAGGTCAGTCTAGGGACCTGACTGACTTTTCCCTTCAGACTTCCCAGTTAGAATCTGATGCCAAACCTTAGACCCAGCTCCAGGGTCATATATTAAGGTGTCATTGGAAGTCCTTTTGAAGTCTTTCACTTGGTTAAGATGAGAAACAAAGACAGGATATAACATTATTTCAACTATTCTCCCCAGTGAATGTCCTCATGACCTCTTAAACTTCAGTATCTTATGAAGGGCCTTTGCTAGCAGAATTGGTTTTGAGCCATATCCTTTGCAAGTCCTGTGTAGCTGGTTTAGCAACTCTCTTTAGAATGGGGGAGTATTTGGCAACTACTGTGTTATTCTCAGCCAAGAACCTATGCAGAAAATTCAAAGCAACAGGAAGAGTTGAATTTAACATCCTGATACATTAGTAAAATGGGAGATTAGATCATTTATTGAGACTCTATGAGGGCATTTAGGGATTTTTGTGGTTAATAAAAGAGAAATAGGGACTCTAATAAAGGAGGTAGACAGTCAATTAGCAATAAGAAAAGGATTTGGTGAATAACAATTGGGGGGGGTTGATAACATCAATTTGAACTACAAGCCATCAGTACAGTTATGGGAATTTCACTGTCAAAAACCAGTAATAGGGAAGCTAAAGGGAAAGTAAGAATAGTGAATTTATTTTCTAATGATAATGACTGGCAAAATGTTTTGCAGCATAAGATGGTGCTAATTAATGGTTAAGGCCTAGGAGAGAAACCAGACTAAATAGAAAGGGAATAGCAGTAATGGTCTTAATCATCTGTTAAGCATTTTCTGTGTGCCAGGGAGTTGCTAACATCTTTATATACATATATTTATGAAATATTATCCTTGTTTTATGAAAAAGAAAATGGGGGTCTTAGGATAGATTAAAGAACTTATCTTAAAGTCCGGTAGTTCTAAGTAGAAGTTGTGGTTTGAACTCAGATTTGTTCAACAGTGATAGTACTCAAAGGTGAATCAGAAGAGTACAAACCAACTTGGAGATGAATATTTTCACAGATCCAAGTGAAAAGTGTGGTTCCCGTGAAGTTAAATGATGGGAGCCTGTCAATTAAGAGCAGAAATTCCAAGTTACTATCATAGTGGCTTCCCTGGTGGTTCAGTGGTAAAGAATCTGCCTGCTAATTTAGGAGATGAAAGAGACACAGGTTCTGCCCCTGGGTCAGGAAGATACCCTGGAGAAGAAAATGGCAACCCACTCCAGTATTCTTATTTGGGAAATCCCGTGGACAGAGGAGCCTGGCAGGCTACAGCCCATGGGGTCTCAAAGAGTTAGACATGACTAAGCAACAACATCATAGAGTACTAATGAAGTGAAAATGTGACTTTGCATATGGATTGCCCATGTGAAATAGAGCTGAGGTCATTGGAGTAGAAATACATCCAAGAACTGATACACTAGAATGTTGTTTCCTTGATCCTTGTGAATCATTTATTCATCCAAGCTAAAGATGGAAGGTAAGGTGCAAAAGAGAGCATATATGATTTAGGGAATAAAGATGTCCAAGAATGCAAGGGAAATGCCATGGAAGTTGGCAAAATTTGATGGCCAAATGAAAAATGTTTAATGGGATGGGCTTCATTACAAGCTTGAATTATTTAATGAAAGGGATTGGAATATAATTAGGAAGTAGCAATGTGAAGCCAACTTGGCTTCAATGTGTGAGAAAAGGAGTCACTTCTAGAGGGAATTTAACAGGATATATGGTTTTTAAGGAAAGAAAGATCATTCTCCATACTTTCTTCTCAACATAAAGTGACTCCCTCCTTCAGTCATTGTCTGTCACATTAGTTTTCTTTGGTCCTTGTGCTTTTATTTTTATATAAAGCTACCGTTATTTATTACTTTATCCATCACTAACACATGAGCAACATGAGGGCAGGAACTTTGATTGATTAACCACTGCTGTAGCCCCATCATGGAAAACAGAGTTTGACTCACAGTAGGTGCTCAATAAACACGTGTCAGACACACGAGTTACAGTGAAAGTCTGAGGAAAATCCTGAGTGTACGTTCAAGCTTTTTAATAGTAAAATAGGAGTATCATAGTGGAGAAGGATGAAAGGTGGTCATTTTACATTATGACAGATATGCCTGATCTAGATGGAGAAAGTGTTTAGTGAAATAGAAAGTGTAAAATAACTAAAGAAGTTTAGCTTCTGTTGATAAATGGAAATCCCCTGAATGATGGAGATAGAGAGGCATGGAGCAGCAGGTTGTAGGATCAAATTCACTACTGGAAGATAATTGGATTAAAAAACTCAAAATTCCAAAGAACTTTTTGGGACTTGGGTGAACTGTGGATTCTTCACCACCTGGGACTCTGCCTGATTCAGTTGTTTGTGATTGCTGCGAAAAGTAATAAGGTCATTGAATATTATCCCATTCCTCTACTATTTATCACATTTTTCATAAAAATCATAATTCTTTGACTAGTGATAAACAGCAGACTTTTTCAGGTAAAATGAAGTGGAATGTTGACGTTGTTGCATAAAAAATTTTGTGTCTTAAGAAAAGTACATTGGAGAAAAATATAGGGCAGGAGAGCCCACAAAATAATTTCATTCGTTTCAAGTTTTGGATGGTAGAGGAAAAGGAGAAAATGGGCTATTTAAGGTATGATTTAAGACTGTATATTAAGACTATATTTAAGGCTTGCCATTCCCTTCTCCAGTGGACCACATTCGGTTGTGGTCCATGTGATCAGATCGACTAGTTTTCTGTGATTATGATTTCAGTGTGTCTGCCCTCTGATGCCCCCTCGCAATACCTACCGTCTTATTTGGGTTTCTCTTACCTTGATCATGGGATATCACTTCACAGCTGCTCCAGCAAAGCGCAGCCGCTGCACCTTACCTTGGACAAGGGGTATCTCCTCAAGGCCGCCCCTCCTGACCTTGAACATGGAGTAGCTCCTCTCAGCCCTCCTGTGCCCTCGCAGCCACTGCCTCTTGGACGTAGGGAAGCTCCTCTCGGCCGCCGGCCCTGACCTAGGGCATGGGGTAGCGCCTCTCGGCCAGGCTTCTGCGCATGGTCAGCACCGCTGGAGCTGGTGTCTCTAGCGTCTGCGCCGCCAACTCTGCGGCGCAGACGGGAGCCGGCGAATGTGGTCCACTGGAGAAGGGAATGGCAAGCCACTTCAGTATACTTGCCTTGAGAACCCCATGAACAGTATCAAAAGGCAAAATGATAGGATACTGTATGAACAATTCCCCAGATCGGTAGGTGCCCAGTATGCTACTGGAGATCAGTGGAGAAATAACTCAAGAAGGAATGAAGGGATGGAGCCACAGCAGAACTAATACCCAGTTGTGGATGTGACTGGTGATAGAAGCAAGGTCCGATGCTGTAAAGAGCAATACTGCATAGGAACCTGGAATGTTAGGTCCATGAATCAAGGCAAATTGGAAGTGGTCAAACAGGAGATGACAAGAGTGAACGTAGACATTCTAGGAATCAGTGAACTAAAATGGACTGGAATGGGTGAATTTAACTCAGATGACCATTATATCTGCAACTGTGGGCAGGAATCCCTTAGAAGAAATGGAGTAGCCATCATGGTCAACAAAAGAATCCGAAATGCAGTACTTGGATGCAAACTTAAAAACAGAATGATCTCTGTTCATTTCCAAGGCAAACCATTCAATATTACAGTAATCCAAGCCTATGCCCCAACCAGTAATGCTGAAGAAGCCGAAGTTGAATGGTTTTTTGAAGACCTACAAGACCTTTTAGAACTAACACCCAAAAAAGACGTCCTTTTCATCATAGGGGACTGGAATGCAAAAGTAGGAAGTCAAGAAACACCTGGAGTAACAGGCAAATTTGGTCTTGGAGCACGGAATGAAGCAGGGCAAAGGCTAATAGAGTTTTGCCAAGAGAACACACTGGTCATAGCAAACACCCTCTTCCAACAACACAAGAGAAGACTCTACACATGGACATCACCAGATGGTCAACACCGAAATCAGATTAATTATATTCTTTGCAGCCAAAGATGGAGAAGCTCTATACAGTTAGCGAAAACAAGACCAGGAGCTGACTGTGGCTCAGATCATGAACTCCTTATTGCCAAATTCAGACTTAAATTGAAGAAAGTACGGAAAACCATTAGACCATTCAGATGTGACCTAAATCAAATCCCTGATGATTATACAGTGGAAGTGAGAAATAGATTTAAGGGACTGGACCTGATAGATAGAGTGCCTGATGAACTCTGGACGGAGGTTTGTGACATTGTACAGGAGACAGGGACCAAGACCATCCCCATGGAAAAGAAATGCAAAAAAGCAAAATGGCTGTCTGAGGAGGCCTTACAAATAGCTGTGAAAAGAAAAGTGAAAAGCAAAGGAGAAAAGGAAAGATATAAGCGTCTGAATGCAGAGTTCCAAAGAATAGCAAGGAGAGATAAGAAAGCCTTCCTCAGTGATCAATGCAAAGAAATAGAGGAAAACAACAGAATAGGAAAAACAAGAGACCTCTTCAAGAAAATTAGAGATTCCAAGGGAACATTTCATGCAAAGATGGGCTCGATAAAGGACAGAAATGGTATGGCCCTAACAGAAGCAGAAGATATTAAGAAGAGGTGGCAAGAATACACAGAAGAACTTTACAAAATAGATCTTCACAACCAAGATAATCATGACGGTGTGATCACTGACCTAGAGCCAGACATCTTGGAATGTGATGTCAAGTGGGCTTTAGAAAGCATCGCTATGAACAAAGCTAGTGGAGTTGATGGAATTCCAATTGAGCTATTTCAAATCCTGAAAGATGATACTGTGAAAGTGCTACACTCAATATGCCAGCAAATTTAGAAAATTCAGCAGTGGCCACAGGACTGGAAAAGGTCAGTCTTCATTCCAATCCCAAAGAAAGGCAATGCCAAAGAATGCTCAAACTACCGCACCATTGCACTCCTCTCACACGCTAGTAAAGTCATGCTCAAAATTCTCCAAGCCAGTCTTCAGCAATATGTGAACCGTGAACTCCCAGATGTTCAAGCAGGTTTTAGAAAAGGCAGAGCCACCAGAGATCAAAGTGCCAACATCCGCTGGATCATGGAGAAAGCAAGAGAGTTCCATAAAACCATCCATTTCTGCTTCATTGACTATGCCAAAGCTTTTGACTGTGTGGATCACAATAAACTGTGGAACATTCTGAAAGAGATGGGAATACCAGATCACCTGACCTGCCTCTTGAGAAACCTGTATGCAGGTCAGGAAGCAACAGTCAGAACTGGACATGGAACAACAGATTGGTTCCAAATAGGAAAAGGAGTACGTCAAGTTTGTATATTGTCACCCTTATTATTTAACTTATATGCAGAGGACATCATTAGGAACAATGCGCTGGAAGAAGCACAAGCGGGAATCAAGATTGCTGAGAGAAATATCAATAACCTCAGATATGCAGATGACACCACCCTTATGGGAGAAGGTGAAGAGGAACTCAAAAGCCTCTTGATGAAAGTGAAAGAGGAGAGTGAAAATGTTGGCTTGAAGCTCAACATTCAGAAAACAAAGATCATGGCATCTGGTCCCATCACTTCATGGGGAAACAGTGGAAACAGTGTCAGACTTTATTTTTGGGGGCTCCAAATTCACTGCGGATGCTGATTGCAGCCATGAAATAAAAAGACACTTACTCCTTGGAAGGAAAGATATGACCAACCTAGACAGTATATTAAAAAGCAGAGACTTTGCTTTGCCAACCAAGGTCCATCTAGTCAAGGCTATGGTTTTTCCTGTGGGCATGTATGGATGTGAGAGTTGGACTGTGAAGAAAGCTGATCACCGAAGAATTGATGCTTTTGAATTGTGGTGCTGGAGAAGACTCTTGAGACTCCCTTGGACTGCAAGGAGATCTAACCAGTCCATTCTAAAGGAGATCATTCCTGGGTGTTCATTGGAAGGACTGATGCTAAAGCTGAAACTCCAATACTTTGGCCATCTCATGCGATGAGTTGACTCACTGGAAAAGACTCTGATGCTGGGAGGGATTGGGGGCAGGAAGAAAGGGGAAGACAGAAAATGATATGGCTGGATGGCATCACCAACTCGGTGGACATGAGTTTGAGTGAACTCCGGGAGTTGGTGATGGACAGGGAGGCCTGGAGTGCTGTGATTCATGTAGTCTCAAAGAGTCAGACACAACTGAGCGACTAAACTGATACTGATATTTAAGGCTATATAAGTTATACTTAAGGTTATTTAAGGTATGGAATTGTGAAGAGTCAGACATGACTTGGTGACTGAGCAATAGCAAGGTATGATAATTTCACAGCATGAAAGTTTAAAATAGGTAGGGAAGTCAGTGTATGGAGGAATGCAGAAGGGCTGAGGAATCTGGAATTTTTCCATTTAAATTGAAAAACACCTGGAATTTGGATTAAGTAAACAATATAATTATCAGACTCTACCACATTTACTTTGGGTTCTAGACTGTAGTCAACTGGTAACAACCTTCAGAATATCTGCCTGGAATGGCTACTTGGCCTTTTGTTTCAATGGCTTGAGGTGGTCCGATGAACCTCATGAACTCTCTAGCATATAGAACTCTGCAGGCGAATCTCCTTTTACGACAGTCTAGAAAAAATCAAACAAAGGGTCAAAGGTCCTGGGGTTTGCATTGGAAGCTTATTTAGACCTGAACTGATTCAAGAAAAGAAAATCACACCAACGCTTAAAAAAAAATGATTCTCTAAATTCTGACCAGAGAGTTTGGAATGGTTGTTTATCCTAATCCATTAGGGTTCATTAGATAAACACAAGAATTGTCAGAGAGGATTAGCGGGGGTTCTCTTTGTTTGTTTGTTTGTATTTCCTTATTGGGATTTATAAATTCAGTCATGGACAGAGGAGGACTACAGCAGTGAGTGATCTTAAAATAAATTAATTAAAATATTGGAAAACAACAGATTTCATAAATGATCCAGGTTAAAACTTTGAACAAACATGGGAGAGATGCAGAGAACACACATAAAAAGTTATAAACAAAGTGAGGCAAGAAGTCTCATTCTGTTTGTAATCTCCTTATAAGAATCTTGAAAGAATCACTTAAAAAGCCCAGGAGGCCAAGGTACTACCCCTGGGTGTCTATGACATCAGAGGCTAATTAGTGCAATGGTAAAGGCTGCTGCACTCTATAGTTAAATTTCTGGGTTCATAATTCAGCCAGATTGCTTAGCACATCTTGGGCCAATGACTTCGCCTCTCTGTACCCTGTCTTCTCATCTGTGAAATGAGGAGAATAACAGAATTAACCTCATAGGATGGCTGTAAGGATCAAATGAGAGCATGCACAGAATAATATCTGCCTACCATACATGGTAATTATTATTTTACCATCATCATCATTTATGGTGCCTCTTAAGAGTGTCTGACACATGGCAGACACTCAATAAATATGTGATGAATGATTGAAAGAATGAATGCTAGCCAAAATGAATCTGTCTACTTGCTATTATCACACTTAAAGTTGACTCTGAGGAGCTTAAGTTGGGCCACAAACTTAGTATCTATATGGTTCATTCAAGGTGTATAAATGAGTCAAGCATGATTAGTGTAAGAAAAAGAAATGAGCCTTTTGGACTGCTTTTGTGTTTTCACTTTAGATAACTATCTGGGCATTGAGAAGCATTTCTGTAATCTCAATAAAATAATAGCTCAAACACTGATAAATGACAACTGACTATTTCTCTTTGTCAAGGGTGTGATAGGGAATGGTGGTGACTGTGGTAACCTGGAGCCACCTTAACCTTGGAAAGCAGACACCCTCTACACAGTTCCAGCTGATTGCTGCATTTCAGAATGCAAGCATAGAATTGCCAACTCTCTGATTTTCCAGAAGAAACTGGAAAGGGAGCATAAAATCAAGTTTTTACATATTGTCTCAACAGTCTTTGTAGCTTCGGCTAGTCTTTTAAACATTGGGCAGGCTAAACATGCCCTCACATCACGTTGATGGTCCAGTGCAAGGTTCTTTAGGTGGGAGAGTAACCTATTAAAATGCAAATCCCACGAGAATGCAGAGCTCCTAATCACACTGTTATCTCTATGAGTCAGTGGAGGAGAGAGGACTGGAGGTGAGGACATGTCAGGGAGGAAAGGTAAAAGAGAGGTGAGAGGTCGCTGGAGGGAAAACTGCTGGCTCTACTGTTTCAGCTAAAACTGGTCATAAGACAGAGATTGGAGAAAAATGAGAGGTTATTTTTGAGTGATCATGAAGGGAGTGCTAAGAGGACTGTTTAAAAGTAGGCATTCTTGGGAAAGATGAATAAACTAAGAATTCTAAATACTATTTTTCAATCAATGTAAGTGTGCAACTGTTCGTCTTAAAACCACCCACTTAGAAATATAGTATTTTCCACCTACTTCCATCGATCTCATGTTTATTTCTTAGAGACCCAGCTACTTCAGTGTTTCTTAATCTGTGAGACGTTTGGGAAAATTGAGAATTCTCTGTTTGTATCACTGCTGAGGATATTTTTGTTCTGCCTAAGCTTGCTGCTCTTGTCTTTGATAATGGCCTTGTCATATATTTGCAGAATGTCTGCCTTGGTTTTGGTCATGAACTAAACTTAAAATACATCTAGAAGTTCCCATCACTGTAGAAGTTGGTCACATTCCTGCCCCCAAGTACTGGTTTCCTGACATTGCCCAAATCATTGATTTAGGACCCATTGCATTTAATTCCCTGTTCAAGGAAAGTTAGGCAATAAAACTGGAATATAGAAGACAGAATTGTGACTGTTTAGGAGCCTAAAATCTAATAGAGAAGACAAAACATTAACCAACTACAATGGACGACTAGTATACTAATTATAATATGCATATAATATACACAATGATATATATAGCACAGGGTTTATATATAGTATACCTTATATAATATATAACATAACATTGCAATAGAATAGGTAGTACTGCCTTGTAGTAGAAAAAAAACAGGGGTTTAATTTTGTTTCTCTGTTGACTAGCTGGTTGAATTTGGACTTATATATCTGTGAAAATGGAATCAAGATACCTAATTCTCAAAAGGTTGAAAATGAAAACAAATGCTATTTTTTCATCCCTTAGCATGCAGTCCTTAGCTTATAGTGAGTGCTCCAAAAGGCAAATATATAAAATGTTGCTTGCCTTCAGACAGCTTATATTCTAATTACAAGCAAAATATATTTTGTGCAAAAATTTAAATAGCAGTTCCATTGTTACTTAACTCTGGGTTAGAATAATAAGCTGTCTCAAGGCAATGACTGATAATTCATAAATGATGATAACAACAGACATCACTTGGGCTTGCTGTTTGGAATATTAAGATCAGGCAGGAGGAGAAGGGGATGACAGAGGATGAGATGGTTGGATGGCATCACTGACTCAACGGATATGAGTTTGAGTAAATTCCTGGAGTTGGTAATGAACAGGGAGGCCTGGCATGCTGCAGTCCATGGGGTTGCAAAGAGTTGGACGTGACTGAGTGACTGAACTGAACTGAAAAGCATATGTGTAATAAACCAAATGGACGTTAAGTGCATAGCTCAGTGGATTTTTTTCCCTATGTGAACACCCATGTCACCACCACCAATGAAGATGTAGAACATTGCTGTCTGTAAGTTTATTTTCCCCCTTTCCTGTCTATATATCCCTGTCATCCACCTTCAAATAACTGCTTAATATTACTATTCCCAACCCTTTCGTCTGATTGTGAGAGTTTTTTTAATAGATGTGCTTTGAAATATATATATTTATTTATTTGGCTGTGCTGCGTCTTTGTTGCTGTGTGAGCTCCTCTCCTGTTGTGGTGTACGGGCTTCTCATTGCTGTGGCTTGTCTTGTTGCAGAGCATGGGCTCTAGGTCACGCAGACTTGAGTAGTTGCAGCACATGGGCTCAGTCGTTGCGGTGTATGTCCTGAGTTGCTCTGTGGCATGTACGATCTGCTCAGATCAGGTATTGAACCTGAGTCTCCTGGCAGGTGAATTCTTTACTACTGAGCTACCAGGGAAGCCAGTGAGAACTGTTAATTACTGAAATAACTCTTTCTAATGCTGCAATGCCTACTCAGTGACTCTGGACAGGTCTCAGATACCTCATCCACGTCTTCGTGTTGGGGATACTGTGTGAAGTAACTGGAGACAATTCCAGCTATAGAATATCTCTTTTGTTTTTGTTGAATAACAAAATGCATTTATTCAAAACTTGAATTCGCTCCCGAATTTGCCTGTGTATTACATTGTTGCGATTTTGTCCTTTAGTTCCTTCCTCCAAAGTTTTCTAAATATTTGGAGAAGAACATCTGTGACCAAAGGGGTTCTGCCTGAGTTTAATTGTTTTCACCAGGACAGAAGTAATAGGCCCACTGGAAATTCAACTCCAATTTTCTTTTAACTTATATGGAATACCAGGGAGCAAATTTCCCCTTAATCTATGGAGAAAGAGTCAAATAAATTGCTTAATAGAGAAGTCTGAAATAACTTATTTGAAGAGATTGCTTATTCTCCCTTATAGTTTAAATATCAGTGTTAATGGAAGATTGGGATTTATATCATCATATTAGTTTTCTAGGGCTGCCATGATAAAACACCACAGACTGGGTAGCTTAAACAACAGGAATTTATTTTCTCATAGTTTTGAAGGCTGACAGTCCATAAGCAAAGTTATCAACTGGTTTTCTTTCCTGAGGCCTCTTTCCTTGGCTTGCAGGTAACTCCCCTCTTATTTCTCCTCACATGATCTTTCCTCTGTGCTTGCATAGCCCTGGTATCTCTTTGGGTATCCATATTTCTTCTCCTATAAGAACATCAGTCAGACTGGATTAGGGTCCATCCTAACAACCTTATTTCAATTTATCATCATTCAAAAGCTCTATCTTTAAATACAGCCACATTTTGAGATCCTGGAGGTTAAATCCTAAGCATATTTATTTTGAGGAGGACACAATAATAAACACTGATGTGCATTTTAGAAGGTTGATAAGGAAAAGTGAAAATGTTGGTCACTCAGTCATGTCTGACTCTTTGCAATCCCATGGACTATAGTCAGCCAGGTTCCTCTGTCCATGGGATTCTCCAGCCAAGAATACTGGACTGGGTTGCCATTTTGCAGGCAGATTCTTTACCATCTGAGCCACCAGGGAAGCCAGATTAGTAAATAGAGGTTATGTCCAACAATCTGTAAATATGTATTTGTCATTGAAGCTGAGAATTCAAGAAATGGAATAAACACAGAAACTCTACAAATCAACATTACCCAGGGGTACAAAAGAGTTGAAAGTAGAATGAAATGAAAAATGCTGAGAAGATCCAGTTAACACATACACATTGAATCAAAAGGAATCTTGAAGGGAGCTGTTCTGATTGAGAAGAATGGGAGCTGATTTTGAACAATATGAAGATCATGGACTTTCAGGAAGATGGAGGACATTATCTCAGAGAAAGAAATTAAGTGCTGAGGCCAAGTATGTCAGAGATAAAAATGGGTATGATATAAATATGATAGTTTACGTTTACTTGATTCTTTTCAAATCTGCCTTCATAAAATTCACTTTGATGTATAAAATCATGTCACTGGAATGAAAAACATTTATTAAATAACCTCTTGGAACCAAATTCTCATGAGCTTTAAGCTCTTATTTCCTGAATGGAAAAAAAGAAACAATATTATGCCGTCTGATACTACTCATAATCTATCTACCACTGTGTTATCACCAATGTCTCCAAATCCTTCAACTCAGCTATCTTGTGGAAGATCTTTCATTCTCTGGGGACATATCACACCAATAATCTAATACAGCAGTTCCTAGCCAAGATCAGTGGCAGAAAGAAAAGTAGAAGGATATCCATCTCCCTTCAGTTTAGGACCCACTGTATGTCCCATGTCTACAGAGCTCCCAAGTGAGGCAGTCACTGGGTATAACCAAGGAGAAAAATCTTTGAGAACTCTTTGTCTAATAAGCTACATGTCCAAAACATGTTAAACTTTTCCATCCATTGAAAATGCAATTTTATACTTTTAAAATCAAAATTGGACTAGATTTTTACACTGTTCTCCACATTCAACTCTGCTCATTATTTAAGAGAAATCAAATAATACAGCAGAATATAAGGAAGAAAACAAAACTCACCTGACAGTGTCTCACCTTGAGTTAAACATTGTTATCTTTTTGGTGGCTATCATTGTTAACATCTCTCTATGACTAGGTATTTTAAAAATTTTACATAATTGAGATCATACCGTACTGGCTTATTGGCAACCGGCTTTTGTCATTTAACGATGTCATGGACTCCTTTTGATCTCAACATGCTTATATCTACATCATTATTTTTAATGGCTGCATGGTACTCCTTTGAATAGATGAACCATTCTTAAGCTAATCCCTTTTTGAAGGACCTTGAAATTGTTTCCAACTTTTATGCTTTTATAAGCAGGCTTTAGGGAACATTCTTGTACACTACTGCATGCTGGTTCTATTATGTTCTTCAGATAAATTCCTAGAATCTGCAGACATCTTTTTATTTCTAACTTTTATTGGCATATAGTTGCTTTACAATGTTGTGTTTCTACTATACAAAAAAGTGAGTCAGTTATACATATATATATATATCCCCTCTTTCTTTTTTGGATTTCTGTCCCATTTATGTCACCACAGAGCATTGAGTAGAATTCCCTATGCTATACTTTATATTGAATATTTGCAATTTTCTCTTATTTTCAAGGATTCTCCAGTGCAACTTTACTCTCCGACCTAGGTTGGTCAGAAGAAGAGAGTATGCATTACTGTTTTCAGATTTATGTTCAAGTTGCCATCAGTTCAGTTCAGTTCAGTTCAGTAGCTCAGTCGTGTCCAACTCTTTGCGACCCCATGAATCACAGCATGCCAGGCCTCCCTGTCCATCACCAACTCCCGGAGTTCACTCAACCTCACGTCCATGGAGTTGGTGATGCCATCCAGCCATCTCATTCTCTGTCGTCCCTGTCTCCTCGCACCCCCAATCACTCCCAGCATCAGACTCTTTTCCAGTGAGTCAACTCGTTGCATGAGGTGGCCAAAGTATTGGAGTTTCAGCATTAGCATCGGTCCTTCCAATGAACACCCAGGATTGATCTCCTTTAGAATGGACTGGTTGGATATCCTTGCAGTCCAAGGGACTCTCAAGAGTCTTCTCCAACACCACAGTTCAAAAGCATCAATTCTTCGGCCATCAGCTTTATTCACAGTCCAACTATCACATCCATACATGACCACAGGAAAAACCATAGCCTTGACTAGACGGACCTTGGTTGGCAAAGTAATGTCTCTGCTTTTTAATATACTATCTAGGTTGGTCATAACTTTCCTCCCAAGGAGTAAGCATCTTTTAATTTCCTGGATGCAATCAGCATCTGCAGTGATTTTGGAGCCCCCCAAAATAAAGTCTGACACTGTTTCCACTGTTTCCCCATCTATTTCCCATGAAGTGATGGGACCAGATGCCATGATCTTTGTTTTCTGAATGTTGAGCTTCAAGCCAACCTTTTCACTCTCCTCTTTCACTTTCATCAAGAGGTTTTTTAGTTCCTCTTCACTTTCTGCCATAAGGGTGGTGTCATCTGCATATCTGAGTTTATTGATATTTCTCTCAGCAATCTTGATTCCAGCTTGTGCTTCTTCCAGCCCAGCGTTCCTCATGATGTACTCTGCATAGAAGTTAAATAAGCAGGGTGACAATATACAACCTTGATGTACTCCTTTTCCTATTTGGAACCAGTCTGTTGTTCCATGTCCAGTTCTAACTGTTGCTTCCTGACCTGCATACAGGTTTCTCAAGAGGCAAGTCAGGTGGTCTGGTATTCCCATCTCTTTCAGAAAGATTGTAATGAAAGAGTGGGGATGATATAAACTCTTATTAGTCCAGTGAAATGCAAGATTGTTGTTAGATGAATGGTTTTTGCTTGGGTCTTATGAGAAGGGTGGAATTTAGATAAAGCATTTTAGGGAGGGAAAACTGCAAGAATGGACAAGGTAATTGTAATGTGTTTGACATCTGGGGGGAAGGGAAGGAAGTAGTGATTAAAATATTTTGGTTCAAGATTTGTTGCTTCCTATTTACTTTTCCAGATGCATCTCTTCATTCCTCTTCTTGATCTCTACCCCATCTAAGGAATGTCTTTTAATTCCTTGAACAGGGCAAGCTCTCTACTACCTCTGCTTATGTTATTTCCTATACTTTGTGCCTCGGACACTCCTTCCTGCCATCCCTCTCTCACTAGAAAATACACTCTTCACTTGACTAAGAAATGTTTAATAAACAGGTCAGAATATGCCCAATTAAGGAGGCCAGTCTCATTTGGAAGCCTTCCCTGAATCACCTAGACTGAGTTAGATGCCCCTTCTATTTGCAGCCATACTTCTGCTAGAATTGTATTGATTTCATTGAATTTAAATATCCCATTTTAATGATCTGTTCCCCCTTATTCAAGGATGATATACCTTGAATGTAGAGGTCCGTGTCTGTCATTTTCATCAATTATAGTCTGTACATTCCTATAGAACTCTAGAGTCTAAACTGAGACATGACAATGGTTTTCAAAGTTCCATTACCTATTGTAGTTAAACATCTTTTCTTGCAAAATTAATGGCAGCCAGTGCACATTTCACACTGGCTACCTGGGAATTTGGTTATCAAAAGTAATACAGAAATTTGTTGGGAAAACATGTGCTCCTTCAGAAAGATGGGAGAAGTGAAAATGCAAAGAAAACTCTGGACAAGACAGTTTCTCAAGTCATGGTTAACTTAGAAGAGCCTTTTCCAAAGTGGTATTTTGTGGAAAACAATTTAGATGATAATAATAGATGTGCACAATGACATTTAAGGTTGTGAAACATTGCCTACAAAATCCATTTCTGGGATATTCACCACATACATTAGCATATTAGATGCTCTGAGAACTCCTACAAGAAAGTTGTTCAGCTTCTTTTAACCTCATGTTTCCCAAACATAATTATAACGCAGAAAGCTTTTCTAAGCATACCTATCTGTTTGTTGCAGAAAAAAAGGATGAGGAAACATTGTCCTCAGAAGTCAGAGGGAGAATTTCTGAAATTATTCAGGTCTAATGTATTTGAAACCAGTTGCAACTGTGGTTTATAGGGCTTATTGATCTTGTGTGCTCTGATTACAATTAAATTACTGATTTTAAATTATTTAAAATGAATCCCATACTCACTGCTTCAAGACAAATCTGTGGAGACAAAAAGTCTAAGCTAAAGCACCCTAATGAAAAAATCTATGTCTATCATTCTTGAGTACATGTGAGACAAAATATACCTTGAGAGGAAAGGTGCCACTAGACTTTAATGATCATGTAAAAATCATTTGAGGTTGGCATACTGATTTTTTTAGTCCCTCAAATGTGTTTTCCTAAGGAGGATAAATACTCCCACTGAACTCCTACTTATCCTTCTAATTTTCTCATCTCAAATTCTATAAATCAATGAATTTCAAATTGGAAGAGTCTGAATTAATGTGATTTAGATCATAGATCAAAGACTTAGCATTTTAAATGGAAATATATTTTCTATTGTTCTTCTGTGGCAGAGTTTTCTGAAGTGTAAAAAGCAGCCTTCATATGAGCAAGCAACCCTAAGAATTATGTTTCATTCACTTTCAGACTTATCTGAGAAAATATTTCTGCTTGAGAAACTTTTTGATATGTAAAGAAACCCCGTAAACAAGAGCAGATAAAAGTAGACTATCTTGTTTGATGTGGGAGATCATCATCATTAAACAATAACCACAGGGTAGGACACAGGAAGTTGCTTAAATTTGATATAGGTACATTAAGATAAACTATTACATATGTTGAAGGTATTATTACAAGGTTGAAAATGTGTAATTGGGTTCAAGTTGCAGAGCTACACTTCCTAATTCTGTAACCTTGGCAAGTTACATCTATAAAATTGAAAAAATACCATTACTTCCTCTTGGTGATTATTGTGATAGCTAAAAAGTTAATAAATATAAAGTATTTACCATGTGGTCAGTACACAGAAAGAGCTCAGGAAATGTTATTTATAATTATCATAAAATAATTATAATTCAATTCCTGTCCTTAAATTTTCTTAGCATTTTTCAGCTGTTTCAGGAGACAACTATCTTATTTACACCTGACTTTCCATGCTCAAAGATACATTTTGTATATTGTGGGTATTCAAGATTGATTTGTTATTTATTACCTGATTTAATATTGTTTATTGATTTGCTAATATTTAGTTGTTTACACTTAAAATATCTATTTTCCTGGCTTTTTACCAAGTCTCTATTTTCCAAGAGTTTGAGTGAACTCCAGGAGTTGGTGATGGACAGGGAGGCCTGGCGTGCTGTGATTCATGGGGTCGCAAAGAGTTGGACGTGACTGAGCAACTGAACTGAACTGAACTGAACTGAGGGGGAAGTCCACCACACCTTTTCTTCCTTCATCTTCCCACGTCATTGTTAATTTTTCTCCTAGCCCAAGGGAATGTTCCTTCTTCTGAAAGTTTTTTTTTTTTTTTGCTTGGGGAAAGGAAGAGTTCTTTTCTTTATTTTTTTCTTTCTTCTTTAGTTTCAGGTGCATAGCATTATCATTCAACATCTGTACAGAGAGATCACCATCACAAATCTTGTTACCATTCATCTCCATACAGTTGACCCTCTTTACCCATTTCAGTTCAGTTCAGTCGCTCAGTCGTGTCCGACTCTTTGCGACCCCAGGAACTGCAGCACTCCAGGCCTCCCTGTCCATCACCAACTCCCGGAGTTCACCCAAACCCATGTCCATCGAGTCGGTGATGCCATCCAACCATCTCATCCTCTGCCGTCCCCTTCTCCTCCTGCCCTCAATCTTTCCCAGCATCAGGGTCTTTTCCAATGAGTCAGCTCTTTGCATCAGGTGGCCAAAGTATTGGAGTTTCAGCTTCAACATCAGTCCTTCCAATAAACACTCAGGACTGATCTTTAGGATGGACAGGATAGATATCCTTGCAGTCCAAGGGACTCTCAAGAGTCTTCTCCAACACCATAGTTCAAAAGCATCAATTCTACTGAGCTCAGCTTTCTTTATAGTCCAACTCTCACATCGATACATGACCCCTGGAAAAACCATAGCCTTGACTAGATGGACCTTTGTTCACCCACACCCCCTTAATACCCTTCCTTTCTGGTAACCACTAATCTGATCTCCAACCAGTTCATTCTAAAGGAGATCAATCCTGGGTGTTCATTGGAGGGACTGATGCTAAAGCTGAAACTCCAATACTTTGACCACCTCATGCAACGAGTTGACTCACTGGAAAAGACTCTGATGCTGGGAGGGATTGTGGGCAGGAGGAGAAGGGGACGACAGAGGATGAGATGGCTGGATGGCATCACCACCTCGATGGACATGAGTTTGAGTGAACTCCGGGAGTTGGTGATGGACAGGGAGGCCTGGCATGCTGTGATTCACGGGGTCGCAAGGAGTCGGACACGATTGAGTGACTGAACTGAACTGAACTGAACTGAATCTGATCTTGGTATCTATGAGTTTGTTTTAGTTTTATTTTGTTTGTTCTTTTTAAAAATTTCTTAGATTCCATGTATGAGTGAAATTATATGGTATTCATCTTTTTCCATCTGACTTATTTCACTTAGCATAATACCTGCAAGATCTATCAAGGTCACATATGGCAGGATTTCATTCTTATTTATGGCTAGTGTGTGTGTGTTTATCTTCGTTATCCATTCATTTATCAGATGCATTGATTATTTTCATAGACTGACTATTATAAACAATGCTGTAATAAGAGTACATAAATCTTTTCAAATTAGTGTTTTTGTGTTGATTTTTTTATTTTTTTTAATTTTTTATTGGAGGGTAATTATTTTAAAATATTATATTGGTTGGTTTCGCCATACATTGACATGAATCCGCCCTGGGTGTACATGAGTTCCCCTTCCTGAACCCCCCTTCCACCTCCCTCCTCCCCTTATCCTCCCTCTGGGTCATCCCCGTGCACCAGCCCCAGGCATCCTGTATCATGTGTCAAACCTGGACTGGTGATTCGTTTCACATATGATAATATACAAGTTTCAATGCCATGATTTTTTAATATAGATTTTCAGTGGACAGTGTCCTTCTTTCTGTTCATTTTGACCTATTCTCTAGTTATAATCTTCAGTTCAGATTTAGGTTTCACTCCTACTGTTTCTTGTTTTGTTCCATTTTGTTTGAAAGGAGTGAAGAATATTTTTGCCACCTACATCAAAATGTAACATCCAGTGAAGGGTAATGATTTTGAAAAGTGGACTTTGGACACAAAGGAACCTAGGTTCATTTTACCTGCTTTTCCCTTGCTACCCTACCAGTGTAGTTGGTTATTTCTGCATCAAGAACCTCAGCATACTCATCTGTATAATGAACATACTACTAACTTTGGTGAGGATGAGAACACATATATGTCTAGGATGGAGGGAATTTATAGTGTTGACTCTGATCATTATCATTGCTCTGTTTTATTATAACAAGTCATCATTCAGTTAGCAAATCAAAAGCCACAATTTATTTCAGTATTTAATTTTCAGCAAAATAGGAATATGCTTAATCATCATGTATAATTTGAAACTGGCAGGGGCTAACTTTAGAATCTTCTCACATTTGAGCTGATGAAGCATTATTTAACTTCTTTTCTGCATGTTAAACACATTGGATATTAACTATGAATTTTAAAAGAGTCCATTTTAAAGATCCCAATCATTGGAGACATCCTCATTTGATGGTTTGCCAACATTTTAGGAAAAGACGTTTTGAAGAGTATGGAGAGCTCAAAGCATCGTCTAGATACATTGGATAATTTTAGCCTCCAATTTAAAATCTTACTTGAAATGTGATACAGTGTAAATGAACAAACACTAATTTCATGGTGTCTGTGTTTATAGATCACATATCTCCTCTTCCTCTCTAGGGAGAGGTAGAAATTCTGCCAAACTTAAAGCTAAAAAAGCAAATTTTGAGAAACCAAGTGATTGGTATGATACAAGTCAGAATCATTCAGACATAAACTCATTCAAAAATGGATCTGGTGGCATACCTTTCCTTTGGGGTGTTATGATCCTGAATTCAAACTCTCTGTGCCACTCATTGGCTTTACAACCGTAAGTAAACTTGTTAGCCTCTCTGATCATCTTTTTCCCTGGGAATACTGGTACCTATACTCTAAGGTGGTTGTCAAGGAAAGGGGAGATAACATGCTTGCCACATCGTGATGACTCTGATTGCTGCTGCTGTTTAGTTGCTAAATTGTGTCTAACCCTTTGGGACCCCATGGACTATGGTCCACCAGGCTCCTCTGACCACAGAGTTTCCCAGGCAAGAATATTGGAATGGGTTGCCGTTTCCTTATCCAGGGAATCTTCCTGACATAGGGATTGAATCAGTGTCTCCCGCTTGGCAGAAAGATTCTCTACAGCTGAGCCACCTGGGAAGTCCTGACTCTCTGATTACAAGTGTTACTTTTCCCGATAGCCCTTCACTATTTTTTCAGAAGTTGTTAAAACAAAAAAAAAAGGAAAAAAACAAAATAAAAATAAACAAAAACCCCCACAAAGTATGGGTAAGAGAAAGCTCCTGCCCTCGTGGAGATCCCAGTCTAACTGTTGTTGAAAATGCTGACCAAGATTGATGCCCTAACTGGGGCAAACACCCATGTGTTAATTTCATACCTCGGCAAAGTTTGGACTTTAAAAATTGATTTTCCTGGGTAATTCCTAGCTCTGCAAGTTTAGGCAAGTTGCATAACCCTTCTGAGTTTGAGTTTCCTCACCTATTGAGTTTCCTCACCTACAAAATAGGGGCTTCCCTGATAACTCACTTGGTAAAGAATCTGCCTATAATGCAGGAGACCCTGGTTCAATTTCTGGGTCAGGAAGATCCGCTGGAGAAGGGATAGGCTACCCACTCCAGTATCCTTGGGCTTCCCTTGTGGCTCAACTGGTAGAGAATCTGCCTGCATTGCAGGAGACCTGGGTTCAATCCCTAGGTTGGGAAGATCCCCTGGAGAAGGGAAAGGCTACTCACTCCACCATTCTGTTCTGGAGAATTCCATGGGATCACAAAGAGTTGGACACAATTGAATGACTTTCACAACAACACCACCTATAAAATAAATCTAATAAGGATTGTGAATATTACTTGCAGCATACATTTATATGCAAAGTTTAAGGACTCAGTGAAAGCTTTGTTCTTATTACTGCTTAATAATAACTCTTCCTCAAATAAGCAGATATACTTGATTCATGGTTTTAAGAAGAATTTCTTACAGTTATCACAAATTCCAGGCGAGCTCATAAGGAAGTTAAACAAACATAGACAACAGTGATCTTTATTCTGTTTCATCTTTTTCAGACACTCAGACACTAGGTTCTCATTGAGCACCACATTGGAAGCACTGAGATTAATATTAATAAGAAAGATGATGGCCCCTTTATAGCCTCAGAGAAAAGAACAAGACATCAGTTTTCTAATGCTCCTCTGAAGGAGCCTACCGTTGCCTTCTCTAAGTGCTCAGAACATTATCTTGCTATGGGTATCTCCACCCTTGTGGCAGAGTCTACATCATTGTGGTATCTCTAATCATAACACAGTGAGATTCAGATATTTTACTCTAATTAATGTCATCCTAAAGGGTGTGCTGTGATGACTATATGTAAATATCTCATGAATTTGACCAGGCTTTCAGATCTGAACTGTGGCTTTCAGGAGTCAGTAGGAACACAAAACTCATAATTTAGTTTCTATAAAGAAATTGAAATTGTCCTGTACACTATGCAACTAGGTCAGGATACATGTTTATCTTTAGAATAAAATATGAAATGATTCTTCAGTGTCTTTGTGTCTTCTGAATTTTAGCTGAAGATATTAAAGCGGAAGAAAGGGCACGTCACAACTTTGGAAGCTGAAGACTTCCTATGGTCCGCGATGTAATACATCATACTTAGGTCCTTAGTGGGCACTCCATAGATGCTTGTTAACCACAAGAAAAACACCGGAAGGTCACAGAAGAAATGGGTAGGAGTCCTCTGTGCTCTTTTTTCAGGTTTGTCTTGCTATATATCCTCAGGCAATACTCTGGATTTCTCTCTCTTAGCTGAGAGGGATAGCAATCCTGTCTTCTCTCTCCCCTAAGGCCAAACCTTCATCCCGTCCCATTTCCATTGCTGCAGCTGTGTTCTGCCTTGCCTGGCCTTTTCCAACCAGCACAGAACTGCCAGATTAGTATATGACTTTCAGCACATTATCCTCTTAAAAGGACTCTGAAATGCTCTGGAATACTCTTGCCTGGTCAAAGGGCTTCCCTGGTGGCTCAGAGGTTAAAGCGTCTGCCTCCAATGCGGGGGACCCTGGTTCGATCCCTGGAGAAGGAAATGGTAACCCACTCCGGTATTCTTGCCTGGAGAATCCCATGGACGGAGAAGCCTGGTAGGCTACAGTCCACGGGGTCGCAAAGAATCGGACGCGACGGAACGGAACGGACGGACGGAGGAAAGACTATAACCAAAGATGATAGTTATGAACCATGGCAGTCATAGCTGTTGAAAGCAAGGAAAAATCCAACTTACACTGACAAATTAAACAGACAGGCAAACAGCATTTACTGAATAACTCAGTAAAAGAATCCAGTAAAATGTTTGGCTTCAAGTGCTCCAGATATCATGTTTCTGGTCTGGTTTCTTCTGATCTTTTTTAGTGCCGTCCTCCTCCATGAATCGGCTTCATTGCACATAGGCTTTCCTACTTGATGAATGTATCAGTCATCCCTGGCTATCCTGGGCATGGATTTCTGATAATAGCCACAACTGTCCTGAGGAAATCCACAAATTCCCTCTCATTGGACAGCGTTGGTCATGTGATCATCCCCCAACAAATGACTATCACCAGAGGAATGAAATTTAATAATAGACTTGGGTCTAAATAGCACACTGCACTCCTGGAATCCCCTCAGAGGTGGCAGAGACTGAGAATACGTGGATTATTGAATGCTGATCAGGAATTTTTGCCCGAAATAAGTGTAGAATGAGGCCAGGCTGCCCAAACAGATGTATGTCATGTGCTTCTACTATCAGTTTACCCCCTTGAACACAAGTGTTAGCACAACTTTTAAACTGGTGGACTCTGTAGAATGTGTAGGTTTAGATGAATTCAAATGTCAAACAATATGTCACTTGCTATAAACTCTTTCTATGAAAGGTTTGAATATATGTATTCTGGCTATTCAAAGGAAAATCTGAAGATCTCCTGAGAAGAAACAAGAGGAAACCACACAGGATTCTCTGCCTATAAACCCCACCACCAAAAAAAGAAGAAGAAAAAAAAAAAAACTGTAACTTTGATATATGGTATTTTAGAAGTTAAACAGTTTAATTTATGTATTATAGGAAAAGGTAAGATGAGACAAGTAATGCAAGACGTTAAGTCAAGATAAAATGATAAGACAACTTGATTACTAATTATTATACGATTTGTGAAAATATATTCAATAAAAGATGTAAAGGAAAATTTGAAGCATTTTTTAAACTTCAGAATATGAAGGTTTTGCAGCTTCAATAGTTTCACCACTACTTGCTGTTGCTGTTCAACAGGGCTCATGTTTTCAATGCCACGCAGGACTTGTAAGAATGGAAAATGAAAAAGAAACCTTTGTTCTGTGT
Source organism: Moschus berezovskii (assembly GCF_049115385.1). Classification (NCBI taxonomy): domain Eukaryota; kingdom Metazoa; phylum Chordata; class Mammalia; order Artiodactyla; family Moschidae; genus Moschus; species Moschus berezovskii. Next base: position 32,250,198 of record NC_142467.1, on the reverse strand, counting down.
TTCTGATGAGGATCAATTCTTTCATACAAATGGGAGTGCCTGTGAATTTCCCTCCGCAGGCTGGAGAGCTGAGCTGCATATATTTCCTACATAGGCATTAGTCCCTAAGTATCACACTCCCCACATCCATTCTCCCTAATCTGTTTTTGTATGTAAAATTATTCACATCTTAATGACAATGCTGGTAATTTTAGAGCAGATGAAGATTCTTTGCAATCTCTTCCAGGTGAAAGTTGCTGTCCTCTATAATTTTCCAAGTCAGCTTTCTTATCTTCTCTTATGTAGGAGGCTATCTTGCTAGTGTAACCTACATGAAGTGGACTGTGCAGGGTTAGATATGAGAGCATCAAATATCCAGCAGACTCTGTTTGAAGTATTGCCACTCTGCTGTGGCAGGAGATATTTGAAATCAAAGGAACAGAAAGCACCATAGGAAAAAAAAAAACACTCTTTTTCGTGGAGGTTTGTATTTCTGGAGATACTGCTTGGAAGCCAGACTTTTCCCTCCAAAATGTTGATTTCCTCACAGTGAATGGATAGTTCTTTTTACCATTTGGAGAGTCAGGGACAGAAGGAGATGATGGGGCTATGGAACATGGTGTAGGTGGCCACAGGGAAGGGAAAGGAAGGAGAACAGAGAAGACATTTATTATCTTCATGATTAGAATGGAGACTGGAGACAGCAATCAGCTAAGAATGTAAAACTCATGGTGTGACACATAAGAGACTGCAGTCTAGAACTGAGGTTGGCAAACAAGATTCTCTGGGCCAAATCTGGCCTGTCACCTGTTTTTGTATAGCTCATGAGCCAAGTATAGTGTTTATATTTGTAAATGTTTGAAAAAAAAATCAAAAGAAAAGTAGCATTTCATGATACATAAAAAACATATGAAATTCAAATTTCAGTATCTCTACACAAAGTTTTGTTGAAACACAGATATGTTCATTCATTTACCTACTGGCTATGTTTTCATGCTGCAAAGGCCATATCAAGTATTCGTGACAGAGGCCTATGAGCTGCAAAACCTAAAATATTTACTACCTGGCCCTTTACTGAAAAAGTTTGCTGACCCCAGATCTAGAGGGAAGAGGTGATATATGAAAGAACAGTGAACTACTATTCTTATAGTTTTAAAATTAACTACTTGCTAAAAGTGCTTTGGTTCACAAGTAACTCCCCATTGTTTAAATCAAATTAAAAATTCCAGTCATTCGTTTTATTGTTTGTAATAGAAGTACAAGAATTGAGGGAGACAATGACCACATCTAGGTTAAAATGGAGTCTTCAGTCTGGTGGGGACAAGCTGTTCTTCAGACAGAGAGGACAAGATGGATTTCCCCCAAGATGTATTTTTTTCCACATTGTTAACACCTCCTGAGTAGAAAGTAGAACAGAGATGCTTTTCTCTGTTTCCAAACGGAATAGATCTAATTCCCTAAGCTTTGGGCATTCTTGATCCTTTGTGTCAGGGATGCCAGCTTGACATGAGAAGTGCTTATGTTATGAGACATATGAAGTATGCCACATATGAAGTTTGTATGAGCTAATGAAGTGTAGATTTTGGACAAATTCACAACTAATCAGGATTTAAGTGAGTCAATTTTAGCTTTTAGTGCAGAAACATTACTTAGGTTTGATGGAAGGAGACCCAGGAGGCATGCCTGTTATCATCTTTGTTGCATGACCAAAACAAGAATCCATATTCATTGGAGTGAAGATACTAGCCTACTTTATTTTTTTGATAATGTAGGAAAATTATGGATTTACTTCTGTGTGAAGTGAAGAGAAATGGAGACAAATAGACATTGTATGTTTCTTTTCTTTTTTCCAGCACATACATTTTGAATGATGAATGGAGATAGAGCAGTACTACCCATTTAGACATTTTTAGAGTGGATACCTATGTAAAAACTTCCTATTTTTTTCTTTAAATTTTTATAAAAATTTTAAAATATTGTATTCATGTATCTGTTCATTTTTTGAAATGAAGTATAATTGATTTACAGTGTGGTGTTAGTTTCAGATGTACAGCACAGTGATTCAGTTATGTATACATCTATATCTATTTTTTCAGATTATTTTCCTTTATAGGTTATTACAAAATATTGAGTATAGTTCCCTGTACTATAGTAGATCCTTGTTGGTTATTTATTATATATATATCAGTGTACCAATTTCTTCTTACTTTATTTTTATGAAACCATTTAATTTTTATATATGAGACACAAGAACAAGTGGCATGGCAAAATTGCTTGTTTCAGTCAATCATTTCAGATTCTTATGAATGATTTCCTAATTGCTTGTCAATTAAAGATCCTGGCCTCAAGGTTTTATACTCTAATCAGAGAAACATGAACAAGTGACCTAAAATTAGGAATCTAAAGGGAAATGTGGATGAATTTCTTTCATTTGGAGACTTGATAATGGTTCATTATGTCTTATAATTTGCAATTTAAGAATAAAGGAAACTCCTAGTAATATAGTATTATAAGTAATTAATGTAGAGCCTAAAATATTTACTAACTGGCCCTTCACAGAAAAGTTTGTTGATCCCTCATCTAAAACATCTTACTAGTTGTCTTTATTCTTTACTTGGCTTTAATAGAAAGGTTTCTGCTTTCTGTATTCCTACTCATTGTCAAAAATATTGATTTAACAATTTTGATTTCTTTTGGATCACCTGTATTTGGTTTTAATGACCGTTTTGGCACCTGTAGACATACTGAGAATCAACAAGGAAAATGAAATCAATAAAAAATGTACAGGCTATAAAGAGACAATTCTTGAAAACTGTAATGGCTATCAAATTTGTGGAGAAATTCTCAACAACATTAACTGTCAGAAGTTGCAAATCAAAACAAAAATGAAAGGTCACTTTACATCAGAATTACAAAAGTTAGAAGGATGGATATTATCAAGTGTTGGATAGGATATTTTCAAATAGGAAACTTCATCTCCTGTCTTATATATATTAGAGCAAATTCTAGATGAAATAAGCTGACAGAAGCTAGTAAATTTAAGCCTATAATTACCTTATAATTTAGAGATATACTTCTGAGCACTTAACAGCAACAACAAAAAGTCTTTCACAAGTACATGACAAGGGCTATTCATAGGTCAGTGCTGAAGCAAGACACCTAAAGTCCAAAACAAGAGCCATAAAATACCAAACAACAGAAAAAACACAACACACAATCAAAAACCTCCCAAACAAGCCCTCCAAAAGCAAGAAAACTCAATCCTAACCCACTGTAAAATGAATATTATTGTGAAAGACTCCTTGGGAATCTCTAGAAAAGACCATAGTTTTGCTCTCTTAGTATTAATATTTTATTCAGAGGCTTTGGCTTCTTCAGAAATCCCAGAAACTTCTATTCTCTATAGAGGCATTAATGATTAGAATATATCGTCTCCTCTGACACAGGTTTGCTCTATTTTTGTTAAAAATACCCTTAATATAATCTTCCTCAACTATCCCTCCCCCAGACATGTGAGTTATACATTAAGGAATTTTTTTTTCATTGAGAAAATGTCCATATTCATTATCATTCTCTTTTCTAATTGTCCACTTGAAGCTGTTTAATTCAATCATTTTGTAATTCTGACAAATTATTTTTAAAAAATACTTTGAGAGGCTGTGATGTAAGAGAAAAGATATTCCTCCCACCTGTTTATTTACAATAAGCTTTAGAGTGCCTGATGAACTATGGATGGAGGTTTGTAACACTGTACAGGAGACAGGGACCAAGACCATCCCCATGGAAAAGAAATGCAAAAAAGCTAAATCGCTGTCTGGGGAGGCCTTACAAATAGTTGTGAAAAGAAGAGAAGTGAAAAGCAAAGGAGAAAAGGAAAGATATAAGCATCTGAATGCAGAGTTCCAAAGAATAGCAAGGAGAGATAAGAAAGCCTTACTCTGTGATCAATGCAAAGAAATAGAGGAAAACAACAGAATAGGAAAAACAAGAGATCTCTTCAAGAAGATTAGAAATTCCAAGGGAACATTTCATGCAAAGATGGGCTCGATAAAGGACAGAAATGGTATGGACCTAACAGAAGCAGAAGATATTAAGAAGAGGTGGCAAGAATACACAGAAGAACTGTACAAAAAAGATCTTCCCGACCAAGATAGTCACGATAACGTGATCACTGACCTAGAGCCAGACATCTTGGAATGTGATGTCAAGTGGCCCTTAGATAGCATCACTACGAACAAAGCTAGTGGAGGTGATGGAATTCCAGTTGAGCTATTTCAAATCCTGAAAGATGATGCTGTGAAAGTGCTACACTCAATATGCCAGCAAATTTGGAAAACTCAGCAGTGGACACAGGACTCAAAAGGTCAGTCTTCATTCCAATCCCAAAGAAAGGCAATGCCAAAGAATGCTCAAACTACCACAATTGCACTCATCTCACACGCTAGTAAGGTGATGCTCAAAATTCTCCAAGCCAGGCTTCAGCAATACGTGAACCCTGAATGTCCAGATGTTCAAGCAGGTTTTAGAAAAGGCAGAGGCACCAGAGATAAAATTGCCAACATCTGCTGGATCATGGAGAGAGCAAGAGAGTTCCAGAAAACCATCCATTTCTGCTTCATTGACTATGCCAAAGCCTTTGATTGTGTGGATCACAATAAACTGTGGAAAATTCTGAAAGAGGTGGAAATACCAGACCACACGACCTGCCTCTTGAGTAACCTGTATGCAGGTCAGGAAGCAACAGTTAGAACTGGACATGGAACAACAGACTGGTTCCAAATAAGAAAAAGAGTACGTCAAGGTTGTATATTGTCACCCTGCTTATGTAACTTATTGGAGTACATCATGAGGAACACTGGGCTGGAAGAAGCACAAGCTGGAATCAAGATTGCCAGGAGAAATATCAATAACCTCAGATATGCAGATGACACCACCCTTATGGCAGAAAGTGAAGAGGAACTCAAAAGCCTCTTGATGAAAGTGAAAGAGGAGAGTGAAAAGATTGGCTTGAAGCTCAACATTCAGAAAACAAAGATCATGGCATCTGGTCCCATCACTTCATGGCAAATAGTTGGGGAAACAGTGGAAGCAGTGTCAGACTTTATTTTTTGGGGCTCCAAAATCACTGCAGATGGTGATTGCAGCCATGAAATTAAAAGACGCTTACTCCTTGGAAGGAAAGTTATGACCAACCTAGATAGCATATTAAAAAGGAGAGACATTACTTTGCCAACCAAGGTCCGTCTAGTCAAGGCTATGGTTTTTCCAGTGGTCATGCATGGATGTGAGAGTTGGACTGTGAAGCAAACTGATGGCCAAAGAATTGATACTTTTGAACTGTGGTGCTGGAGAATACTCTTGAGAGTCCCTTGGACTGCAAGGAGATCCAACCAGTCCATTCTAAAAGAGATCATTCCTGGGTGTCCATTGGAAGGACTGATGCTAAAGCTGAAACTCCAATACTTTGGCCACGTCATGCAAAGAGTTGACTCACTGGAAAAGACTCTGATGCTGGGAGGGATTGGGGGCGGGAGAAGGGGACGACAGAGAATGAGATGGCTGGATGGCATCACCGACTCGATGGACATGAGTTGAGTGAACTCTGGGAGTTGGTGATGGACAGGGAGGCCTGGCGTGCTGTGATTCATGGGGCCGCAAAGAGTCAGACACGACTGAGTGACTGAACTGAACTTAGTCACTTTCTGAGACAAGAGTATCATGGATAATCCACTTCTCGGTATATTTTTTCCACTCAGTCTACAAAGTAGCCCACAGGCACACAAAAATATACCTGTTTGAATAATTGTGCTCAATATCAGAAAAACAGAGGGAGCCTTTGCCTAAAACTGAGATTCAGTTCAGTTCAGTCTCTCAGTCGTGTCCGACTCTTTGTGACCCCAGGAACTGCAGCACACCAGGCCTCCCTGTCCATCACCAACTCCCGGAGTCCACCCAAACCCATGTCCATCGAATCGGTGATGCCATCCAAACATCTCATCCTCTTTCGTTGCCTTCTCCTCCTCCCCTCAATCTTTCCCAGCATCAGGGTCTTTTCCAATGAGACAGCTTTTTGCATCAGGTGGCCAAAGTATTGGAGTTTCAGCTTCAGCATCAGTCCTTCCAATGAACACCCAGGACCGATCTCCTTTAGGATGGACTGGTTGGATCTCCTTTAAGTCCAAGGGACTCTCAAGAGTCTTCTCCAAACCACAGTTCAAAAGCATCAGTCCTTTGACGCTCAGCTTTCTTTATGTTCCAACCCTCACATCCATGCATGACCACTGGAAAAACCATAGCCTTGACTAGACGGATCTTTGTGGACAAAGTAATGTCTCTCCTTTTTAATATACTATCTAGGTTGGTCATAACTTTCCTTCCAAGGAGTAAGCGTCTCTTAATTTCATGGCTGCAGTCACCATATGCAATTATTTTGGAGCCTCCCAAAATAAAGTCAGCCACTGTTTCCACTGTTTCCCCATCTATTTGCCATGAAGTGATGGGATTGGATGCCATGATCTTAGTTTTCTGAATGTTGAGCTTCAAGCCACCTTTTTCACCCTCCTCTTTCACTTTCATCAAGAGGCTTTTTAGTTCTTCACTTTTTGCCGTAAGGGTGGTGTCATCTGCATATCTGAGGTGATTGATATTTCTCCCGGCAATCTTGATTCCAGCTTTTGTTTCCTCCAGCCCAGCACTTCTCATGATGTACTCTGCATATAAGTTAAATAAACAGGGTGACAATGTACAGCCTTGACGTACTCCTTTTCCTATTTGGAACCAGTCTGTTGTTCCATGTCCAGTTCTAACTGTTGCTTCCTCACCTGCATACAGGTTTCTCAAGAGGCTGGTCAGGTTGTCTGGCATTCCCACCTCCTTCAGAATTTTCCACAGTTTATTGTGATCCACACAGTCAAAGGCTTTGGCATAGTCAATAAAACAAAAATAGATGTTTTTCTGAAACTCTTTTCCTTTTTTGATGATCCAGTGGTTTTTGACAATTCGATCTCTTGTTCCTTTGCCTTTTCTAAATCCAGCTTGAACATCTGGAAGTTCAGGATTCACGTATTGCTGAAGCCTGGCTTGGAGAATTTTTAATATCACTTTACTAGCATGTGAGATGAGTGCAATTGTGTGGTAGTTTGAGCATTCTTTGACATTGCCTTTCTTTGGAATTGGAGTGAAAACTGACCTTTTCCAGTCCTGTGCCCACTGCTGAGTTTTCCAAATTTGCTGGCACATTGAATGTAGCACTTTCACAGCATCATCTTTCAGGATTTGAAATAGCTCAACTGGAATTCCATCACCTCCACTAGCTTTGTTCGTAGTGATGCTTCCTAAGGGCCACTTGACTTCACATTCCAGGATGTCTGGCTCTAGGTGAATGTGAGTGATCACACCTTCATGATTATCTTGGTCGTGAAGGTCTTTTTTGTACAGTTCTTCTGTGTATTCTTGCCACCTCTTCTTAATATCTTCTGCTTCTGTTAAGTCCATACTATTTCTATCCTTTCTTGAGCCCATCTTTGCATGAAATATTCCCTTGGTATCTCTACTTTTCTTGAAGAGATGTCTAGTCTTTCCCATTCTGTTGTTTTCCTCTATTTCTTTGCATTGATCACTGAGGAAGGCTTTCTTATCTCTCCTTACTCTTTTTTGGACCTCTGCATTCAAAATTCCTTGGTCCCTATTCCCTAGTCTCAAGGGCAGTCTGGCTCCTGTAACCTCTGCACTTGTTAATGATTAGTTTATGTGTTGATGTTCTTTTGGAGCAAACTTCCTGCCATTTATACTTGGTGAACTTTGCTATATCAGTGTATGTGCAAAGCCCTCTCAAGTCATGACAGTTGACTTTTGTGCATACATTTCCAGAAGTAAGTATTATTGGTTTCACACCGCTAAAAGGAAGAACTAAGGTCTGAATGTGGTAAATTATGGCAGAAGAAAGACCTAGGATTAGTCAAGGATTCTTGCCTATCAAAATCCAGAGAAGCATTCGGGAACTTTCAGGAATGATTTGTGTTGATGTGGCTAACTTTGAAGAAGAGAGATGAAAATGTAATGACTTTGTTTTTTATTTTTTGGTTTTCTTTCATTTTCTTAAAAAATGTTGCTGTCTTAAAGAGAATGTTTAAGAGAACTTAATCCACCCATTGCAAATGCTTACATTCTTTCTGTACCACCTTTAAGATTTGTGATCACACATTTTTATGGGTGCCCTTTACAGTAATGAATCATAGAACAATTGAATTAATAAAGCAGGAACAAAGTGATTATTGTGCCCAGTTAACATAGTGAAAAACTGTTGCATCTTCATGTTTTATTCCATTCCCTTCCTATTGTAATACTGTTTCTTGGAAAGTCACATCTGTGCAATTGCAAATATGACTTGCCTGCATCTCTGAGTGGTTCCAAGGGCATTTCTACTTTTCTGTGCCTTACAAACTTAAACATAGCCAACAAGGTTATCATTTCATAGCTGTTGAAACACTGCCATTCATCTTCTGTGATGTAATTTTACATAGTCAGACCAAACCATAGCTGTGCATAACAATTTCATTGATATTCTGTCAAATGTCACAAGCTTTCAAGTTCAGTACCTACACATTTATTGCATTGAAGCTGGAGATTACCTGAAAATCGTCTTGTCAGGTGCTGCTTCCCATTAGCTCTAAGGAAGATGTAGAGGGCAAGAGAAGGGCCCCTGCTGCCTTTGTGTGTAAGTTGAAAAAGAGTTTTCTGAAGTTTTCCAAAATAATGATTGCAGCTCATTTGTTTTGGTAGCTCATTGCCTTGTGTTTTGTGAGAAATGAATAAATGAATGATAAATCCTGTTGTCAGTCAGCAAAGCATGACTTAGCAATCATTGATCTTAAAACCTTCTACCGTGCACTATATAGGTGAATATAGAAGGAACACATGAGGGGAAAAAATCACAATATACAAAGAAGAAAAATGAGAAGGAGGAAGAGGAGGAGGAGAAGTAGTTATTAAAGTTTTTATCATAATATAATCTAATTCTCAGGAATACAGACTTTACAGTTAGAAAAATCAGAGTTATCATTTCCAAATATGCCATTTTCTTGTCACGTGACCCAATATTATGAAAATAACTTTTAGTGACTGTTAATTTGTGCCAGGAACTCTTGAAGCGATTTACTCACATAAAAATTACTTAACTCTAACAACTCTATGAGATGTGTTTTTGGTGTTATTTTTAATTGTCTTCCCTAATTTGTAAGTGAGGAAGCACACAGAGATGATAAATAACCTTCTCAGCTAATAAGTAGCAAAGCTAGAGCTGAATCCAGTTCTCATCCTTAAGCGCGTTGGACTACTGACTCAATACTTCCCCTCAAGTAACTGAACTTTTTTAAACTCTACTTTATGAATATAGCAAATGAGATACTGATACGTACCCTTCAAGACTTGACATCAGAATTACATTAGGTAAATCTCAGGGATGAAAATATCCCTATGACACCAGAGACTGTGGGTACATTCCAGTCAGGGACTCACTCTTCCTGTGTTCTTGCTTTCATTGCTAACTCAGGGTCTCCCAAACTTCCGCAGAGCCACCCCTCTCTCACTGGCATTTATGTTATGCCTCAGTTATGCCTCGCATGGTCTCATGAAGCTGCCCATCAGGAAAAGCTAACCCTCTTTCTTCTTTACTCTCCCACTTCCTTATCAATGACTTCTACTCATGGAAATTTTGAACATGACTAATGGTACAACTAAGGGCATCCTTGTGAGCATGCCATTATTTCTGCCAAGTCTGTTATTGCTGGCCCTGGTTCCACAACCAACAGTCCTTTAGGAAATCTGGGACCCCTTAAGAACAGTGAGCATCTCTCCACTGTAACATGGCTTCCAAAACAATGCTTCAGATTTAGGGCAATCTGATAGCATATCAGAAAAGTTTATGAAAACTGCATCTTGAGCTTTTGTTCATAACCCATTTCCTTGCTTGGGCTTAAAACAAATTCAGGGAGGTGGGCAACATGAAGATGTTCTTCCTTTCCCTTTAGTGGTCTCCTGGGATCTCTAGAACATGTGCACACTTGCATAGACTTTCTCACTCAGCATTCAGGCAAAAGCCAAAATTCCTTAGGCAAATCAAGACACACAGGTAGATACTACATATACTATCTTGAGGTACTGATTAGTCATCAGTAGACTTACTCAGATAAATCCAAATTAGTTTAAAATTCAGCCAGATCAGATATACACAAAATACTTTAAAATATATTAAACATTCATTCTCTCTATTACCATTAACCCAGGAAACATATATTAGCCCTCTGATTACACATCAAGTCATTTCTTCAGCAGTTTTCTTTTTTGAAACATAACCTATAAAGTTTACAAAGAAAATATAGGAGGCAGAGAAGCCACACCACAGTCTCTGCAATCCAGACGTTTCTAATCCCTTTGAATAAAAGAGACACAGATACGAGAAACACCGAAGTAGTTAAGTAAAGAAATGTGCAAATGTTAACTTTCATTTATTGAGTCAGTCTCCAAATATGCGTCACCTACCATGCACCAGGACTGTATTAGGAATCAAAAATGCTGTAACAGATAAAAGAGATGAAAAACACTAGGAATAAAACCACATATGACCCGGCAATCCCACTCCTAGGCCTATACCCCGAGGAAAAAAAATTGAAAAAGAGACATGTATCCCATTGTTCACTGCAGCACTATTGACATTAGCTACAACATGGAAGCATTGATCTGTCCATCGACAGATGAATGGATAAAGAAGTTGTGGTATATACACACAATGGACTACAACTCAGCCATCAAAAGGAACACATTTGAGTCAGTCCTAATGAGGTGGATGAAACTAGAGCCTATTATACGGAGTGAAGTAAGTCAGAAAGAGAAAGATAAATATCATAATATCATATACTAAAGCATATATACGGAATCTAGAAAGATGGTACCAAAGAATGTATTTGCAGGGCAGCAGTGGAGAAACATACATAGAGAACAGACTTATGGACATGGGGAGAGGGGAGGGGAGGGTGAGATGTATGGCGAAAGTAACATGGAAGCTTACATTACCATATGTAAAATAGATAGCCAATGGGAATTTGCTATATGTCTCAGGAAGCTCATACAGAGGCTCTATATCAACCTAGAGGGCTAGGGACTGGAAGGGAGGTTCAAAAGGGAGGGGATATTTGTATACCTATGACTGACTCATGTTGAAGTTTGATAGAAAACAACAAAATTCTGTAAAGGAGTTATCCTTCCATTAAAAAATTAATTAATTTTTTAAAAAAAGGAGAGATGGACTGTTCTCTGTCCCCATATATTATAGTGGAGGAGATGGAAAAAAAATACGCAACAGGATGAGAAAAGATTGTGAAAAAAATTATACAGGAAATAGAATACAGACTGGAAGAACAGGATTTCAGATAAGGAGATTGTATTATTTTGCTCGGGTTGCCCTAACAAAATACTGCAGACTGGTGTCTGAAACAACAGAAATTTTTTTCCTTGCAGTTATGGAGGGTAGGAGTGCAGCATCAAGGTATTGATTCCTTCTGAAGCCACTCTCCTTGGGTTATAGATGGCTGTTTACTTTCAGTGCGTTCACCTGGTCTTTTGTCTGTTTGTGTGTCTGTGTCCTAATCATCTCCTCTTAAAAGAACACCAGTCATATTGGATTAGGGCTCATCATCATGACTTCATTTTTTAACTCACTTACCACTTTAAATACCCTATTTCAAAGTACAGTCATGTTCTGAGGCACAAGAAGATTAGGTTCTCAGTGCATAAATTCGGGTATGAGGGTACAATTCAGCCCATAAGAGCACATCAACATTATTTTTGCCAGATTTCCCTAGCACTGATCCAAAACTAGTTGGACCATCTGAGAATAAAATATAGCAATTTGGGCCCTACTCCTGGGGAGTGTGGGATATAGAAAAGTGATTTTATTAAACTTTCCAAATGATTCTGATGTGGATTCAGGTTTGGGAATGTCTAGTACAGTAGGCAGGAATAGTTGCAAAGATACCATGTACGTGGTCAGGCTTGGGTTGAACACTGAAGGGTGAGGACATTTGCATAGTATCAGTTCTCAATCTTTTTAGTGTTTTGAACTCTTTGCAGATGATTAAGAACTGTTATGCTTCTAAATTTTATCTATCAAATATTTTCCACATTAGAAATTTAAAATGAAACACAAAATGTTAATCGCTCAAAAATTTAAAAAATATGTGAACAGCAATAAGACAATTTTTATGACTATGTTTTCTAAAATAAAAGAAAATAGCAAAAAGAATGACCTTATTTTAACATTTATGCAACTATTTCAAATGTAGCTCAGATACAATACCTGGATTCTCATGTCTGCTTCTGCATTTAGTCTGTTGTGATATCATTTGTCATGCAACCTCTAGAAAACTCCACTGTACATTTATGAGAGAATGAAAAGGATAATAAGATCTTAGTAACATCATTAAAGATGTTTTGATCTGATAGACCCCTGAATGGGTCTCAGGAATTTCCAGGGGTTCTTGGAGCATACTTTGTGAGTTACTGATCCAGATTTGAAGTGATTACTTTTTTTGCTTCCATTAGATGAACTATCTGAGAAAACACTTTCCAACAGAAATGTCTATGATCTGTTTAAGGACAACAAGTTTATCTTAACTAGAATATAGTAAAGAGTTTATTTTCCTTGCACCAGATTGTTTCCCTTGTGCCAGATTATTGCTCTCGAACATCATTTTCCATTTATAAATGTAGTTGTCCCAGTGTTGGAGAGTCAGGCATTTGTTCTTATATAGCTGCTGTTTTTTATTTTCACCCCACTTGTTTTACTGTAGTTTTCTTTCTAGTGATTAGCTTTGGCAGCAATATAGATAATGATTAAGAACTTTGTGATTAGAGGAATTGAAGATTCAGTAAAGGCCAGATCATCAACATTATAGGCTTTGAAGTGTATGTGGGCCCTGTCGTGCATGTGGACTCCATTCCGCTATAGTTGCAGCAAGCAACCACAGAAAAAATGTAAAGGAAGGAGTGTGGCTTTGTTCCGATAAAGCTTTAGTTATTGTGGACACAGAAGCTTGAATTTCATATAATTTCAAGTGTCATGAAGAACTACTCTTTTTGGCCCCTCGTCATTTAAAATGTAAAAACTGTTCTTAACTCTGGCCATACAGTAACAGGCAGTGATCCAAAACTTGCTCCCAAGGCTACAGCTTGCCTCACAGTTAGGAGTGTGGGGTTTGCAATCACATCAGAAGTCCATCACCAATTCAGCAATTTATTAGCTGAGAGATCACACTCAAGGCAACCCCTCTAAAACCTCTTTCCCCATCTGTGAAATGGCAATAATGGTAACTTACTTCATGAGGGTGTCTTGTGTTTAACATGAACAAATGACTAATCAGAGTGTCAGGATCAAATAAGCACACAATTACTGGTCACTGCTAGGACCATTGCTAGTTTTTGTCTTTATCAGTCAATGTACCAATATTCTGGGTCTTCCCCAGTGGCTCAGAGGTGTAAAGCATCCATCAGAAATGCAGAAGACATGAATTCAATCCCTGGGTCAGGAAGATCCCCTGGAGGACAGCATGGCAACCCACTCCTGTATTCTATCCTGGAGAATCCATGGACAGAGGAGTCTGGTGGGCTATAGTCTATAGAGTCGCAATGAATCAGACACAACTGAAGTGACTGAGCACGCATGCACATAACAATATTCTATTTATGACTTTGACCTGAATTCTACCATAAGCTTACTTTTTGAATTTGTAGTGAAGGATGATACAGTCTTTATAGGAAAAAGACCTAAACTAGCTGTGGGTAAATTTGGGCAAGGCATTTTTCTCTCTGGGCCTCATTTTCTTTACCTTTAAAATAAAGTTGGTGGAAGGCCAGGTTTACTTTAAAATTCTAATGGCTCTGAACCCAGAAAAGTTAATTGGCTTGCTTTTGTGTCCTTATTTTTCCCATCAAAAACTGAGAGTTAAACAATATGGCTATGCCTCTGGGAAATATGGAATTTTTAAGTATCCCCTGGAGAAAGAAATTTCAACACTTCAGGTCATTTTAATGAACTGACAAATATAAGGCCCCATGAGACCATGGAAAATTGTTGATTTCTCTTCCACTTTTTGTTATTTACCCAGGCCGGTTACAAATTTCAACTTTCTAAATTGACTTTCAAGTTTGAGGGAATAGAATAAATTATGTGTTTTATTTGTTTTCTGTCATCACTAAATAAGTCAGTCTGAGCTGAAATAGAGTTCTGGAACAAAGAACTTGCAGTTCTGTCATTTAAGCATCTTTGATAGGAACAGAGACCCAGTCAGGCCAACTTAAATGGAAATTTACTCTGTGGGTATACATGGCAGGTAACTCAAAACCTTCAACTTCCTGAGGATCTAGCTCATCACAGCTTGATTTTAATTTAGTGCCCACTGAATTCTCTCACTCACAACCAACCAGTACCTACCTATATGTTATTCAAATCTTGGAACGAGCCATTTCTATGGTTTACACTATTAGGTAGAGATTTTAAAGCTAAGCCATATCATGGGGGTACCAGTTCAACATTTTATTGAGTACCTACTATATTCAAGGTTCTCCATTAGGCACTGGAGATAGAAAACTGAATAAAATGATAAGACCCTGTTCTTAGAATGGAAAAGAAGAGAAAAAAAAATTAAGAATTGATAAGTGCTTGAAAGAAATGGTTTGAAAGCTTCTTTTGATGGGTTGCTGAGTTCAGGCCTCTCTGGAGAGGAAATAGTCAAACCAAGGCCTGTAGGAAGTAAAAGAACCAATCATGCAAAGCTGATGATGATGATGAAAATGATGGTGATGATGGTGGTGGTGGTGGTGATAAGCATGATGATAGAAGCAAACACAGAGTGCTACCTTGTGCAGACATCACTCTATGTGTGTTACTTACATCAACTTATTTAATCCTCAAAATCACTGTTTTAGATGACAGGAATCTCAAACACATAGAGATGAAGTCGTTTGTTCAAGGTCAGTGTAAGTGCCAGAACTAGAATTTGAACCCAAATTCTGTCCTTTAACTAAAACACTGCAATGCTCCTGAGAAAAGAGCATTCCAGGCAGAAAGAATACCAAATACAAGGTCTATTTGTTGAGTTAGTCTTGCTCTGGCACAGGTAGTAGCCTGATTGCTGATTATTGCTTCCTTAGCTAGAGATTGTTGATGAGAAGGTTTCAGCAAGAATTGGAAGTTGGTTGGATTGTCATTGTGACCAGCATGTCATGTATATGTATAACTAGATTGGGATGACCAGCAGGTGGGAAAAAAAAAATTGAAGGTTAGAGTTTCATTTATCAGCACATTGAAAAATTATTTATTAGTGCAAATTATTGTTCTCAATTCAATTCAGAAAAACTGGTTTCACAGATTTTTGTGCAAACAAATTTGGCCATTTGGATTCAGACTTAGATATTGATGATGTACATTAAAGTATGCTTTCCATTAGTTTATTTATTTTACTATGATGTTATGTATACTGCATTATTTATTTTACCATGCTTGCTGCTAAAACAAATTTGTTATTTTATCACATAGAATGTGGTATTATTTTCTTGGCCATAGTTTATTTCCTAGGTAACTAAACCTTGGAAGTTCTATCAATCAAATCAACATGAAAACCAAAGAAGTCCTAGAATCTCTGTGTTTGTCTTGGAGAAGTGTGTACCTCTGCACTGTCAGAACAACTGCGTGACATCCTTTTGAAATGTTGTAAGCATTGTTGGAAGACATGGTAGGAACCCCATTGTTCCATGGCTGTGGATGAACACTGTTTTGATAAGAATACCAAACACAGTAGCATACAATAAAAGAGAGGAAAATAAATTCATTCAAGTAACTATTTCAAAAGCAGCAGTTAATGGTGAAAATAATACATTTTAATTTCCAAGTTGTTTTCCAAACTGCTTATAAAACAATGATCAACTGAGAATTCTTCCACTGAAAAACAGGTGTGGTTTTTAGACAGTGGCTTGAGTATTAATTTATTGGTAGAGAAATTTCTCTTCAACTCAGTCTTGGTCATTATGTGACGTGACATAACAAAATAACTTAAATAACTCATTATTTTCCTGTATCTCACCCTTCTAGTATATATAGCATGCCTTCATCCCAGTATTTATGGGACAAAGAAATGTACAAGACATCCTACCAGGAATAAGAGTCACTGAGACATCAAAGTATACTGTAATATAGTGTAAGATACATGATAAGTAACTGTAATGCAATAATAATAATGACATTGATGATGCTAACATTTATGGTACATTTATTGTGTGCTCAATACCATGCGGAGTGTATTAATGCACTCTCTCTAATCCTCAGAAGATGGTTTCAAGGTAGTTGTTATTAATTCTAAAGAAGCAGAAGCTCACAGAGGCTAAATAGCTTGCCCACAGAGCTAATAAGTAGCAAAATCAGAATTTGAACATGTTTGTCAAACTCCAGAGAAAATGTCTATTCTATTATGACATTTCCTTGTTTGTTCAACTGAATGCTGTAAAAAATGATGAACAAAATGTTTACAAGGTCAAATCAGTTTGGGAACATTGGGTTAGACAGAGTTAAACAGGTTTATTAACTGAAGGGCTTTTCAGAGTCTTTAATATGCTAATATGTAAAGTAAGCTACAAGAAAATAACAAAGTATAAATGTTGACCATGCATATTGAACTGCTGAACCCAGCATCCGCTCCCAAGACACACAGAATATAAGTATTGATTTTTTAACACACTTTTGATGGGCCTCTTCCACCCAATATTTTAAAAGAAGAGAGTCATAAGATACATTCAATTCAGTTCAGTTCAGTTGCTCAGTCGTGTCCGACTTAGCGACCCCATGAATCACAGCACGCCAGGCTTCCCTGTCCATCACCAACTCCCAGAGTTCACTCAAACTCACGTCCATCGAGTCGGTGATGCCATCCAGCCATCTCATTCTCTGTCGTCCCCGTCTCCTCCTGCCCCCAATCCCTCCCAGCATCAGTCTTTTCCAGTGAGTCAACTCTTCGCATGAGGTGGCCAAAGTATTGGTGTTTCAGCTTTAGGGAGAGAAAATGGAGGACCTAGTAGAGGGAACAAACAGAAGTAAAGCGAATTTTCAACTCAACACTGGGAAAATACAGAAATTTGAAAGGACAGTGGAAAATGAGAGAAAATGAGAGCATAGAACTAAGAGGAAAGACTAGGTATAGATAGGAGGAAAGCACTGTAATAACAAAAGAGCAAAACTGACCATCTCAGCTGCTAGTAAAAGGAGTCAAGGAGCAGAGAAATAAGAATGGGTAGCATTGAGGAACAGATACACATTGCAGACTATTGTGAAAGCTGCAGGGGTAGGGATGGCTTTGAAGAGAACAATGACATCAAGTCTGTCAATTAATTCTTCAGTGAGCCTTGAGGTAATGGTTTGTTGTGAGCAGTGAGGGCTGAAACCCTTCTAGGTGAGGTTAGGAAAAGTTCAAATAGAGAATGTAGAAAAGTTGGCAGTGTCGAGAGCAGTTTTGAAAGAGGACATGAGTAAACTTGAAGGTAGAGATCAGGGATATAGTCAGATGGTAAAGGTGAATATGAAGGATAATTAAGAACCAATATTCCAAATGAGATGTTAGGACTTGAGAAGCAAAGGTATGGGCAGACCTTGTTGAACCTGAGGCCAGTGAAACTTCTCGGAGGGCAGAGAAAAAGCTGATATAAGGAAAAAAGTAGAGAGATTATGAAGAAGTAAGAGGAAAAATTGAACTCTTTCTTGTGATCATTCAACCTATGCAGTATAAAATAGTGTAAGGAGAACGTATAAGTGTGAGGTTGTTAATTTGATGGTAGTGACACAATTTTTAACATTTCTACGGGAAATATTATCTGTAATTAAAATCAGGTCAAATCTTATAAAATTGCTTGCAATTTGACCATTTCAAATGTAATGTATTACTTTGGCATGCAAAAATTTTATATGGTTTAGCCTAATGATATAAATGGCTCACAGATGGGGTCCAACTGAAGCTGAATAGCAAGAATTTGCAGTCCACACATATTTTCTGCAATTATTTTTGAGTACAAAACAGTGAACAGCAGCAGAAATAAGAAACCAGGAAGTGAGCCTGTCAAAAGGACAAATCAAATAATAAAAAGTAAACAATGGTCCTTTACTTTGCACCACAGGGTGCTAATGAGAGTCTTCAAACAATTGATCAATTAATAATACAGTATCTGATGCCAGAGAGGATTGGCTTGAAGGATCAGGACACATGTGAAGAAAGGAGTTTTAAAAAATAAATAAAAGAAGCAAAATTAAGAAATTAATTTCAAAATGAAATTGTAAAATAATAGTATAACTTATTTCTGGTTTCCTGAGTAAATGATACTACTGTCCATGGTCCTGAAACATTGTTGAATTTTCGGGCAAGGTTGTGCTTCCCAGTCCTGTGGACTTAAGTACCCAAACTTGGAATGGGAAGAGGAAAAAAGCAATTGCAGAAAAAATGCAAAAAGCAAGAGCAAGACAACAGATTGAGGGAAATAAGATGAAAGAAGTGAGATATGCTCAAGGTGAAATTAGAAATGGCTTAGTATTTTTTATTTCCCCTGTAACAAGTTACCACAAATGTAGTGGCTTAAAACAACACATATTTATTTCCTAACTGTCCTGTAGGTCAGAAACTCCAACATGGGTCTCACTGCAATAAAATCAAGGTGTTAATAGGGCTGCTTCCCCCCCCCCCCCCCCCGCAAGGGGCTCTGTAAATTCATTGCTTTTCTTTTTCCACATTCTAGAGCCTGTCCACGTTCCTTGGCTCATGATCTCCTTTCTTAATCTTCAAAGTCAGCAGCATTTCATTTCTCTGGCCATCCTTTCATTGTAACATCTTCCTATGACTCCTTCCTGCTTCCGTCTTCCACTTTTAGGGACCTCTGTGATTACATTCAACCCACCTGGATAATCTATGATAATCTCTTTACCTTAAGATCAACTGATTAGCAACCTTAATTTCATCTACATTAATTTCCTTCTGGCATGTAATATAGCATGTTCACAGTCTCCAGGGATGTGTAGGTACCCTTTGCTTTCATAAGTTCATTTTACACAACTTTGCTTTTATGAAAACCTACATTAGTACCTATTTTCATGATTTGAAAGAAATCTGAAGAGGATTTTTACTTTTACAAAAAAATTTAAAAATGTGCAAAAGGAAAATGGCTTTCCCCAAGCTTCTTTCCTGAGAACTACTCTCAGCATCTCAGCATCAATCCACCATAGCTTTGAACTGTGTCTGTGAGCATCTGTGCTTCATCTCGATTTATTTTGTGCATCACTTAACAGGATGAGTCCTAAAGTAATTACTTCTTTGCTCTACACCATTTCAGCTTACAAAAGACTTTGTAGAAGCACTCTGCTTTCAGAGAGCGGGGGAAACTTGTATTGGAGGATTGAGACATTGAAGTCAGGCATTATACTGTCTACCACAGACTAAGCAAGAGGACATGCTCATGTCCTATTAAACCCTCTCTGTGAAGCCTGTCATGATTCCACCATGAAGCGCCTTTATGAAAATAAAATAAGAACATGGGTATAAAGTGGTTAGAACAGTGTTTGGTACTTAGTAAATTATTCTGGGTGCTTTGCATTTTCTGTTTCATGCAAGGAAATAGTGAGTCCATGAAGAAGGGATTTAAACTAGGTCTGACTGACTCAAAACCCATGCATGTAAACATTGTAACCCTCTGACAAGGTGAGACCTTAAATAGCAGAGATCATACATTGATGTTATATTGCTATAAATCTTTTCTAATAAAAGATAGAAAAAGTACCAGGGCTTAAGGGGAGCTGATCAAATTTATTTTTATCAGAGAGTATTGAATACCTATACTATACCAGATCCTTATGTAGGCACTGGGAGAAATGGCAATCAACAAGACAAACTTCAAGCTTTTATGGAACTTGTATTCTAGTTTTGTTTTTGTTTTTGCTTTTTCTCTGTTTTGTTTTGAGGGGTTGTGGACTTTTACCCAACAAAGAAAGTAATAACAGCTTAAGTTCTGAGGATTAAGAGGCAGTGTAGTAAGTAGAATAAGGCCTCCCCCCTTTAAAAAGGTTCATATCCTAATCCCCAGAATATGTGAATATGTTTCCTTAAATGTCTCCTGAATGGGACTTTGAAGATGTGATTAAATTAAGGGATTTGAAATAGGGATATTATCCAGGGTTACCTGGGATGGTCCAATGTAATCATATAATTGTTTTCAATACAAGTGGAAGAGTGAGGCAGAGGAGGAGATCATAGTGATGTGATGTGAGAACTGAATCTGCTATTGATGACTTTGAAGATGGGGGAGGGAGACCATGAGCCTAGGAATGAAGGCAGCCTCTTCAGTTCAGTTCAGTCGCTCAGTCATGTCCGACTCTTTGCGACCCCATGAATCACAGCACGCCAGGCCTCCCTGTCCATCACCAACTCCCCAAGGCAGCCTCTAGTAGCTATTAAAAAACAAGGAAATGCATCCTCCCCTAGGGACTCCAGAAAGGAACTCAGCCATGCAACACTGTGACTTTAGTCTGCTGAGACCTGTGTCTGATGAAAAATAGTAAGTAAATCTGTATTGTTTTAAGCCACTCAATGTGAGATAATTTGTTACAGCATCAATAGTCAAATGGCAACCCACTCCGGTGTTCTTGCCTGGAGAATCCCAGGGACGGCGGAGCCTGGTCGGCTGCCATCTATGGGGTCGCACAGAGTCGGACACGACTGAAGCGACTTAGCAGCAGCAGCAGCAGCATAGGTGGTGAGAGGTGAATTAAGGATCATCTTGACTGTCATCTTCACTAAGATACTTTGTATACTTAGGATGTTCTCCTGAAACAATAAGGGATCTTTTTGTCATAAATAGCAAACCAAACCGGGCTAGACAGAACAGGGAGAGTTCACTATAAATGGACAGGAATATCCCACAAAACCTAAGGAAGGAAATATAGTCAGTCCCTTGAAAATATCCTGAACTACCAGCAGGAAGACTGTCTAGACTTTTCCCTTCCACATTTCCATTCTGTTCCTCTCTAAACATCTCTCTACCCTAGCTCCTCTAGTCTCCTCTGTGTGCCCAATTGAACACAGTCATTGGCAGATCAAAGTTTCATGCTACGCAAGTCCAGTCACCCAAAGTCAGAATCTCAGTGGAAACCTCTCTAACTTTCCTTTTCCCATCTTCATTTTTGGCGAATAAATCTTCATTGCTTCAGTTTGGGTTAGGTGCCTTGGTACAGACGCATTGTATAGGAACAACGAACAAATCAGGGAAATGGAGATTGTGATAAACAGACAGTCCAAACTGTTTCTTTACATCATGGTTATTTCACAACTGGGAAGGTAATTTTAGGAAAATATGTCATTCTGTTTCGTCAGTCTTATTCAATATCTGTTTAAAACAAATAATTGTGTGAGGTAATATGAAATATACAAAGGCAAGCAACAAATATCGGTCTAGCATCTATTTTTATGCCAATAATAGTAGTGTGTTGTTATGTCTAACTCTGTGACCCTATGGACTGTATAGCTCATTAGGCTCCTCTGTTCATGGGATTTTCCAGGCAAGAATACGGGAGTGATTTGACATTTCCTTCTCCAGGGGATCTTCCCAACCCAAAGATCAAACCTGAGTCTCCTGCATTTGCAGGTGGATTTTTTTTTTTTTACCACTAGTACCACCTGGGAAGCCCAAGAGCTTTGCTAAATACTTATGACATAAAGCAGCATGTTGAAGGAATGGCAGAGAAAGGACAATCTGGATTATTGTGTGATGTGTGCTGAGAGGAAGTTATGTGCAAAGTGTCCCCACAGCACACTCAATGAAACATTACATCCTGCTAGGCCACCTGGGGTGGGGTGGGACGGGGGCAAATTCCCAGAGAAGGAAATTGGAACTTCCAGGTGAACAAGCAAGGAAAATGCATCTCAGGGAGGAGGAGAGCCCCTACTAATCCAAGTCATGAAAATAATCAGGGAAGTGAAGAGCCAGTGGGTAGTTCTGAGAGATGGCTTGTGGGGGCCAGTGGAAGGGGATGGATTCCAGTTTTTCAAGGCTTGTAGTCTAGTAGAGGATTCAAAGTAGGCAGTAAACAGCCTTCACAACGTCTGAATACATAAACATAATAATGCAGTGACAGAAAAACACCCAGAGTTTTGGAGGTAAATTTGGGGATATAGTGGAAAGTTAAAATCCAGTTGGGAAGAATAGTACATTCCTAGGATAAGCTGACTTTTAAGCAGTTGCATAAATACTCTGTGGTTGACAGGAATGAGCAAAATAGAACTCAAATTTAATTAAAATGCTCCTCTTTGGTTTCAGAGCACACAAACATTATGCAAAGTGACTTACCAGGATGTGGATCACTACAGCAAAGTCATACCATTGGCTCCCCAAGGTGACATGGTTTCCATGAAACTGAAACTCTGTAACAATTTCTATCATCTTTCATTTTTTCAATGGTTGTCTGGCCCCTTTAGAGGAGAAGGCTAGACTATGCCAGGAAAAATGTGGTAAAAGCATCTTGAATATGGAATGGCAGTGGGAAACCCCAGAGGAAAAGAATTTCCATCACAAAGTGTTCTCTTCTCATGGAATCTTTGAAGTAGGCCACTGGACTGCACAGACCAAATTCCTCTTGCTTTGTTTCTTTTTTAAATTAATCATTTGAACGTGTTGGGGCTTCAGATGTTTACTGGGTGATTATAAACACACTGAAGCACTGAAGGAAAACTCCTGGGACATCGTATTCGCCCTCCTCATCTTTTTAGATTTCATTTTGACTCACCATCAATTGGAATTTTTAATTCAGACTATTCTCAAATGTTACAGCAATTTTACATAGTATGTTATCAAAGTTCCAAGTCTTTTGATAGGGTAATTAAACATGCCAAGTTTGTTTCTAGAGCCCCGAGTCTACAGCCTCTCATCAACTGGTTAGTTACCATCCTTCACTGGGCTCCTTTCTGTGCATGTCTTTCATAGTGTTTGAGAAATTTATTCACCTTTAATTCCTTTTAAGTTTAAAGAAATGGGAACCCGATTACTGACAACCTATGTGGGTGAAATTCCCAAAGACCTGCCATGCTTCTGAAGACTTTTCATCTCTTTTTTTTATTTTTAAAACTATTTTCTTCTAAAGAGAAGATTCCATCTTCCAAGGCTCAGGTATTGATTTTATCACTCCCTTTGACATAATTCCTTATTCCTTATACATATAAAAACACCATTGATTTTCATAAGCTGGTGGCATTTTTCTTTTCTTTTTTCTGTCACTAGAAGTTTTGTTTGGAAAAAGGAGAATGGAAACCAGTTCAGAGTAATCTATCTTTCCACATAAGTATTTCTGTGGCACTTATCACAGCAGTATCTGGACACTCGAAAGCACTATTAGACTAAAACACATACACTAGAGGAGGGAAAAAAAATAGATGCTAAGAAAACAAAGTGTAAAACATCAAGAGAAATAAAAAAAAAAAATCTTTGTTCATGGACAACCAATGGGAGTTTAAAGAAATTCTCGGGAGCAGTAAAAATGATATTCTTTGCTCACATCCATTTTTTTATTTAAAGCCTTCTAAAGGACTGTTCTGGTCCTTTGATTCAGGCACAAAATACCAGTGATACTTGCTGTGGCAAATTAAGGATGGAAAATGATGCTTTTTCTGGTACCTGGGTAGAAGACAAGGAGAAAGTCAATAAAATGACATAAAAATGACTGAGTACTAACAAACCATAAGTGTGTTTGAAATTCTCCAGTAGGGCAGTGGGTTTTTTTTTTCTGGGTACTCAAAAAAGTAGATCTAATGCTTATCCAGTTGAGTGCCCATAGATTGTAGTATCTATAATGAAATACCCTTAGGAAATGCATTGTTTGATGGTGGAAATTGCTGAATTAACTAATTGAAAGAGAAAGGGACTGAATCAAATTTCAAACTGACTTTGTCACTCAAGTGTCTCTTATCCCTAACCATAAGGTCAGTAAAATTATAGTGTTATGTGCCAGAAGTTAATTAAGAGGACAGAATAGTTTATAACATAGAAGGCCATTTATTCTATTCTTTTTAATATATAAAAGAGAAATTACTGAATAATTGCCCAGTTTCATATCAAAAATATAATCTGTTATACAGTTATTATATATGAAACTTCATATTTGGATATAAACTGGTTCTCTTTGGCACATGGAATTTATAGATTTATATCACAATTTAAGCCAACACATGGAGGAAAGGTACAGTAATGGGAAAGGAATAAATATCTAATTTACAGAAGAGTAACCACCATAAAGTTTTATTTGTTTCACGATGTAATTTCTGAGTAAAAATACTCTCTGCTCCATTTCATGGTGGGTACCTGCCGATTCTTATTATTTCCCTTCTATTTTAACAAAAACGACTCAGATTTTTTATTTGACCTCATTATATAGTCAGAAACACCGTGGATAGAAATTACATTTCAATGAGTGAAGCAATCTTTACCTCAGATTTACGTAGAAGTTGGCAAATTAAAAGTATTTTAATAAGACTAGCAATGATAGTTCAGGAATGAGATTTAAACTGAGCTTCTATGCCAATGAGTGCATTAACTTTATTCAAAAATAGTGTATGTAAAATGGCACACAACTGACATGAGCTGATTATGATAATGTCTTAGTGCAAATTTTTGAAAATCAGGTACTATAAAAATATACCATTAACTTTATGTTAATAAAATATTTTGCTTGATGCCTTTTAAATTATTCATTTGAAGTAGTCTAAAAATATAAAAGAACTCTTATTATCATTCAATTTACATGATTACTTTTAAGTTCACTTTTTGGGTTTAACATAAACAGAGTGTAAAATTCACATCAAGCTTTTGGTATTTAAAATGTGTAATTTTTATGCAAAAATTGGATGCTGTGTTACATTTTTAAGGTTGTCATTAGTATAAATATAATTTTGACTTCTGATTTGAAACAATTTAACCCTTAGGAGAAATTATCAGGTTTCCCAGGTTGACTCATTACTGCTGCTTTGATTATAGATGAATTCCTTTGTAAAAACACGTTTTAAAGAATCTAAGCATTGACTTAAAGTCCCAGGGGTTTCCACAGATGCATTTGAGGAAATGATGGCAATTACCAGAGAAAAGGTTCCCTTTTCTCCACAAAAGCTCAGCTATTTCAGGGTGTATGCCCAGAGGTGGGATTGGTGGGCCACGTAGTAGCTTTATTCCTAGCTTTTTAAGGAATCTCCATGCTGTTCTCCATAGAGGCTGTTATCAGTTAATGTCCCCACCATCGGTGCAGGAGGGTTCCCTCTTCACCACATCCTCTCCAGCATTTATTATTGGTAGACTTTTTGATCATCACCAAACCTAGAGCCTTTTATACAGAGTGAAGCAGGTTAGAAAGAGAAAAACAAATATTGTATATTAATATATATATATGAAATCTAGAAAAATGGTACTGATAAACCTATTTGAATGGAAGGAATGGACATGCAGATGTAAGAATGGACTTGTGAACATAGTGGAAGGAGAGGGTGGGATTTACTGAGAAAGTTGCATTAACATATACACACTATCAAATATAAAATAGATAGCAGGAAGCTGCTGTATAATATAGGGAGCCCAGCCTGGTGTCTGATGACCTAGAAGAGTGGAATGGAGTTCAGAGGCTCAAGAGAGGGATAAATATATATGACTGATTAGCATTCTCGTACAGCAGAAACCAACACAAAATTGTAAAGAAATTTTCTTTCAATTAAATAATAAAAAAAAAGCTCACCACTGATTCTAAATGTTAAAAAATAAATTATGTGCCCAGGTTTGTGCTGGGCTTTTGATGGGTTTGCACTGGAGGACAGCACCCTAACTGCCTCACATAGCTTGTAGTCAAATGGAAATTCCATCACTTACAATCACTGTAATGGGCTTCCCTGGTGGTACAGCTGGTGAAGAATCTGTCTGCAATGCAGGAGACCAGGGTTTGATCCTTGGGTTGGGAAGATCCCCTGGAGAAAGGGACAGCTACCCAATCCAGTATACTGGCCTGGAGAATTCCATGGAGTGCATAGTTCATGGGGTAACAAAGAGTCCAACAGGACTAAGTGACTTTCACTTTCATTCAATACAGTGCTCAGTACATAATGCTGCCTGGGAAGCTGAATTTACATAGCCAAAAAATAATAATAATAATACAAAAAAATAAAATTGGAATTGTAAATAAAATAAAAAAGAATTGTAAATATGGTGGAGCTTAAGTAGAAAGAATGTGATCTAGATTTTTGGAGAAGAGGTAAAGGCTTCCATGGTTCAGTGGTGAAGAACCCACCTACAAATGCAGGAAACGCATGAGATGCTGCTTCCATTTCTGGGTTGGGATGATCCACTAGAGGAGGACAAGGCAACCCACTCCAGTATTCCTGCCTGGAGAATCCCCATGGACAGAGGAGCCTGGCAGGCTACAGTACATAGGGTTGCAAAGAGTCGGACATGACTGAAGTATTTGAGCACTCACTAGTCGCTCAGTCCTGTCTGGCTCTTTGCCAGGCAAGAATACTGGAGTGGGTTGCTATGCCTTTCTCCAGCAGATCTTACCAACCCAGGGACTGAACCCAGGTCTCTCACCTTGCAGGCTGATTCTTTACCATCTGAGCCACAGTCCATCAAATAAGAGAAGAATTGGAATAAAATATTAGAGCTATCTTCTTTAGAATATATACAGCATACCAAACCTAGTTCTGCTCACAGTATAAATAATTAAAAATTTACATTTACATATACATGTATATATACTTCAGCCCACATGCAAATATAAAACTAGTTATATAAATCATTACTTCAAGCCATACGAAATTCTAAATATATCTAGATATATATATAAGAAAAAGTTCTTTAAATGCCAGACAATGGCTCACTTATTTCAAAAGGTGTTTTAAAGCTCTATTCTTGGGAAGGAAAAGAGAGCAGAAGAAAAAGGAAGTAGGAATTTGACTTGCATGTGCTATATATCAGCCGGATGCTTCTTTCTTATATGGGCCCAAGTTGTGATTGCCTGGTTCTTACATATTTAAGAGAATGAGGCTCTGTTGCATATCATCACAGGCAAACTTGTCATCAGTTGTAGTGTTTGGCACAGGCAAGAGTTTCTGACTTTTACACGGTTCAGTACAGCCCTATCTTCCAAGAACGGTACTAATTTGACATGACCAGACAAGGCACTGAGTAAGGTTCCCAGGAGTTTGGTAATATTTGTAGAATGAGAATATCTTATCCTTTCAAATTTGTGAGAAACCTTACAAGCTAGTCATCTCCCTTCCCACCTAACTGAAACTCCTTGTATAATGCCCAAGAGATGTTCGTGTGTGCCTGCTAAGTTGCTTCAGTCATGTCTGATTCTTTGCAACCCCATGAACTGTAGCCCACCAGGCTCCTCTGTCCATGGAATTTTCCAGGCAAGAATACTGAAGTGGGTTGCCGTACTCCCCTCCAGGGGATCTTCCCAACCCAGGGATCGGACCTTCATCTCTTACGTCTCCTGCATTGGCAGGTGGGTTCTTTACCACTAGTACCACATAGGAAGCCCAAAGCTCAATTTGAAAGATTAAAGAAAAATAGGGTCAGATTTCAATCCAGTCCCAAAGAAGGGCAATGCCAAAGAAGTTTCATACTACAATACAATTATGTTCATTTCAAATGCTAGCAAGGTAATGTTCAAAATCCTACAAGCTAGTCTTCAGCAGTATGTGAACTGAGAACTTCAATGTACAAGCTAGATTTAGGAAAGGCAGAGGAACTAGAAATCAAATTGCCAACATCTGTTGGATTGTAGAGAAAGCAAGAGAATTGGAGAGAAACATCCACTGCTTGATTGGCTACACTAAAGCCTTTGACTGTATAGATCACAACAAACTGTGGAAAATTCTTAAAGAGATGGGAATACCAGATCTCCTTATCTGCCTCCTGAGAAGCCTGTATGCAGGACAAGAAGCAGCAGTTAGGGCAGGAGGGAGGAAGATGGTGGAGGAATAGGATGGGGAGACCACTTTCTCCCCAACAAATTCATCAAAAGAACATTTAAACACTGCGTAAACTCCACAAAACAACTTCTGAATGCTGGAAGAGGACATCAGGTGCCCAGAAAAGCAGCCCATTGTCTTCGAAAGGAGGTAGGAAATAATATAAAAGATAAAAAGAGAGGCAAAAGAGGTGGGGACAGAGCTCCATCCTGGGAAGGGAGGCTTGAAAAAGAGAGACGTTTCCAAACACCAGGAAACACTCTCATTGGCAAGTCTGTGGCGAGCCTTGGAACCTCAGAGGGCAATATAACCAGGAGGAAAAATAAAGAAATAATTAAAACCCACAGATTACATGCCCAACGGTAAATCCTTGCGGAGAAGTAGCACAGACGCCCACACCCCCCACTAGCAAACGGGAGCTGGGCAGGGAGGAGCGCCCTGCATTGCTTAGAGTAAGGACCAGGCCTGAATGCCCCGAGGGCAATCTGAGGGAACTAACTTGAGATAGCAAAGCAGACTTCAGATGGCAAAGCAAAGCCCTAACCTAAGACACCAACAGACCAGCTCACAGAACAAAAGGCTGACTAGAGCTAGCTGGCTATGGACGGTCCATCCCCCATCCCCTGACGAGACAGGCAGGGGAGGGCAGCCAGAGCCGGAAGGGGGCAATTGCGGCCCCAGAGAGACATCATCTACCAAACTGCAAGCAGGCTTCGTTGCTAACCAAGACTTCTTGGGATTCTGGACAGTTGACATTCACCTGAGAAGGTGTGCCAGTTGTACACCCAGAAAACCGAGCAGCAGGGACCAAGGAGGCGATAAGTCACAGCAACTGCACTCGCCAAACACCTGGTTGCCTGAGCTGCTTGAACAGGGGAAGGGCACAAAATGCAAGCCCAACCGTGTCTACGCCATTGTGGAGTACTCCAGTACCTGAACCTGAGTGGCTTAGACCTGGGAAGTACATACAACCCAGCGCTGGCCTCAGACAGTTCCTGGCAGAGCAACCTAGAGCCTGAGCAGTATAGACAGGGAAAGCACACATGCCGTGAGCCCGTGAACAGGGGCAAACCCAATGTGGCCAAGACACTGCGAGCACTCCCCACTGATGCCAGTGCTATTTGTTTGCAGCGTTCCTCCCTCCCAACAGCACGACTGACCAAGTGGACCTTAAAAAGTGTCCACCACCGCCCCCCTTGTGTCAGGGCAGCAATTAGACACAGAAGAGACCAGCAAACAGAAAAAGCTAAAACAGAGGGAACCTCCTTGGAAGTGACAGATGGAGAAGTCTTGAGGCTACTGCTAGAATAAGACTGAAAACCAGAGGCAGAGGCTGAAGTCCAAATCCTGAGAACACCAGAGAACTCCTGACTCCAGGGAACATTAACGCCTCCATACCTACACTGAAACCAAGCACCACCCAAGGGTCAACAAGTTCCAGAGCAAGACATACTATGCATATTCTCCAGCAGCACAGGAACATAGTCCTGAGCCTCAATATCCAGGCTGCCCAAAGTCACTCCAAACCCATTGACATCTCATAACTCATTACTGGACATTTCATTGCACTCCAGAGAGAAGAAATCCAGCTCCACCCACCAAAACACCAACACAAGCTTCCCTAACCAGGAAACCTTGACAAGCCACCTGTCCAACCCCACCCACAGCAAGGAAACTCCACAATAAAGAGAACTCTACAAACTGCCAGAAGGCGGAAAGACCACCCCAGACACAGCAATATAAGCAAGATGAAGAAGCAGAGAAATATCCAGCAAGTAAAGGAACAGAATAAATGCCCACCAACCCAAACAAAAGAGGAAGACATAGGGAATCTACCTGATAAAGAATTCCGAATAATGATAGTGAAAATGATCCAAAATCTTGAAAACAAATTGGAGTTACAGACAAATAACCTGGAGACAAGGATTGAGAAGATGCAAGAAAGGTTTAACAAGGATCTAGAAGAAATAAAAGAGTCAGTATACAACAAATAATGCAATAGATGAGATCAAAAACACTCTGGAGGGAACCAACATTAGAATAACAGAGGCAGAAGATAGGATAAGTGAGCTAGAAGATAGAATGGTATAAATAAATGAAACAGAGAGGAAAACAGAAAAAACAAATTAAAAGAAATGAGGACAATCTCAAAGACTTCTGGGACAATGTTAAATGCCCCAACATTCGAATCATAGGCATCCCAGAAGAAGAAGACAAAGAGAAAGACCATGAGAGAATACTTGAGGAGATAATAGTTGAAAACTTCCCTAAAATGGGGAAGGAAATAATCACCCAAGTCCAAGAAACCCAGAGAGTCCCAAACAGGATAAACCCAAGGTGAAATACCCCAAGACATATATTAATCAAATTAACAAAGATCAAACACAAATATTAAAAGCAGCAAGGGAAAAACAACAAATAACACACAAGGGGATCCCCATAAGGATAACAGCTGATCTTTCAATAGAAACTCTTCAGGCCAGGAGGGAGTGGCAGGACATACTTAAAGTGATGAAAGAAAATAACCTACTGCCCAGATTACTGTACCCAGCAAGGATCTCATTCAAATATGAAGGAGAAATCAAAAACTTTATAGACAAGCAAAAGCTGAGAGAATTAAGCATCACCAAACCAGCTCACAAATGCTAAAGGATCTTCTCTAGACAGGAAACACAGAAACAGTGTATAAACTTGAACCCAAAACAATAAAGTAAATGGAAACGGGATCATCAGTTCAGTTCAGTTCAGTCACTCAGTCGTGTCCGACTCTTTGCGACCCCATGAATCACAGCACTCCAGGCCTCCCTGTCCATCACCAACTCCCAGAGTTCAATCAAACTCATGTCCATTGAGTCGGTGATGCCATCCAGCCAGGATCATACTTATCAATAATTGCCTTCAATATAAATGGATTGAGTGTCCCAACCAAAAGACAAAGACTGGCTGAATGGATACAAAAACAAGACCCCTATAAATGCTGTCTACAAGAGACCCACCTCAAATCGAGGGACACATACAGACTGAAAGTGAAGGGCTGGAAAAAGATATTCCATGTAAATAGAGACCAAAAGAAAGAAGGAGTAGCAATACTCATATCAGATAAAATAGACTTTAAGACAAAGGCTATGAAAAGAGAGAAAGAAGGACACTACATAGTAGTCAAAGGATCAATCCAAGAAGATATAATAATTATAAATATATATACACCCAACATAGGAGCACCGCAATATGTAAGACAAATGCTAACAAGTATGAAAGGGGAAATTAGCAATAACACAATAATAGTGGGAGACTTTAATAACCCACTCACACCTATGGATAGATCAACTAAACAGAAAATTAACAAGGAAACACAAATGTTAAATGATACAATAGACCAGTTAGACCTAATAGATATCTATAGGACATTTCGCCATTAAACAATGAATTTCACCTTTTTCTCAAGTGCACACGGAAACTTCGCCAAGATAGATCACATTCTGGACCATAAATCTAGCCTTGGTAAATTTAAAAAAAAATTGAAATTATTCCAAGTATCTTTTCTGACCACAATGCAGTAAGATTAGATCTCAATTACAGGAGAAAAACTATTAAAAATTCTGAATAACTGCTGAATAACCAACAAATCATAGGAGAAATCAAAAAAGAAATCAAAATATGCATAGAAACGAATGAAAATGAAAACACAACAATCCCAAATCTGTGGGACACTGTAAAAACAGTGCTAAGGGGAAGGCTCATAGCGATAGAGGTGTACCTCAAGAAACAAGAAAAAAGTCAACTAAATAACCTAACTCTACACCTAAAGCAACTAGAAAAGGAAGAAATGAAGAACCCCAGGGTTAGTAGAAGGAAAGAAATCTTAAAAATTAGGGCAGAAATAAATGCAAAAAAACAAAAGAGACCATAGCAAAAATCAACAAAGCCAAAGGCTGGTTCTTTGAGAGGATAAATAAAATTGACAAACCACTAGAGAGACTCATCAAGAAACAAAGGGAGAAAAAGAGCCACTATGGAGAACAGTGTGGAGATTCCTTAAAAAACTGGAAATAGAACTGCCATACAACCCAGCAATCCCACTCCTGGGCATACACACAAAGGAAACCAGAATTGAAAGAGACACATGTACTCCAATGTTCATCTCAGCACTGTTTCTAATAGCCAGCACATGGAAGCAACCTAGATGCCCATCTGCAGATGAATGGATAAGAAAGCTGTGGTACATTTATGCAATGGAGTATTACTCAGCAATTAAAAGTACATTTGAATCAGTTCTAATAAGGTGGATGAAACTGGAGCCTATTATACAGAATGAAGTAAGCCAGAAAGAAAAACACCAATACAGTATACTAATGCATATATATGGAATTTAGAAAGATGGTAACAATAACCCTGTATACGAGACAGCAAAAGAGACACAGATGTATAGAACAGTCTTTTGGACTCTGTGGGAGAGGGCGACGGTGGGATGATTTGGGAGAATGGCATTGAAACATGTATATTATCATATGTGAAACGAATCTCCAGTCCAGGTTCGATGCATGATACAGGATGCTTGGGGCGGTGCACTGGGATGACCCAGAGGGATGATATGGGGAAGGAGGTGGGAGGGGGATTCAATATGGGGAACACATGTACACCTGGGGCAGATTCACATCAATGTATGGCAAAACCAATACAATATTGTAAAGCAATTAGCCTCCAATTAAAATAAAATTTTTAAAAATGTAAAAAAAGAAGCAACAGTTACAACCAGACATGGAAAAATAGCCTGTTTCAAAATTAGAAAAGGAGTACATCAAGGCTGTATATTGTCACACTGCTTATTTAGCTTGTTATGCAGAGTACATCATGTGAAATGCCAGGCTGGATGAATTACAGCCTGGATTCAAGACCCAGAGGGATGATATGGGGAGGGAGGTAGGAGGGGGGTTCAAGATGGAGAACACATGTACACCAGGGGCAGATTCACGTCAATGTATGGCAAACCCAATACAATATTGTAAAGTAATTAGACTCCAATTAAAATAAATAAATTTAAAAAAAGAAGAAAATGAAAATTGAAGCAAAAATAAAAAAGGAAAAAAAAATGCAGATGATACCACTCCAATGGCAGAAAGCAAAGAGAAACTAAAGAGCCTTGATGAAAGTGAAAAACCTGGTTTTAAACTCAACAGTCAGAAAGCTAAAGTCATGGCATCTGATCCTATCACTTCATGGCAAATAGATGGGGAAAAATGGAAACAGTGACAGATTTTATTTTCTTAGACTCCAAAATCACCACAGATGGTAGGTGCAACCGTGAGATTAAAAGACACTTGCTCCTTGGAGGAAAAGCTATGACAAACCTAGACAGCATATTAAAAAGCAGAGATATCACTTTGCTGACAAAGGGCCATCTAGTCAAAGCTGTGGTTTTTCCAGTAGTTATGTATATGAGAGTTGGACCATAAAGGAGGCTGAGCGCCAAAGAACTGTTGCTTTTGAACTGTGGTGTTGGAGAAGACTCTTGAGAGTCCCTTGTACTGCAAGAAGATCAAACCACTGAATCCTAAAGGAAATCAACCCTGAATATTCATTGGAAGGACTGATGCCAAATCTGAATTCTAATACTTTGGTCAGCTGATGCGAAGAGCCGACTCAATGGAAAAGACCCTGATGCTGGGAAAGATTGAAAGCAAAAGGAGAAGATGCCGGCACAGGATGAGATGGCTAGATAGCATTGCCAACTCTGTGGACATGAATTTGAGCAAACTCTGGAAGATATATCAATAACCTCAGATATGCAGATGACACCACCCTTATGGCAGAAAGTGAAGAGGAACTCAAAAGCCTCTTGAAGAAAGTGAAAGAGCAGAGTGAAAAGTTGGCTTAAAGTTCAACATTCTGAAAACGAAGATCATGGCATCTGGTCCCATCACTTCATGGGAAATAGATGGGGAAACAGTGGAAACAGTGTCAGACTTTATTTTTTTGGACTCCAAAATCACTGCAGATGGTGACTGCAGCCATGAAATTAAAAGACCTTACTCCTTGGAAGGAAAGTTATGACCAACCTAGATAGCATATTAAAAAGCAGAGACATTACTTTGCCAACCAAGGTCCGTCTAGTCAAGGCTATGGTTTTTCCCGTGGTCATGCGTGGATGTGAGATTTGGACTGTGAAGAAAGCTGATCACCGAAGAATTGATGCTTTTGAACTGTGGTGTTGGAGAAGACTTGAGAATCCCTTGGACTGCAAGGAGATCCAACCAGTCCATTCTAAAGGAGATCAATTCTGGGTGTTCACTGGAAGGGCTGATGCTAAAGCTGAAGCTCCAATACTTTGGCCACCTCATGCGAAGAGTTGACTCACTGGAAAAGAGTCTGATGCTGGGAGGGATTGGGGGCAGGAGGAGAAGGGGACGACAGAGAATGAGATGGCTGGATGGCATCACCAACTCGATGTAGGTGAGTTTGAGTGAACTCTGGGAGTTGGTGATGGACAGGGAAGCCTGGCGTGCTGTGATTCATGGGGTCGTGGAGAGTCGGACACGACTGAGCAGCTGAACTAACTAACTAACTAACTGGGAGATAGTGGAGGGTAGAGAGCCTGGCATGCTACAGTCCATGGGGTCACAAAGAGTTGGACACGACTTAGCATCTGAACAACTTCTATGAGTACCACTTACTCATCTCAGATCTTTCAAAAATTTAAAGGCCGACACCATATCATTTCAATGTCCTCTGCCCAGCTTAGAATATTTGTTCTTCTTTTCATGAAAGAGTTTCCAAGTTATCTTCAATATTCTCATCTTTGTTAGGGCACCTTCAGTTTTTTTTTTCCCGTTTTTTAAAGCATGTTTATTGATGCTACCATGTGATGATCCATTGGTAAAACACACACATACCATGCATGCATGTACACATACATCCATCACCTGATCCTAGCCTCAAGAAATTTATATTTAAAAAGGTCAGGTAAACATAAAAAATAACAAAAATACATAGATGTGATCTGTGTTAAGCATAAAAAGGAGATCATTCAAAACCAAAACAGAATATCCAGAATGCTACATAAATTCGAGACCTGATCCAACTTGCATGAAAACAGAAAAGCTGTTACTGTCCTTGATCTGATTTCTACCTGATACTACAGCCAAAATGATTACTTTCGCAGACACATTTTGGCTTCATGGTTAACACAAACCTCTGTTGTTTTCAAGTGTACTTCTGTTTATCAGCTTTCCCCTACCCTCTACTTACATCACTGATTTTTGAACATCAACACAAAACCTTACAATTAGGAATGTCAGATTCCATAATCTTGGTTTTGGCCCCTGTGTCTAACATGAATCATTATTAAGGCAGCCAACATTTTAAGTAAACTTTTAGATCAACTGAAAATATGATAAACATCATTCATTGATTTCAATAAAGCCTAAGACAAAGATAAAGCCCTAAGATATGCATCAAATGCTTCTCTAATTGATATACTGATATACATATAGAGTGTTCCAATACCTAACCATCTGTAGTAGACAACTGTTGTTCTGCTATCTGTCATCCGCTTCTCCTTCCTTCTGGCATTGCATTTCCTTCAGAACCATTCTTCTGCCATTTTCACGTTATTCCATTTTGAGGGCTCAGTCTACCTCAGGTTCTCAGAAAGTCATGTGACCAAACTTGGTCCATGAGAATGTTGACTTTTGCTGGCTACAAAACTGGTAACATTATCCAAACCATTCCAAGGAGATAAAAGTCTTGACCTTTTGTATAATTTTTGGGAAAAGAGACTCTCTTAATGAAGCTGAAACTGGGAAAATTTAAGGTTGGGATTGCTAGGAGTCACCATATGGACAGGACCTCATTCATCATTCAAGTGACAGATGAAAGTGAAGCCTAGAGAGAAAGAGAAAGAGATCAAACCCACATCTAGCCATTCTAGAATCAAAGCCAGGTCTAGACTGTGCTGTTACATAAGCAATAATATGAACCCTTTGGCTTCAGCCAGTTTGTGTTAGGTTTCTGTCATTACATTTCTGTCATTTGCCAAATGTTCCAACTGATACACCATATTATTATCTAGTCACATTTCCCTTTGGTGACAAGAATATCATGGGAGTCTTTGTCATCTGTTTTATTGAAATCTATATATAGAATCTCTACAATACTTTATATGCTAATGAGGCTAGTAACTCTTTTGTCAAAGGAAATTAGATTTGTTTGTTTGTAGTAAATTTATGCTGGTTCACAGTGATCATCTCTTTTCTAAAGCCATCTGGTTAATAATCCACTATAGAAGCTTAACCAGTTTAGAAGACAAATTTCACTTGCTCTTTGCGTCACTAACCATGGGATAATAGGTATTATTTTCCTCTGATATTTTGAACAGTTTTCCTAAAGACTCAGGCACAGAATTCCCAAGGTTTCTGAGTATAAGCACCTTTTTAAAATACAGTAATCTCAGACCTCCAGAGTCTAGTCGTTGTATTTTTTAGTTACTGTTTATTTAAAAGATATATAAAGGCAAAAAATAATCATGAACCTATCACTTTTAAGTGAAATTCTGTTTTATTAAGCAGAATTGACAAATTATCCTACTTGGATATAGGAAATATTATTCAATCTGTGAATAAATCTATGTATAAATGACTTCCTATTAACTTTCAGTTTGGCCACAGGAATAAGTGAACCAGATGGGGATAGTTCAGTTACAGCGTATTTATTTGACGATGCCTAACATTTTATCCCTGGCCCTTTTCAGATACATGCAAGACCCCAAGGTCCCTTTCTTCTAAAATCTACTTCACTACTTCCTGTGAACCTCTATGGAGGGTGCACTTTTGACTCTGCTCAATAGGAGTCTTGGAATAAAAAGTGATGACCTGATGGGGAAGAACATTTGGGCTCTCAAACCCACAAAGAAGCTGGGGCATGAGCTGACCCCAGAAGAACTTCACTTAGAACCAGAAAGTGGGGTTGGACATGGGGCAGTTCCCTTGGCTGTCTCTAGCACAGAAAAAAAAAGAGAAACTATACTCCCAATACTCTCAGGAGATAATTACCTGACAGACTGACTCTAATGAAAAAAGCATCACACAGCACCTTCTTAAAAGCTTTCGATGTGTGGTTTTTTAGTAGTGGTGCTCAAACATGGACGACTGATAATGCCCCAATTTTCTTTCTGCCTGCTTTAAACAGTGCATTTTAAAAATATGGCTAAGCAAACTGAGGTTTAGGGGGAAATACATTTATTTTGACCTCAGTAAACACTGTCATTTGGGCATATCACCTTTATGGTTGACACAGCCTTGACATTGTGACACGTTGCTGCTGCTGCTAAGTCACTTCAGTCGTGTCCGACTCTGTGACACGTTAGCTCAGAGTAAATACCAGGCAGCATTATTTTCTTTAAACCTATTGTTGCTGTTGTTGTTAGGAGTTGCCACCTATAAAAGGTTTCAGGCCAAAGTCTGACACTCTGTAACTCTTAGTGGGTAATTAGTGCCTTGAATGGCAAATGCTTTTATGCTCCTGGATGCAGTGATGAGATGCATTCGTTGTCCAGTCTCTGCCTTAATTTTTGAGAACATGGTTCACGGTGGACACAAAGCTGATACACATATTTAGTGTCTCCACATGACTAATGATTGAAATCTTGTCAGAGGTTGTCTCCAAACACCAAGGCGTAAACTACTTGAATGAAGAGTTTTGTAGTGCATAGTTTTGAGTCAAGTTTATCCTAAGAGATGTAACACCGGAAGCTGAAGGATTTCAGAGAATGGTTCTTTTAATGTCTGGGCTAATGTGAATAGCTGAAGAGCTGTCATATTTGGGTTAAAATATCTTTGTAAGTGACTAGTGGTTTGAAACCCAGGGAGGCAAATGTATAGTTCTCAGTGACAATGAACCCTTAAAATATAATGCCAGCACTCTTATTTTTGCCAAATATCCTTCTAGAGAAGCAGTTAGTTGCTTGACTCAGAGGTATCACTACCATTCCACAAATATTCCAACAGCTTGAGACTTTGACATCTGATGCCTGAATCATTGGAACCATCGTCCAAGTTATCTTCTCATCTCTGATCCACTTTTCTCCCCCACCCAGAATAATCTTCATAAAATTACTCCTGTAGCACATATTCTTTTTGCCATTCTGCATTCACATTTCAGATCTACAGACTAGGAGGAAATAGCCTTCAGTGGTGTGCGAGTTATCACAAATCTGAAATGAAAAGTGATAGAGAAATGTCCCTTACTTTTTGCAGTGCTTTTATACCCTAGCTTACTTTCTTTCTCACCCTGTTAGATGTGTATGTTGTATGGATAGGACAGTACAATGAAAGGCAGGGTGACAGAGTATAAAGAGTATGATTTAGGACAGGGTCGTAAAAGGTTATCTCTAAAGAGCCACATAGTAAATATTTTAGGCTTTGCAGACCAGGTAGTCTGTTTCAACTACTCAACTCTGCTATTGTAGTCAGAAAGCAGCCATAGACAAAACCTAAACAAATGAGCTTGGTGTTCCAATAAAATGGTATTTATGGACACAGTAATTGGAATTCCATTTTGTTTTCATATCTCCTGGATATATGTCTCCAAATATGCTTTCTTTGATTTTTTCCAACCATTTAAAAATGTAAAAAAAAAAAAAAAATTCTTAGCTCATGAGCCATACAAAAACAGTCTGTGGACCAGTTTTGGCTTGCAAACTAGAGTTTGTTGACCAAAATCATTGCAGATGGTGACTGCAGCCATGAAATTAAAAGACACTCACTCCTTGGAAGAAAAGTTATGACCAACCTAGACAGCATATTAAAAAGCAGAGACATTACTTTGCCAACAAAGGTCCATCTAGTCAGGGCTATGGTTTTTCCAGTAGTCATGCGTGGATGTGAGAGTTGGACTGTAAAGAAAACTGAGCACCAAAGAATTGATGCTTTTGAACTGTGGTACTGGAGAAGATGGTTAAGAGTCCCTTGGACTGCAAGGAGATCCAACCAGTCAATCCTAACGGAAATCAGTCCTGAATATTCTTTGGAAGGACTGGTGCTGAAGCTGAAACTCCGATAGTTTGGCCACCTGATGCAAAGAACTGACTCATTTGAAAAGACCCTGATGCTGGGCAAGATTGAAGGCAGGATGAGAAGGGGACGACAGAGGATGAGATGGTTGGATGGCATCACCAACTCGATGGACATGAGACTGAGTAAACTCCAGGAGTTGGTGATGGACAGGGAGGCCTGGCATGCTGCAGTCCACGGGGTTGCAAAGAGTTGGACAGCACTGAGTGACTGAACTATTTAGCAAAGAGATTGATTTGGTTATGTATCTAGGCTCTACCATGTGTATGATCCTAGGTACAGGTGATCAAACTTCTCTGGACATTAGTTTAATTGTTTAAGTGTGTGTGTGTAAGCATGTGTACATTTACATGTGTACACATACATTTGCAGGATTATGTGATATTGATTAATAATCAAGACCACTGCTTGGTCTTGATCTTGTAGGAACTCAAGAATTATGACCTGCCTGTTCTTTGGGAAATCAGGTAATACATCTCTCATATGTAACCTTGAGAGCATCATTATCTCATATGTATGCAATAATCACTGCTGATGTGAAAAGACTAGATTTCACCTCTCCACTATCTTAAGCTGTGAGGTGAAACAGCTTTGATTCAAATTCTACTGCATGGCCCTGAGAAATTTTTTGAAATTCTTTGATTTTTCAATTCTTCACCTTAATCTGGAAGCGATAGCGATCTCTGCCATATAAGGTTGCTCTCAAAATTACATGAAATAATGCATATAAAATACTTAGTACCTATCCTGGAAGGATGACTCAACAAACAGAAAGTTGCTATTAGTAATAATACTAATATAAATATATTCAATTTGAATATATATTCAAACAGTTTCAGAGAAGCTATTGGATTAAATCTAAGTTATACAACTTCATCCCCACTGTCTAATCAACTGGCTAGCCTAATTTTTCAAAATTCTTCTCTCCATGTAGTACATACTTCTGTTCTGCCTGTTTTACTTTATCCTTCTCACAACTAGCTTATTCCAACTTAGGTGTCTTTGTTAACGATCTTTCTCTTATCTGTTATTGCCATAACCTTTCTTCAGTTATTTGCTGTCAAAACCTCAAGGTTCTTCTCAATAGGGTCATCCCTAAGACACCCCTAGGTTTCCCACGTGGCTGAGTGGTAATGAATCTGCCTGCCAATGGATGTGGGTTCAGTCCCTGGGTCAGGAAGATCCCCTGGAGGAGGAAATGGCAACCCACTCCAATATTCTTGCCTGTGAAATACCGTGGACAGAGGAGCCTGGCACCCCATAGATCATGGAGTTACAAAGAATTGGACACAACTGAGCATGCACACATTGCAATATAATTTTGCAGCTAATTATATACGATCACTTTTTGGTCTCTATTTCTTTTGTATTTATAAGTCTAACATTGGGAACGAGATTGTGATCACCTGTAAAGGACAAAATGGTGAGATCCACTTGTTCCCTATTCCCCATTCCTCCTTTTCTCTAAAATAGCCTACATCCTTTGAGCGCCCATCTGCTGACTCAGGGTGTGTCTTGAGTAGACTAAGTCTACACTATTCCAAATTCTGAATCTACCCTTATCCGGATCCTGTGTAAAGACCTCCATGTAATGGAGTATTCTCTTTCCACTGGAGGCTGTCATTTGCTGCCTGCTTTTCCTCTTGCTTACTTACCTGTAACATCACTGCTTGAGCTCTGTTTCAGCTGCTTCTGTTGCTAAAGATACATTTTACTTTTAAAATCAGTTTATCATGTTGAAACTTCTAAGCAAATCTTGTTACACCAAGTAAAATGCATCCTTTTTGAAATGTTGAGTTTTTGGATTCCCTTTTGAGTATTTCATGTGGATTCTGAATTATTCACCACATGATGCCTGATTTTTTCCACTGGAGTTCATTGGAAGCCTAGTTAATTGTGATGCATTGAGTAGCATTTGGCAAGACTAGATGAGGTCATTGAAACAAAGATTTTGCACTTCTGGACACATTGTATTTTGTTGCATTGAAGATTAGGGGGAGGTAAATTTTCCTTTCTCTCTTGCCTTTTTCCCTTAATATTGTATATGCATTTTATTTTTAATTCAGAGGGTGAGGGAAAAGGGTGGGACCTGGGAGAAGAGTGATTATGATGACATTATTACTTTCTGTCAGTGTAGCATCCCTTCTTCTCAGTGTCTCTGGCCAAGGAGGTTTCAACCAAATGCCCTTCCAAGCTTGTGATTTCCTCTATCCCATCAGCCACAGGATGCTCAGCAGGCACTGTGTGATGCTGCTCTGCCCTGCAGACTAAACCTTCTGGTTTGACAATTCCACAGACCCATGCAAAGAGGAGAGGGAAAGCTGCCTTGGTATTGAGTTGTAGATTGGAGAAAATGGGAGGAGACTTAAATGAAAAAATTATTTGCCAGCTCATCTCTTGGTCTTCTCCTATCCTCTTCATCAGGGGAAGATATCAAGCTGCTGAAATTTAAAACAATAGGAAAGGCAAGCCCTGTATCTTCCTGAATAAATCCAGTTCCCCTGAGCTTGGAGATAATACCATTAAACCCCAGCATTGGTCCGAAAGACTGGGCCTCTTTCTGGGAGCTCTGAAAAAGCAACAGAAATGAAAAGGAAATCTTCTCCTTATTTAATAAAAGCAAGAAAGAAAACCACTTTTCAGCTATAGCTCTTCCCTACTCTGTGTTATCTTTTTGTTTGGGCAGCAATTGCAGACCCATATGCTAAGCAGTGGAAGATATTTTTCAGAAGCATTTGTCTCCTTGGGAGGCTTCTAAGCTTGTTTTATTGGCAACTGTGAAACCACCACTGGGTCTGTCGTGTGGCTTTTCTCCAGATGGTTTGCATGGGTGGCTTGTTTCTACTGGATGAAATCTCCCTTTGGACTCCAGTTTGGATTGGAGAAATTTGTGCACTATCTAGTCTTTACTTTCATTTGGTAAAATTCTCACACTGTTTCACCTGTAGGCCCTTTGTCTTTGGAGCTTTTGATGGGTAAGAAGGAAGTAACATGGTGGAAGCCAGTGTCAGTAGCACTGATACAAAGAAACAG
Source organism: Moschus berezovskii (assembly GCF_049115385.1). Taxonomy (NCBI): domain Eukaryota; kingdom Metazoa; phylum Chordata; class Mammalia; order Artiodactyla; family Moschidae; genus Moschus; species Moschus berezovskii. The sequence goes on along the minus strand of NC_142467.1, from coordinate 32,208,047 downwards.
TCTCTGAAGCTTCATCAGCCATCACTGTCAATTCCAGTTTGGATGGGTGACAAGTGGTCTGGCAGTTTTCTCAGTGCATACAGAAACCATTGTCCAATGGAGGCTCAAAAAATCTTACAGAAATTCACCTAAAGGCAGATGACAAAAGTTTTATTACACATGTGGGTTTGGGTTATATATATTTTTTTCTTTTCCTCTTCTCCAAGTCATGCAACTCATGCGATTCATGGCAAGGACATTTGTGAGTACCCAGGAGAGAGCAGTCCTTTCAGATACATTCATTTCACTATTACCACTTTAAAAATAGAATGCAAAAAGTACATAATGCATCATTCTGGTCTACAGAGGATAAAAGTTGCACTGTAACTTTTTTTTTCCATTGTAAATTTTTTTCCCCACTGTAACTTTTTACATATTTCATTTTCATTTCTTCAGTTGCCAAATATATTCTGATTTTGCTTTGCATGGGGTCAAGGAGGTAACTGTCTAGTATATCATGCAATTGACTTTTTAGGGTTATACAGAAATGGATTTGAATGGCTACATAATTGCTCAGTGGTGGGTGTACTCTTGGTAGGTTACTTATGATTTCTGAATCTGTTTTTCAATCTGTAAAATGGGTCAACATGACCTCAGGGTTGATATGAAGATTAGATAATACAACATGTTAAATCTTAGCAAAGGGTTGTTACCTAATAAACTCAGCTTTTGTTTGAGTTTTCTCTTTTCTAGCTCTGCTTTTTGTACTATATGTGTTTTAACTCAGCTAATTTTCATAAAAACTTTGCATGCTAAGTAATATTATAACCCCCTGTTCATATGGGGAAGCTAAGGCAAAAAAAAGTTTAACTTTCGCAAGGAAACAAAGAAATAATTACTGACAGTGGAATTTGTTCCTGTGCTCTTAATCGCTACTCCATTTTTGGCTCTCTGTGTAGTATGTAGATGACCAAAGAATTTTAATTCTCTTTGTCACCAATTTTCTGAACCTTTAATTTCCCTTACCTGTACAACTGATATGATTAGAACACTGGCTTTTAAAAGAGATAGAAACACCCTGATATTGGACCCCACTGGACCAAGCCTATGAACATTCAAATTTTGTACTATTTATTTATTTTGACTCTGGCAATATTAATGTTTCTGATGCAGAGGTCATTCTGATACAAAGCCCTAGAAAGGTAATCAGGGTAGAAAAAGGCATATCAACCAAAAAAAAATAGCTTTCTGTTGTCTGCAATTTTACATCAATCCACACATGCAGAAGAACAATCTCTGATTTTTTTATATATATGCATCAACAGCTTTTATTTTTTTTGAATTTTTTATTTATTTATTTTTTATTGGACAATCTCTGTTTTTGAAAATGGTAAGCTACATCTCCTAACCGAGGGTCAGTTCAGTTCAGTTCAGTTCAGTCGCTCAGTCGTGTCCGACTCTCCGCGACCCCATGAATCACAGCACACCAGGCCTCCCTGTCCATCACCAGGGTACTAGAGTCAATATATGGCTGTAATTTTTTTTGCTCCAAGGTTTCACCACCTGGTTGTCCCTTGTAAGTGACCTTGGGCCTTTAAGGTATTCACTTGGAGCTGTCGTGCTTCTTTGCAGTTTAAACAATTCTCATTTCAGCAATGTGTTTGGCAGCAGCCTCCCCCTTTTTACATGGCAATAGTACAATACAGGCTTTTAAGGCACTCTTAACAGAATTACCCCCATGCTGTTTCTTTTCCTGGTATGTCTTTTCCCTCAGTTCATTTTTAGTACTTACGAAGGATTGTGTGGGGGTTTTTTTTAGCATTCATCTGAACCAAGAGTAAGTTGTAATCAAATTCCTTAATATTAATAAATGGCAGATGGAATTTTTTATGGCAAGGGAAGAAAAAATGAATTTAAGTTCACTGTGCTGCTAAATGTTAATCTAAATGAATTTATTTCTTACTGAATCAGCTAGCTTACCATCTTTACAGATGTGTGTGCCCATCCTAACTTAAGGCTGCAAGGTAACATCTGCTTTCCTAGAAGTTCCATAGGCGATGAACATGTGTATGTATATATGTGTGCACACACAGACTCCTTGTTCTTTGAGGATATCGAATTAAAAGATGCTTACTCCTTGGAAGGAAAGTTATGACCAACCTAGAGAGCATATTAAAAAGCAGAGACATTACTTTGCCAACAAAGGTCCGTCTAGTCAAGGCTATGGTTTTTCCCGTGGTCATGTATGGATGTGAGAGTTGGACTGTGAAGAAAGCTGATCGCCGAAGAATTGATGCTTTTGAACTGTGGTGCTGGAGAAGACTCTTGAGAGTCCCTTGGACTGCAAGGAGATCCAACCAGTCCATTCTAAAGGAGATCAGTCCTGGGTGTTCATTGGAAGGACTGATGCTAAAGCTGAAACTCCAATCCTTTGGCCACCTCATGCGATGAGTTGACTCACTGGAAAACAGTCTGATGCTAGGAGGGATTGGGGGTGGGAGGAGATGGGGACGACAGAGAATGAGATGGCTGGATGGCATCACCGACTCAATGGACACGTGTTTGACTGAACTTCGGGAGTTGGTGATGGACAGGGAGGCCTGGCATGCTGTGATTCATGGGGTCGCAAAGAGTTGGACATGACTGAGTGACTGAACTGAACTGAACACATTAAAAATAGGATGCATTAGCAAAAATCATTGTGAAACTTATGCACTGAGAGTATCTGAAGATTTGTCATCAGGCATCACTGGGAACAACAGCAAGAATCATCAGGAAACCAAAACCTACTAACACTGGTGTAAAATGATTCCTTGCATAGAAAAATAGGGAAGCAAACATTAAGAAGAATTCAACAAGACTATTTTTTAAATAGTTAAGACTGAGTGCTTACCACCACACAGTCACTGTTCTAAATGCTTTAGTGTGTATTATTTAACTATCACAGCAACCCTGTGAGCTGAAGGTCATTATTGCTATGCCCAATTTACAGATGAAGAAACTGAGTTTCAGAGATGTTCAGCAACTCATCTTAGATCACTCAGATGGAAATGATAGAGCTGAGATCTCATCTGACCCCATAGCTTGAGTTCTCTGAAGGCATGTATCACAACTTTCCAGTAGGGTGAACTAATAAGGTCAGAGGGCCAAATAGCCACGTGTTACATACAGATGGCCCCACCCTTACGGCAGAAAGTGAAGAGGAACTAAAGAGCTTCTTGATGAAAGTGAAAGAGGAGAGTGAAAAAGGTGGCTTGAAACTCAACATTCAGAAAACTAAGATCATGGCATCTGGTCCCATCACTTCATGGCAAATAGATGGGGAAACAGTGGCTGACTTTATTTTTGGGGGGTCCCAAATCACTGCAGATGGTGATTGCAGCCATGAAATTTAAAAGACGCTTACTCCTTGGAAGGAAAGTTATGGCCAACCTAGACAACGTATTAAAAAGCAGAGACATTACTTTATCAAGAAAGGTCCATCTAGTCAAGGCTATGGTTTTTCCAGTGGTCATGTATGGATGTGAGAGTTGAACTATAAAGAAAGCTGAACGCCAAAGAATTGATGCTTTTGAACTGTGGTGTTGAGAAAACTCTTGCGAGTCCCTTGGATGTCAAAGAGATCCAACCAGTCCATCCTAAAGGAGATCATTCCTGGGTGTTCACTGGAAGGACTGATGTTGAAGCTGAAACTCCAATACTTTGGCCACATGATGCAAAGAGCTGACTCATTTGAAAAGACCCTGATGCTGGGAAAGATTGAGGGCAGGAGGAGAAGGGGACAATAAAGGATGAGTTGGTTCGATGGCATCACCAACTCAATGGACATGGGTTTGGGTGGACTCCAGGAGTTGGTGATGGACAGGGAAGCCTGGCATGCTGCTGTTCATGGGGTCACAAAGAGTCAGACATGACTGAACTGAACTGAACTAGAAGTAAAATGCTGTTGCTTACACTAAAAGGAAAGCATGGGAGCACCCTTTAACTGCTCTGAAAATCAAATTGCTCATCCATGAAGTGGAGTCATGGGAAAAGCAATGAAAAAGAAAGAACTCAAAAGAAAAATGGAAAAGAGAGACTACAGATAGCGGAAGGAGCCAGAGAGGCAAAGGAGTTTGCCTATCTGAAGAGTAGATAAGAATGCTCAGTTTCAGTGAAAGAGAAGACAGCTTTTTAACAAGCAGCTTCCATCTTCACACCCCACAGAGCACTGGGGTGCCACATTAGAGATACATCCATCAGTGGACAGAGCTACAGAGTAGACCCTGGGACATTTAAGGAAAAGGCCAGTCAGGTCCTGCTTTTTGCCTTAGCCTCTGAGAGTATGAATCTTTTTTTACCTAACCCCACTTTATGTTCATCAGAACAGATGAGGCGTGAGGCTTACTCAGAAATGACATGAAATCATTCATTCTGCTGCAATAGAAAGCTAAGCTCTGTTATAGTAGGACATACGAGTTATAAAACACACAAAATCTGTATGCATCCATAATGTGTAGTCCAGACTTGAAGGAAAATCAGAGAGTACCCTTCTAACAAACCAGATTTTAGTTTTCTCTTTAAACAAACCTAGGCAGAGTACCTGGTATATAGTTGACATTCAATAGATGAGAGAGACAAAGAAGGAAGAAATAACAAGGAACCAGAAGTGGGGAAGAAAGATTCAAGCAAGAAGGAGGCGGGAGAGGGTAGGAGATCACACATATGTATAAATGACTAAGTGAGCACGATATCCTCATTCACTTAGATGCTTTCGTTTATTTATTTTTGGTTGCCCCTCATTACATATGGAACTTCTCTGACCAGGGATTGAACCCATGCCCCCTGCGGTGGAAGCGTGGAGTCTTGACCCCTGGACCACCAGAGAATTCCTATGTGCTTAGTCGCTCAGTCATGTCCAAATCTTTGCGACCCCATGGACTGTAGCCCACAAGGCTTCTCTGTCCATGGGGATTCTCTAGACAAGTATACCAGAGTGAGTTGCCATGACCTCCTCCAGGGGATCTTCCCAACCCCGGTGTAGAACTCGGGTCTCCCGCATTGCAGATTCTTTACCATCTGAGCCACAAGGGAAGCCCTTAATCCTTCATAGGTATTCCTATTGCTATACATTTGATGTAACCATTGAACCTGAATCTTATTTAGAACATTAAGGTACTATATTGTGAGAATGTTGAAGCCTATTGTGACTTTAAAAGTTAAATAGTTATTTTTTATACCCTAAAATCTCTTTAAATATCTGAGTCCTTTTTAATAATTTATTACTGAACATTATGTTAACAACTTCTGGTTATAAACAGTATGCAGGTTTGGAGTTATCCCTTCCTTAAGGCTCTTTTGATGTTGCTCAATTTTTGATATTCCATCCCCCCTCCCAGTGGATTCACTGTGAGTAAGCTGGAATGACATATAGATGGAGACTTGATAGTGCCACATTTTACTCATGCAGGAATCATTCACTATGCTCTGACTTTGGTTGATAAGACAAAGAAAGACTATCATGCAAAAAGATTATTTTCTAGAGGAGAAGACAATTGTTTGGGAAATCAATATTTTGAGCTTTTATTCCCTAATATGTTTTGTACAAAGTTGGCTATATTGTCTTTCCATGTGTCTGACATGTGAATACAATTGTCTCCATTCTTTAAGAAAAATGCAAATGTCTTAAATAAAATCTACTGACATTCAAGGATTTTTTTCAAGAATATAAATTTTTAGTATAAGGGTCTTATTCACTTAACTCTGCAAGGCACCGGGTCTTCCACTTGTGAAATAGTAGCATGACTGATGATTGAAATGGATTCTTTATGCTATCAAGGGAATGTAAAGCCTCATCTAGTATTCAGTACTAAAGAAGGCAGAAAAGCCTGCAACACTTTTAGAAAGAGTTCTACTCCCTGGTGGATCAGATGGTAAAGAATCCACCTGCAATGTGGGAGACCTGGGTTCAATCCTTGAGTGGGGAAGATTCCCCTGGAGAAGGGAATGGCTACCTACTCCAGTATTCTTGCCAGGAGAATTCCGTAGATAGAGGAGCCTGGTGGGCTACAGTCCCACAGGGTTGAAAAGAATCAGACATGACTAGGTGACTAACACTTTTGCTTTTTTCACTTTTCTACTCCTTAGCAATTAACAATTTAAAATTTAGTTCCCTTAAGTGTTTTATTATATACCTGGGAAAATTCAGTTACCTACAACAACTTTTGATGCCCAATAAGCCAATTTCTTGCTATTCAAATAAATAACCCATTCTAGATATACTGTAGATAATTAAATCTGGAGTAAGTTTCAGAGTTTCTGCTCAGGTTTTTACATTTCCAAGTCCTGTGACCTTCAGCAAATTGCTTAAACTCTCTAAATCTCAGTTTGTTCATATAGAAAAATGGGAATAATAATAATGCCTACCTCACAATGTTGAGGAATGTATATTGAATATTTAGTATAGTTCCTGGCACAGTGGACATCCTTAATAAATGACAGATATTTTTACTTTAAATATTTCACTTTAAATATTTTGGAAGCAATGTGTGAGTCTCTAAACACTAATTAAAGGCAATATATTTTCTAACAACTTTTAAGTCATGCCCTCTAAATATAATTAGGATGAAATTCTCAGCACAAAGGTGTAAGTTCATCAATAGTCATTAGTCCCTCTGTGTCCCTTCAAGATCTCCAGCAGTCCAAACACTCTCCACAAACCCAGTTGCTAGAAGATTCAATTCTGTAGTCAAATGGTGTCCAGGTCACCTTACTGTTCCCTGCCTAGGCCATGTCAAGCTATTAATATATAGTAATGACAGCCAGGAAGGAACTAAAGTGTTTATAATCAGTAAATAAGTAATAAACATATACTGTGGGTTTTAAAGCAGAGAGTTTTAGGTTGAAGCCTTCATTCTGTCTTCATTAGCTTGATGACCTTAGTATACTTTCTTTTCTTCTTTTTTCAAATGTGGATGACAGTATATGCACTTCAGAGGGCTGTTGTAAGTGTTAAATTGAACAGTGAATGTTAAGGGTGTTTAGTATATCGTTAGCTTCTTCTGGAACCCTTTCTTCTTTTGCCTCTCATCATGTCCTCTGGGTTTCCTCCAGCCTCAGAGCAGGGTCCTGCTCAGCCTCCCTGCCAGTCCCTTGCCCTGCTTGACAAGAAATGGAGCACCTGAAGGTTCTTGGTCCTTCTACCTACATAGTTGGCCCAGGCAGCCCTCTCCAATCCCACATCTTACAGCACCACCTAATTCTCAATGAAAGCTCTAATTTCCAAACTATACAGAAAGGGTCAAATTGGCATAAAATCACATCTGTCAGATACTGAAGTCCAACTATTAAAAATGTAGGTGGGAGAGAGAGAGAAAAAAAAGATGATTTAGTACAAGTTCCCCTAGTACAAGTTCCAAACAAGAAAAAGAGAAGGAAGCATGAGAGTGTTTACTTGACTTACTCAATCTGAAGGAATCATGCAGTTTTTCCATATGATGGTACAGCTTATCCTTTAATTAAAATTTTAAAAACAGTTTTTGAAGGTTAAGAGTTCTATCTAAAACTTCACATCATTTTCAAGGAAAATTAATGAAAATTATTAATTGTTATAGCTCATTTGTAAGAAGCTAGATGAGAACATTATGAAAAATTAGTGAAATTATTATCAGATGGAATAATTAAAGATCAATTGTGAAATAATCACATAATTCTAGCTATACGCTGTATTGCTCTTCATTAATCAAAGATAATCTGGAATTGCAATACTTAATTAAATGCAAAAAAGTGTTTGTGTGTTCTGGCTCTGAAAGGAGATAATTGGAGAGTACAGAAGCTGTACAGTTATCAGCTTTTGCTGATTTTTTTTTGTAGAAATGTAAATTCTACAGTGTGGGGGTTGGACACTTTGTGGACTGTGTAAATCTCACTTAACATAGATATTCCTGCTTTCAATGAGGTAATAGTCATCTCTTAATCCTGAAAGAAAGGCGTGGGGGGGCAATTAATTCATCAATAAGAAGAAAGTAATGCATCTTATTTTGGCAGATGTATTAGATCTCAAAGGCCCATGAACAAATTCCATCTCACTTTGCTTTCTTCTCTGCCAAATTAGCGACCTACTGGCTAAAATCCTGTGTTCCTTGAGTGAGAAAGTAATTCATTTTTTCTCCCATTTGTAAAATAAGATCATATGTAATTCTCCTATCAATCTTTATTTCTCTCCAGGAGTTACAATGAAGTCACATGTCAATTTCAAATGCCTTTTTAAAAAAATAATTAACTTAAAATTTATATGCAATAAATTGTTAATTTATTAAAAGATATGAATTAAAATGTTAATTCATTAAAAGATATGAATTAAAATGTTAATTCATTAAAAGATATAAATTATTAATGCTTGACAAGCATATATATATACATGTATATGTGTGTATATATAGAGAGAAATATATAAATATACACAAACACATCCTTGGTATCACCAGGACAATCAAGATATGAAACATTTCCTTCTTTCTAGAAACATCTTTGTGCTCCATCCCAGTCGATCCCCACTCCCACCTTTGCATAAGGCAACCACTGTTCTGCTTGCATCATAGTATAGATTTGTCTTTTCTAGAGTATTTTTCTAAATGCAAGCACACAGTGTGTACTTTTTTAGGTCTGGCTTCTTTGCTTGGCATGATACTTTTGAGGTCCATTCCTATCAACTCCTTCCTTCTTTATTCCTATGTAGTCCTTCATTGGGCTTTCCTAGTGGCTTAACTGGTAAAGAACAGCCTACCAGTGCAGGAGATGGAAGAGACTCGGGTTTGAATCCTGGGTTGGGAAGATCCCTTGGAGAAAAAAGTGGCAACCCACTCCAGTATTCTTGACTGGAAAATTACATGGACAGAGGTGGGTTACAGTCCATGGGGTCTCAGAGATTTGGACACAACTGAGTGATCACTCAGACAGTACTTCATTGGGCTTCCCTGGGGACTCAGATGGTAAATTAATCCAACTGCAATGAGGGAGACCTGGGTTCAATCCCTGGGTCAGGAAGATCCCGATGAAGAAGGGAATGGCTACCCACTCCGGTATTCTTGCCTGGAGAATTGCATGGACAGAGGAGCCTAGTGAGTTCTTGCCTGGTGAAAATTGCATGGACAGAGGAGTCCATGGGGTCACAAAGAGTCTAACATGATTGAGTGACTAACACTTTCACTTTCAGTATATCATTGGATAAATATGCCACAATTTACTTATTTTTATTTACCTTTTGATCCATGTTTGGCTTATTTTCAGTTTTGAACTATTATTAAAAAAAAAACTACTCTGAACACTTGTGTATAAGTCATTTGGTCATATTGCAAATCACTTTCTATATTGTTTTATGTCAATTGTTCATTCTTGTTTACTGTATCAACCAAGCAAAAATCAATTTCAAAAATATCTCCAGGATGGAGGAAAATTGCTTTCCATGCTGCATGTGGAAATATAATCAAACTTTGAAACGTCTTCTTTTTGAAAAGAAAACATGTTTACATACATCATTTCCTTCCTTCTTCGCATTGTGCTTTTGCAATAAGTAGGAAGATACTATTATTACTCTTAGCTTACAGATTTGTCAGCTGAGTCTAAGAGGAGTTATGCAATTTACTCAACACCACATGTCAAAAACAGAACCTGCACTGCAACTTCTCAATCTGAGGTGCACTTTCCACTCTGCCATGTAATTTTTTTTTTTACTTCCTTTATATATTTATTAAGTTCCTTCTGCTTACCTGACACAATGTTAGAGTATAGGGAGTCGCATAACAACAACAAAAATCCATGTGCTCCCTCGAGGAATTTATTAAATTGAGAAGACAATGCATGTACATGAAAGAAATTGAGTGCAATTGTAAAGCAATTAGTTAAGGTTGTTAGAAACTTGCATTCTGTGCTGCATTGAAAACAGATGTTGAATTAATAAATCACTAAATAAAGAGGTAGGGAGTTATTTGGAAGAGATTCATTAGGGAAGTGATTTTTGTGCTAGATATTAAAAACCAAAAAAATATGGATTGAGGAAGAAGAGGTAAGATAAAAAGTCAAGTATGTATGTTTATGTAATAAGGAGGAATTTGGATCAGTGGGACTGAGAGGATTTACTTTCAGATTGAACATGTAGGGTGGGGCCAGTTGAATGGCAAGTTGAGTTATATGGAATTTTCTCTGTGGAGAGCAGAGAGGCACTGTAGATTCTTAAGCAATGGGTGAAAGTGAAAGAGGAGAGTGAAAAGTTGGCTTAAAGCTCAACATTCAGAATACTAAGATCATGGCATCCGATCTGATCACTTCATGGCAAATATATGGCGAAACAGTGGAAACAGCAGCTGACATTATTTTTCTGGGCTCCAAAATCACTGCAGATGATGATTGCAGCCATGAAATTAAAAGATGCTTACTCCTTAGAAGGATAGTTATGACCAACCTAGATAGCATATTAAAAAGTAGAGACATTACTTTGTCAACAAAGGTCCATTTCGTCAAGGCTATGGTTTTTCCAGTGGTCATGTATGGATGTGAGAGTTGGACTGTAAAAAAGCTGAACGCCAAAGAATTGATGTTTTTGAACTGTGGTGTTGGAGAAGACTCTTGAGAATCCCTTGGACTGCAAGGAGATCCAACCAGTTCATCCTAAAGGAGATCAGTCCTGGGTGTTCATTGGATGGACTGATGAAGCTGAAACTCCAGTAGTTTGGCCACCTCATGCGAAGAGCTGACTCATTTTAAAGGACCCTGATGCTGGGAAAGATTGAGGGCAGGAGGAGAAGGGGACTACAGAGGATGAGATGGTTGGATGGCATCACCGACTCAATGGACATGAGTTTGAGTGAACTCCGGGAGTTGGTGATGGACAGGAAGGCCTGGCGTGCTGTGGTTCATGGGGTCGCAAAGAGTCGGACACAACTGAGCAACTGAACTGAACTGAAGCAATGGGTGGATAGTGAGTGACATGGTCCAAGTGAAGTTTTAGAAAGGGCCAACTGGTCACATCTTGCAGAATAGGGTAGACCTAGGAATGACTGCCAAAGAGGCTCATGCAAAGACTATCTGTAACCTAGGTATGAGGGGATGAAGACCCAGACCAAGGACAGGAAAAGAGAAGTGTAAATGTTTTTATAAAAACAGACGAGCTTTCCCACTCTTCACTGAATGGTATCCTAATTCTGAGGCATTCAAACAAAATTTCTCTAGAAACAAAATGTCCTTGTGCTAACAGAACCAGATTTTACAGCCATAGAAATGATCATAAAGATATGCTTTGCAACACTTAATTTTGGCCTGAAGCTTAATTTCTTTTGCTACAATTCACCGCCTGTCAACTTACCAAAGGATGCACTGACTTGCTTATTTCAGCTTCTCTCTTTAGAGTGTGGTTTAAAATAGCACCCATCAGTCTTAATCTCAAGTATTTTCCAAAATGTTTCCCAAATTAATAAGTGCAGGATTAGGAGCAGTGAACCTTTAGGGGAATATGACAAAAATAGCTTACCCACAATTAGAACTGAAATCTTCTTTCATTGAGCAATAGGAAATTGGCCAAACTCAGCAGCTTTTCATATTGTGCTGTGTCAAGGGGTCCTTAAGGCACGTGCTCGCCAAGTTCTCTGTCCTGGGGCCCAGTGATCTTGTGGATGGCTTTATTTTGTTCCCCATTTTCAGGCTGCCAACTTCAGTCTCATTCACCATGTCCTGGGCCGGTATGTAGGTTGGATCATGGTAATTAAATTAACTATCCTCTTAAGCAGATCTTAATTAAATTAACTTATCCTCTTAACCAGATTTCAATTACAGGTTCATGTGGACCATGGCATATTGAAGACCCTGTCCCACAACATACATACTCTCTAGAAAACAGACTAGAGCTGTAACTTTGGATTGATTTGAAAGCCAAAGAAGCTCTTAACCAGAAATTATACCAATGAAGTTGTTACTCTTGTCTTTCTGAAATGAGTCCAGTAGTTGTTTCTGTGCATTACCACTGGGAAGACCTCATAAACTTGAGGAAGAGATAAACTTCAAACCTTGCTCTGTGTGCGTATGCTCCATACAGTATAATCGACCTCAGACTTGTGACTTGTCTTTCTTTTTCTCATGTTCTTCATCTGTAAAGTTAAAATAATACTGGTACTTGTCCCAAAGAATCAAGAAATATTAAATAAAGTGACCTATTTAAAGTGCTAAGTATTATGCTTGACCCATACCAAACTCTTAAATATCAGTGATGACTTTCAACCCTGTGCTCCTGCTACTGATGTTATTTCAATCCAATTTTTTAGTGATTCTTATCAAGATATTTCCGTGTAATAGGGGAACCTGAAATATAAATACCCCATGGCTAAATTTTTAAAATTCTGTATATTGCTACACACAAAATACTATGGAAACAGCAGAAGAGGGAATAATTCTTCTGGTGCAGTCAGAGACCATTGGGTGGATCAGATGCATTAAAGTTGAATTTGGAAGGTAGAATTTTTAATTTAATCCCAGGCAAAGGAAGGCTGCTGGAGATTTTTGAAAGATGAACCTAAGCTGCATTTTATCTGCAATGTTGTGTAAAGGGGTCAGTATAAGAGAAAAATTAGAAGTCCTGAAAGAATAGCAAATTAGAAATGTGTACCTTTTTGTTGATTGTTTTTGTGAGATGATGAACCAAAAGTGGGAGGGTGGCAGAGAAGTGAGAGGGAGATGGATGATGAAGGGCTAGGAAGCACCCTTGATCTATGGACTACATCTAACCCATCACTAGTCCTGTCATTGAATACTCCTCTTACATACATCTTGGAATTCATCCGTTTTTCTCCCTCTTTTGTTGTTTGAACTCAGCAGCATTTCTCACAGTGGACCCCTCTCTGCTTCTTGAACTTCTTCCTGCTCTTAAGTCTCATGACACCCTCTGGTTTTCCTCCAACCCCTTGGGTTCCACTCTACTCTTCCAGATGTCTTTTGCTCTGCTTGCCCACAGAACACTCCAAACTTCAGCATTTTCTATCTACACATGCATCTACTTTTATGCAGTAAAACACCACCTATTTCCTAATGAGTGTTGTATTTATATCTTCTTTGTGAACTTAGCCCCAACTCTATAGACTCCTGACCCTAATTTTGAACCTGATATATTTATCATCGGCATGCCAACATTGACAGCTTAGCCATATTTCCCTCTCTAATCCTGCTGCTGCTGCTGCTGCTAAGTCACTTCAGTCGTTTCCGACTCCGTGTTCTTTCCTAAATTGTGTCATCTCACAAATGTGCCATCTCGGTACATCTATCTAATTGCCAGATTTCAAGATATAGACTTTTTTCTTGATTTGTTTCTTTCTTCCAACCTCCATATTCAATTCATCAGTAAGGCTGTCAATGTTACCTCCAAAATCTCTCAAACTCTGCCTCTGTTCTCCATCCCTGTTGGTTTCATCTTTGTCATTTGTGCCTGAGTAAAAAATTTATGAAATGGTCTAGCTTATTTCTTTGACTTCTACAATCCACAACCTACACAGGAGCCAGAGTGGTCTCTTAAAAACCTAATTTCAACCATGTTGATTCCTTTCCTAGAAGTCTTCACTTAACATCCAAACTCTTACCCAACTGCACAAGTCCTATTTCTCTGACTTTTATCAACTTTAATTCTCCATTCATCATACCAACTTTGTTTCTGCTTATTGTACTTTGTCAGTGCTTCTCCTATGGGCCAATGCTTTGGTTTGGTATCTTCTGTTCATTTTTCCTAATCTCCCTGTCTGAAGTCTCCTCCACCTCTCCCTGAGTTACATAATCCTACAGTAACCAGTTTTATCTATCATTTATTTATTCATTTTTACTTCTCAGTTTCCTCCAATTAGAAAGTAACCTTTATTAGAGAAAGAATATTATCACTTGTGTTCAAATCTTCCCCCGGCATCTAAACTAGACCTAACATGGTTGCTGTTTAATAAACAATATTTAAATCAGTGAATATTTTAATACTGTCATCTTGTATCCAGTTCACTATTCTTTCTTGCTTGGATTACAGCAAGCCAGCTCACTGTTGGTGTCACTTTAATATCCATACCGCTAATTCACTATATACTTAGGATCTTTTAAAACTGCAGTCTAAATATAACACCCTCCTCTCTCTCATAAATACATACCATTCAAGACCTGACTCAGTCTACTTCTCCATCTCGTCCCCTGTCACTCTCCCTCTCTCTTTAAGTTCAATGTGCCTCTTCTTCATCGCCCCTCCCCCCCGATATACAAATAGTGAAAGATGGTTGGAGATGGCTTCACCACATTTTTCAGTCATCAGTATTCAGAAATGCTGGTAGTTTTCTACTCTTACAACCTCACTATATTGCCTATGCACTCTGCACCGGGATGTTTTTACAGGCTCCTTTTTAATTTGTAAAGAGAAGGAACAGGAGGCCCAAAGGTGATTACCAGTCAGAGAGGCTCATTATTAAAAAGGTCTGAGACTTGTGGCAAATGGATGACTAAGATACAGGTCAAATGGATTTTGCACTATTCAGGCTCAGGCTGAATTACAAAAATTAAATAGCACTCTAATTAACTAGACTAGTTAGTACATAATTCAGTTCTCTGGAACTCCAGCTGATTGTGGTTTTTCAAATATTGCATAACGTACAAATAACAAAAAGGAAAAGAAAATCCTGATCTGGTTGGTTTTCTATATACAGACTTCAAGGGTAAGAAAACACTACAGATTTCTGCAAAAACAGAATTTTTCTTACTCTCTAGGAGAAAAAAAGGTGAATTCTGTTTTTCAAAGAGAATAAAGGATTAACCTCGTGAAGGATAAAAGAAGTTTTGCATTCTGTTGTTAACTGCACACACATCCTGATTTGGGCATTTTAGGACTACACCAGATGAATGAAAAGGATAGGAGATAAGATGAAAATAAATTGTATCAAGTTTTGTATGTAAATCTGCCTCTATGATTGCTCTCGGAGGGTGTAGAGTAGCCATTCTCCACCAAATGTAAGTGAACATAGAGGAATGCGACTGAAATGAACCTAAGATTTGCTAAATAAAGAGAATGATGACATCAGCAACAATTACTTAAATTCCTGATAAAGAGGCACAAAACATGTTAGGAAATTTCTCAGGGAGACTTGAGATATGAGAGGGCACTTTGCACATACTCCAGAAAATTTTGAATTATAGACTCTGCATATAAAACAAAAAACAAAATGAAGCCTGATTTTACTATTGCACAAAAGAAGCTCTGGGCAAGAAATGTGGGCAAAGATAAAAGCTAATACATGGAGCAGGCACGTGGTTCCTTTAGATATTAAATAAAATATCAACAAAAGAAAAATACAACAAAAAATGCTGTTTTCAAATACCTAAATTTTGAAAGTCAATGGAATATTTGAATTTGAAGGTTAATTTTATATTTTTTACAATAAGTCACTTCATTTTTAAATTTTCACATACATGATTTCATATAATCCCATAATAACCCTTTTTTTCCTATGTCTATACCACCCCTCCACCTTCCCCTCTCCCTGTTGATAACCAGTGGTTTGTTCTCTATATCTGTGAGTCTGCATCTTATTTTGTTTACTAGTTTGTTGTGTTTTTTAGATTCTACATCTACTATATCATAATAATTTGTCTTTTGCTGTCTGATTTATTTCACTTAGCATAATGCCCTCCAAGTCCATTATGGATTTTTTTTAAATACCTTTAAATAATATATGTCAACTTTAGACTTATAATTCAGTTCTATACCACTAAAAAAATGGATTAGTTGTATGATTATGGCTATCACCCTGAATTTTCTATTACAGATAGCAATGTCCATAATTTCTCTCAACTTTAACGAAGGTCTGCTTATTATTGGATAATTTTTTAATTTATGCAATAAACAAGTATTTATAAAGTACTTGCTGTGTACATGACACTGCTTTCATGATAAAGAATATCATTTCCTTTTCTTTATGAAGCTAACAGTCTAGTTGTAGAGGGTGGGAAGAGACACAGGCAAAAGGAAAATGTCAGATAATAAGAATTGCTATGAAAAATATAAAGCAGGATGATATGATGAAATAGTACTGATGGGTGAATGTGGCCATTTTAAAAGAATGGTCTGAGAAGGCCTGATTGAAGATGTGACATTCAATCTGAGACCTTTATGATAAGAGTGAAGCATGCAAACTTCTTGGGGAAGATTCCAGGCAGAGAGAAGAGGGCAAAGGCCACAAAATGAAAACGTGTGATGTGCCTGAGGAACAGAAAGTCCGTGTGCCTAGAGTGTAGAAAATGTCAGAAGAATGTTGGGATGAAGCAGAATGTATTGCTGGGGGACAACAGGCCTTGGTAAATGCTGCAGTTTTATTTTCATTGCAGTAAGAAACCACTGGAGGGTGATTGGCAACTTGGAGGATTAATTTGGGGCTATAGGACTTACTTTAAGAACTTTGAATTTCACAGCTAGGAAGACTTTTTTTTTTTTTTTTGCCTCAAACAACAAGAAGATATGGGAAAAGATTGAAGATCTTGAGCCTTTGTGTTACATTGAAACTGGAGTTTAAGCCTTCAGATCTAGAGGCCACTCAGCAAGACACACTGTACATATTTAACTTAATCAGTGTGCCAGGCACTATTTTAGGCACCTGGGATACAGCTGTGAATAAGAAAAGTTTCTTCAGACTCATGGACATAGAGAACAGACTTGTGGTTGCTAAGGGGGAAGGGAGACAGGGAAGGGACGGAGCCGGAGTTTGAGATTAGCAAATGTGAACTGTTATTTGCAGGATGGATAAAGAATGAGGTTGTACTGTATAACATAGGAAACTACATTCCATATCCTGTGATAAGCCATACTGGGATAGAATATAAAAAAGAATATAAATATATATACTATGTATATATAAGTGAATCTACTGCAGCAGAAATTAACACAATTTTGTAACTATGTTTCAATTAAAACAAGTTTCTTGCCTTATATTCTAGGTAATAGAATAGAGGGAACATATTATAACATTGAGCACTTGCTGAGGGTTCTTTTTAATAAGCAGTTTTCTCCATTGGTCTTTCAGCTTCAGGACCCAACTGTATTAAACTTATCAATTTTGATTGCCCTTGAACCCATTAAAATGCTTGACACGTGGTAGGTGCTCAATAATTCTTAGCTGAACTGAATTAAAGATTAGCTTTCATCTCATTGATACACAGTGTTTCTTTATATGAGTGTCTTCTCTTCTTTTTCAAAACCATATTCTATTTTTGAACATAAACATACTGGAAAATCATTTTTTTCTGAGAAGGGTTTATGTTTTTACAGGCCTTTGCTATTAGTCGCTATCCTATCCTCAATCTGTGACATGCAGTCTACCTTAATCCTGTGAACTTAAATCTCTATGGCATATATCTATTTAAAGGATGAAATGTGAAATCAGTTAAAGTCCCCAATTTTTGGTAAACAGTGTTTTTCATAGCCACCTAAACATGCCCAGTTTTGCCTTTGGATATCAAAAAGGAAGTCAAGAAAAAGAGATTCTTTGTTCTTTCCTGTTTTCCATTTACATGTCCTATTATTTTAAAAGTGAACTAATTTACGATTATTGCAAAAGGTAGTTTAAAATACCATGTCATTTTGGTCTTCCTTTGGATTTTCCCTTCACTCTTTATGTTCCAGGTCCAAAGAACCATGGACAGTTCCCCCAAAGTGTCATGTTCTCTTTTATGGTACCCATTCAACAAGATTGGAATGTCTTTTTCTCTCTTTTCCTCCCTCTCATGGACTTTATCTTCAACTTTTTGATTTTAGCTTAACTGTAACCATTTCTAAAAGACTTAGCTTAACCTTCCATATCTGGATTAACAGTTTATGTTTGTCTGATTACCAACTTTGTCACATGCTATTGTAATTTCTATTACTCTAAGTTTTTTTTCTAGACTATAAACTCTCCAAGGGCTGGGACTTGATTGTAATTACAATTCTGAGGCCATATCCTGACTCAATGACTATTGAAGAATGGACATACTATAACAAAAAAAAATCTACTGAGTGAATGAATAAATGGATAAATAATTAACCATCATTTTCTAAGGCAGATAATAATTTGTTCTCATTGTTTGGTACATGAAACTGAAGGTCTTTGTTCATACCTATGGCTTTCATAGTCTCCCAAATTCTATATTTAGAATTTTCTTTATTTTGTGTAATATGATACTTATGTTACTTTAGAGCAACACAGCTTTTTAATGTCTGGGGTAGAAAAGAAAGAAGACAATCTACTATTGGTATAAATCTGTTCTTAGGACCCATGTCTCAGGAGAAGCTGATTGGAAAGAGTGGTGGTTGAAGATCGAAGGGCAGGAGTCATTAAGGGACTGAACCGAGAATCATTTCCACATTCACTTTTGTTCCTCTGATATTCTGGCTCACAAAAGCTCTGGCTTGACTGTTGACAGTCAACATGTGAGAACTGAGGTTTCTACTTCTTTGTACAAGATATCTTGTGTGGTTGTATGAGAAGGAATGAGAGATAGTGTTTTTGTCTCATGAATAAAAACTGTGCATTTTGATATTGCTGACAAAGAGCTAAAGTTACTAAACCAATGATATACTCCTGGGGAATATGTTGAAAAAAAAAAATTCACTCTTTTTTCTTTCTTTTTTCCCTCTCCTAGCTCTTCACCAGCGTTTAATTCAACCTGAGGAACCAGGAACTGAAGAGGAAGGAAGTAATTGACATTCAAAGCCTCTATTTTTAGACACCTTTACACTTTTCTTTTGCCTCTAACTAGCAAGGATTTTTCCAAACAAGCTTTTAATTAGCAGGTGAGTTTAATTGATATGTGGGTTTCTCAGAAGGGGAGCGGACCTCAATGTGGAGGAGGAGGGGAGGGCTTCCATCATTCTCACAATAGATGACCATTAATTCATTTGCACCTGGATGCTTTAAAAGATCCATTTACTGTAGCAAAGAAAGAAGGCAGAGACTCGGAAGGGTGGAATCTGTCAGAGAAGAAAGAGAGGCACTATAATTTAACATGCTATCTGGATGATTTAAACCTTGGAGAAATATTGCTACTGATGACCAGATATAGAAACTAACCTGTTTGCATACAGCCAGGTTCTGTCCGAGAGCTGAGAAGAGATTAATGTTTCAAAATCAATGAGGTTAATAATTTTTTAAAAAGTTTTTAGTTGGCAGGAAAGTGAAAAATAAAACATATAGGTAAATCACTTTCATTGCTCTTAAAAGAATCCTTTATTAATGTAAGCGAATGTGAGAACGTTTTAAAAGTGAAATCCTGGGTAGTCTTGCTATTTATGGAGGCAGGAGAGAACATATATCCTGCGTTCAGTTTTGCAGAGTGGCAAGTTGCAGGAGGTATCGGGGGTAGGGGTATATAAGTCATGAATCATAAACCATTGATTGCATGCAACAGCAACCAATACTGAGTAACATAAGTAGAAAAACAAAAGGATAAATTAAAATCATATTGGCTATATCACAAAATCAAATGAATGGCTGAAGAGAAGGATAGGAGCTAGAGAAGTTCAGAAATCTAGGTAAGAAACTGGTGGAGGGTGTGATTGGTTTCTGATTGGTGAAATTTGATTAAAATCTTTCCCTTCTCCCCCCATTGACAGGCGAAGCGAGATACATCCATTTAACCAATATCATCTCTGGTGAGGGACAAAGTGTTCATCAATTACAAAATTCTAGATGCTGATACAGATTTGACTTACTCTAAAACTTTATGTATATAAACACACATGCACATATCACCTGTACATGCATATGTAGACATCCATGGTCACAACATTGCAATTACCAAATTTTCTTCTGATATTCCAGCGCCAGAACTCCCTGCCTGTCTCAGGATGATTACAGGTGTTGAGCAGGCATGTTGAAACTCTGTGCCATGTCAGACATTGTTAAAGTGCATAGTGTCCATTAGCCTGAGTGGAAGTCTGCCTTCCAGAGGGAGAAAATTCTCCTTTGATTCCCTGCAGCTAGCAGCCATAAAAATATGGCTGCACTTTTACCCTTTAAGATGCCTTTTCAGATTATTTGATATTTATTCTTTAAAAGAGCCTTAAATAATAGCCTGGACCCTGCTGAGTTCACCACAGAACTGTCAGAGACTTGTATTTATTGGACAAACAGTAGTTACTTAGAACGCAGAGTATAGAGGAAAATTCAGCTACATAAACATCTCCTACTCCCAAATATCTGCTTCAGTGATGGACCCAAACTGAAATTTTTATTGAGTATTACTACAGTAGAAAATGATTATTTGTTTGTAATGGGAAGATACAGTTCATTATTTGAGAAAGAACCCACCCTTTTCATGATAAATTTGGGGCATTCCTCATATGTATCCTGAAGACTCTATTTCCTTTTCTTCATTAGAAAACAAAATGAGTGAGAATGTTTGGAAGACTTTTGCATTACTTCATGGTTACTGCAAATGGAAATGCATTACTATCTTTAACAGAGTATTTAGATTCGTAACTTGGCTTATGTATAGGTGCTGTGTATTTCTGTATTTGTAACAGAAAAATCTGAAGAGAACAGCATATCCAATTACAGTTCTGCCTTGTATGATTTGTGGTCTTCTCTGTGTATCCCTCACTAGAATATAAGCAGTGCAAGCTCTCAGAGTAGGCAGCTCCCCTAGTCTAGCCTGTGCTAACGATGGGACGGTAATGAAAATAAGGACCCTTGAAGGTTGTAATTGGTGATCCAGCCTCCTTGACCACATGGAAATTAATTGGCCAGATGTTCCCTACCCAACTGTGAAAGGGGGATAATGTAGGAGACTGAGTTTTCAACCTTCCCCGGGTGTGCACATTTGAGCAGGGAAAAGTGACTATGAGTGACATGATGACAGGTGCCGTCCCCATGTTTCACAGTGCCCTTGTGTATCTGTTATATATTTAGGATTTTTCTCCTGAGGCACTTCAGAGATATGAAAATAGACAAGGGACTAAACCAAAAGACCCTTAAAAATAGGAAAAAAGTAGCTGATAAGTTGTGAATGTTGTATTATGTGAATATTAATTATATTGTTATTTAAGGTTATATTTATACCTGTTGCTGTTGACTCTTGTTATAATATTATTAGGTGCTATACCAAGCATTTTACATTTTGTAGTTAACCTTCATGACCTTAGCAGTGGATACTTATATCATCTTATTTTTTAGATGCATCAATTGGAGTTCAGAGAGATTGAATCATCCTTTCATAGTTACACAGGAAGTAAGAGAGCACATTTTGAGGATCTAATATCAGAGCCATGGGCTTACCTACTAAGCTAGATAGTTTCCAAAAGAGCAGGTTTGTTCACCTCTGCAAGGTAAGGTGATAAGCCCAGTATTTGCACTATCTCATTTAATCCTCAAAACCACAGAGAGATACAAAAATATGTCCCCATTTCACAGAGAAAAATATAGAGGTGACAAGAGATTGAACTTGACCAAGTTCCCAGGTAACTATGGAACAGAGAAAGTGCTCAAATTTAGTTTCCTCTGACTGCAAAGCCAGGTGTTAACCACAGTGAAGCTGTACCGCATCAGGAATACTTCTTTTGAAATTAAAAATATAACTTTGTTACTCTGATTTAAGTCTGATTTCCTCCCTTGTCCATATTCACATGCTTACATTCCCAGCAAAAGTGATTATCCTGCCATCTTCTCTGCAGCATTTCTTTGAGCTTCAATTTTGAATGGAGCCCAAAATGTCCCCTGATTATTCCATGCAATTGCCCTCAAGGACTATTTAGGAAGAAAATGTTGTTCTTCTAATAAAACAGCACAGCTGTCTCAAAGAGCTTTTAATCCATCTTTTTAAAAGATGTGGACTTTCTAAAATAATGTCGCCCCCATTTGTCTTCTCTGAAAGAAGATATTTCAAACCCAGGAGCACCTATCATAATAAACCATTAAGATGACTCCAGCCTTTCAGTGTATTTTTAGAATTTCATATTTCACCAAATGTTGTTATATATAATTCATGGTAGTGGGATATGATGGGCTATGACATTTATCTCATTTGCGAAGAAAGACCAAATAACTCATTGTCCCACATACACAAATAAATTATTCTTGTCCCCAAGCATAAGATTCTGTTTTGTTAGTTTCCTCACCTTAATGGATTTTATTTTCTACATTAATACTTTTTGCAAAAGACTCTGACCCTTAATATAAGTTGGGCTATTGTGAAGGAAGGAAAATCCCTGGAAACCAGACTCACTGATCAAAAAATGAAGCATTAACAAAGCAGTCTATACATCTAGAAGTAAAAGGAGGTCTTGAGTGATAATTATTTTGTAGGATTTCATTCAGCGTTTTTGTCACATGTCAAACATGAAGAGAAAGCTTAAATTTTCCCTGCCCTTTGAGTGGATACCATCTGTTTTAGCTCAAGGAGGGCTCAGGGTTCTATTTTTCTTTCTTTCTTCAATTTTAAAGGGTCCTATATTTGATTCTAACATTACAGTGCTATACTTGATTCAAGAACTTCTAAAAACTAAATTTGAGAGTCTTAATGTGATGCTTTAGTCCATATGACATTTAAACATATATATGAATACATATAAGTGGATTTTTTTCCCTAATTAAATTGTAACAGTATGTTGAGAATATGCCTCACTAAGTTTTGTCTATATTTTCACTTTTTATTCTTCATAGGCATGCATATTTCTTAAAGTTTTTCATCTTACCTGGTGTGAATTTTAGTTGTGGTGTCCTAGTTGATTAACCTCCTTGAGATAGATAGTTCTTATTCTTTCTCGCTTTCCCAATTCATTGGACATTCATAAAAGCACTCAAGAACTCTTTTGCAAATGGAAGTAAAATTAATTTAATGCATTTTTAAGCCTTTTGTCATGAAAATTTCTAAGCACATATTCATAGAATGACTAAAGATATACATAAATGCTTTTATCATAAACAGCCAATATATATTATAGAAGTAATATATAGAGAGCACTTAAATTTACATTTATATATACATAAGCTTACACAAAATAACTTACTATAAGCATCATTACATACTTATGTATTTATCTAAGTATAATTATATAGTTATAGTAGATGGTAGATATAGCATGTATATGTTCTCTTTGCTAAATGTGTGTGTGGGGGGTGGTTATGTAAACCTTTACTGCATCAAGAGGCACTGATGGCTTAGCTATTATCTTTTATCAGGAAATATGTAGGACAGAGGAAGGAAAAAAACATCCAAGTTAATAGTTCTAGTATCAGCAGTTACCACACCTCAGCTGGACCTCCTGGATTTTGATATCATCTGAATACAAAGCCAATAACAATTTCAAAAGTTAGATGGTCACTGGCCTCCACTAAGAGCGCCACAGAAGGGGCTTTATAGTGCCCACTGCAGTGGAGAGTTTTAGAGTAGTGAGATAGCCCTGCTAACATCCTTTTAATAACATCTTTTGAGGCAGCTAAATTGCTACCTACTTGACCATTTTGCATTAATTCTGGTTATTTTTCAGTAATCAGATGATTAGGACAATGAAACAACCCTTGGTAATTCAACAGATTCTACAAAATGCAATTGCTTACTTGGACATAGAGTAGCCAGTAAAATTATATCATTTAATGCCTTTAATATTTAACATAAAGCCTGAGAGGTATAAAATTGCAGAAATAGGACTAGATGAAAATATAAAGTCCTGAGGGAGGGTAGCAATGGAGCTGAACACATTTTGCGTGTCTCTGAGGTGCCAGTTTCTCTGACAGGTATTTTACACCCCCCAGTCTTATTTAATTCTCATCCTTAAAGGGTAAATTGATTATTTCTAGGTTTCAAATGAAGAAATTGAAATTTGGAGTGTTTAAGTGTTCTTGCCTGGAGAATCCCAGGGACGGGGGAGCCTGGTGGGCTTCCGTCTGTGGGATCGCACAGAGTCGGACACGACTGAAGTGACTTAGCAGCAGCAGCAGCAAGTGACTTGTCAATGTATTTACTTCTAAGAGGGCTTCCTTGGTGACTCAAATGGTAAAGCATCTGCCTGCCATGCAGGAGACCCAGGATTGATCCCTGGGTCAGGAAGATCCCTTGGAGAAGGGATGGCTACCCACTCCAGTATTCTTGCCTGGAGAATCCCATGGACAGGAGCCTGGTGGGCTACAGTCCATTTGTTCACAAAACATCAGACACAATGGAGCGATAAACACTTCACCTACTTCTAAGAAGTCTCCCTTTCTACTTCCAGTCTGGATAAAAACACTGCTGATTGCCGTCATCCTCCTCCTAAGCCCTTGAATTTAAGCTTCTTGAGGACTTGGACTTTATCTTATTCTTTATTGTATTCCAGAGTCTGATACATTCATTAAATGCATTCAACCCATATTTCTTAAATGCCCAATATATGCCAAGCCTAAGAAATAATGAAAATAAATAAACAGCACTCCCTATCTTCCAAAAGCTGACATTTTAGTGTAGGGAGGCAAAGAGTAAGCATAATCATTATGTAAACTATATATGATGTTAAACGGAAAAATGCACTGTGGAAAATAATAAAGCAGAACAGGAGGCTACGAAGAGAGTGATCAGGGAGTTTTTGCAGAGAAATGGACATCTGAACCAAGTCCTGAGGAAGTGAAGGAGGAAGCCATGAGGACAGGTCAAAGGAAGAGTGTTTCCCTAGGCAGAGGGAACAGCTTGTACATGGGTGTGAGCTGAAAACAGGCCTGACTTGTCTGAGCACAGCAAGGAGGCCAGTGTGGCTGGAAAGGAGTGAATTAGGCCCAGAAGACTGCAGTGTAGGAGCAGACAGATGGTAGAAGAGGAGGATGAAAATGCCTAAGCCATGGTAGGCGGTATACGCTGAATGAGATGTGAAGCCAGTGGAAGTTTGAACAAAGGATGTGGTGTGACCTGACTTACCTTGCCTCAGATGATCACAGATGGCCACATAGAGAACAGACTGAAAGAGGTCAAGAATGGAAGCAGCGAGAATATTTGGAATGTTTTAAAATAATTCAGGGAAGCATAATCACATATGGTTTAAGCTGAGGGTATGTGACAGTGAAGGTGGGGAGTAGTGTGACCCATTTGAATGCAGAGTTCCAAAGAACAGCAAGGAGAGATAAGAAAGCCTTCCTCAGTGATCAATGCAAAGAAATAGAGGAAAACAATAGAATGGGAAAGACTAGAGATCTCTTCAAGAAAATTAGAGATACAAAGACATTTCATTCAGATATGGGCTCAATAAAAGACAGAAATGGCATGAACTTAACAAAAAGAAGATATTAAGAAGAGGTGGCAAGAATACACAGAAGAACTATACAAAAAAGATCTTCATGACCCAGATAATTATGATGGTGTGATCACTCACCTAGAGCCAGACATCCTGGAATGTGAAGTCAAGTGGGCCTTAGGAACCATCACTACGAACAAAGTTAGAGGGGGTGATGGAATTCCAGTTGAGCTATTTCAAATCCTGAAAGATGATGCTCTGAAAGTGCTGCACTTAATATGTCAGCAAATTTAGAAAACTTAGCAGTGGCCAGAGGACTGGAAAAGGTCAGTCTTCATTCCAATCCCAAAGAAAGGCAATGCCAAAGAATGCTCAAACTACCGCACAATTGCACTCATCTCACATGCTAGTAAAGTGATGCTCAAAATTCTCCAAGTCAGGCTTCAGCAATATGTGAACCATGAACTTCCAGATGTTCAAGCTGGTTTTAGAAAAGGCAGAGGAACCAGAGATCAAATTGCCAACATCTGCTGGATCATTGAAAAGCAAGAGAGTTCCAGAAAAACATCTATTTCTGCCTTATTGACGATGCCAAAGCCTTTGACTGTGTAGATCACAACAAACTGTGGAAAATTCTTCAAGAGATGGAAATACCAGACCACCTGACCTTCCTCTTGAGAAACTTGTATGCAGGTGAGGAAGCAACAGTTAGAACCGGACATGGAACAACAGATTGGTTCCAAATAGGAAAAAGAGTATGTCAAGGCTGTATATTGTCACCCTGCTTATTTAACTTACATGTAGAGTACATCAGAGTACATCATGGAGAAGGAAATGGCAACCCACTCCAGTACTCTTGCCTGGAGAGTCCCAGGGATAGTGGAGCCTGGTAGGCTGCCATCTGTGGGGTTGCATAGGGTCGGACACGACTGAAGCGACTCAGCAGCAGCAGCAGCAGAGTACATCATGAGAAATGCTGGGCTGGAGGAAGCACAAGCTGGGATCAAGATTGTCGAGAGAAATATCAGTAACCTCAGATATGCAGATGACACCATACTTATAGCAGAATGTGAAGAAGAATTAAAGAGCTTCTTGATGAAAGTGAAAGAGGAGAGTAAAAATGTTGGCTTAAAACTCAACATTTAGAAAACTAAGATCATGACATCTGGTCCGATCACTTCATGGCAAATGGATGGGGAAACAGTGGCTGACTTTATTTTTGCGGGCTCCAAAATCACTGCAGATGGTGATTGTATCCATGAAATTAAAAGACACTCCTTGGAAGGAAAGTTATGACCAACCTAGACAGCATATTAAAAAGCAGAGACATTACTTTGCCAACAAAGGTCCATCTAGTCAAGGCTATGGCTTTTCCAGTAATCATGTATGGATGTGAGAGTTGGACTGTAAAGAAAGCTAAGCACCGAAGAATTGATGCCTTAAAACTGTGGTATTAGAGAAGACTCTTGAGAGTCCCTTGGATTGCAAGGAGATCCAACCAGTCCATCCTAAAGGTGATGAGTCCTGGGTGTTCATTGGAAGCACTGATGTTGAAGCTGAATCTCCAATACTTTGGCCACCTGATGCGAAGAGCTGCCTCATTGGAAAAGACCCTTATGCTGAGAAATATTGAGGGCAGGAGGAGAAGGGGATGACAGATGATGAGATGGTTGGATGGTGTCACTGACTCAATGGACATGAGTTTGAGTAAACTCCGGGAGTTAGTTATGGACAGGGAGGCCTGGCATGCTGCAGTTCATGGGTTCGCAAAGAGTTGGACATGACTGAGTGACTGAACTGAACTGAAGTGTGATTCTGGATATATTCTGAAGATAAATCTGACACCATAGATAAACAGGGTGTGAATAACAAAGGCCAGTCAAAGATGACCTCAAGGATTATGACCTGAATAACTGGAAAGATGGGGTTACTTTTTAACAGAGAGTCGGTCTATTGCAAGACCGAATGTTCTGGGGAAAAGATGTGGACCTGGGTTTTTGGCATGCTAACCTCAAGATGCCTAGTAAGCATCTTACCTAAGATACTGATTAGTCTGGTGACTGAATATCCACCATCATCTGGAGTCCAATAAGAAGTTGGGGCTTGAAGTATATAAATAGATACAGTGTCACTGCTATAAAAATTATATCAAAAAGCCATAAGGTTGAGTGAAATCTCCATGAGAGTTAGTGTGGGCTCAGTGAATACTAGCTCTTAGTTGATACATGAATGGATGTGTACAATAGAGGTGAGATTGGAAAAAGCCTCGTTTGTCTGACTTCCAAGACAGTGTGTTTGTTATTCTTTATGTATCTCCAGATTTTTAGTTGGCGTCAAGATAAAGTTTCTGGTTATTTTAAGTAGCAATGATAACAAAAAGAATTCATGTAAAAGGTACTGGTACACTTATAGAATTTTTTGAGGGAACTAGAGAACCAAGTTCAAATGCTACGTAAGCAGAAATGGAGCTTAAAATTTAAGTAATTTAAAAGAAAAAGGTCATCAGTATATCAGTCTTAGCACCAGCGAAAGAGTGGTGATGGTACTAATTGATATTTGATATTAAGGAAAAGGGGATCCTTTTAAATCAATGTCTGCAATGTGACAGAGCGTTAGCTCATTTAATCTTCATACCATTTTTATGAAATGCACATTATTCTCCTTACTCTGTAGATGAAGAAACTGAGAATCAGGGGAGTTTGTTAGTCCTGGTGGGTCACACAAATGATAGGTACCAGAGTCTGGATTCTGATCTGGATTTGTCTCATTCCCAAGTCCACAGTTCTCGCATTTTACCAGACTACCTTTCTAAAGTGGTTCAGAGTTGGGGCTTGAACTATGTAAATATATACCTTATTCATTCAGAAGAAGTCTTTCTTTTCAGTACACTGTGAGTTCAGCAAGGCTGACGGCTTTTTCCTGTTTAGTAGAAAGGGAAACTAGAGCTAAATGACCTGACCCAACTTGACTCCCCCTAAAAGCAGACCCAAGATTTGGCTTCCAGTTCGCTGAATGCAAGTCCAAGCTCTCTCCCCACCACTGTGACCTAAGCTTTGCAAAACGAATTATGATCCTAATAAATACATCTCTACTATTTTGCAGAGGTTTCTTACAAGTTATTGATTGCCTTCAATACCAGTATAAATGAAGGAACTAAACACTTGTATTTATTAATTGTAAAGCTGAATATTTCGGATAATCTAATGGCACCTCTTTATGCATTTCTATGTGACTTCGATCCTAGTTGTGACAGCATTTTCCCCTCATGCTACATAAGTGCTCTGGGTTCTAATATTTTTCACTTTTCACTTGATTTTTAACTTTTCCTTAATTGCTTCCTCCCCCCTTAATCACTCTTAATCGGAAATAAGAAACGCTTCTTTTTCCCCAGGTTCTGTCATTCTGATGTGGACAATCAATCTCTCTTGTCAATACAATATTTCTCTGCCTGCTTTGTCATTTATTTTTGTATTGGATTGTCTTTTACTTTATTTCTCTGGTCCCTTTCCTTCTGAATCTTTAAAAAGTTTATTTCTCCCTACTGAATCATTTCAGTTTGGTGGAATGAGATTGTGCCGACTTTTTCTCCTTCAAACTGTTATGTTTATCATGAGATTAACATCTTTATTTTTTGCCTCTGAAGTCTCCAGAACATTTTCTCTCAGTCATTTTTATTTTCTTTCATGTGTTCATGGTTCTGTGTTGTTAAAGTTTTTGACGGCCTGTTCTCTACCTATCTTTTAGTTTGTCCTGTTTTCCTACTCCAGTTTGTTGGATGGTTTTATTCTTCAATTTTTTCCATGACGATATCAGAAGTTGTTGCTACCAGATACAGTCGAAAAATTGTAAGTCCTCTGCTCTGTTCCGCTCTCTGCACATGTTTATTAGTAAATAGATAGTATTGGAAGAGGTTCCATTCTTACACTAGGCTTGTCCAGAGTTTCATTTATTAAAAAAGTGCTTCCATCAAAAAGAAACTATATCTCAAAATAGGACTTAGTTTTATGAAAACTTACTGTGGTTTTGGCAATCTGTAATGGATTTTTTTTTTTTTTGAGTTTTTACTTCACATGGTGTTATTTAAAGTTTTGAGAAATATTTTAAAAATTAAAAGGATAACAACTACAGACAAGTCATTTTGTTGTATGCATTTAACTTGAGTGAACAGAGTTGATAAAATTGGGCCACCAGTTGGAAGTTGTGGACAGTGTTGAGCTTTGAAGTTAAGCAGATTTGAGTTTGAATCCTGGTTTCAACTTTTCCAAGGTTGTGGCCTTTTGGCAAGTTGTATTTCTCATCTCTGATTTCTCTTTTTTCTTAAAACTGGGATAATTGTATTTACTTTGTGAATAGTTGGAAGGCTAAATGCTATATCACATATAAATATTTTAATTCAGGGGCTAACATATTATAAGGTGCTCAGTAATTTATAGCCATTGTTATTATTTTATATAAGATCTTAATATTTCTAGTCTTTTTAAATTTTGAAATCATTTCCAAAAGTAGCTGTGACTACTTTTCTGCCACCTCTTCAGTTTGAGAGCATTTGTCTTCTTCTTATAAAGTATTCATTATTTTATAATTAAAATTTGAAAACATACTTGTTTTAATAGAAAAAAAATACTTAACAACCTAGAGATGATTTGACAGCTGTAAATAAAAAGTTGATTTTGTCTTAAGGGAAAAAGCTTAAAAATGGTTAACTATTTCTGAATTATACCATCACAAAATAGTGAAAATCATTATTAAGGAAAGTCTGAATAAACCCTTTATTAAGGCACATTAAGAACTGGTATAAGAAATCTAATGAAACAGGAGTTTACATAACCTCATGGAGTTGTTAATGCTAAAGATAAGACTCATTTCCTCAGTCCTTAGGAAGCCCTCTGCATATGGCTCCCTCAATAATTTCAGTTACAATTAGGAGTTAAGAGCACGACCCAAAAAAGAATCCCATTTTCATAAGTCAATGTTTTATGAAAAGAACAAAATTCTGATTGTGAAAGTATTGTCTTTGCAGTCAACTTCGTCTACGTTCAAAACATTTATCGCTCATCCTGATGTCCTTGACTGTTGTCCTTCTCCTGGTTGAACGATACACTGTACTTGATATACACCTCACCTCAACGTCAACAAGTCCAAACATCTCCATCCTTTCTAACCACTCACCTAAAGTATTCCCCTAACTGCCTTTTATCATCTATGTCAGTGGTCCCGGCATCTTACTAAGTCCTTTGAGTCATCCTTATTCTATCTTTCACTCTCTATGGCCTAGTTTCTAACCCTTTTGATTTCTACTTTTATATCCTTGACTGACAATTTTATGTGTGCACATTAATATTCTGCTTACTTTGGTACCAGTAAAAACTCTGGGAAGTGCTTTCAGATAAAGCACTTCACAAACTAATCTATTAACATGTATAAAAATTAGAGCTATTTATTATTAGCATAGAGTGGCCTAAAGCCAGCAGGGACTCAGAAACACAACATGATCCCCACTTATTTTCACTATGAGGGATTCATTAAATACTTCTCTTAAAGATGAAATATTTCTAAATCCTGCAAACACCTACCTGTAGACTTTCTTTTGTCCCTTCCTTAGTCTAGCTCTGTAGTTCTAAAAACTTTGTTCATTAAAAAATGTAATCTCTAGAGTTGTATGCATAACTGTCACATGAGCTGAATCTTCACCGTGCTGTAGGTTATGAGAGATTTAAATGATTTCATGATGAATTTTGCCCGTCTCTGATTTTTGCTTTACATGCTGCTTTCATATGTAAACACTGCTTAATTTGGGACTACATGGTCCCCTTTCTTGCCTAGTTAGGAAGTCATTTACTAACTACAGAATGGACTCAGTGGTAAAGAATCCAGCTACCAATGCAGGAGACACAGGTTCAATCCCTGGGTTGGGAAGATCCCCTGGAGGAAGGAATGACAACCCACTCCAGTATTCTTGCCTGGATTATCCCATGGACCGAGGAGTTAGGCAGGTTATAGTTCATGGGTTCACAAAATAGTTGGACAATACTTAGCGACTAAAGAACAGCAACTACAGAATAAATTTCAAGTTCTTTAATCCCTTACTCAATTCTTCAACCACATCTATTATCATTCCACAGAACCTCAGAAGTGTCAAATCAAGGATGTTCATTTTTCCCTATAGACTGTTTCCATGTTGGAAATTTGCCCCAATCCCCTAAGTCTTCAATAATCTCCCTCCATTTCCACCTAGAGCATCCTTATCTGTATGGTACCCATTGAGTTGATCACCCACAGCTAGAAATAAGGTCTCCTTCCACTGAACCACACCCCCTAGTTTCTAGCACTCTCTCGTCACTTATCTCCACCATGCAAACTTTGGGAAAATGAACAATGCAGAAAACAAAAGGAAAAAATGACTCATTATCTTACCTCCAAGGACAATAACTGTTAACATTCAATAGTATAGGTTTAAGGTTTTTTCCCCCTCTTATGTATCAGCATCCTTCTCATAATTAAAAGCAGAAGTAGAAATGCTGCTGCTGCTGCTGCTGCCAAGTCACTTCAGTCGTGTCCGACTCTGTGTGACCCCATAGACGGAAGCCCACCAGGCTTCCCCGTCCCTGGGATTCTCCAGGCAAGAACACTGGAGTGGGTTGCCATTTCCTTCTCCAATGTGTGAAAGTGAAAAGTAAAAGTGAAGTCGCTCAGTCGTGTCCGACCCATAGCGACCCCACGGACTGCAGCCTACCAGGGATTTTCTAGGCAAGAGTAATGGAGTGGCTTGCCATTGCCTTCTCCGAGTAGAAATGCTATCATTACTTTATTATGTGTCAAATATAATTTTGTAATTTTATAATTATGTATTCACAACTGCTGTAGGAGTATCTTATGTTTATCCTCATTAAATAGAAAAGAAACCCAAAGCTTAGATATGTTAGGCCAGTTTCCCAAGGTCACAAAGCTAGAAAGAGGTGGAAAATGAGTATGAGTCCAGATTTGCTTCTCTTCTGTTTTCAATGTTAACTACAACCCAGTGCTGCTTCTTTGTTTTTTTTTTTTATGTAATTAATTTATTTTTTATTGGAGGCAAATTATTTTACAATATTATATTGGTTGGTTTTGCCATACATTGATATGAATTTGCCCCGGGTTTACATAAGTACCCCCTCCTGAACCCCCCTCCCACCTCCCTCCTCTCTTTATCCTCCCTCTGGGTCATCCCCGCATGCCAGCCCCGAGCATCCTATAACATGCATTGACCCTGAACTAGTGATTTGTTTCACATATGACAACATACGCGTTTCAATGCCATTCTCCCAAATCATCCCACCCTCACCCTCTCCCATAGAGTCCCAAAGACTGTTCTATACATCTGTGTCTCTTTTGCTGTCTCGTATACAGGGTTATCATTTGCATCTTTCTAAATTCCATATATATGTGTTAGTATACTGTATTGGTGTTTTTCTTTCTGGCTTACTTCACTCTGTATAATAGGCTCCAGTTTCATCCACCTCATTAGAACTGATTCAAATGTATTCTTTTTAATGGCTGAATAATACTCCATTGTGTATATGTACCAAAGCTTTCTTATCCATTCGTCTGCAGATGGACATCTAGGTTGCTTCCATGTCCTGGCTATTATAAACAGTGCTGCAATAAACATTGGAGTACACGTGTCTCTTTCAATTCTGGTTTCCTCGGTGTGTATGCCCAGGAGTGCGATTGCTGGATCATATGGCAGTTCTATTTCCAATTTTTTGAGGAATCTCCACACTGTTCTCCATAGTGGCTGTACTAGTTTGCATTCCCACCAACAGTGTAAGAGGGTTCCTTTCTCTCCACATCCTCTCCAGCATTTATTGCATGTAGACTTTTGGATAGCAGCCATTCTGACTGGTGTGAAATGGTATCTCATTGTGGTTTTGATTTGCATCTCTCTGATTATGAGGGATGTTGAGCATTTTTTCATGTGTTTGTTAGCCATCTTTATGTCTTCTTTGGAGAAATGTCTGTTTAGTTCTTTGGCCCATTTTTTGATTGGGTCATTTATTTTTCTGGAATTGAGCTGCAGGAGCTGCTTGTATAATTTGGAGATTAATCCTTTATCAGTTGCTTCATTTGCTATTATTTTCTCCCATTCTGAAGGCTGTCTTTTCACCTTACTTCTTCTTTGTACACAGATGCTGCTGTATACAATCACAACAAAATTAGTTTTTCATATATATATATATATATAAAACTATTAAGACTTTTAGACAAAATGGAAAAATTAAATTTCTAAGACTAAAACTCTCTCTTAGGGAGACGCTGGCGAATCATGATCTTACAAGAGGAGACATACTCATAAGAATAATTATGGGTTCACACCTTGATGGATGGTGCTTACCACATGCCAGGTAGTGTTCTAAGTGTTACAGACTCGTTTCACCCTCACAATAACTCCATGGGATAAATACTGTAATTGTCACTCTTTTATAGATGTGCAGACTGAGGAGCACATCAGTTAAATGATCATTCTAAGGCTATTGGGATGCCTCAGCTTATAAGAGTTGAGAAGAAAATAGCAACCCATTCCAGTACTCTTACCTGAAAAACCCCATGGACAGAGGAACCTGGCAGGCTACAGTCCTTGGGGTCACCAAGAGTCAGACACGACTGAGCGACTAACACACACACAGCCTGTAAGAGAACACTATACTATATATATATTATATTGCATGTTATTATCATATTATGTAGTTATAACTAATGCTATATACATAAAGAGAAGGCAATGACACCCCACTCCAGTGCTCTTGCCTGGAAAATCCCATGTACAGAGGAGCCTGGTAGGCTGCAGTCCATGGGGTTGCTAAGAGTCAGATATGACTGAGCAACTTCACTTTCAATTTTCACTTTCATGCATTGGAGAAGGAAATGGCAACCTACTCCAGTGTTCTTGCCTGGAGAATCCCAGGGACGGTGGAGCCTGGTGGGCTGCCGTCTATGGGGTTGCACAGAGTCGGACACGACTGAAGCAACTTAGCAGCAGCATATACATATACACATGTATAAACATATGTGTTTGTGTGTGTGTGCATGTGTGTGAGCTCAGTTGCTAAGTCATGTCTGACTCTGTGACCCAGTGGACTGTAACCCACCAGCCTCCTCTGTCATGAGATTCTTTAGGCAAGAATACTGGAGTGGGTTGTTGTGCCCTCTTCCAGGCGATCTTCCCAACCCAGGGATCAAACCTGTGTCTGCTGCATTGCAGGCAGATTTTTTACTGCTGAGCCACCAGGGAAGCTCATATATATATTAAGACACACACACACACATACATGCACTTCTGGCTTCTAACCTTGTGTTGTTATTCATTTTTCTTATTATAGCCATAGTGTTCTTACCTTGACCATAATATGACATTAAATATGTAATCAGAAGCTCAAAAACAGGGTGTGATTCTTGAACCAGTTCTGTTTATAGAAGCAAGGAACTAACTTTAATTAACTTTAACTAGGACTGCTTACAGCTCCATGTGAAAAGAGACACAAAAAGGCCCATTAACTCTGAACATCATTTCTGTGTTTTTGCTTCTGTATGCCCTCAAGATAGTACTTTTTCCCTGCTGTTCTTTGATTTTTGCCTCTTTTTTTTCCATTTTTTAAAATGTATTAGCAAATGATCTGAGTCTAAAATTAGTCATGCATCCACTGTAGCCTTTTAGTTGATCTAAGCATATTATTTCTAGAGAAACAGTAGAAATTTTGGGGGACAATTCTATTTTAAATGTTGAAAAACCCTGTTTTTAGGAATCCCTTCATCCAATTTATGGGTCATTATTTGATCTCGATTTTTTCCTGAGAATGTGTGAGTCCGTGAGTTTTAAAGATCCTTTTTTAACAATTCTCACTCTAAAGCAGTTGTCTTAAACACGGTAACAGCAGGATCTCACTCTCCCTGTAATACATGCTCGCCTGCCTAGGGTCTGGAAGAATAAAAATGGCGAACTTTCAAATATTTAACGTGTAGTTGTAAAAACCTGCTACGTGATTCCACAGGCAAACATTTTATGAAAACTAGCATTTAAAATGACTTTCTGCTATTTTCTTGACTCTAGACTTTGCAGGAACGCTTCAATGACAGCTGAAGCGAAGCATTTAGCGGTTACCGTCCTTTTTGTATTCTGTGCCAGGCACAAGGGCTCTTTTCCTCTTGAAAGTTTTATCATGTACAAGGCTATTAACATTATGAGGATAGGCTGAAACATGAATAAATCCTGAGACTTACTGATGATGTCATTACATCGGTCAATAAAATACATAGAGGGAAAGGCTTCCCACGCTACCAGGCTCAGCTAACTAAATCAGGATACACGAGCAATTAACTCTTTAATTAAGATGAATGGGTGACATTAGCCCTCCTTAAACTCTGCTCGTCAGCATTTACAAATAGAAAAAGACGGATGCCTCCTTCCTAAGAAATGTAGGTTTTATTTTTCCTTCATTGACACAGTCTTATTCTTCCTACTTTGTAAAGAGTCACCGAACTATAGGGGTGGTCAGGGAGATTTTAACAGGTTCATTTCATATATCTTACTGCTTAAGGACCCCATATTGGAATTTATTAGGTTTTTTACAAAGTTAACTTTATCACCATTATTATTGAACACAATTTCTCTGCTGTTTCCCCCACTGCCCATGAGCAACATTCATGTCAGAATCTCCACAGTAAATGCAGTGCAGCATGGACACATTATCCATCCATTTGTTCTTCCAGTAGCTGGTCACTGTTACCTGCTACTTTGCCAACAGTGTGACTCAGAAATGCAAGCCTAGAAATTTGTGTCCCAGTTCTGCTGTGTCTCTAGTTAACCGTAGGACCCTAGGCAGGTATATCTCTGAAACTCTATCTTTCTCATCTGTAAAAATTTGGTTACCAGAGCCCTTAATCCTATAATTTTCTTTCAATAATATTTAACACAATAAAAGGGAAAAGAAAGATATGACTAATTCTAGGAACAGAGTGTCTAGTCCAGCACTGTCCAGTAGAAATATAAGGTGATCCATATATGCAATTTAAAATTCTCTAAAAGCCACATTAAAAAAGAAACAGTGGTATCAATGTTGCTATTTTGTGGTTATTGTTGTTCAGTCACAGAGTTGTGTCTGACTCTTAGTGACCTTATTAGACTGCAGCATGCCAAGCTTCCATGACCTCCACTATCTCCCAGAGTTTGCTTATCATGCTATCCAACCATGTGCTATTTTATTTAACCCAATATATACAAAGTATTCTTTTAGCATGTGATCATATATGTATACACATATGTATTACATATTTAAACAGGCACATATATATATATACACACATATTTATACAAGCATGATTATATGATCTACTTCATAGATGACCTGTTTAAGTTCTGTGCTAAGTTACTAAGTCATATCTGACGCTTTGAGACTCCATGGGTTGTAACTCACCACGCTCCTCTGTCCATGTGATTTCCCAGGCAAGAATACTGGAGTGGGTTGCCATTTTACACACTGTTTATATTAAATTTTATACTGTCTTTCAGATCTTAGGGCATACTTAAATTCAGAATAGTTCAAAAGTCACATGTTGCCTAGTGGTTACAATGCTGGACAATACAATCCCAATGTTAAAAATATAAGAACAGATACAACTATATCTTTTAACTGTTTGTCAATTTAAACTAAACTTTTGAAATAAAAATGTGCAAAAAAAAAATGTGCCTGTCTCCAAAAATAAACACAAAACTTTATTGTCCATAGGTGATAGAATTTCTCTGAATAAATATGATGTCTTATAAAGGGAATATTCACT
This sequence comes from Moschus berezovskii, assembly GCF_049115385.1. Lineage (NCBI taxonomy): Eukaryota > Metazoa > Chordata > Mammalia > Artiodactyla > Moschidae > Moschus > Moschus berezovskii. The sequence goes on along the minus strand of NC_142467.1, from coordinate 32,171,053 downwards.
AATAAGTGAAGATATTACCATGATGTGGCATAAAATGAGAAGACCCGAGTGCAAAAAGGGATACTGTCACATTAATTTGCCTGTTGTAAATGAGAAGTGGTGTCCACTCTTGGTTTATGGGCTTTCCTTTTGGCTCAGCTGGTAAAAAGTCCACCTGCAATGCGAGAGACATGAGTTCGATCCCTGGGTTGGGAAGATCCCCTGGAGAAGGGAAAGTCTACCCACTCCAGTATTCTGGCCTGGAGGATTCCATGGACTATGTTGCACGGGGTTGCAAAGAGTCGGACACAACTGAACGACTTTCATTTCACTTCACTATTTCTTTATAAGATCTTCAGATACATAGTAATACTAACAGTCTACTGAATCAGAAATCCTAATCAATAGAAAGATACTACCTATACTCTATAGATATGCACAATTTAAATTAAATCTTTTGCTGTTTAATTTTTAATTCATTTCCATTTTAAGTGGAAATATTTGAATTTCAGGAATAATGTCATGTCTATTTATATATAACATATTTTGCTTTCAGTTCAGTTCAGTCGCTCAGTCGTGTCCGACTCTTTGTGACCCCATGAATCACAGCACGCCAGGCCTCCCTGTCCATCACCAACTCCCGGAGTTCACTCAAACTCATGACCATCGAGTCGGTGATGCCATCCAGCCATCTCATTCTCTGTCGTCCCCGTCTCCTCCCACCCCCAATCCCTCCCAGCATCAGAGTCTTTTCCAGTGAGTCAACTCATAGCATGAGGTGGCCAAAGTATTGGAGTTTCAGCTTTAGAATCAGTCCTTCCAATGAACATCCAGGATTGATAGCCTCTAGAATGGACAGGTTGGGTCTCCTTGCAGTCCAAGGGACTCTCGAGAGTCTTCTTCAGCACCACAGTTCAAAAGCATCAACTCTTTGGTGATCAGCTTTCTTCAAAGTTCAACTCTCACATCCATACATGACCAATGGAAAAACCATAGCCTTGACTAGACGGACCTTGGTTGGCAAAGTAATGTCTCTGCTTTTTAATATGCTATCAAGGTTGGTCATAGCTTTCCTTCCAAGGAGTAAGCGTCTTTTAATTTCATGGCTGCAATCAGCATCCACAGTGATTTTGGAGCCCAGAAAAATAAAGTCTGACACTGTTTCCCCATCTATTTCCCATGAAGTGGTGGGACCAGATGCCATAATCTTTGTTTTCTGAATGTTGAGCTTCAAGCCAACATTTTTATTCTCCTGTTTCACTTTCATCAAGAGGCTTTTGAGTTCCTCTTCACTTTCTGCCATAAGGGTGGTGTCATCTGCATATCTGAGATTATTGATATTTCTCCCAGCAATCTTGATTCCAGCTTGTGCTTCTTCCAGCCCAGCGTTCCTCATGATGTACTCTGCATATAAGTTAAATAAGAAGGGTGACAATATACAACCTTGATGTACTCCTTTTCCTATTTGGAAGCAGTCTGTTGTTCCATGTCCAGTTCTAACTGTTGCTTCCTGACCTGCATACTGGTTTCTCAAGGGGCAGGTCAGGCTGTCAGGTATTCCCATTTCTTTCAGAATTTTCCAGTTTATTGTGATCCACACAGTCAAAGGCTTTGGCATAGTCAATGAAGCAGAAATAGATGTTTTTCTGGAACTCTCTTGCTTTCTCCATGATCCAGCGGATGTTGGCAATTTGATCCCTGGTGCCTCTGCCTTTTCTAAAACCTGCTTGAACATCTGGAAGTTCACAGTTCACATATTGCTGAAGCCTGGCTTGGAGAATTTTGAGCATGACTTTACTAGCGTGTGAGATGAGTGCAATTGTGCGGTAGTTTGAGCATTCTTTGGCATTGCCTTTCTTTGGGATTGGAATGAAGACTGACCTTTTCCAGTCCTGTGGCCACTGCTGAGTTTTCCAAATTTGCTGGCATATTGAGTGCAGCCCTTTCACAGCATCATCTTTCAGGATTTGAAATAGCTCAACTGGAATTCCATCACCTCCACTAGCTTTGTTCATAGTGATATTCTCTAAGGCCCACTTGACTTCACATTCTAAGATGTCTGGCTCCAGGTGAGTGATCACGCCATCGTGTTAGGTCCATACCATTTCTGTCTTTTTTCGAGCCCATCTTTGCATGAAATGTTCCCTTGGAATCTCTAATTTTCTTGAAGAGATCTCTTGTTTTTCCTATTCTGTTGTTTTCCTCTATTTCTTTGCATTGATCGCTGAGGAAGGCTTTCTTATCTCTCCTTGCTATTCTTTGGAACTCTGCATTCAGATGCTTATATCTTTCCTTTTCTCCTTTGTTTTTCACTTCTCTTCTTTTCACAGCTATTTGTAAGGCCTCCTCAGACAGCCATTTAGCTTTTTTGCATTTCTTTTCCATGGGGATGATCTTGGTGTCTGTCTCCTGTACAATGTCACGAACCTCTGCCCATAGTTCATCAGGCACTCTATCCATCAGATCTAGTCCCTTAAATCTATTTCCACTGTATAATCATAAGGGATTTGATTTAGGTCATATCTGAATGGTCTAGTGGTTTTCCCTACTTTCTTCAATTTAAGTCTGAATTTGGTAATAAGGAGTTCATGATCTGAGCCACAGTCAGCTCCTGGTCTTGTTTTTGCTAACTGTATAGAGCTTCTCCATCTTTGACTGCAAAGAATATAATCAATCTGATTTTGGTGTTGACCATCTGGTGATGTCCATGTGTAGAGTCTTCTCTTGTGTTGTTGGAAGAGGGTGTTTGCTATGACAAGTGTGTTCTCTTGGCAAAACGCTATTAGCTTTTGCCCTGCTTCATTCCGTGCTCCAAGGCCAAATTTGCCTGTTACTCCAGGTGTTTCTTTACTTCCTACTTTTGCATTCCAGTCCCCTATAATGAAAAGGACATCTTTTTTGGGTGTTAGTTCTAAAAGGTTTTGTAGGTCTTCATAGAACCATTCAACTTCGGCTTCTTCAGCATTACTGGTTGGGGCATAGGCTTGGATTACTGTAATATTGAATGGTTTGCCTTGGAAATGAACAGAGATCATTCTGTCGTTTTTAAGATTGCATCCAAGTACTGCATTTCGGACTCTTGTTGACCATGATGGCTACTCCATTTCTTCTAAGGGATTCCTGCCCACAGTAGTAGATATAATGGTCATCTGAGTTAAATTCACCCATTCCAATCCTTTTTAGTTCACTGATTCCTAGAATGTCTACGTTCACTCTTGTCATCTGTTTGACCACTTCCAATTTGCCTTGATTCATGGACCTAACATTCCAGGTTCCTATGCAGTATTGCTCTTTACAGCATTGGATCTTGCTTCTATCACCAGTCACATCCACAGCTGGGTATTGGTTTTGCTGTGGCTCCATCCTTTCATTCTTTCTGGAGTTATTTCTCCACTGATCTCCAGTAGCATACTGGTCCCCTACCGACCTGGGGAATTCCTCATTCAGTATCCTATCATTTTGCCTTTTGATACTGTTCGTGGGGTTCTCAAGGCAAGTATACTGAAGTGGTTTGCTATTCCCTTCTCCAGTGGACCACATTCTGTCAGACCTCTCCACCATGACCCCTCCGTCTTGGGTGGCCCCACACGGCATGGCTTAGTTTCATTGAGTTAAACAGGGCTGTTGTCCATGTGATCAGATCAACTAGTTTTCTGTGATTATGATTTCAGTGTCTGCCCTTTTATGCCCCCTCGCAATACCTACCATCTTATTTGGGTTTCTCTTACCTTGGTCGTGGAATATCTCTTCATAGCTGCTCCAGCAAAGCGCAGCTGCTGGACTTTACCTTGGAAGTGGGGTAGCTCCTCTCAGCCATGCTTCTGCGTCTCTTGCGTCTGTGCCGCCGGAGCTTTATCTAATTCTATTTGTTTCTTGTTAAATTGGACTTGATAAATATTTATAGAGTTAAAAATAAATTGAAATGTAGAAAAATATTTTGTTTAGAGATCAAAGATTTTTATCTTTACAGCTTCTTTGTATCCCACATTATCTGGATTTTCTTTTTTTTTTTCAGTTTGAGATATTTCCTCGAATAGATAGTAACAACAATTAAAATGTTAATTCTATTTACCTTTGCTAAATTCTAGAGATGATGATACTATAAATTATTATAAATTTGAAATATTATAATTAAGAAGAATAATAGTAATAAATAATAATGGTATTATAAATTTAAAATAATAGAAGCTAACTTGGAGCTGTGTATATTAAAAAACTAACTGAAAAGCAACCTCTCTGATTTTATCTCTGAAAAACCTTTCCCCTTTATAAACACTAAGGAGCTTTATAGACTTCTTTATTTTCTGTATGAATGAATACATATTGATGACTAAATTACCTGGAATAAGAGCTAGAACACAGAAAGCATTTATGAATATTTCCTTAAGAAATTGCCTAAATAATTATTGGCTTATAAATAAGTCAGATATTCAGGACCTTTTTAAAGTGAATAAAATGAATTCTTTAAAAAATCTTTCTCTTTGAAGGACCCTTTACCAAGTGAAAATACATATTAAAAGATAGTCAAACATAGTTCCTCACTTTATGAGAATTCACCATTCAGTGGATGAAACAGATGCTCAGGTAATCCCAAAACCACATTATAAAATGCTTTGTAGAAGATTTGGAACAGCAAGGGAGATTAAGTCCTCTAAAAAAGAGTAAAAACACAGGAAAGGCAGCATTCTAGGTGAATTTAAAAGAAGTTGAACCTTCCCAAGAATGAATATCACAAACCACAGGGATACAGAAATGAAAGAGCACCTCGAACTATTTTTTTGAGAAATAGCACTTCGTGGGAAGTAGCAGAATCTAAGACTGGAAAGGTATATATGTTTGTCTCATATAGGATGTGGCCTTTGACTTGTAAGCAATGGGAATTGATTAGAGATTTTCAACTGAAGAAGTAAAAATCAAATCTAAGTTTTAAAACAGTAATCATAGCATCAAAATGGTAGATGATTTGAGAAAGCAGGGCTCTGATTGTAGGCCACTGCAATAGTAGAGGGTACATATAGCAAGGGTCCAGGCAAGCTTGAAAGGGTAGTTGTGAGGGAGAAAAAGATTTCAACCTCATTTCTAAGACAGGTTCTACAGGGCTTGTTAAAGGTAGCTGATGAAAGGGAGACATCCAGTGTAGGATGAGAAGCTCTAGCCAGGTCAATGGTGGTATTATTAAATATTAAAACTGCTCTGGACTTAATCATTTTTGCTGGATTCAAAGACACTTTCAGGATTTAGTAATATTCCCTGTCAGTGATTTGAGCAATAGTTTATTGTAATGCTATGGAAAATACATGGAACAGGGAGTATGAAAATCTATTTGTTTATTTTTTTATTTCTTTTTTATTTTAAATTTATTTTTTTAATTGAAAAATTAAAAAATTTACAGAATTTTGTTGGTTTCTGAAAGCATCAACATGAATCAGCCATAGATATACGTATGTCCTCTCCCTCTTGAACCTCCCAGGGAGTAAGAAAAACGATTTAATTTGCATTGCTTCTGCAAATGATACATGAGATTCTTGGCTCTGAGAAGATCAAAGACGGGGTAAGGATAAAGATGGGGTAAGGATCAAGTCTGTGAACAATATTTGGTTATGGAGAAGTCACTTAACAGTTGTCACTTAACTGATTCTTCCTTATAGTCTAGGATTTGCAGGAAAATTAGTAAGTAAGCACATATGTATTTTAAAAATCATTCACAGTAAGTATTCTGGAGGGTGAGGGAAGACCTTGAAATCATCCCACATATTCCAGAGGATAGAAAATTTAGTGAGGATTTTGATGAGATCAGGGAACATAAAGCAATATGTACTTTTTCTCATATCCCTCCTTTCAAAAAATAAAAGTTTAGAGATACCACTTGACTGTTTAAAACTATCAATTTTCAAATATTCCCCCCCAAAGGGAGATTGAATGGTCAGGTTAAGCAACTTCACAAATTAGCAAATCTGTGTTGTAGTATAGAAATAAGTCATCATTGTTTTCCTAATGATGTATTATATTACACTTTGGGTTGTAAGTAATCAGTTATTGGCCACATGATCTTTTTGGGTTGTGGAAATATAGGCCAGTGGCTCTCAACTAAGAGTCATTTGTCTTCCAGAAGACTTGTAGCAACTTGGGGTTATCATGACTGGGGATTCTTGCTGGCATTTAATAGGTAGAGACCAGGGATGCTACAAAAATGTTACAATGCATAGGACAGACCCTCCCACCACCACCTAAAAATGATCTGGTCTAAAACGTCAGCACTGAGGAGGCTGAGAAATTCTGATATTCACCATGTATGACGCTTCTGAGTTTCCAAGTGGCCCTATCATAAGTTACAGAGAGTTGTTTAATATTTTAAACTAAAACATCATCGCGCGGGGTGATTCGTGAACGAAGCACTCTGTGACCTTCACATGGAAGATGGGAATGAAAGTCTATGCTACCTCATTTTCTCAGTCAGTAAGCATGTGTTTCCCTGCTTGGAGGGCTCATTCTCTTTGAAGTCCTTCATGGGCCAGTTAGCATTCTCCTTGAGAAGTCACTTTTTTAAAAAAATCGGAAGTATAGTTGTAATTCCAGGGAAGATGGGCCACATAGATTGGCACGGTATTCCACTGGAGAGTCATCCTCTCATGCGTGGTCTGTTTATATCCCTGTCTGCTTAGGAAAGCGAACTTAACTTTAGAGCTAGGGTTTCAAGTTTAATGTTTAAGGCAGGGCATTCAGCACCAAGTCCGGGTTCCTTCACAACAGTTCAGAAATAGTTGCTGCCTCAAACTCCCCAGGGAGCTCCAAGCTGCCCAGAGTGTCCTGGGTGACTGGCTCGGTCCGCTCCCGCTGAGGCACTCAGTACCACAAGAAAAGGGTGAACTTGTAGCAAAGTAGGGCTCCCCAGGACACTGCCTCTAGGTGTGCAACCAGGGCGGCAATAATTCCCAGCGCTTTGGCCCCAAGCCACACCTGCTGTTACATAGTCATGATTCCAGGTAGATAAATGGGTGAAGTGGACCAGGTGTAAGATGCTCCGGGACTGATGACATGGAGCCTGACTGAAGAGTAAACACTCAGGAGTGGCAGGGACAGTGGGGCACGAAGAGCAGGTGTCACTGTAAACACGAGCAGCCCCCACCAGATCCAGCAGATGGTCGCCATGTGGGAATGCAGGCCCGGAGTTGCCAGCTTTTTCAAGAGAAGCAGTGAAATCTAATGATTTTTAAACATTGGCAATTAATTCAAATGTAGAACACTCTTCCACCCCCACTGCAGCCTATATAATCTCTTCTGGGGCTAACCCGTGGGCCAGCAGTTCACAAATTCCTCTGAGGAGGGATGGGGAGAGGAAAGTCTTGAGTCTCAGTTCCAACATGGAAGCATTTCTCCGAGTCCAAACCTACTCTCTCCAACACTGAAAAGGATTTCAAAGAAACACCACTGCAGATGAATTCAAACTGCAGCTGGTATTTGAGACAGCAGTGGGCCTGCTTTTTAAAGAGCCAGACAGTTGACACTTTGGGCTGTACACTTTAAGGCACAGAGCCTGTATCTCCACATGACCAAAGAGAAGACAGACTCCATGTACTCACATGTCAAACTTGGAAGAAAACATTCCCTATAGATGGTTTAAATATGAGCTTCATTTTATGCTCAGGTAGGTGTGAAATTCAGGGAACATATTTATGATTTGACCTGAGGAAATGCATCGTCAAAACCAGATGCTAAATACTCTTTTCCAAGTATATATTACTAATGAAAATATATCAGGAAACTCACTTAAAATGAATACAGGTACAGGTGACAGAAAAACTCACTCAATGTTCAAGTTTAGAAGAATGAAACATACCTCTGCTCCCAAATAATTGATCCTCCAATGAGCTTCCTTGGTTTTCTTTATATCGATACCTCTGTCAATTCTTTGAAAAATAGGGGACATTTGGATCATGTAAGTAAATATTTGCTGTCCTCTCCCCAACTTAGGGTCCTTATCCCAAGGTGATAATTTGTGTATAATAAGACTGAGGATAAATATTTCACTGAAAACAGTGAATAAGCAACTCATTGAGTTTTCATTATAGAGTTAAACTGTAGAAATCATTATTATGAAAATAGACAATGAAGGGTCTGGTAAACTACCTGGAAGGCAGGAAACATACATTCAAGTTAAAAATGAATGCCCTCTGTGTATGCCTGCTAAGTCTCTTCAGTCATTTCTGACTCTTTGTGACGCTATGGGCTGTAGCCTGCCAGGGTCCTCTGTCCATGGGATTCCCTAGGCAAGAATACTGGAGTGGGTTGCCATGCCCTCTTTCAGGAGGATCTTCCCGACCCAAGGATCGAACCTGTGTCTCTTATGTCTCTTGCAGTGGCAGGCGTGTTCTTTACCACTAACACTGCTTGGGAAGCCCAATAAACCAGGGATGAAAACCCTAAAAAGGTATAAAAAGGGTAGTGTGTGTGTGCTAGTTGCTTGGTCATATCTGACTCTTTGTGACCCCTGGACTGTAGCCCACCAGGCCTCTCTGTCTCCAGGCAATAACACTGGAGTGGATTGCCATTTCCTCTTCTAGAAGATCTTCCTGATCCAGGGATCAGACTCAAGTCTTCTGCATTCCAGGCAGATTCTTTTACCGTCTGAGCCACCAGAGAAGCCCTACAAAGGGTAGAGAAGGGTCAAATGAGAAGGGTCAAATGGACAAGTTCCACACAGTTCATGGCAACAATCACATCACTCCTGAAAGGTTCTTTAGAAAAAATAACCTTCAGCTCTTCCCCATTCCAGCAGAGGAAATTTAAATCTAGAAAGGGGATACCCTAGAAAATCCCAAAGTCGCAAAGCTCGTTCTCTGGTGACTATTAATTTTCCCTCTGCTGCCATTCCTGCTGTCATATTTCTTGTGGCCATTTCATATGACTGGGGTAAGAAAATGTGAGAAGAAACCTGTGAATCAGTGTGTGTGTGTGTGTCTGTGTGTATGTATGCACACGCACATATGATTTGTTGGAAGTCTGTTGATATGTTTGAGGAGGAGGAAATAGCACCCAAGAAGTAGAAAAGATTGTAGTATTCTAGTAATTCTAGACTGTTTCTCATGCCGAATAAGTCAAAAGCTGTTCAGTTCAGTTCAGTTCATTCGCTCAGTGTCCGACTCTTTTCAACCCCACGAATCACAGCACGCCAGGCCTCCCTGTCCATCACCAACTCCCAGAGTTCACTCAAACTCATGTCCATCGAGTCAGTGATGCCATCCAGCCATCTCATTCTCGGTTGTCCCCTTCTCCTCCCGCCCCCAATCCTTCCCAGCATCAGTCTTTTCCAGTGAATCAACTCGTTGCATGAGGTGGCCAAAGTATTGCAGTTTCAGCTTTAGCATCAGTCCTTCCAATGAACATCCAGGATTGATCTCCTTTAGAATGGACTGGTTGGATCTCCTTGCAGTCCAAGGGACTCTCAAGAGTCTTCTCCAGCACTACAGTTCAAAAGCATCAATTCTTCGGTGATCAGCTTTCTTCACAGTCCAACTCTCACATCCATACATGACCACTGGAAAAACCATAGCCTTGACTAGACAGACCTTGGTTGGCAAAGTAATGTCTCTGCTTTTTAATATACTATCAAGGTTGGTCATAACTTTCCTTCCAAGGAATAAGCGTCTTTTAATTTCATGGCTGCAATCAGCATCCGCAGTGATTTTAGAGCCCCCAAAAATAAAGTCTGACACTGTTTCCACTGTTTTCCCATCTATTTCCCATGAAGTGATGGGACCAGATGCCATAATCTTTGTTTTCTGAATGTTGAGCTTCAAGCATATCTCACAATAACCCATATTGGTTCTGAAGGACTGAAGGTTTTCAAGAGGAAGGAAGTAGAATTTACTGAGTGCCTATTATGTGCGTTCTTTCTCTTTTTTACTATTTATTATTATTTATTTGGTGGCACTGAGTCTTTGTTGCAGCATGTAGGATCTTTAGTTGTGACACGTAAGCTCTTAGTTGCAACATGTGCAATCTAGTTCCCCAACCAGAGATCAAACCTGGGCCCTCTGCAATGACAGCACAGAGTCAACCACTGGACCACCAGGGAAGTCCCTGTGTATTTTCCCTTAACATACATTATTTCATTGTAATCACACAGAAGTTTGAGAATTTAACGTCTCAGAGAAGTGAAGTTGCTTTCATAAGGCTGTCATTACCGGCCAAGCAGGCAGTCAGGTGTAGTGGATAAAGCACCCCTCCTTAGCCCACTGCTTGTGATGTGAACCCCAGGTTCCAACACCCCCAAGGTGAAAACCTTTGATCTACTTAATTCAGTCTCTAAGTGTGAGTTCTCTCATCAGCAAAATAGGAGAAATCATTGCTCTCACATCATTTGTAAAATGAGAATAAAAACTCATTGTTGTAACTCTCAAGGTTGTTTGAAAGATTCAGTGAAAAAAATTCACGAAAAACACTTGGCTCTGTTGGGCTCATAGAAAGTGTTCAGGAAATATTAGCTATTATTATTATTACCTTTACTCCTGGAATTTCAAGGTGCATTTGTTTCTCACTGTAGCACACATTTTCTCTACACCTCTAATCGTAGTTTATCATCATATTGCATGTTGTGTGGTAAAATTCTGTAATGAAGATTTCCATTTTTCAAGGATCACCAGGCATTTTAGCAATAGTTTATCTTCATAATGGGTTTCTAATGAAGAAAGTGTTAACATCACTCAGTTGAAAATTAGGCTGTATGATTGAACCCAGAATACCTGAATCCCACCTACCCTTTTATTAATCATGGACACCTTGACCACTTTCCTAATGCAATGCATGCAGATTAAGTCTTTTGTTTATTGATTGGCCAAATATATGCAGGACCAATGTATGCTACTTCATCCTTCGCTCTTCTGAGGGAGGCTGTTACCATGGTAACAAAAGCATCCTTTGACTCCTATTTCTACACAGAGTTATAGAAATGCTTCTTAAAAATACTTACAACAATATTTAATGTTGAATCTAAAGCAATTTTTCTCATTGTTTGGGGAGCAAAAGTGATTTTATCTGGGCAAAGTTTGTTTGGCGGCCCGAATGTACTGTTTATAGTAATGTGTTCCACCAAATTTCTTTAAAAGCCAGTTAAATGTATTTTGTCTTAACTTCTAGTCTAATTTCATCATTTGGAAGTGCCTCTTGCTGCAGCGTGCCTATTTTGATTTGGAAATAGTGCACATTCCATCTTTGCTATGTCAGGGTAAGGTGGAGGGAGCAGAATGAATCATTTGATTTCCTATAGCAGAGAACAGTATGTGTGAGGAGGGAGGGAGAACACGTGCGTGGGGTTGTTCAGGAATCTGTGGCTTATTCTAAAACTGAGATTTTTCAGGTGGCAGCTGGTGCCTGGTTTATGATTCCAGTGGTTCAAAACCCTTTCTTTCCCAAGAGGCATCTGTTTTTTTTTTTCCAGATTAAAAATAACTTTTGTTGTTCTCATTACAAGGATAATGCATGATCATTTCAGAAGATTCAGAAAATGTAGATAAACGAAAGATGCCCAGATCCCCACATTTGAGAAATAAACCACTGCTACTCTCTGGGTGTATCATTCTGGAGTTTTATGTGTTTATATATATATATATATATATTTCACAAAACATGACCAAGACCAGACCTACGTATTATCCAGGGATTGAACCTGCTTTTTTTTCCCATTTAACCATGTGCTATTGCTGCTGATGTGTTGAAAGATCACTTCTAAAGCATTGTGTTTAATGGCTCTAAAGATATTTGAAGATATTGGTAAATCAAATTGATACACATTTGTTAGCTATGTTGGTGGCTATCTAGATTTTTCCTTAATTTAAGCAGATTTGTAATGAATTTCTCAATGTGTTAACCTTTGTATACAGTTTCTATATACATTTAAATGAGAAAAAATAAAAGTAGATTTGTATGCCTTGAAGGGATGTGAGGGTAAGGCCGAGATGGCTCTTCAATGTATCTCGACTTTCCCTTCATGGGAGGACATCCAGATGCCCTCAAGACTGTGTATATCTAAGAGTCACAGCAATGAACTTGACTTTAGTTCATCCTCTGTGACCTTGAGCCATTCAAATGCTGGACTCTAACTTCAGTTTCCTAGGATCTTGGGAGGGATTTTAGTTTCTTTCTATTATTTGTTCCACAAACATGTGCATGTATGCATGCCACGTTCCTTCAGTCATGTCCGACTCTTCGCGACCCTGTGGACTGCAAACTGCCAAGCTTCTCTCTCCATGGGATTCTCCAGACAAGAACACTGGAGTGTGTTGTCAACCCCTTCTCCAGGATATCTTCCTCATGCAGGGATAGAACCTGCATTTCTTACATCTCCTGCCTTGGTGGTGGGTTTTTTAACCATGTGTGTGACACCTGGGAAGCCCTCCACAAACATGTATGAAGAATCATACATGTATCCTAGGACTCTGCTGTCCTCTGTGAATGACATCACCTACTCATACCTCATCTCTGACCCAACCAGGTACACAAGCTTTTATGTTACGAGATGTTGTAAAACAGCACAGGCTTTCAGTTGTCAAGGTCTGAATCCCAAGTCTCCTACTTAGTAGTTAATTAATATTTCTGACACTCAATTTTCTCATGATTTAAAGTGGTAAAAAATAAATTTCAAGTGTTCCCCCACCTCCAGAATCCATTGACTTAATTGTGGAAAGGGATAGGTGTTTGTATGGCCTCTGTAAGATGATTTCAATAGTGGTGCAAATACCAATGGAAAATCATGAAAGGGGGAGTGCTCAAGTGCTCTGATGGAACATATATAGGATCCTAGGGGAACACAATATGTACATGTATAGTCACCAAAGTGTTCCTGCTAGAGGTGATATCTCAACGAAAACTGAGAGAGAGGCAACATTATAGCTGTGGAAATATAGGGAAAGGGGGAGAGAAAAAGGAAAAATTACTCCTTAAGAAGAAGGAAAATTAATATCAATACCTCACAGTGAGAGTGAGCAAGCTCTATTAAGGAAACTGAAAGAAGTTTCCTAGGACTGAAGTTAAAAGAAAGGGAAATGTGTAAAAGGATACTTCCAACAGAGTCTCGTTCCATCTTTTGGTCAGACTAGGCTGTCGACCTAATCATTGGTACCCTTTATTTCCTCTCTAGCCTGAGTATCTGAAGTGACTACCTCCTCAACAACCTCCTGGACCTTCAACCTCTTGTGTGTTACCTCGCAGTGATATTAATAAACATTTTTGGGGGGAGGGGAGGGGTCTGATTACTTGCTATTGCCTAATCCTTTTCTGATTTTTCTAGTATCTATTGCTTATTCTTTACTATAGCTGTCAATCTCAAGGATGACTTTGGTGTAAATTTGGAGCCCAATTGTTAAATATCCAAACTCTGTGCATATAAAATGAAAGGACTAAAAAGAGAGAGAGGCATATCTGGGAAGAGTTAAGTTGAGTGTCACTATGATATTCCTGTGTATAACTATGAAAAGAATATGCATGATTTAGTTTTCTTTTATGCAATGCCTATTGTACATTAATTCTGCAAGCAAATAATAGCAAGTCCTTGAAAACAGCAGCTGTAAGTATATATATCAAAACCTAAATGACATAATGAAATCTTACACAGGAGGTGAGAGTTATATTAAAAGAACTAGACCCCCAAAAAGAGAGAAGAAAAAAGAAACTTGTCAGTAATAAAAACATGGTATAAAACTTTAATCAACATCAAAGTTAATCACCTCATTTGGTAACTGACAGTTCAATGAAGTTTCTGTTTTAAAATCATGGGCAAAGCAGACTGCCAAGTTTTATTTGTCATCCGATATAAGTTGAGCTATAGTCCGAGATAGTAGAAAACCTTTCTAGTTGGGTTTTACCTCTTTAATCTCAAATGAAAACTGGCACTCCATCTGGATAATGTCCAACGTGACACATTTTGGGAGCCATCAACTACCTAGCCTTACAAATCAGGAACACTGATTAAATAATCAAGATTTCTGAAAAGCCTTGAGGGAGCTATACGTTTTTTGCATTCGTAATTGCCATTCTGTTTGTAGCACAAGATGTTTTTGAGCTCTAGGTAAGAACTTGTGTTTGACATACTAGCACTGAGTATCTTATTTGTGGGTTAGCAGGAGTTTGACATTATTAGAAGTGATATTGTAGCAAATATGAAAATTGTGGGATTTAAAAAATGTCTTTAATGAAATTTGTCATGAAGAAAATGAAACAAGGTTATATGTTTTTGAGGGGTAGAAGAAAGGTAGCATCAAGCACCCATTTAAATAGAAACTGTTATTGTTCTTATGGATAGTATGTAATATACCAGTATCTGCATAATTATTATTCCTCTGTGCATAAATTAAAAGTCATCTCTCCTTAATGATAAACAGAAATGTAAAGATAGAAAATTACACCTGTGACACACTGTCAAGTACACCTTTATGGTGATCTAAAATAACCACTCTTCAAATTAGCAAGACATTGATTTAGAATAATAACTGATTTCCCAGAATTGCATTCATGACAGAGCAGTTCTTTCATTAGAGATGTAAAAATTAGTCCAGAAAATATCAATGAACATCATTAATGTTATGTTCAGCTTTGGCCCTAGGCAAAATTGTCAATTTGGTGAAGTTATTCTTTGCCATTTCTCAGCATCCCTTTGAAGGACTTTATTTATGCCAGATTCAATCATTTATTCATTCACCAATTTTTTATTGAGAGCCTACTACATGGCAGGCACAATTCTCTGTGCTCAAGATACAGCAATTAAAAAAAAAAGTCAAGCACTCTGTGTAGATGGAGTTTACAGTGTAGAAATCAGGGTGAAATCAGATTGAACTAAAAAAGTAAATAATGAAGAAGAAAACCCTGAATTAAAATAAATGCAATGACAATCATAAATTAGAATGTTAGAGAGAATCCAGGGCTCCTTTAACTAGAGTGGTCAGGGAAGATCTCTCTAATGGTCTGAGACCTTTGAGCCAACCATGCGAAAATGTTAGGAACATCAGTGCAATGAGAAGGGTTCTGGCAAATGTGAACCCCAAGGCTATAAAGTGGAGATTGGGGCATATTTGGAGTTTGATGAACAGGGAGATCTGTGTGGCTGGAGTATACCGAACAACAAGACCACAATGTAAGATCATTTTTAGCAAGAGAACCAGACAGAGGCTTCTGGCTCATGTAGGTTCTTGGAAGTCTTAATTGAAATTGCACTTTCAATCTGAAGTGAACTGACTGCAGAGTTTTAGTAGGTGCATCTGAAGGTTTTCTTCCTTCCCTATTTCTTAGAACTTCTGTTCACTTGTCTTTGAGAATCTTCCACTATTATAGCTCTCCTAATAGTCCGTTTTCCTAAGATATTTTATGATCTCCACTAATAAAATGCACCTTTCAACTTCCTACTCTTTCAGATACCTGCCAGGTAATTTTGTAAACTAATCTGATAAACCAATATGAATTGGAGCATTCATAGTAAACGTGGCTTACAATGACACCTCTCTAAGACAGCATCTTTTCTTTAAAGGAATCTTTATTATTTAGACTTCCAGGAATAAATACTTTGAAAATTATAGCTATTTACTAGGGGAAGAACATACAATTTAAGCAGCTGCTTTTTTTCCTCCTATCAAAGGGAATATCCTTGATTATATAAAATCTTTGGTTTATTGGGCTGTGCATCAGCAGTTGTCATCCTCAGTTTTTGTGGTCATTACAATTTATTAAATATCTCTTATGTGGCATGCACCATATTAGATTCTTTATATTCATATTTTCATTGGATTCTCACTACAAATACTACAAATTCTCAACTTATACTTGAAATGAGTGAGACTCAAAAACTTATCTGCCTTGTTTGATCTTGTGAGCCTGGAACAAGAACAAGGTCTGGAAATACAAACTGCATTCAACACTGGTTTGCTGAATAAATGCATGGTTGTTTTTTTAAAAAAGCATCTAAATAAACTAAAATTCATCCTGGAAGTTAATGAATAGAGGTGTGATTGCATTCAGCCCTTACTGACTGAAACCTACCGTTTCTGTAGCAATGGCTTCCTCACTTAGACACGATGGTTAGATTTTTCTGATCCACAGCTCAGAGAATAATGTATTCAAAGACAAGAAGAAACACACAAGTGAGGCAAAATCTTCAGTCAGTCACAAGATTCTCTCCCCTCCCTTTTTTTGGTTCTGGGGAACAATTTACTCTATCTCCTAGGGAATCAGGCAGATTAGATGACTGAAGTCTGATGATTCTGTTATTTTGACAAGACCAAAACTTGCCCAAAGGTGTCTGCCAGGAACACACACACACACGTGCGCACACACATGCACAAATATATATATACACATATGCTGCAAATGGGAAAATGAAATGTGGAAGACAGAAGGATCTAGGCTTTTGCCTCCAGTCAGTGTCTATAACCAAGCAAGCTTGTTTTTGGGTGATGTTCAATATCTTACCAGTTACAAAGAAAATACCCCTGTGGTGTTGAAAAATGTGATAAGAGTTATCTTCAAGGAATACAATTTTGTTCTTTGATTTTAGCGAGATCTACACATCTCTGTCAGAAGCTGAACAAGTGCCAGAGTCTTTAAAACAGAAACAAACAAGTGTGTGGCTTTGATTCTTCCTTTTCAGAAATAGTACTAAACTCTTGGATAGACACTGTCCTGAAAAGATGATGCTTCTATTTGTATTATAAATCAGAACTAAAGGGTAACTTATAAGAGGTCCCTTCCCTCAAAGAAATGTTCTTGCAAAGTATTCATTCCATGGGTTACTATGTAGGAAAAAAACGTTCCTTGATCACATATGTTTAGAAAATAAAATGAATTACCTGACCTCTTAGAACTTTGCAAAGACCATTATTACAGTATCCCAGAGGTCCTTAAAAACAAATAAAGAAGCAGCAGCAACAATTTACATAACTTGATTTACCCAGTATATCCCAAACTAATTTGGCCAGACAACATTATGAAAAATCCATGGAATTAGTGGTCCATGGAATATCTTTGGAAATGCCAGTGAAGGAGCTTTAAGTGGTTTGTAATTATATTTAAAAATGTACAGTTTTTGTATATGGATATAGCTTTCATAATCTCTAAAGACTTGTAAGGTAATTTATAAAATTTTCAAGGGGTAATATCTTTGGGGTAACATATGCTATTCTCAGCTGGTACAGTGGTAAAGATTCCACCTGCCAGTGAAGGAGACATGAGTTCAATCCCTGGGTCAGGAAGATCCCCTGGAGTAGGAAATGACAACCTGCTCCAGTATTCTTGCCTGGAAAATTCCATGGACAAAGGAGCCTTATGGGCTACAGTCCATGGGTTGCAAAGAGTTGGACATGACTGAGAGACCACACATACACATGCTATTCATACATGGCATTATTCCTTCTGATTCTGCGGGTGGGAACACAGTGCTGTTGGGTCAAGTCCTAAGACTGCCATTTACAACTTACATGACTTTGTATGACTCACTTAAAGTCGTTGAACCTGACCTGTAAACAGTACTTAGCTCAAAGGAAATTATGGAGATAATGGGCAAATAGTGTTCAATAACAAAAAACTTTTTTTTTTTTCTGATGCTTTTTATGGGTTTGTACGGAAAAATTCACACTCTTTTCTAGAGCCATCTCTTTGTCAGGGCCTGCATTTGTAAGAGGGCTAAGTAGGTATTAACTATCTCATATATAGACTTCATTAGTGCAATTCACAAACCAAAACCAGAGTTTTATGGATTCAAAATGCAGAATTATTTCTTGCAGTGTTACCCACTTCTTTAGCTATCATATTCACTTAAGTGGCACTTTAAAAAAGCTATTGCACAAAAATCACTAGTATTAAAAGTAGTCTTAACATTAAAAATTTCTTTGCATTTGTGCTTTTTTAATAAAAATACTTTTAACTGTATTAAAAAAATAAAATAAAATAAAAAAATAAAAATAAAAATCGGTTTCTTGTAAAAATCTAAGACTGTCTTTTAGGCTGTTACTGAGCTTGGAATGTCCCCTGAAAAACCAAATGAGTATCATAAAATAATGCCAAAGAAACCAAAAGGATGGATTAATGTTTGCCCTAAGTTGCAAGCCAGCAATTGCCAGTCATTTGCATCTGCCAGATTTGTCAGTCATTGGTAGAACCACAAACAAGTGCTTTAAGTTATCGACACGAAAAATTTGCTGCTCACACATCTCTAACTTACATTCATAAAGGAAAAAACTCCACTGCAGGTTTATAAAAAGATTCTGCTGTGTACACACTTGAGTTAGTAGTGACTTTTATATTATTCTATACTGTATTGTTGGGTTTATTATTTATTTCAAAGGCAGAACATGACAATAGTTCTCTTCATAATTTATGACTGGGTATTTTAAATCTTGTTATTCCTTTGCTCCAATCTAGTGGTGTCCATCTTATTCAGAATAAAAGTAAATGGCTTTGAAATAGGCTGTAAGGCCCTCTGACCTCATCTGACCTCACTGCTCCCCTCCGCTGGCTCACTCGGCCACAGTCACAATGTCCTTGTTGCTCCTTCAGGCATGGCTCCTGACCTTGGGCCTTCATATTTTCTGTTCCTTCTGCTTCACCTTATCCTTCTCCAGATATTCACCAGTCTGTCTCTGCTCAAATTCAGGCCTCTGCTCAAATGTCACTTCCCTCATAATCTCCTCATATCCCTCCCCCTGCATTATATTCCTCAATAACTCTTAATTCTATCTGACAAAATAATACCTACCCATGGGAGCCAATTTATAAACTTTCTAAAACTGTATTAAAACACTGAAAGCTTGAAATTAACCAGGGTGGCTATATTTACACCATGGACATTGGCAAATGCTACTACTCAGAGTTTTTATTTTCTGGTTTGCCAAAATACCAGGAAACATATGTTTACTTGTTTATGTGCTTACTCTTGTCCACCACCAGGGTATAAGCTTGAGAGAAAGGAGCTTATTTTGTTCACCACTGTCTGTATAGTGTACTGGACAATGTCTGATACAAAGTCAGTGACTAGTAAGTACCTGTTGAATGAGGGATTGATGAGACACGTATTAGGATGTTATGGCCTTTACTGTCTGTGAAAAGTGATATTGGTTCTTTTATCCATCACTAACTTAAACATTCAATATTTTTGAAAGACCATGTACCATGTACTCACATTGTTCTAGGGTTTGGAGACATTTTAGTGGGAACTTTAGTGGAGTTGGACTTCCCATTGGCTCAGATGGTAAAGAATCTATCTGCAATTCAGGAGATGTGGGTTTGATCCCTGGGTCAAGAAGATCCCTGGAGTAGGAAATAGCAACCCACTCTAGTATTCTTGCCTAGAGAATCCCACGGACAGAGTAACCTGGCAGGCTACAGTCCATAGTGTTTCAAAGAGTCAGACAAGACTGAGCAGCTGACACTTTGACTGTCACTTCTAGTGGAGAATAGAGAAAAAGTTCCTGCCTTCATGAAACTTTCATTGTGGTAGGGGAGAAAATACAGTGAACACAACGTGCCCCTCCCCCCCCCAAAAAAAACGACAAGCAATAAAACACTAAGTTCAGATTTTGGTATCTCTTTAAAAAAAAAAATGTTTAGATATTGGTAACTCTTAGTAAAAACAAACAGCAAAAACAGCATCCAGAAGCAGGTCATAAGTAGAGAGGGACTAGAGGAAGGGTTGATCTTTTACACAGAGAAATCAGATGAAGTGTTTCTCTTTTTTTGTCTGAAAAGTGTTGCAATTACTTTTTAAACAAACGTATGTGGCATTGGCATATAGCCAATTAATAATGTTGTGAATGTTGACCCTGCAATTGCACTCCTTGTCATACATTCCAAAAAAATCTGTGGACTGAAAGTATACATGCACCCCAGTATTCACTGTAGTACTGTTTACAATAACCCAGACATGGAAGCAACAGAAGAACGGATAAAGAAGGTATGGTACAGATATACAATGTTATTCAGCCATTAAAAATAATGGAATAACGCCATTTACAACAAACATGAATGAACCTAGAGTTTGCCATACTAAGTGAAGTAAGCCAGGTTAAAATTCTTTCTGAAAGGTAATGTTTAAACAAGGATGTGAATGATAACATTAAGGCAGTCAAACTCAGATCTAAGGAAAGGGCGTTCTGAGCAGATGGCACATCAAAGTGCGAGGGACCTGCACCAAGGAAGCAGCGGGTGAGCTCCAAGAATAGAATAAGAACCACTGTACTGGGTTAGGGAGAGAATGGTGATGGATTGTGTCAGAAAGGGAGATGGGGCCAGATTACTCAGGATTTACAGGCCATACGAAATTATTTAAAAGTGACATGACTTGATTGAAAGTTTACAAAGATCATCCTGGCAATGGAGGATATTGTGAAAGTAGTTAGAGGATGCTGCAGTGGTTCAGTACGTATGCAATAGAAATATGCAATATACAGGTGAATAGAATAGATCCTATTGGGTTCTGATCATTTTAGAGATGAATTTAACCACAACTTCCACAAGCATGAAGTCTTTGGCTTTTCCGTGCTGTTCAAGAGAGATAAAAAGATGGAATATTTTGTAGCTTTAATTTAAAGGTAATATATAACCCTAATACCCAAATGAAACAAGTATGAGGAAAAAAATAAAAACTGGCCTGACTAAATTAAAATTCTATATATAAAAATCCTAGATAGAATTTTAGCATGCTGAATAAAGAAATATATAAGAAATATTTTGTGACCAAATAGGGTTTCCCTCAAGAATTCACAGATGATTTAGCATTATAAAAATTATTAATGTAATTATATATGTTAATAGGTGAAAGGAAGAAGAATTAGATGGCCATCTCAAAGGATACAAAATAAAATAATCTGATAAAATTATTCTCCCATTTCCAATTAAAAAATAGAATCCATGGAATCTAAGATATTTTTTATATGAAGGTAACTACCAAAAACTTATAGCCAGCATCTTAATAATAAAAAGTAAAAATACTCATGTTGAAGTCAAAGTCAGTGATGTTCTCTTTTCTCCCTTCTATTCCAACAATGGCACCCCACTCCAGTACTTTTGCCTGGAAAATTCCATGGACAGAGAAGCCTGGTGGGCTGCAGTCCATGGGGTAGCTAAGAGTCGGACAACACTGAGCGATTTCACTTTCACTTTTCACTTTCATGCATTGGAGAAGGAAATGGCAACCCACTCCGGTACTATTGCCTGGAGAATCCCAGGGACGGGGGAGCCTGGTGGTCTGCTGTCTGTGGGGTCGCACAGAGTCGGACACGACTGAAGTGACTTAGTAGTAGCAATTAGTTCAAAAAAATTTAAATATATATGAGGAACAGAAATAAACAACCAATATATTTATTATTCTCAAGAGACTCTAAAGAGGAATTTTTAGAGCCCAGAAGAACAATATACAAAAATGTAGTAAATCAGTCTAATCTAATCCCTATACTTCAGCAATGAACAGAAATGGAATTTTAGGGAAGATACCTTTTAAATCTGTGAGGTGACTAGAAATAAATGTAGCAAAAATTGTCTTAAATTTTATGAAAAAAATATAAAACCCCCAAAATTCAGATGATACGATTATTTGTAAATCTAATTATATTAAGGTTTAGAAGCTCTGTATTACAGGGTACATTGTGAACACAATGAAGTGGGGAGACTCCCTATGAGACAGTTTTGCCACCCATGTGGCTCTGAAAGGATTGTAATCCTCATACATATCAGTCAGACCATCACAGAGCCAAGCCCTTGGTTGTCTTCTCCTTCTAGTTTATTCCCTCGCTGATTTTATCCGGTTTGTGCCACCTGTACCTTTGATGATTAATTGCCATCTCAAAGTATAGTACACTCCCAGGCTTCCCCATTTCACTTAAGGCACCTGCATCTTTGCAGTGTCTCAAGTCAAACTCTAGCCTAGACCAATTCTTGACTCTTCTTTCCTTTAACGCTTCACGTCCAATCCGTCTCAATTTTCAAAATTTGCCCACAATCTGGCCACCTTTCATGATGTACATTGCTGCCATCCTGGTTCAAGCCAGCATCATCATCACTTGCCAATATTATGGTGGCAGCCTTCTGTTTGGACTCCCTGTTTTGTCATATTCTTACACAGCAGCAACATGATGTTCTAAATTCCGAGGGCAGATTATAGTTCAGAGCCTTACAGAGGTTCTCTCTTCTCCACTCCAGCTTTTTCTTCTTCTCTCATTCCTTCTGGTCCAGTCACACACTGTAGCCTGTCTGTTAGTGAGACGTGACTACCACGCATCTACGTTATGGCCTTTGTTATGGTTCCTTCTTCTGTCTGAGCTGCTTTATTCTGCAGTAAACCGTTTTGCTAACTTCCCTGGCAATTTCAGGTCTGATCAAATCTCCCCTCAACAAGGACTTCTCTGACCACAGTATTACATACTGCAACTTGCACCATTACCATTCAGTTCAGTTCAGTTCAGTCGCTCAGTCGTGTCCGACTCTTTGTGACCCCATGAATCACAGCACGCCAGGCCTCCCTGTCCATCACCAACTCCTGGAGTTCACTCAAACTCATGTCCATCAAGTCGGTGATGCCATCCAGCTGTCTCATTCTCTGTTGTCCCCTTCTCCTCCCGCCCCCAATCCTTCCCAGCATCAGAGTCTTTTCCAGTGAGTCAACTGTGCTCTATTTTTCTATTTTACATATCACCTTGCAACATAATATATATTTTGCTTATTTTTCACATTCTTTGTTTTCACCCCTTCAAAAATAGAAACTCCAAATGGGCAACTATTTTTGTTTTGTTCATTGATTTTTCTCTAACACGTAATAGAATGCCTGGAAAGTGTGGATGTTCAATCAGTGCTTGTTAAATAAATGAAATAATGAAAATCAACAAAAAAAAAGCTAGAAAGTAGGCAAGTGCTTTAAGGAGACAGTTAGCTGAGCTGAAGATAATCAGTCAATACAGGAAAAGCTGCTCTATAGGTAATAAATGACAAAATGAAAAACTAAATGAAGATAGCATTGTCTTTTCATCTGATTGGTAAAACAAATTAAGTCTGATAGCATGAGGTATTGGTGAGGATTTATGGAAACAAGCAGTGATACAGAGTCTGGTTTGAATGTAAATTTGAACAGTTATCTTGGAATTCACTTTAGTAATGATGAATAAAATGATCCAAACTCTTTGAACCAGCACCTTCATTCCTAGATACTTTCCCCAAATACTCTCACACATGGTCAAGGAGCTGTTGGTAGCACTTTTCTAGTCGTAACAAAGGGAAAGCCGTATGAATCCTTCAGTAGGATAAACCAGTACTACATAAAGCAATACTACAAGCAAATTAAAGAATATATACACCATGTATTCTATTTGAATTTTTAAAGACCCAAAATACAATCTTATATATACAGTCTTGTGTATAGACTCTTGCATTTTGTGTCTTATATTGTGTGTGTGTGTATGTATATATATATACACACACACAAATACAAAATTTTTAAAGTGCATGGGAATGGCAACGTTGACTTTAGGAGAGTGACAGCCTCTAAGGAGAGAGTAAGGGAAGGTTTGGACAGTAGTTTAAAAATTTTAAATATTAAACTAATATTTTGGCAAGTAAGAATAAGAAAGTGATTAAAAGAGAGATTAGATGATAACGAGGGGAACAGTGAGAAAAATATAAAGTTCTATTTAGAGAGGGGAGCTCTGAGTGTATTTGTAAGCAAGAGAGAAGGAGTTTTTGAAGAAAGGGGAAATAGACAATGTAAAAGGTAAAAGAGTAAAATCATGATGACGCATGTAGAATGTCAAAACAAAGGCACACAGGTGGTTGTTAGTTGTGACAGAATGAAGTCATATTTTTTCTACAAGGAGGAAGTAAACATTGGTTGAAGATACAGAGTAATATTGAGATATAGAAGAGAAAGATAAAGAGAAATTAAGCAAACAATATTCTCAGTAAAGCTGAAGACAAAGGGATATCAAGACTAATTCTAGTCGGTAAAATAATCAAGGGTTTTGGTAATTTGAGAAGACAGGAGAAGATCTGAAACCTCTGCAGGTATATAATAAGAAACTGACAAACGCATAATATCAATAGTTACCAAACAGCTTTATAAGCATAATTGTGTCAGAAACTAGTGTCGGTAACTTCGTCCAGCAGTGTTCGGTAGCTCAGGAATATAAAAAATGAATTGGGAGAGGGGAGACTGACTCAAGAATGAAAAATCAACAGAGTTGTTAAGTTAGAAAAGAAAAGAGGAGGGAGACATGAATCTATGAGAACATCAATGAAATAGCTAAATCTGATATCAAGGCTGAGAAAAGGGGAAAATGAGATCCTCCAAAATCTCATGGAAAGGGAAAATAGTAAGTTGGATATATGAAGATTATCAAGAAGAAAAAGTAACATTTTCAGCAAGACTGTAATGATAGAAGAAATAAAACAAAGGTGATGGTATGCTGGAATTTTGGAGATTATCATCTTTGACATTATTTATTGATAAGTTCAGGATTAAATCAAGTGTTGAAAGAGGGGCAAAATGAGTGAAAATGATCATTAAAATGTGGAAGAATAATTTGAAATCCAAGTATGGGATGATATCACAAGTGTTACTGTTGAAATAGCTAAGGACGATGGAAGTGATGAAGTGAGAAGAACAGGATAGTTATTGAATTATTAAAAATAGGATATTACTATTAATTTAGGAGCAAGAATAAAGATTGAATGCTGCTTTCATTTAAATATTTATAATTTTAGTCAATATAATATTACTTGAGATTTAACTATATTAATAGCATGTAAATGTAACCCATCTATTTTAATTTTTCTATATTATTAATTTGTACAAATATACTAATTTATTGTTTACTCTCTACGTGATTGCCATATAGGTTTTCAATTTTTTGGTGGGTCCTGACATAATAGTGCAAAAGTAAATTTTATTTTAAGTGTGTTCATTATGCAACCATGAGGGAATATCTTTAAGGTATTTATGTAGAAGAGAAATTCCTGGGTCATAGGCGTATATCTTCAATTGAAATATGCAAGTTACAGGAAGATATATACAGTCAATATTATTTCTGCAAATTTTTAAAGCACAAAGACTTTATGTACATGCATATCAACTAGAAATATATAACTTGCTTAGGAAATATCTTGACACATACTCTAAAGAAGGAGAGTTAGTTGTTTTACTTTTTAAAATATATGTTTAAAATATTTCATAATAGAAACATAAAAATAATGTTTTCAAAATGATGTAGTTCATTGTATAAAGTTTAGAAAGTGTAGTGAAGCAAGCAGATGAAAATAAAATAACCTTTCATCCCAGTACTCTGAAATAAGAACTATTAATAATTTGGAGCTATGTTTTTATTATACATGCACAAATGTAAATATAAATAGCATACTTTATATCATGTTTTAAAAGATAGTTCTATTTTACTTAATAATACATCACAAATATGTTGTTTAGCTCCAAGATTTGGCTCCAATATGTTAAGATGTTGGAAGTTATCACTCATATACTTAAAAGAAAAACTGAATAAACTGAAAGCCATTATTATTTTTAATCCATCAGTGAACTTAAGTTGCAAGGCAAATTGCCACTGAAAATTCTAGAGAGAAAGGAGAATTCAGAGAGGCATAGCCAAGAGCTGCATACTAGAGCAGAAGCTGCTGGAGCCATGTACTGGTAGGAACACTTAAATGGTAATTGTAACAATTTGTTGGAGCCTGTGTGTGGGTCTGCTTGAGAGGGAGGAACTCCTGGTGGACCATCCTCTCAGAGGTTCACCACACATTAGAGGGCTTTACCTCCAAAGACCCCACCGGGTTTTCATGGCAAAAAGCCAGGAAATGTCCCCTGGCAAGGGGAAGGGTAAGCATTGTGAATGTGCAAGCATTATTAGGGTAATGCCTAATACTTTCTTCATAATTAATGTCTGGTCTCCAGAAAATACCAAAATCTTATCCAAATGGAAGAAACCACACCTGGAGGTATGAAGATAAGGATCCAAGAGATACTTTGTGATGCTTAGAGGCCAGGGACACATGACCACTGAATGATTGAGATGTAATTGTATGATTATGAAATGCTTCCTCATGTCCTGTATTTTATCACCACATTTACACATGTCCGGTGTAGTAAAGCTAAAAGAACCACAAGACATAGACTTAATCTGAGGAGTTCTTAGGAAAGCCCAAAGAATCATGGGTATCAAAATCCAGACTTCTGGAGAATTTTGAAGCCTCTGACACCTGCAGCTATCGGAGGTAAAGCACAGAACCAGCTCCAAGCCATATTAATGTAAAATCTTAAACTAAAGATCTATTTATTTTGGTTCTTATTACCTGTATGTTAAAAAGAGAGTAAAAACATCATCCTAAGTGACAAAGAAAAGATGTGAACCAGATCTAGATATGGCAAAGATTTTGACATCATCAGTCAGAGAAATTTGAAATAACTGTGGTCCTTAACACTGGATATGAGTAGAGTCTGTAAGATTAAAGTGAAAACAAACTATACATAAGCACTGTTCTCTAGTTCATGAAGTTGATTCTCACAGATTTATGAGTTAACAATTCTGAAACTACTATACAAAATTAAGTAAACGAATAGCAAATAGCAAATTTTGGGAGCCAGTTTTCTCACTCTTGAGGTGGGAATTAATGGGGAAATGAAGGGAAAAGTCTTGAAGGATCCAGATGGGAATGGATTAGATTTGGAGACACCAATGTGAGCTCATGTTTGGCTTAATGTAGTTACAGATAGCTAACTATGGAAATATTATATATATATATATATATATATATATATGTATTCTCTAGTTAATATACTCACATATATTTAATTGCTCTGTTAAGCTTAGAACCAATGACATCTCAGTAGCTATGAGCACACCTGGTACCCAGATTTTTGTTTCTAATATCATTCTTCAGTGGTATTAGGGCTTCTTGGTGAAATGACTGCTTCTAGAATTGGGGCAGAAAATGTACAGGATGAGCATCTCATTGTGCAAGAGAGTCAGACAACGCTAAAAACAAAACAAAACATAACACAATGATAGGGGTATATTTAAAGGGACATAGTAGTCAACTTAAAGAATACTCAATGGTCAAAGATGAAACTATTTAAGCATAACATAAAACATAAATTAATATATGACCTAAAGTATAAATGTCTGCATATTATAAGTTTATACTGATATAAATATATTATTAAATAAATGAATGGGGGAGAAGAAACAAATTTAAACAGAATAATTCTAAACATTTTTTGTAGATAGTTTACTCTTAAGGAGTTAGGAATGTAATTCCCCACCCTTAAAGTGTGAGCTCTGCGTACTGACTTGCTTCCACAAAGAATACGGCCTGAAAAGAGGGGGAAAAGTAATTTAATAGTAAAGAAATCTGATAAACTCTGCTTTAGTCAGGTGATTAAAGTGTCAAAGTATCAAAGATGATAAGCTGTCTTTGCTTATCAAAGACAAAGTAAAATGGCACGTTACTCTATGTCTCCTCCACTAAAGCGGTAAGAGCCATCTGTTCATTGGAGAAGTTGGGGAAAGTCTTCCTGAGAAAATAGCATTTGAGCTAAGCACTGAATGTTGAATGCTATCCCCACAAATTACATTGCTTTTGCAATGGGGGCGACAAATCTTTTCCCCCATTTTGCATGGATGAGACCTGCTTATCACAGTGATACAATTACAGTTTCTTTGTGTGCTTCATGAAAGTTATTGGAAGTCCGGGCATGGTAGTACAGGAGGCTTCAGAAAACACCTCGAAAAATACAAGGCAAGTCACTAACAGTGTTCGTGAATCCACTTGAGATGGCTTCATTGAGCCAGTGAATCCTTCAGTGCCCAGTTAGATAAAAATCCCTTTCACATGACCCTTTTTTGACCCATTCAATGCCTGCTGAATCCTTGATGGAGCACATGGCTTGATATTTCACTTATTACTCGGTTTTTGGTTTCAAAATGTGTCAGAAAGTACAAATTGTAAGGAAGTTTCTGCATGCCTGAGAGCAAAGGTGTCTTCTTGAGCTTGGTGGAAGGGAAGAAGGGAGAGAGGGGAAAAAGAAAGGAAAAAATGAAGGGATATAAAGAGAAAGAGAGGAAGCGGGGGGGAGAAAGGAAGAGCAGAATGAAGGAAGGGAGGAGGGAGAAGGGGAAAAATAACAAGGCAAAGCAAAATAGGTCCACCTTATTTGAATAGGTTTTATTATTTAGGTGTATGATAACGTTAATTTATACAGAGATACTACCACTGAAAAGTTCATTCTGCTCTTAGTTCTAAGGTTGAGCGTATGGGTCATACTTGGGGGTGGTACCTGGTCCACAGGAGATCTCTGGGGTCTGTCACAGGGCAGAGGAAGAGAGGAACTGTATCCAGGCACCTTTACTTTGGTTTCCAAGGGAAGAAATGGCAAATCAGGGTAAAAGGACTAGGACCGCCTTGTTTGAACGATTTCAGGGGGCTCTGGGACACAGGGCTTGTACCTCATTTAATGTCCAGCCTTGGGGAGGGGCTATAGTGACCAGGGGTGTGACAGCCTGACACAGGAGATATTTGGGGTGTGGATTTAGCTGCTCAAAAAGAGGAATTAACTGGTTTCTATTCAGGGTCTCAAAACTAGAACAAGATAGCATTTAAAAAACAGGATTATACATCTAAATGCTACCAGATCCAAAGAAGCAATTTATATGCTGTATACTTTCTTAGGGGGTGAGGGGGTGTATTCTCAGTTTTAGCCACTAATTTTCAGATGATTGAACAGACACAAAACCCAAACTAAAAATAGTTAAGTTCATAGAGAATTTGTTTTATCACTTTGCATATTAAAAGCAGTGAAAGTCAGTTACAACATACCAATTAAACCATCTTTATTTTAAAAAGATATGAGGCAGGATTTATCTGAAGGAAAGGTAGTAAAACCACACTCCATTAATTATACTAATGTTTATTTTAGCACTATTCACAAATTTGAGGCAGTCTATGCAGTTATATTTACCAGGAGCATTTTACTTGAAAAATCATTAAATTCTGGCCTGCTATTAGTAATGTCAAAGAAGGTTTCATGTAAAGATTCAGGAGAGAGAGAGAGAATGAATTTGTGTACCCAGAAGGCTAATCTACAGGTGATGTAGAAAATGTCACTAGAAAACCCAGTGATGTAAGCTAGCATCAAGCTCGTTAATTCTTGGATTTACTGATAAACATGGTGCTTTAATGAATTTGGAAAATTAAGAAAACAAGCACAGGTAGTTAAATTCTGTAGTTAAGTATATGACTCTCCATCTGTCCAAATGACTTGTATTGACATAATTTCTAATATGAATAAAACATCACTAAGATCAATATGTAGTGCTTGTTCCAACCAAAATGTGACAATAATCCATCCATGGTAACATTTATTTGATCAAAGACTTTATGGTTATTCAATCTATTTAACAAAAAAAGCAATAACATTTTCCCGAAAATTAAATTAGGGTTTTAAATGTAAGGCAGTATTCTTTCTAAAAGTATTTTGGCAGGAATCATTCATTCCAACAGGGACCTCTTGAATGATATCTAGCACTTATAAGGCATTCTCATCTTCCAAGTGTTTCATTAACACTGATTAGTTTTCACTATATTGCAACAAGATAGTAAATACAGGTTAAGGAGAAAGCAATTTTTTCCAGTTTAGATAAGTCAGTGTCAAAATTGAAATTATGCTTAGGAATTTGGCTTCAGGACTTGTTCCAATCATTAAGTAAATGATACCTACCTCAGTATCATCAAATACTGTGAAATCATGCCTTTCAAGACAAGGAAAAAGAAAACCACAAAGTAGAGAGCTAAAGTTGGAAGGACGATTTCAATTTTTCAAGAATTCGTCTGTGCTTTTCTCTAGAAAAAAAGGAAAGAAAGCAAAAAAGAGTAGTGCTTTCCCTGTCTCTCTCTTCATAAAATAGCTTTATAGTTCTGATAAGTTCAACCTGTGGTCTCTACAACATGAAGTCTGGTAGTTCTCAAATTATCTCTAAAATAACAAAGTATTTTTCATAAAAGTGTTAGAAAATACTGAAAAGAATCTTGATGTGCAAACTATTTATTTTAGCTCAAGGATGTCTGCACAACAATGTGAGAGGAAGAATTGTTTTCAAATACATTTACACTCAAAGTTATATACTGGAGACTAAAAAAACTTACTACAAGTTTGAATAATGCATACCTTCTTTTGTTGCAAGATTTCATTCTTTAAATAAATAATAAATAACTCACAAGCTAGCCATAAAAGAAAGCCATCAGGCTATGGTTAACCAAAACAAAGGCATTCCCTTTGTAGGAGTGGTTGGGATTCAGATGTAATTTTACATAGACTAAATGGATGCCCCTTTCCCCAAGCCATAGCTGTAAATGAGAACAGTGTTAAAACCAGGGAAGTCCCTAAGCTATGTTAGAAATCATTGACCTTTGGTTCCTTTTCAGGGGCTGGTAAACTATCAGTTCAGTTCAGTTCAGTCGCTCAGTCGTGTCCAACTCTTTGCGACCCCATGAATCACAGCACCCTAGCTAAAATTCAGTTACCATTCGGTTTTTGTTAATAAAGTTTTATTGTAGCATTGCAATGCCCATTTGTTTACACATTGCCTAGAGCCACTATTCTGCTTCAACACTGGACTTGAGTAGTTTCAACAGAGACCACATGGTCAGAAAAAGTTAAAATATTTGCTCCGTAACCTTTTATGGAAAATATTTGTTAATTACTTGCTTTACTGAAGGTGACAAGTTGAATCCTTGAGAAATGTGAGACTGTACTCATTGAAGCAAGAAGGAGGCTACTAAAGATTAGAAAGAAATAATTTCAAATATTTATTTATATAAGAGAATCTAATTTCTGAAACAAACATGGTCCAAAATTCATTTATAAGTCACTTCTCACTCACTCATGTTCACTAACTCATAATATGACTTTCTAAGTTATAATATAGTTCATATTGTGTTGATAGACCAAGCTGTAGATATTTAAAATATTGGTTTGCCCATATTTTAACTCCTGTGGGTCCCAAAGTTACCTGGAGAAGATCAAAACAAACCCTGTTCACTGTGCTTTATTTTTATGAAGCCAACCAATTTCTTTGAGACTGAGCAGTGTAACATGTCTAACATGTTTCAAAGGAGGTCTATAGAGGTCCCAAAAATGACTTTTCATAATAAAGAGGGAGGGAACTTATCCATTTTCTTCTGGGGGTAGGTGGTGTATATTTTGTGTGATGTTCATGTAAAGTAGACTCCTCTTATATTTCTACCTTCTCAGATTTCCTGGAGCCATGATGAAATCTTCAACTTGTCTAACTTTTAGTGGTTATGATGCTAATAACGATATATAAACTTTACTATGGTCTCTTCATTGTTCTAAACTTTGATATGTGTTAATCAATCTTCATAACAACCCTAAGAAGTAGAATTATTATCATCCGTACTTTCAGTTCAGTTCAGTCGCTAAGTCGTGTCCAACTCTTTGTGACCTCCTGAACCGCAGCACGCCAGGCTTCCTTATCCATCAACAACTTCCGGAGTCCACACAAACCCATATCCATTGACTTGGTGATGCCATCCAACCATCTCATCCTCTGTCGTCCCCTTCTCCTCCTGCCCTCAATCTTTCCCAGCATCAGCTGCTGCTGCTGCTTCTGCTGCTGCTAAGTCGCTTCAGTCATGTCTGACTCTGCGCAACCCACAGATGACAGCCCACCAGGCTCCGCCATCCCTGGGATTCTCCAGGCAAGAACGCTGGAGTGGGTTGCCATTTCCTTCTCCAGTGCATGAAAGTGAAAAGTCAAGTCGCTCAGTCGTGTCCAACTCTTTAGGACCCCATGGACTGCAGCCTACCAGGCTTATCCATTCATGGGATTCCCCAGCCAAGAGTACTGGAGTGGGTTGCCATTGCCTTCTCTTTTCAAATGAGTCCGCTCTTCGCATCAGGTGGCCAAAGTATTGGAGTTTCAGCTTCAACATCAGTCCTTCCAATGAACACCCAGGACTGATCTCCTTTAGGATAGATGGTTGGATCTCCTTGCAGGCCAAGGGACTCTTAAGAATCTTCTCCAACACCACAGTTTAAAAGCATCAATTCTTTGGCGCTCAGCTTTCTTCAAAGTCCATCTCTCACATCCACACATGACCACTGGAAAAACCATAGCCTTGACTAGACAGACCTTTGTTGATAAAGTAATATCTCTGCTTTTCAATATGCTGTCTAGGTTGGTCATAACTTTCCTTCCAAGGAGTAAGTGTCTTTTAATTTCATGGCTGCAATCACCATCTGCAGTGATTTTGGAACTCAGAAAAATAAAGTCAGCCACTGTTTCCACTGTTCCCCCATCTATTTGCCGTGAAGTGGTGGGACCAGATGCCATGATCTTAGTTTTCTGAATGTTGAGCTTTAAGCCAACTTTTTCACTCCTCTTTCACTTTCATCAAGAGGCTCTTCAGTTTCTCTTCACTTTCTACCATAAGGGTGGTTACTTTACAGAAAAGTAAATAAGTTCTAATAGGTTACATAGCTAATAAGGTATAGAGAGGAACACAGGTCCCTATCAAAGCCTTAAAGTTGAACTAATCTCTCTCAGCCTCATGGATCTCTTTGGAAGCTCTCTTCTGTAGATTTCAACCCAGACTAGCTATGTATGCTTAAATTAGCTTTCCGTTAATTATCTATTGTTGCCACTGGATAGTAAAACTCATGGTTTCTGAATTTTACCCTACTTCATTCCAACCCTGCCTCAATTTTATTTTCCATTAACTTTTGTGAGTTTTTAAACCAGAGGCTAGTAAATAGTGGTTGTTTTTAGTAGTATTTGAGAAGATTGCATTAAGTGACTGGAAGGATGGGAAAAAAAATGTTTAAAGCCTATTAGAATTACATGTTTCAGAGAATGACTATGTAGTGTTTGGGGTGTTTGTTTGTTTGTTTTCCATTTATTTCAAAGATAGTTACATTTTAATTGTTGGCAGAAGTGATGAATTACTTGTTCTACTAATACAGCAAAAGAGAGCAAAAACACTCAATAGGGTGCATGGTGGGTTCATTAGCCTTCAGCATGTACTTGTAAACTTGAAATCAAACACTGGGAGGAATACATATATATTTGAAGTTTTGTATATATATAAAATATATAATACATATCTATTATATATACACACACATTCTTGACTGATGGACCATAATTGTTAATAAATACGGATTTTCTATACTGTTTAACTGTATTAGCTATTGTCTCAGTCAATTTTAGTAATATTAATACTATTCTAAAATTTCCTTTACCTTTTCTTATACTCTGATCATTAAGTAATATGCAATATTACTTTTTAATCAACTTGCTTAGTAAATTAAATGTAAATACTAAGTATTTTAGTTTTTGCTGTAAATCATGTAAGCTTTCATATTATTATGAAAAATTGTATTATTCAGTATTTTATGTTATTGTAAAGATTATTTAGACTTCGGCTTCTAGTAATGAATTACCAAGTAATTTGGACCAAAATTTTTATAAAGACAGCTAAAAAACTTAGACAAAATGTAAAAGTGCCTGTTTGATACCTTTGGAGAACAAATAATGTTAGTAGGCCAGGATCTATAAGATGGTGGAGGCCAAGAAAAGAATTCTATTCTTAGGGCTGTTTGTCCTGGAATATTTTCTGATCATTAAGCTAATCACCTGAGAGACTGAAGATTATGCCGCACTATTAAATAGCTCATAGACCAAAATTAACAGAAGATCAGAGACCGCAAGGGGAAGGAAAAGAAGCTGTTGTCAAACTCTGATCACTTCAGTTTGTTACTCTGTAGGACTGAATCTTTAGAGTACCAGAAACTAGATAAATTCTCACAGGGACTGCAGATCACTTTTAAACTAATATAAATTGAAAATTGGATTGCAGAATCATAGATTAATTGTCCTCTTGGGTGTCTTATTAAAACAAATAATATTTTTTATCAAGAGAAAAAATAACATTATCCAAGAATTCAAGCTGTTTCTACATTCGTTTAAATGCTTAGTACACATTTTAAAAAATAAACATGCAAAGTTATGAGATAACATAAAAACCAGTACAAATAACTTATGATATGAATTAATGCCAACAGAAACAAAAGGGAATAAACAGTTTCACTCAGACTTCAGATATTAAAATTACAGAATATAGAGTTTAAAATAACCGTAAGTTCTATGATCAAGAAAACAAAATGTTAGAACAATGGGGGAAAGTGGAAATAAGAGAAAAAACTAGATATTTGAGAACTAAAAAAAATGCAATAACCAAAACCAAGAACTCAATAGGTAAATCTATCAGCCAATTAGACACAAAGAGAGACAGTGAACTGGAAGATAAATAAGAAAATGTCCAAAATAAGTCATAGAGAGATAGAAGTATGAAAATTCATAAGAAAGTATAAAAGACATAGTAGAGATAATGAGACAATCTACCAATGTCAGGAATTAAAAAAGGATGTCCATACTACATATCTACAATTCTTAAAAAGATAAAGATATGACAACTTGATGCCAGTCAACATGTCTATTTACATTAGAAAAATCCACAAAAAATACATAAAAATTAATTTAAAATCTAAACATAACTATAATTATTAAAGAAATTTAATTTATAAATTAAAATCTTCCAATAAATAAAATTTCAGGCCCAGGAAATTTTAGCAAACATTTCTGGAAGAAAAGATGTTAATCTAGCACAAATTCCCTCAAAACCTAGAAAAAGGAGGAACCACCCATTTTATGAGTTCAGCATACGTAATATTAATGTTAAAAAACCTAAAACTGTCATTATAAGGAAAGGCAAATTAATGGTCAATATCATCATGAACATAGATGAACACACCCTAAACAAATTGCTAACAAACCAAATCCAGCAATTTCAAATGGAATAATGCATCTAATACAACATATTGAGAAAGGGAAAGCTATCATATAATTATCACAAGAGATACTGAAAATTTTAATAAACTATAATATCCTTATTGATAAGTTTATCAAACTGAAAAGAAAACTTTCTTAATGATAAAACTTACAATTTCAAACATTAAAAAATAAACTACATCCAACTTTATATTTAATGTAAAATATTGCAAGCTTTCTCCATGTGATTGAGTGTAAGGCCACTATGCCTAGTAACATAACTTCAATTCAATATTGCATTAAATGTTGGAACCAATATAATAAATCAAGGGGAAAAAAAATCAAGTAACAGTTGGGAAACAAGAAATAAAATGGTTAATTTTCAGACAAATCTACATGAAAAGTAAAAAGAAAACTGACTTTATAATGTTGGAATTATTAAGGTCAGTATATAAAATCGAGTGTATTGATTGCACTAAACAAGCAATTAGAAAATGAATTTTATAAAACCACATCATTTATGAAAGTGTCAGAAAAACAAACCACCCAAGGACAAATCTAAAAAAAGCCATGCATTCTCTACAAATGAAATAGTATAGTGTTGAGAGAAGATAAAGATGATCTAAATAAATCAAGTGGAGGCTTTAATTTTTTTCTTCTGTTTGGTGTATGTTGACACATTGATGAACTTGACATTTGATGGTAAACGCATATGGAAATGCCTGAAAATAAACAGTATAACCTGAAGAAGACAAAGTTGGAGAACTTATTCTACCCAGTATCAAGACTTTATTATAAAGCTATGATAATTAAGATAAAATGGTATTGCTGTAAATGTAGACAAACTAAGTGATGAAACAAAAATTCCATAAACAATTTCACCCATGTACTGGTAATTGATTTGTGACAAAGTTGGTATGCAGCATGGGCCAAGTACAGTCTTTTTCAACAAATGCTTCTGATTCATTTGGAAATACATACAGAAAAATAATGACCCCACTTCATATCTTGCATAGAAATTAATTCCAGGTGAATTGTAACTTAAGTTATGTAAAATAAAACAATAGCCTTTTTAGAACATAATATTTGACATGGGGGGAAATTTAAGTATTATAGTAGTCATAAAAATAAAGAAAGATGGTAATTAGTTGCATTTATATTAGGAACATTGATACACTAAAGCACAGGATTAACAGGGTGAAAAGTTAAGCCTCAGAGTGGGAGAATATATTTTTATTACACAAGTGGCTTAAAACCAAAATACATAGACATCTCCTAAAAATCAATTAGGAAAAGAGCTAGCACAGTAGAAAAAAAAAACTAGATTAAGTCTTTGAACAGGCACTTCATAAAAGATGCCTGGTATACATATGTTGGGCTTTCCTGGTAGTTCAGCTGGTGAACAATCTGCCTGCAATGCAGGAGACCCGGGTTTGGTTCCTTGGTTGGGAAAATCCCCTGGAGAAGGGATAGGCTATCCACTCCAGTATTCTTGGGCTTCCCTGGTGGCTCAGATGGTAAAGAATCTGCCTGTAATACAGGAGACCAGGGTTCCCTGGGTTGGGAAGATCCCCTGGAGGAGGGCATGGCAACCCACTCCAGTATTCTTGCCTGGAGAATCCCATGGACAGAGGAGCCTGGAGGGCTACCGTCCATCAGTTCAGTCACTCAGTTGTGTCTGACCCTTTGCGACCCCATGGACTAAAGCTCGCCAGGCTTCCCTGTACATCATCAACTCCCGGAGCCTACTCAAACTCATGTCCATTGCGTTGGTGATGCCATCGAACCATCTCATCCTCTGTCGTCCCCTTCTCCTCCTGCTTTCAGTCTTTGCCAGCATCAGGGTCTTCTCCAATGAGTCAGCTCTTCGCATCAGGTAGCCAAAGTATTGGAGTTTCAGCTTCAGCATCAGTCCTTGCAATGAATATTCAGGACTGATTTCCTTTAGGATGGACTGGTTTGATCTCCTTGCAGTCCAAGGGACTCTCTAGTGTCTTCTCCAACACCACAGTGGCTCAGCTGGTAAAGAATCCTCCTGCAATGTGGGAGACCTGGATTTGATTCCTCGGTTGGGAAGACCTTTGGAGAAGGGAAAGCCTACCCGCTCCAGTATTCTGACCTGGACAATTTCAAGGACTGTATAGTCCATGGGATCCCATGGGATCCCAGAGAGTTGGACATGACTGAGCGACTTTCACTTTCACAGTCCATAGGGTCGCAAAAAGCTGGATAGGACTAATCACAGTACAGCACATACATATGTTAATTGTGTTAGTGTCATTAATTATCAGAGTTGTACAGATTAAAACCACAATGTGATATGATTAAACACCCTGCAGAATGACTAAAAATAAAAAAGTCTGATAATATGAAATTCTGGCAAGAAAGTGGAGCACCTAGAACTCTCATACACTGTGGATCAACTGGCACACTTTCTTTGCCAAAGCATCCTTTGGATTCTTAAAGATACAGGATGCTCGGGGCTGGTGTATTGGGATGAACCAGAGGGATAGGAAGGGGAGGGAGGGGGGAGCGGGGTTCAAGATGTGGAACACACATACACCCATGGCAGATTCATGTCAATGTATGGCAAAACCAGTACAATAATGTAAAGTAATTAGCCTCCAATTAAAATAAATAAATTAAAAAAAAAAAGAAATCAATGGATGAGACCAGGAAAATACAGGAAATAAAGAAATTTAACCCAAAATTAGCACAAATTCTTATGGTCTGACCTCACACTGGGATGCCATTGTAAACAAACACTGAGAAAGTCCTCTTAACAGCAGTCAAATAGGTGGATTACACCTTAGAGATCATATGTGTGAAATTCCCATAGGAATAAAACAGCAGCAAACAAAGTGTTCAAATGTTATATGAAAGAGTTCTTGTGGATTGGGATAAAATTTCAATTGAGATCATCATACATGGATTTTAAAAGTTCTCTGTTTCCATCCGTGGTCAGGGAACTGTGATCCTCCAAGCTGCACGGCATGGCCAAAAAACAAATAAACAAAAATTATGTTTCCAAGAGAATTAGAACAAAATGAAAATTATGTCATCTGGAAAACTGTTAAGTCAAAAAGTGACTTTATTGGTTGTGAAGACTGATATTGAAGATGCCCATCAAGAGTTTGAACAAAATTATTTCATAAAATGTGAATATATGAAAATATACATGAATTAATGATTTTAACATATCTGAATCTAGATATACGTTCAAATAAACCCTCTACATGAATGTTTATAGCCACATTATACATAATAGCTAAAAGGTAGAAACCATGCAGATATCCATCATATGACTAATAAATAATCAACAGTGGTCTATCCATATAATGAAATACTATTCAGCCCTAAAGAAAGAATGGAAGGTGTGTATGTGCTACAGTATCGATGAAGATTGGAAACACTATGCTAAGTAAAATAAGCCAGTTACAAAAGACCATATATTATATGATTCCTTTCCTATTAAATTACCAGAAAAGGGAAATTTTTAGTGAGAGAAAACCTATTACTGGTTTTTCATTGAAGAAAATGATAGGCTGATAAGTAATGATAGCCAAAGGATTCGAGCTTCCTAAGGAAACTCTGAATACACTAAAAAATGTTGATGTACTCTTCAAAAATACAGTTGGTGATTGGTACAATATGTGAACATATGGAAGTGTTTAAAAACAGGTAATCTTGTTTAGGTATGTGTAACTAAATAAATATAAGTATCAGTTCAGTTCAGTTCAGTCACTCAGTCGTGTCCGACTCTCTGCTACACCATTAATCACAGCACACCAGGCCTCCCTGTCCATCACCAACTCCCAGAGTTCACTCAAACTCATGTCCATAGAGTTAGTGATGCCATCCAGCCATCTCATTCTCGGTCGTCCCCGTCTCCTCCCGCCCCCAACCTTTCCCAGCATCAGAGTCTTTTCCAGTGAGTCAACTCGTCCCGTGAGGTGGCCAAAGTATTGCAGTTTCAGCTTTAGCATCAGTCCCTCCAATGAACACCCAGGATTAATCTCCTTTAAAATGAACTGGTTGGATCTTCTTGCAGTACAAGGGACTCTCAAGAGTCTTCTCCAGCACCACAGTTCAAAAGCATCAAATCTTTGGCGATCATCTTTCTTCACAGTCCAACTCTCACATCCATACATGACCACTGGAAAAACCATAGCCTTGACTAGACGGACCTTTGTTGGCAAAGTAATGTCTCTGCTTTTTAATATACTATCTCAGTGCAGTTCAGTTCAGTCGCTCAGTCTTGTCCGACTTTCCGCGACCCCATGAATCACAGCACGCCAGGCTTCCTATCCTCCATCACCAACTCCCTGAGTTCACTCAAACTCATGTCCACAGAGTCGGTGATACCATCCAGCCATCTCATTCTCAGTCGTCCCCTTCTCCTCTGGCCCCCAACCTTTCCCAGCATCAGAGTCTTTTCCAGTGAGTCAACTCGTCGCATGAGGTGGCCAAAGTATTGCAGTTTCAGCCCCAGCATCAGTCCTTCCAATGAACACCCAGGATCGATCTCCCTTAGAATGGACTGGTTGGATCTCCTTGCCGTACAAGAAACTCTCAAGAGTCTTCTCCAACACCACAGTTCAAAACCATCAATTCTTCGGCGATCAGCTTTCTTCACAGTTCAACTCTCACATCCATACATGACAACGTGAAAGACCATAGCCTTGACTAGACGGACCTTTGTTGACAAAGTAATGTCTCTGCTTTTTAATATATTATCAAGGTTGGTCATAACTTTCCTTCCAAGGAGTAAGCGTCTTTTAATTTCATGGCTGCAATCTAGATTGGTCATAACTTTCCTTCAAGGAGTAAGAGTCTTTTAATTTCATGACTGCAATCAGCATCCGCAGTGATTTTGAAGCCCCAAAAAATAAAGTCTGACACTGTCTCCACTGTTTTGCCATCTATTTCCCATGAAGTGATGGGACCAGATGCCATGATCTTTGTTTTCTGAATGTTGAGCTTCAAGCCAACCTTGTAATTCTCCTCTTTCACTTTCATCAAGAGGCTTTTGAGTTCCTCTTCACTTTCTGCCATAAGGGTGGTGTCATCTGCATATCTGAGGTTATTGATATTCTCCCAGCAATCTTGATTCCAGCTTGTGCTTCTTCCAGCCCAGCGTTCCTCATGATGTACTCTGCATAGAAGTTAAATAAGCAGGGTGACAATATTCAGCCTTGACGTACTCCTTTTCCTATTTGGAACCAGTCTGTTGTTCCATGTACAGTTCTGAATGTTCTTCCTGACTTGCATACAGGTTTCTCAAGAGGCAGGTCAGGTGGTCTGGGATTCCCATCTCTTTCAGAATGTTCCACAGTTTACTGTGATCCACACAGTCAAAGGCTTTGGCATAGTCAATGAAGCAGAAATAGATGTTTTTCTGGAACTCTCTTGCTTTCTCCATGATCCAGCGGATGTTGGCAATTTGATCCCTGGTGCCTCTGCCTTTTCTAAAACCTGCTTGAACATCTGGGAGTACACGGTTGACATATTGCTGAAGCCTGGCTTGGAGAATTTTGAGCATGACTTTACTAGCGTGTGAGATGAGTGCAATTGTGCAGTAGTTTGAACATTCTTTGGCATTGCCTTTCTTTGGGATTGGAATGAAGATTGACCTCTTCCAGTCCTGTGGCCACTGCTGAGTTTTCCAACTTTGCTGGCATATTGAGTGCAGCACTTTCACAGCATCATCTTTCAAGACTTGAAATAGCTCAACTGGACTTCCATCACCTCCACTAGCTTTGTTCGTAGTGATGCTTTCTAAGGCCCACTTGACTTCACATTCCAAGATGTCTGGTTCTAGGTCAGTGATCACGTTATTGTGACTATCTTGGTCATGAAGATCTTTTTTGTACAGTTCTTCTGTGTATTCTTGCCACCTCATCTTAATATCTTCTGCTTCTGTTAGGTCCATATCATTTCTGTCCTTTATCGAGCCCATCTTTGCATGAAATGTTCCCTTGGAATCTCTAATTTTCTTGAAGAGATCTCTTGTTTTTCCTATTCTGTTGTTTTCCTCTATTTCTTTGCATTGATCACTGAGGAAGGCTTTCTTATCTCTCCTTGCTATTCTTTGGAACTCTGCATTCAGATGCTTATATCTTTCCTTTTCTCCTTTGCTATTTGCTTCTCTTCTTTTCACAGCTATTTGTAAGGCCTCCTCAGACAGCCATTTTGCTTTTTTGCATTTTTTTTCCATGGGGATGGTCTTGGTCCCTGTCTCCTGTACAATGTCACGAACCTCCGACCAGAGTTCATCAGGCACTCTATCTATCAGATCTAGTCCCTTAAATCTATTTCTCACTTCCACTGTATAATCATAAGGGATTTGATTTAGGTCATATCTGAATGGTCTAATGGTTTTCCCTACGTTCTTCAATTTAAGTCTGAATTTGGCAATAAGGAGCTCATGATCTGAGCCACAGTCAGCTCCTGGTCTTGTTTTTGCTAACTGTATACAGCTTCTCCATCTTTGACTGCAAAGAATATACTCAATCTGATTTTGGTGTTGACCATCTGGTGATGTCCATGTGTAGAGTCTTCTCTTGTGTTGTTGGAAGAGGGTGTTTGCTATGACCAGTGCATTCTCTTGACAAAACTCTATTAGCCTTTGCCCTGTTTCATTCCGTGCTCCAAGGCCAAATCTGCCTGTTACTCCAGGTGTTTCTTGACTTCCTACTTTTGCATTCCAGTCCCCTATAATGAAAAGGACATCTTTTTCGGGTGTTCGTTCTAAAAGGTCTTGTAGGTCTTCATAGAACTGTTCAACTTCGGCTTCGTCAGCGTTACTGGTTGGGGCATAGGCCTGGATTACTGTAATATTGAATGGTTTGCCTTGGAAATGAACAGAAATCATTCTGTCGTTTTTAAGATTGCATCCAAGTACTGCATTTCGTATTCTTTTGTTGACCATGATGGCTACTCCATTTCTTCTAAAGGATTCCTGCCCACAGTAGTAGATATAATGGTCATCTGAGTTAAATTCACCCATTCCAGTCCATTTTAGTTCACTGATTCCTAGAATGTCTACGTTCACTCTTGTCATCTCCTGTTTGACCACTTCCATTTTGCCTTGATTCATGGACCTAACATTCCAGGTTCCTATGCAATATTGCTCTTTACAGCACCGGACCTTGCTTCTATCACCAGTCACATCCACAACTGGGTATTGGTTTTGGCTTTGCTCTATCCCTTCATTCCTTCTAGAGTTACTTCTCCACTGATCTCCAGTAGCATACTGGGCACCTACCGACCTGGGGAATTCCTCATTCAGTATCCTATCATTTTGCCCTTTGATACTGTTCATGGGGTTCTCAAGGCAAGTATACTGAAGTGGTTTGCCATTCCCTTCTCCAGTGGACCACATTCGGCTGTGGTCCATGTGATCAGATCGACTAGTTTCCTGTGATTATGATTTCAGTGTGTCTGCCCTCTGATGCCCCCTCGCAATACCTACCGTCTTATTTGGGTTTCTCTTACCTTGGTCATGGAAAATCTCTTCACAGTTGCTCCAAGAAAGCGCAGCCGCTGCACCTTACCTTGGACGAGGGGTATCTCCTCAAGGCCACCCCTCCTGACCCTGAACGTGGAGTAGCTCCTCTCGGCCCTCCTGCGCCCGCGCAGCCACCGCCTATTGGACATGGGGTAGCTCCTCTCAGCCGCGGCTCTGCATGGCCAGTTGCATACAGACATTTGATAATTTCAACTATAGCTCAAAAAGTGTATGTGTTCCCACTAGTCTCAAACATTTCTTTGTAGATCTCCTCTTTGAGAAATGGAGTCACTTTTCAGCTCTATCTTCTTTAGACACAGAAATGAGTGAATGTTGAAGAATTTCAGTTCATTCGATTTCCAGTTCTTCCTGCCATGATTATCCATACCACATTTGATCTCAATCCCTAGTCACTTACACCTGGCCCACTTTTCCCTTGACCATGTTTGAATGTTAAAGATAGAGGCAAGAATAGTTTAAGACCTTATTGGTTCTAATCAGGAAATTGACCACATTGCCACCAGCTATGAAAAAAAAAAGTGAATTGACCACATAAATAAAAATAAGAGAAAACAAAATTTTACTCAAAACTTACATAAATGTGGAAATTAAAATGGCTTTCCAACATTTTTGGTTGCAGAACTTTAGATAAGTTCATCAGAACTGCCTTCTCTCTCCTTTCTCTTCTTTTTGATCAAATGACATACTCTACAATGATACCAGTGCCTTAAGTATTGTTTCATTTGCCTCTGTATTGGTCTAGCCTGAAAAGTGTGTGAAGGCAGATGCTGAGCATCAAGATACATCTTGCTTTGGCTCTGAGTAGAAAAATTAGCATATATAGAAATTCAAGAGTGTAACTATGCTATAGTTTTTAGCATTTCATAGATGTGTATAGTTGGCATTTTCTTTCTTTTCTTTTAGAAATTAACTTGTTTCTGCCATAAATCCTTAATTTAAAATCTTCCTGGCTCTGACAGCATAAAAGATACTTTAGGTAATGGAGAGGGGAGGAGTGAATCAAAGAGTTTGATATAGGCAAAAAGTAGCAGTAATGTTTTAAATTGATAAGGCTGGTTTTCTTGTATATTTCTGTAAAAATGAAAGAGTCTAATAGAAATACACATCAGCATACACATGCAAGCATAAACCATGTCTGCCTGTGTTCTCCTAATGATTTAATCATTAGCAGTGCCGTATTGTTATCAGTGTCTTTGGCACTGCCTTGGGCATGACAGTCAAAATGTGAC
The DNA here is from genome assembly GCF_049115385.1 of Moschus berezovskii. Taxonomy (NCBI): domain Eukaryota; kingdom Metazoa; phylum Chordata; class Mammalia; order Artiodactyla; family Moschidae; genus Moschus; species Moschus berezovskii. The sequence continues at coordinate 32,127,443 of NC_142467.1, read as the reverse complement.
TACTATACTCGACAGTTTGACAGTTTCCACCTGAGTCAGAATCCTAAGACAAGATTTCCATTTTAGAAAGTTAAGTACCATTGCAAAATCCAATCTAAAATAATTTACAAATATACTATGTTTTAAGCAGTCACTCCATTAGCATGTTTTAGGCTTTGTTAAAAAGGTTTACACCTGGTTATTGATTGTTATTTTATTCTCTCACAAAGAGATTCTTCTCTACACTGCTAAAATTAAAATGAAATTTTAGTAACATGAAAATGCTCAGATGGCATACATTCACTAAAAATGGGGAAATTTTTAAATGTATTGTTTTCAATATAACACCAAGAAAAGAGGCAATTGAAAAAAGTCAGAACATATTGAGGGATTTTATCTGTTTTAACCATAAGTTTAAGATCATGGAACTCCAGTCTTGATTTTATGATTCTAGAGGCTTTTCAGTATTATTTCTTTAGTAACTAACCTGCATTTACTTAGAATATCAATCAGCTGCATTTTCATAGTGCATAAAACACTCTCTAATTAAGCTTTATTTAATTTGTTTTAACTCAGAGTGTAAAGGAGATGGTACAACGTGAATTACTCATTATAGTAACCTCACCTCAAAACCACAAATGGGTACAAAGTGCTGTCTGTGTGTTTTACACTTCTGTGTTGCTCACAGAAGGAGTTCCACAGAAAGATAATGATAATAATGATACTTAGCATTTATATAGCATTGTCTCTCTTCACAGCACTTTATAAATCTTAACTAAATAATGTTTCTTGATGGAATGAGGTTGCAACACTGGTGAATTAGCATGTCCCTTGCTGTAATGATAGAGCTCAGATACATCACCTCACTGGGTCTGTACCTGTGGGAACGATTGCCCCTCATGATGGATTAAAACCAGATACAATTGATTGGCTGATCCCGTTCTGCACTCTGAAAGAACCTTCATAACCTTTGGATGTTTATACTGATTAACTCAAGCACAGGCATCTTTATTTGTGGCCTCAGACCAGTCCCCCATGGACAGAGTCAAGTGGAGAGTTTAGGGTAATTATTTGGACAATTCAGTCCCAAATCTCCTTTCACTTTGAGTCAATGAGATCGTTTCCTCAATGCTCCAAATCAGGGTTTCCCAAGCTCAGCGGTATTAACATTTGGGAAATTCTTTGTTGTTGGGGCCATCTTGTGTATGGTGGGATGTGTAACATCATCCTTGTCTTCCAGATGCCAGTAGCATCCACTGGCTCCACACCCTAGTTGTGTAAACCAAAACTGTCTCCAGACCTTGACAAATGTTCCCTGAGCATCAAAACTGTCCCCAGTTGGAAACCACTGCTCTTTGCTTTGCTGGTGGCCAGCCATCTCAATTCTGCATCTCAACACTACATATTTGTCTCCAGCAGCATCTCCTTTGGCAGTGAGTTTGGGGTACATTATTCCCATTTGAGTGTCACTAACTAGGAAACCCCAGTGTCTTGGTTCTGGAAACCTTCAAGTCAATTTGAATGATGTGTGGCCTTTACTACCTCCTCCCGTCAACCCAGAGTCAGGAATCTTCCCATACTGAGTACCGAACAGCAGTGTATAAGTATACCCTGAAAATCAGTTTAGCCTTACAGGTTATGAAGAACTTATTTCACAGGGTTCTGAGATAAGTTGACAGAGGCTAGTTTGAAAGCTCAGCCTTACACATTTTGCTTCTCAGCTGGGCTTAGAAAATTGTGGTGACTGTAGTTGTAAGGAAAATACTACCTCAAGGCCCAATCATAAAAGCTTCCATCAGCCAGATGTCTGCAGTTATTTTGGGTTCTGTATTCAGTAAATTTTATACGGACCTAATTCCCGGAAAAACTCCCCAGTCTGTTTACATGGACAGGATAAACTGACTGTGCCTTCTTTGTATTCCTAGTGTGAGCTAGTAATTATCCATCTACTGCTGGGATATTTCATGTAACTGGTGGACATTTTAGACACCATGTGCATCCTTAATCTCCCTAGGATTCTCTAGGAACAAAATTATTTGATACGAAAACCTTTGATATTACAAGTTGTGTTTAACATTTCAAGCCTCATTTACATCAGTTTAGTTCAGTGAGCTGTTCATTAGACAGGACGATGTGTTATGGAGAGAAGGGAACCTATAGATGCACTCAGTAGCCTGAAGGTATATTACACCAGATAATAAGAGTGAACTGCTGAAGAAGTATCTGAAATATATTAGCACAGGGTGCATTAGGGAAGCTGTTGAACAGCATCCCTGGATGTTTTTCCAAATACATAAGTAAATGAGAAGATGGGTGGTCAGTGAAAATGATGACAAGGTTCCTGATGTATAGATTACATAGACTACAACTATGGCCTTTTCTATTGTGAACTAATTATCCAAGCCTGAATGTACTAAACCTTCTATTGATTTAAATACTACAGTTTAAAATCTTGGCCTTTTTT